>NC_134572.1:182713794-183349419 GCF_050947875.1 Dermacentor variabilis | reverse complement strand
TATACGAGCGATTTTACATCTCTTCCTCACCAAGAACTCTGTCCACCATGGCCAAAGCTAAACACAAACGCGCGACCACAAACTCAGTAACACAACGCTATACATACCAAGCTCAGCGGTGGGTATGCATTTATCAAATGGGTTTCTGTTATTTGACAATTACTATAGTAGGAATAACTGCTTAAAATTAGTGTTACTCCCCAGGAATCATTACCCTTCGAGAGCTTGCTTTCCTGATGTGCACCTACATTCTTTACATGAAATTCAGCGTTGCACCGTAATTTAAATGCGGTCGTCGTGACCACCAGTCGAACCAACATAGTCGTTCGCAGCATCCGAACACCGGAGCCATTGAACAACAGGGACAGTAAATAGAAGTATTCTTAAAAATACTTTACGCTAACAGGTAAGGCATGCTTTGCCCAAAGATGAAAGGCACAATATATTGAAATATTATGTGTGAATTTGGCTCATTGTGCTTATCGTAATTGATTCTTAAGAAGTATATTTTTTTCAGGGCTACCTTTAAATTTTACATGCCTCCTCAGCTTCGTCAGTCTTTTTAACTTCTACTTGTTCTTTCCTTGAAGGTTTTCTTTTTTTTACTTCCTTAAAGGCCCCAGACGGGGGTATTAGACAAGAGGTGGGACTACAACAATATTTTAAAACAATATTATTGTTTATTATTAAACAGTATTAATAATATAGCCTATATATACAAACTTATATAGTTCCATTTTATTGTACTCTGCAGCTTTATGTAGCTAATGTGTTTCTTTGACTTTTAGGCTGTCCACTTAGCTGCTGTTTTCTTTTAATATTGTTGTTACTGGATTGTATGTACTTGATTGTATGCCCCCCTTACTCAATCCCCATGTAGGGGCCTTGAAAGGTATTTTAGAAAATAGATAAATAAATAAGTAAATAAATATTAGGTTGAGAGAATTGCTGACACCTCTCCTGTGAAAGCAGATGAACTGGTGATGGCAGCGATGTCGCAAAGAAGGCCGTTCCGGTCTACAACTACACGAGGAAAAATGAGGACAAAAAGTGACAGTGCGTGTTTTGGGGCGAGCGACACTTATTGAATGATAGTACGACGTGACGCTCGAGCCGGCGGTGAAATGTATGGTGCAATGGCGAGTAAACTGTAAAAAAAAATTTGAAATAATGATAAGCTAGCAATGTGATGGCGATGCGAAATAGTTGGTAAACTAGAGTCTGCTTTTAAGGATGAGGCGCTGATATCGTAAGAATATGCTGAGTGAATGAACCTAGCTGCGCGATTCTCTACGGCTTCAAGGGCGTTAATAGGGCAAATTTCATGCGGGCACCAGGTAGCAGAAAGCGTATTCAGGTGTAGGTCTGGTGAACGATTTGTATGCTAGTAGTTTTACGTGGGGAGGAGCTTTTCGTAAGTGGCGTTTAATAAAAAACCCATGTTTTTGTTAGCAGGTGTTAGAACGTTATTCACGTGCGAACACCAGTCAAGGTCATGAGCAATAGTGATGCCTAAGTATCGAAAATATTTAACTAGTTCAATAGGCTTTCTTTCTATTACATAAGAGAATACGAGAGGACTACGACGGCGTGTTACTGACATTGCTTTGCATTTAGAAGGACTTAGTAGCATTAGCCAGTCATCACACCAATTTTGAATATTGTTTAGGTCGTTCTGAAGCAATACTTGGTTATTTGTGTTACTTATGGTGCGACAGACACCACAATTATCAGCAAGTACGCGGATGTGACTAGAGACATTAAGTGGTAAATCATAATTATATTTATTAGGAACAGGAGGGTTCCTAGCACAGAGCCCTGTAGAACGCGTGATATTACAGGAAGCTGATTAGAAGCATTATTATTCATTTGCAAAAACTCTGAGCGATTAGTAAGAAATCCTTTTATCCATGCTAGAACGTTAAGGTGAATATTCAACTTTTAATGTTTTAGAAGCAGGCGTTGGTTAGCTAGTTTGTCAAAGGCTTTTGCGAAATCGAGTAAAATTGCGTCAGTCTGTGGATTAGTGTTGAGGGTTGAATGCAGATCATGAAGAAAGATGGCCAATTGGGTTTCACAAGAAAATCCCTTGCGGAAACCATGCTGTGATAAATGAAAAAAAAATTGTTTGATTGAAGAAAGTCCATTAGTTATGACAAACTGACATCTTCCATGATTTTGCAAGGGACGCTTGTTATGGAAATCGGGCGGTAGTTTAGTGGTGAGTTCCTATTAACTGATCTGTAGACCGGAATGACCTTGCCGTCCTTCCATTCAATCGGTAGGTTACCTGTGGTTAATGATTGGGAAAACGGCAAGATTAATTTCAGCGCTTTTTAGGAGTAATAAAGTAATTTTGTCAGGGCCAGCAGACCATGACATCTTGATGTTTTCTATTATGCTGCAGAAACCGTTTAATGAAGAAATGCCTGCCATGGCAGAAGCAGAAATGCTTTGAATGGGCGTATCGGATTGTACGGTGAAAACTGAACAAAATGTTGTGTTAAAAATGTTAACGCAGTCAGCATCTGATAAATGATCACCAATTTCGTTTGGGATACTGATACTGCGGAGTGTGTGGGGATTAATCATGTGCCAAATTTTTTAGAGTTATCAGTTATCATGTGGTGAAGGTTGTTATGATAAAACGAGTGTTTATGTCTGCGGATAGCGTCCAACTACACACGCTCAGACTCGTAGTACCTTTCCCAGGCGGCGTGGCATGATTTCATTTATACGGATCGAAAAAGACGTTTGTTTTGTTCTCGAGAGTTTTAAGTCTTTTGTTAAACCATGGCTGATGTCGGTTAGCGCAAACCGTTATAGTTGGAATGTACTTCTCTGCTAGGGCGTTAAGTTGAGTCTTAAAGAGAGAACAGTTGTTTTCCACAAGCGTAAATGAAAACTTGATTCGAATATTTTATAAAACTCGTGTAGTTCTTTATTTATTGCAGCGTAGTGGCCTTTGTCATAGAGGCGGATGACCTTTCTGTAAGAACGGCGTTAGCTGGGAATAAAGGAGAAGATGGCATGGATTACTTTGTGATCACTAATTTCGCGGAGGTTGTTATTAGTTGAAAGACTTCGGTAAGAATGGTTAGTGTAAGATTTGAAATGTTGTCAGTAGCCTATGTAACACCTGTTGGTTTAGTTACTTATTTCGTTAAGTTAAAGTTAAGGCAAACGTCAAGGAAGTCCTTAGCACCTGCTTGGTTTGAACGTAATTGCGCAGAATACCAGTCAATGTTTGGATAGTTGAAATCTCCGAAGAGCAAGATACATGCATTCGAGTACTTTTTCGCTAAGTGGACAAGGTTATTGTTAAGTTTGAGAGGAAAATGAGCAGGACTGCTAGGGGGGTGATGACATACATTGAGAAGTAGAAGCTCTGGATGAACATTGCATTTTAGCCATAGGAGTTCTAGTTCTGATGCTACGTCAATCACGGAGCAGGATAGCTGCTTATTTACAGCAGTAAGAACACCTACCCCTTTAGACTTCTGCCTATCTTTGGGGAACACAGGAAAATGGGTAAATCGGTGAGGATTTTCGAGTCAGAACCGTTATCAAAAAGCCACGTTTTTGTCAGTACGAGAACATCACTTTCAGATGATGACAGAAGGTTTGATATGATATTACGTTTAGGAAGAAAACTGCGTATGCTAGAAAAAATGACTGATAAAGAAAAGGGCGGTTCAGGAATAGGTGTAGAACGTTAAAGTGTCTGTCGGTTGTTGTGTGGTAGCTATAATTCCTTGACATTTTAGGACGATTTGTCAAAAAAGAATTGCTTGGGTCCGATATGCAAAGTTTTTATACCGGAGTGAAAAGGTACGGCTTTGCTTTTCGCATATGTGATAGGTGCTTGCGCGCGGTTTGAGTTTGGAAATATCATCGCCGATGCGGAATGTTGTACACTTCAACTTTCAGCTGTTTGCCAAAATTGAGTCATTTATTTTAAAATTACAATATTTAATAACAATGGGATGGTATCGGCGGGGAATTTGGCATCCAAGGCGATGCGTACGCTCGATTTCATCAGGTTTTGCAATTAAGTTTAGGTACTCGGGGCAGTGGCGGATGACTATTTCCTCTGAGCACGCGAAGGAGTCGCTGGAAGAAATGGCAGATATGCCATACAATATCAAATTATTTCGTATAGAGCAGTTTTCAACATCCTCTAGTCGGCTTTCCAGAGTACAGACACGACGAGCAGTTTGAACGGTGTTGGTTTGTGCGTGCTGCAGCTGCTGTCGCACGGGTTCTATATGCTGATAGCTGGTTTCCACAGTGGCCAGCATCTTACTCAGGTCCGAAAGGGCGTTGGTTGTTTCTTTCAATTTTATCTTTTAGTTTTGCACATCGCACAGCAATTTAGATTGTCCTGCAGATAGCTTTTTTAATTCTGCAAGAATGGTACCCGTGTCAGGATCCGGATTTGTCTCGATATCTCTAGCAAGCAGCAAACGAGAGCGTACAACCAATATGCAATCACCAATAGTAATTAGCAAACACTGCAGGCGTGGCAGTTGGACTAGAAGGTAATTATTAGTTTTTTTAGCTAATAGGCTGTAGGGTGGATGAACCTGCATAATGGGAGGAAGCTGGTTAGACGTCTGTTTAGCAGGACTGCCACCAAGCCCACAGAGTAGAAGGGGGAGGCAGTCTCAAAGGCAGCGCAGCGTTCCCAGGAGTGTCATTGTCGGTGATTTCTGCCACGATGAAATGAGGACCACAGGCTCAGATAGTGGTGGTGTCTTCCCAAGCGCCAGAAACTGGTAAGACTGATGCAAGTAAAGTACCCTGTCACTGCCACGGAGCGGCAGATTGCATACGGGCATCGTCGTTGGCCAAGTAGAGGCATACACCACAGCAAAATCCGGCAAACCCATAGAAGTACAGCGCTGTACAGCGCTGTTGCAGGGCGGCCCAGCACAAGCGGGCAGGGAGCAAGTCGAAGAAGGGCAGATCACAGGAATGAGCGTCAAGATAACTATTCGGACGAACACCTGCACAACGGGAGGAAGCTGGTTAGGCGTTTGCTTAGCAGCACAGCATATTTGCTTCCAGCAGTTCCCTTATTTTCTTACACTTGCAGAAAATAAAGCACTTAGAAGGGGATAAAGTCTAAGTGACGTATTAAACTTCATTCATCCTGCGCTGAATAAGAACTGAAGTGAACTTGTCAGTGTTTCTTAAGGACCACGTGTCCGTGTACACATAAGTATGTTAATCATACAAGCTACTTTAAAATAATGTACTTGTGTCAGTGCCATACTGGCACTGGTTTAATGAATTACATCAGCTGCGCTCCTTCATTTCGAAATGATGTTCCATGTCCATCCATAATCGCGATTTTTTGCGCTTCCACTCTGATTCATTAAGCCTAGGAAAATGATGAAAAAAAGAAACAATTCCGAGCACGTTCGTACTTTCACGGAGTAAAACTCAGTACTCAACATTTCAAACAGCACGGACAACGGGAAATATCAATGAACAGAAAAGGAACGCTGTCTATAATTTCCATTTTTTCTAGAGTGCCGCGCTATATAATAAGGGTGGCACTTTGGCTAAATGGCTGGACTGCATATTTGAAATGCCTACTGCGCAAGTGTGGTTTGGACAGGCGTTAAGCCACGGTATATAAAGCAGATTACACAAAAGCACCAAGCTATCTGTAACTTTCTCGGCCGGCAAAAAACGCAGTGTTAACAGTACAATCAAAATATGATATGACGCATTTCATAACATTATGATTTAACAGATGCAAAACATGCATTGTATTAAGAAAACTAGAAATGCAAATGATATAAGACGACCTAAAATAAAAGAACTTGCAAACACGTCGCAAGAGTCCAAAAAACAGTTGGCAAAACACAATATGTAATGAATACTGGAATATGAAAGAATAAAATTCAGTTCATAGCCAGCGCACCTATCGTGTTCTATCACTTGCCCGGGAAGCTCGGCAAATTGAACGTACACCAGATATCACCGCGACTGCGTTAATGAGCTCGTGTGGCAGAAAGGCCGGTGTCGTTGGCGTCGGCATCGGCGGCATTGGCTTTGAGCGAAAAATGGCGGAATGCAATTCATAAATAAAAACAACTTGCAAGATGGGCAGAGTGGGAATCGGACGAGGGTCTCCGGAGTGTGAGACGGAGACGGTACCACTCAGCCATGAGTTTTCTTTACTTTGCCGGCTTTGACATACACAAACAATACACAAGAAAGAAAACATGTCAACAAAGATTTTGCTGGCACGACATATTAAATTTTTTTCAATGCTGAAAGTTTGACTAGCATGTCAGTCCATGTTGGTTGTTCAGGGAGTGCCCGATGGACATCCCTGAACCGTACTACAGATTCAATGAAGTGATCACGTGTAGTTTGCGATTTGACATCAGCATTGTTGAACTGCGTTCTATCTTTCCACAAACTGTGGAGGCCCAGGAGCATTATACGATGCATCAAAGCTGGACAAAAGCGCCTCTAGTGAATGCGGTGTTGCCTTAGAAACGTGCCATAGAAAGTTATACTGCGGTGTATATCGGTAATTATGAGCCTGCAAATTACAGAAGTCGCAGTTAAGCGAGTAACGAAGTACGTTTTCGCTACATTTCTTCTGCGCTTGCCGCACACTCAGAGCCATCTTGCGGCAAACACAGAAGACCCCCTCCTCGCAATGTACGGCGCTACCCCGACCGGTGGCGCGCCACTCGCCCGCTTATTCCATTGAGGCCGTGCGGGGACCGGTGCGAGGATGCACCAATACCCTTGCGCTTATTAAGTTTCCTCGCTCTCCCCCATTCTAACTTGCAGCGTGCGTCACTCGAACCCTCGTGTTTAAGCGATGCCGCTCTTCTTTCAGCTCACAGCGCGATTGCTTGGTGCAACGTCCGATGCGGGCCGCCTCTGCCGCGATCGCTGCGCCATAGCGCGTCTGATGGGAAGGCGTCCCCTGCGATGTGTGCCGGGCTGCTGGCGAGGAGTCATGCGTCTGCGTGGTGCTGCCAAGCGAGATAGAGGAGGATCCCATCTAGGCGTCAGCCCCATGATCGCGTCCGCCTTCATGGCGCGTCGCGGCCCGGATGTCCGTGCCGATTACGACATATGGCTCACGTAGACCGTTTCTCCCTCCGAGACAACGAGTTCTTTGGTTCGTTCCGCTTGCTCAAGCGCGCGTTTTGTCTTTGCATTACTCAAGAGCATGCCGCACGAATCAGTGGGCCGTGCGAACTGGGTGCGATAACGCTATCGCGTTCCACTGTTGAAAGCGAAGCTTAAGCGTCCTCCAAGTTATTTCCCAGCTTAGAACCATCGTGCACAACGCAGTATATCCGTGAAAAATATATACAGGTACTGATATTAGCGCTGGCGCTCTGGAATTATACTGTATAGTGACTCGCATCGCCGCTGCGTCTGACAATGAAATAATTTGGCATGCATTCAATATCTGCCATTTCGCTTTGTAAGATTATCATTGCGGAGACCAAGTGTCTGCTCGGCTCACCGCGAGTGCATGAGGGTTTGCATTCCGCTTCTAATACATCTATTCCGACAGTGTCCGAAACGACAACGAATGGTAGCCAGCGCCATTCTTGTCCATAAGTACACGATTAAAAGCGGGTGCCACCAATGAAAAATAATTGAAGTAAATTGAAAAGACTATGAAGAAAGATGGGTATGAGCAGTGCGAGAAGGAATTCGACGTTTTGAATAAGATAAAATGCACGAAGACTTGCCGTACATCGGCCTTCACCAGAACGTACAAGATTTCGCGTTTATTTTTTTTTTTAATTCGGTGGTTTCATCGGAGAAATGTCCGGCATCCACCGGATGTCCGGAATATCCATGCACACCACTTTTCAGGTCAACGCCAGAAGGTATGCGCTCAGTGCAACGTTCGTTGCCAATATTTCTCCAGACGTTAGCGTCCTCACTCTAAATATAGTCGCTAGAACACAGCCCACTGATATAATCTAGATGAGTAAGTATGGCCGCTAACGCATTCATTATATGACATGTGGCGTCAAAGTATGGCAAGGCTCTACAAGGTGCACGAGCGCTCGTGCATCTCGTCGGTTTGGCCAATGCCTCGGTCTCGTGGTTTTTCGGCAAAACCTTAGCTTATTTTGATTCTTCAAGGCGAATTTTGTCTAGGAGTTGTTTTGAAACGTTTAGGCACCTCACTCAAAGCGTGGGTCGGGAGAAAACAGGGCTACTTTTTTAATTTTGCGTTTTCTGACCGACGGCCGCGGGACGGCAATATGGCCATGGTGCATACCCACTTGCACTTGTGGCACATGTCCAAGCCGCGGTTGCCGGAGGATGCGGTGCCCTCCGGAAGCGGGATTCCTGGCTCGGAGAGGTCACCTCGTTCTTGAGGGTGAGGGCTTTTCTCCTCTTGGTGACAGGCTACTGGAGGACGTATTAAGAGACTCGGAAAAGCTAGAGCAGCAATAATTATTATTAATAGTTATAGGGTTTTACGTGCCAAAACCACTTTCTGATTATGAGGCACGCCGGAGTGGAGGACTCCGAAAATTTCGAACGCCTGGGGTTCTTTAACGTGCACCTAATCTAAGTAAACGGGTGTTTTCGCATTTTGCCCCCATTGAAATGCGGCCGCCGTGGCGGGGATTCGATCCCGCGGCCTCGGGCTCAGCAGCCCAGCACCTTAGCCACTGAGCAACCGCGGCGGGTAAAGAGACGAATACAAGCGACTTGGTTCCCGATGTGCCTCTGGGCACAACGAATGGTTTGGGTATGCGCTCGGGGTACTTTGGAGTCGATGCTCGCCAATTTTCGTGTTTTTAGGACATAATCATCATCATCATGAGCCTGGTTACGGCCACTGCAGGGCAAAGGCATCTGCCATACTTCTCCAACAACCCCGGTCATGTACTAATTGTGACCATGTTGTCCCTGCAAATTTCTTAACCTCGTCCGCCCACCTAACTTTCTGCCGCCCCCTGCTACGCTTCCCTTCCCTTGGAATCCATTCCGTAACCCTTAATAACCATAACCCTGGATGTCCTCCAGTCCATTAAGGGTTACGGACTGGAGGACATCGCCACGCACCGAAGCTGCATTGAGGAAATCATATTTAATGGTAAAACTAAATCCTCAAACCCGATCCGCGCGCAGATGAACATTGAAGTTATCAGCTTGGTCAAGATTTGTGCAGAATTGAACGCAGTTGTGATAAAGCGGGACGGAGTCGTCGAGGTGTTACTGCGGCAGTTGGACCATGCATGGCGTGAGCCAGCGGACTTGCGGGTGCGAGTGGCGACTTCAGCATGGACTTTGAGTCCGCCGCGCTCCTTCACCGCGGTGGTGCAAGCGGTTGGTCCCGAAGGTCGGGCGCCCAAGGCGGGAGACTAGGATGCAGCTCGGGCGGCTGTTTCGTCCCCGGCGAGGGAGATGCTTGTGCGTGAAGTGGTCCGGAGTGAAGCGCGTCTGCGTGTCCACCTCGCTTTCCTCACGCTGGTTGGTGAGTCGCGGACACCGGCAAAATATATTTTAACGACTCTGAAAGCTTCTTATAGAGCCGGCGGCAGCGGGTATTGGCGAGGTTACGCTGCGCGGCACGCGGTTTGACGTTACGGTGCTGGCTGAAGGTCGGGTATCGATTGATAATCGCCCGAAAGCGGTCGAACTGAACGAGCTTAATCATGCGCATCCCAGATAAGCCGAAATCTCACATTAAACTTATTGGATTTGGTCCAGAGATAGCAGCAAACAGGCTAATTCGGGAAATGTACTTGTGCCCTGTGTATGTAGTCGGGTATGCAGCGTAGCATACCTCAATTGCCATTTCTTATTTTTTGAAAGTTCGTATGCACTTGTGTTTGGTGTATACATTTTGTAGTGAAAATTGTTTATGTTTTAAGGTGCAAAACTGACGTTATACATGTATTGATACTTAACATTATCAGTGTTCTTTGTTTATGTACATATCTATATATATATATATATATATATATATATATATATATATATATATATATATATATATATATATATTTATTTATTTATTTATTTATTTATTTATTTATTTATTTTCAATACTGCTGCTCTCCTTCGAGAGCGTGGCAGTTGGGCAGTACAATAATTCAGCTGTACAATGCAAGGAAATCAAAGTATAGATTATACAAAAAGTAAGAAAACGACATAAGCAGTGCAAGTTATACATAGTACTATACAAGTAAACCATGTTAACCATGTTAAGAAAATTAGGTAGTGTTACATCAAAGTAGTGCTGTTTAGCACGTTTAGCTTTAAGCTTGAATTCCGCGATGGCATCCGGTAATTTCTGAATTCTGGATTCTCCACAACCTTTTGTTTTTATTGCCCTACGTAACCTTTTCAAACGTCGCTTTCCTTGAATAACTTCTCGCGTGATCCATGGATTATTTTTTGGAGGGCGCTTTGTTTTTGTAGGAACGTAGTGAGTGATGCAGTAAAGCACAACCGATTTGAAGTGAAACCAAAGGGAATTTACATCTACTGAAGCATCGGAGCCAATTTCTGAAAAATGCTGGAATTCATGAGCGAGGTGCATTAGTATGCTGTTATCGTCAGCGTTTTCGAAGTCTGTTACTATAGATACAGAAGAATGAGTGGTTATGCTGCCACCAAGAGGCACGATGCACACTGGTACGTCGTGGTCTGATATACCATGAATTACATCAGTTTTTATGCGATTTATGTCGAAGTGGTTACTGAAAAAGATTAGATCTAGTATGTTCCGAGTATTTCCCTGTGAGCGGGTGGGGCATGAAACGATCTGATGAAGATTGAAGGTTAGCATGAGGTCAAACAATGCATCCGAAGCTGATGATGAGTAGCACATACTATTCCAGTTAATGTCTGGCAGATTAAAGTCGCCCAAGAGGACAACGCGGGAACCAAACACGTGGCGTTCTATGTAATCATGAATGACACTGATAGAAGCATCATCAGAGTTTGGGCTCCGATAAACACAACCTATGAATATGTTTGTGCCGTCACAAAGAAGTTTACAAAAAATGGCTTCTGCGCCTTGTACCTCTGGAAGGGCTATAAAGGAAAGACCCTTTTTTATCAATAACGCCACTCCACCACCACGTGTGGGGCGGTCCTTCCGGACCACAGAATAGTTGGGCGGTGCGAACTCGTGATCAAAAATATCAGGTGTGAGCCATGTTTCTGTTATGGCTGCTAGGTCAGGTTCATGATCAATTATCAGACTTTCAAGTGATTCCGTCTTGTTGATGACGCTTCTTGCGTTCACCGTGAGGAGTGTTAGTTCGCTAATTTTGCAGTGCGACGAGTAGTAGCTCCCTTTTTTGCTTGGTCGCTGGACGCACTCGCCGCCTTTCCTGTACCTGCAGTAGCTACTTCTATGCGTTTTTCATTAAGTGGTACCTTGTCCTCTTTCTCATCGCTCCAAACATATGCTCGATTATTTATATATAGCTTATCAAAGACAAGGGAAACTTTCTCATTTCTTTGTCGGTTTGTTTTCGCACTGTTCCAAAGTTTCCTTCGAGTATCGCGTACGCGTTTCGAAAAGTCTTCTCCAATATATATATATATATATATATATATATATATATATATATATATATATATATATATATATATAGTGCCCTCCTGCTATGGTCTCAGTAGAGACTGGCAGTATTGTAAATAAATAAATAAATAAACGACGGCAACCCGGGACTGGCGATAGATCCTTCAAAATGCACTCTCAAACCTGCCCTCAACGAACACAGTGCTTACAAGTCTCATGTAGTCGAATTGGGCCCTGCGGATTTTCGCAATCTCATGCTGAGAGGGAGAGTTAACATCGGCTGGACGTCCGCGAGGGTGGTCAAAGGCCTTCACGTGCCCCTTTGCAAGCACTCTGCAGCATACGGACATTCGCGTGACTTTTGTCCGGATAAGTCAGACGCTTCCAAGGCGATTTTCCCAAAATGTTACGAGGTACACAACTTTTTCAGCCACGGGCTGTTCGCATGGGCGACGCGGCTGTGAGTAGCGCGGCGTGCTGGGGCACGGGAAGGGAATGCGCGGGGCATCCGGCTGGCGACCATCGCTGACTCGCGCTGGCCGAGAAGGTGGCGCGCACCCGCGTGCGCACCGATTATGGCTAGTCTTATTGGGCCCGGCGGCACAGGAAGGCCTGTACCGCGGTGTGGCGGGGGTCACTTACACGTGATTTTTCGATGGCCGCATATTGCGCACAGAAGGCGCGGCCTGCGGCATGATCTCATTCATTTGGCTTCAGCTAAAGAGGGGGGCGGACGTAATGCGTCCGTTCCTCTTGATCCAAAAAAGGAAGGTGTGTGTTGTCATAGTGACCCTCGCCGCGCATCCCTGGTGTGTGGTGGGGGGCTCCATTACTCACTCGCGCGCGGCTTCGCGGGACGCCGTGTTGGGGGTCTATGGTGTGGTGCATAGCCGATGTGGGCGGGGCAGCCTCAGCCCTGATAGGACTGATACTGGGGGTGAGGGCCGGCGATAGGGCGGGACGTATAGGGCGATTGGTGTGATCCACATGGTGGGCGATAGGTATTATTCGGTGGCTCGGCGCAATTGGCATTATGTTTAGGCCTTAGACATGGCGCTTAATCTTAACCTCAAATTTATTCAGGCAAACTTACACCACACTAAACATGCGATGGCGGTGTTCATACGGGCAATGGAGGCCAGGGAAATTTCATTGGCGGATGCGTGCGACCCTTACATGAGGGCAAATGAAATGCCCGGTATCCCACCTCATTGTCCTCATTTCAAGTCATTAGAAGATCTTCAAATGGTTGTCTATTGCGATGCGTCAGCCTATGATTGCTTTAATGTTATGGTTTATACCAATGTCATTGCGGTCACGTTCTCAGCGACGTATCCCGCCTTCACAGTAGTAGGGGTTAGTGGGGGCCTCACACGGATAGTGAACTGTATTTGGACATGGTTACTGAGTGCCTAGCACAGGTCAAGTCGGGAATGGCTCCAATAGCTGGCGACTTCAACGCCAATCATTCGCTTTGGAGCAGAGAGCGCGACAGTAGGGGGGCGGCAGTAGTACAACCAGAGTATCGACATAGGTTCCGCATAGTGAATGATCTAGACAGGGCGTCCACCTTTGGAAATCATTACAATGCCAGCTTGATAGACCTCACCATGGTAACACTAGCGATGACCTCTCAGGACTACGTGTGGCAGGTCAGCGAGGAAGAGAGCCTGGCCGAACACAAACATATTGAATTCGGCTTTGCCCACGGACAGACTGTCCATAAAAGAAAGTTGACTTTCACGCTGCACTCGTGTTCTAAAATCTCTCAGTGCGATGAATTTGTTTCAGCAGGTCCAGGGCGCTGATCTTCGTTCAGGGGAGTCACTTGAATACATAATTCAAAATTTTATGATTTATATAATTATCACGCTGCCGTAATTTACGCACAGTAAAATAGGGCCCGCATACGGCGAATTCCCGTTGGAGCACGGCATTGGCGATGGAACGAAACCGACGGCACTTGATCTGACTTGAGGGCACCGTGACGGGTATATTTACCTGAGTGCGCGGGACTTACAGAAGGAACATTGCGCATGCCCAAGAAGGTGCGCTTAAATGTTGTGGCGAATAGGACTCGAAAAAGAGGCTTTTTGAAAACCATTTCGGACTGCCTTTATTAAACTCTGGCCCTCTATTCAATTGCTCGCGCTTGTTGCGCTGAACATAAAGAAAAAAACCGACGTCCTGCCATCGGTCACCCTCCTCCTTCGTGCACAGATGCCTGCGGACGACGTCCCAAAAGATAATGCACAACATGCAGCACTCCGATTTCTTGCAGATAGTCTAGCAGTGAGCACCATGGACGACCGTTTGTTAACTTTAGACAAAATAGACTTTGCCATCTCGTAGGGCAGGGCCGGGTCAGCTACTGGATTGGACGGAATCTCCCTTCCCATGTTAAAATGCATTCTTCAATATCATCTGGGTTCTTTTTTGTTTCTGTTTGATTCGACTCTAAAATTGGGACACTTTCCTAAAACATGAAGGCAGGGAAGGGTCGTTTTCATTTATTAACCAAAACGGCCGCCTGAACAGACGTCCTCATGTAGACCGATCATCATGAGTGCCCAATTTGTGAAAATATTGGAAGGACTTATAAATTCACGCCTGTATTTTTTCTCTTCTATCGTGGTGTTTTACATGCCAATCAATTTAGTTTCACGCATTGAAGGATTGCCGTCATGGCTCTACATGCCCTGCGCGAGCGCTTGTCGCAACTAGAACATCATAAGATACCGACGATAATCGTGGCACTTCATTTTAAGGGAGCATATTATTCCGTGTGGCACCTGCTCGTGCTTTACTTACTGCAGAGGCACGGTTGCCCTAGGAATCTGTTCGACCTTTTACCGAGTTTTTTGAGCGACCGATCGGTCGTGTACCAATCGCGGTCGGGTGATGTCTCGGCGCGACCGACGCTCGGTAATCCTTAGGGCTCTCCGACAAGCCTGCTCCTCTGGAATGTTGTAATCCGTGGTTTGCTCGAAATCCCTGTTCCTCCTGCAGAAATTATCCAGGTGTCTGCCGTTGATACCATCATACTAATTTAAGGCAGAAAGCGGGGCTAGTTGGTGATTATTTGTATAAGGCGACATCGTACTAGGGCGTAAAAAAGGATACGGACAGGAACATGAAAAAGACACACCGAGTGCTAGAATAAAGCCAGTTGATGTCTACAGTTCGGTGTGTCTTTTTCATGTTCCTGTCCATGTCCTTTTTTACGCGCTAGTATGATGTCCCCTTATACGAATGGCATCATCTTAATACCGGGTGGAACCGCGCCACCATTAAGCGCACTGCTGAAGCGGTCTTAACAGCGGTAAACAGCTTGGCACGGGATGCCACAGTCGAGATTAACGCCGCCAAGTCGTTTTTTGTAGCCTTCCCATGTGGTGTTATCGCAATGAGGGGGAACGCACTTAGAGTGTTTATAGGTGATGCCTGGCTCCAAAGAAAAGACAAAATGAAACTATTAAGCGTGGTTTTTGATTCGAGATTGGGCTTTAAGAAACATGTTGATTATCTTAGAGTAAATGGATATTCCTATGGCGAAAATTGCCGCATATCTTGAAATGCACTATACGGTCAACCTACTTGCTATCAGAGCTTCATAAAGGCAAGTGGTTCTTCCTGGCATCCCTGATGCGGCGCCAGCCTGGTGGTCGGTGTTTCCGGATACTCTCCTGCGGGCCAAAGTTATTTCGCTACGCAGAGTATTATTATTCACCCTCACAGGAGCTTTCCGCACAACGCGCACTCCTGCGGACGGTGCCGCTATCATTAGAGTTGGAACGGCTTACAGCTGAGTTTTATCTTCTTACTCTTCGCCGGCCCACTTGTTATACCTCTGTTTATTATCAACCCGTAACGTTAGAATGTCTGTAAGTTTATTGGTTGGACCACGCAGCAGAGAGATGCCGGTATCCATTCGCACGGGTGAATGTCTCGGAGGCAGCTATAAAAACGGCTGAGATGGCATTACATGTATATACTGATGGCACATATACTGAGCTTTCTGCTGGGCTTGCTTACATAGCAATGAGCCCTCGCAATAGCCTCCGCAAAGTTGGTAAACTTAAAGTCGAGCAGGCTAGCGGCGCATATTGTACGGAAGCCACTGCCCTTACTGAGGTGCTGAATTACCTGGCGGTGTCGCGGTCTGAGGGTCGTGCAAATATTTACTCTGACTGCCTGTCCCTGTTGTCGGTGGTCGCGGCGCTAAAGTCTAGTGAAGCACGTGCGGCGCTGATATAAAGAGCTTTACGCCGTCTGTAAGACAAGTTTGTCATTGCGTTATATCGCGTCCCTGGCCACTGTGGCGCTTTCTATAATGAATTGGCTAACGAGGCGGCGGCGAACGCGGCGCGGTATTACCTGCCGCGCCACGCTATACGGAATCCATCCGATCTATCTGCACTTATAAAGAGATGGAGGGAGACCGGCGCCGCTCGGGGACCACTGATTATACCGACATCGGATTTATTAGCTATTCCGGCCCTTTTCCCACCTCCAAACCCTTAGTGTATGTGATGACTGGACACGGTAGGTTTTCCTATTACATACACCGATTTGGTCTTGCCCCGAACCGCATATGTCCCTGTGGGTTGGAATGCACTTCATTCTACCACAATTTACAGGAATGTAGTCTGCCCGGCATGGATCACTGGTGCTCTGGACGGCCGCCTGAACGTGGTATGAACGTGGACGGCCGCCTGGCCATGGCAGCGTACCCACATGTCAATGTGGGTGTAAATGAAACTGCGCTATTATTAGGATCGCAAGACTCATTTGCGTGACGGTGCCGGATTGGCCGCGGGGCGTCCCCCGCGTTGATGCTTCGTAGGCTGTGCTATCTGCAACCTGCATTCATTTCCTGTTTTCTTCTTCTACATATTTTCTTTGTATTTGTTTCTTAGTTTTTTTTCCTTTTTCTTCTGCTACCACTCATGGCCCTCTCCTAGCATTTTCGGGCCGCTAGCGGGGTACTCTTGGTCGCATGCTGTGCCCTGAACCCGTACTTGTTCTGTATCTCTGTGCACGCTATCAGTGCGATGGGCTCGCATGTAGGTGGAATAGAATGGTCGCATTAATTTGTATACCCGGAGTCGTGACTGACTCGCGCCGCCATCCTGAGACTGGGACAGCCGCTGGTAAACGACCTCACTGGGGGGTGTGGCGGGCGCTGTGAAACTAGCTATTTGGCAGCAGGCGCATGCATGCGAACACGATGGCCCGACAGCTCAGGGGGGGGGGGGGGGGACTGACCCCGCAGTCCAGCGACTTGGAGGAGTATGCGAGCTTTTGTCAAGTGCAAATGCGCCAGTATAGTCATGCCGGATTGCTGATCCCTAGTTCAGGACGAGGTGCTGATGCTTATACTCATGTGACACCTGCGGGAGTCGATGATGATTATGGAGACAGCGCTCGGCCGCCTCCCTTAACAGCACGTCCCTCGCCTCTGCTACCGGCTCATGTCTCCTGCGCGAGGCCTAAAATATAACTTACTCCTGCACAGCGCCCTAATATGCCTTGCTATTTCGTTTTTCTTTCTTTAGCTAGATTTTTTTTTTCGTATCTAGGTATTCATATATTATACTACTTTCTGGGCTCTACTTTACCCGCGCCTTTGGCATTTACCGGGGCGGGATGAATAACTGCGGCTTTGCCGTTGGCCCTCTCGGGTGCAAATTGCAAAGGGTGCGTGGCTTTGTCCTTGGGGTTCTGCCTCTGTGAGCGTTTGACCCGGTCGCGTTATATCATGTATTCAATACCTGTACCGTTTGCGTGCTGGCTTGTGGCTGGCGCACTCGGGTGATCGAGCCCGAGGAGACTCATGCTTGCGCTGTGTGCCCTGGTGATGTCGTTCGGTGCGCGCGGCCGTGGTGCCGGCGTCCGCATGCCCACAGTGTCTCATATGCGAGCCTAAGCGGTGCGCCCGCCTAACAGGCATGGCCCACAGGGGCATATCACGGACCGCTAGTGGCCGGTGTCCATGTAGACACGTCTAGCAGCTCGAATCTTAATTGTATTAATTTTTTCTTCCCTTTTTAATTTTTGATTCTTCTTTGTTTATCATCCTTTCTGTTATGCTTGCTTTATACTTATCTTCTTTGCCTTCTCCTGCAAGTTCTGATGCAAGTGTTGTGGGTGCAAAGCCAAGGTAGCAGATTCCGGGGAGCGCTCAGAATTTATGGCTAAATGGCGCCATTCTGGTTGTTATGGCCAGTGGTCTCTTTTCATCTGGGATTAGTCTTCTCTAACGCCCTGCTTTATTTCATTCCAAATTCTTTCATTCCTCCTGCATTTCATCTGTGTAATTATAGATCTGCTGTTGCTTTCATCTTCATTATCATCATTATACTGTTTTATGTCCACTGCAGGACGAAGCTCTTTCCCGGTGATCTCCAATTACCCTTGCCCTGCAGCAACCGATTCCAACTAGCGCCCGCGAATGTACTAATTTCATCGCTGCACCTTGTCTTCTGCCATCCTCTACTCCGCTTCCCTTCTCTTGGTAACCATTTTGTAACCCTAATCGCCCACTGGTTATCTGACTGTCGCATTACATGACCTGCCCAACTCCATTTTTTTCCTCTTAATGTCAGTTAGCATATCAGCTATACCCATGGGCTCTATGATCCAAACCGCTCCCGTTCTTTCTCTTAACGTTATGCCTAGCAATCTTCGTTCTATCGCTCTTTGCGCGGTCCGTAACTTGTTCTCAAGCTTTGTTCTCAGTCTCCAAGTCACTGCCCCGTATGTCAGCACTGGTAAAATGCACTGATTGTACACCTTTCTTTTCAATGATATGGTAAGCTTCCAGTCGGGAGCTCACAATGTCTGCCGTATGCAATCCAAACTATTTTTAATATTTAATGAATTTCCTTCTCATGATCAGGGTTTCCTGTGATTAATTGACCTAGGTAAATGTACTCCTTCACAGACTCTAGAGGCTGACTGGCAATCTTGAACTCTTGCTCCCTTGCCCGGCTATTCAGCATATTATACATCATATTATTATTCTGTATATTATTTTTCAATCCCAGTCTCCCACTCTCTCTGTTAAGGTCCTCAATCATTTGTAATAACTCGTCAACAGTATTGCTGAATACAAAAATGTAATCGGCAAGGCGAAGGTTGCTGAGATATTTGCCGTCGATGACTCGTAAGCCATCCCACTTTAATAGCTTGAATACTTCTTCAAAGCACGGAGTAAATAGCATTGGAGAGACTGTGACTCCCTGTCTGACCCCTTCTTTATAGGTATCTTCCTGCTTTTCTTGTGTAGAATTCAGGTAGCTGTGGAACATCTGTAGATATTTTCCAAGGTATCTACGTAAGCAGTCTGCACTCCTTGATTACGTAATGTCTATGGCTGCTGGTATCTCTGCTGAATCAAACGCCTTTTCGTACTCTGTGAAAGCCATACAGAGAGGCTTATTGCACTGTGTAGATTTCTCGATAACTTGATTAATGGCTTGGATGTGATCGATTGTAGAGTACCCTTCCTGAAGCCAGACTGTTCCCTTGATGTCTAAAGTCCAGTGTTGCCCTTATAGTATTGGAGAATATTTTGGTAAATATTTTATATGATACTGGGACTAAGGTAATGGGCCTACAAATTTTCAAATATATAACGTCTGCTTTTTCGTGGATTAATATAATGTTTGCATATTGTAGCACTCTTCAATGAAGCACACTAAACACACTGGTTTATTGTGGGCGAACTTGTGTCCGGAAACTCAATATTAAGCATTCGCACACTTTAAAGGAGGAATTAACAGCAGCCTATTCCACAGTCAACCGCGTCTCTCCGCCGAACGCACTTTTCACGCGCCCCGAAGGCCAAGAGCCACGCCGTGGCTTGTCATTGGACGGCAGGCTCGGGCGCTGCCGTGAGCGCGTGCACGGGAGACACGCGCTGTATCGCCATGCGCGAGGCGTTGCTGCCACTCTTCTAATGGCGATGCGACGAGTAATTGGTTTTAGCGATGAGACGCTTGGAAACGTTCCTCACAAGAGTGCTCGTAAGTGGCATGTGGAGAGCTCTCTGCGGCATTAGTCCCCCTCCGAAAACGCATCGTCCCGATGCGTATGAAACAAATTTATCTATAGATGTGTTTTCATTGCCTGTCGGTGTAAGGCTTCAACGGACTACGTGTACGACCTCCGCATGGATGTGCCGCTTTGATCGCTATTGCTCATGAGGGATGACTTCGTAATTCAGGTCACCTACAAGGCGAAAAACTTCGTAAGGCCCAAAGTATCGGCGAAGGAGTTTTTCACATAGTCCGCAACGACGCACTGGTGTCCATAACCACACTTTGTCGCCCGGGTGGTACTGAACTTCTCTGCGGCGCAGGTTGTAGTAGCTTGCATCCCTACGTTGTTGCTGGCGGATACGGAACCGTGCCAACTGCCGGGCTTCTTCAGCTCGTTGTAGGAAGTCGTCGACGTCTTACGGGTTGTTGTTGTCACCATCTACCGGCAACATAGCATCCAGTGTGGTTGTTACTGTGCGGCCATAGACTCGTTGAAATGGAGTGACCTGGGTTGTCTCCTGTACTGCCGTATTATATGGCGAAAGTGGCGCAAGGGAAGATTGCGTCCCATGTCTTATGTTTGAGGTCGACATACATGGACAGCATATCAGCCAGGCTTCGGTTTAGACCGGTCAGGCCGTTTGTTTGGGGGGTGGTATGCAGTGCCTTTTCTGTGACTGGTGTGAGTCATGTTCATCAAACATTGCTTCAAATCAGCTGTGAAGGCCGCTCCTCGATCGGTAATCACGACCATTGGTGCACCATGCCGCAGTATATGTTACAAACGAAGAAATTTGCAACTTCAACTGCCGTTCCTCACTCAAGGCAGCCAGTTTCAGAATATCGTGGTAAATAGTCCGTCCCTGACGATGATGTTGGGAACGGGCCAAGAAGATCCATTCCAACTTGTTGAAATGGAGTCTTTGGTGGGTGTATGGGTTGAAGAAGGCCGGCCTGTTTCACGGGTGGTGTTTTGCGCCTTTGACATTCGCGACATATCTTCACGTAATGCTGCACCGACGCTAACAATTTAGGCCAGAAGTATCTGAGACGAATTCTGGCGAACGTCCGGCTGACACCTAAGTGACCCGACGGTGGTTCATCATGGCAAGCTTCCAAAATTTCTGGTCGCATGGCTGACGGTACGACGAGTAAGATTTTTCCTGGTTGCGTTGAAAGTTTCTCTTGTAGAGTGCATTATCTCGGAGGCAAAATGACGATAAACCTCTCATAAACATGCGTGGGACTTGGACGTCGTATCCTTCGAAGTGTTTGATGAGTGGGAGCAATTCTGTGTCGGCCCGTTGACGCTCGGCGATTTCCGAAGCTGTCATCGCTGTAAGAAACGGGAAATCTTCTTCTTCTAAAGGAGTCGACTCCACTGGTGAGCGGGACAAGCAGTCAGCATTGTTATGTTTCCTTCCAGACTGTACACGACAGTAATGTCGTATTCTTGGAGACTGAGGCTCCACCTCGCAAGTCGTCCAGATGGGTCATTTAGGTTTGCCAGCCAGAAAAGAGAATGGTGATCGCCGACTGCACGGAATGGCCTGCCGTAAAGGTATGGTCGGAACTTGCTGATGGCCCATATGACAGCCAAGCACTCCTTTTCTGTCGCAGACTAATTTGTTTCAGCTTTCGAGAGAGTGCTGCTAGCATACGCTATGACTTTCTCTTCCCCATTTTGCCACTGAACTAAAACCACGCCGAGACCGAGATTGCTTGCATCTGTGTGGACTTCTGTGTCCGCTGTTTCGTCGAAGTGGGAGAGGATCGGTGGGGCTTGCAATCGTTCCTTTAGTTCATTGAACGCAACCTCATGTTCAGTATGCCACATGAACGGTACGTCTTCTTTAGTAAGTTTCGTCAGTGGTTCGGCAATTTTCGAGAATTTTCTACAAAGCGCCTGTAATAAGCACATAGTCCCAAAAATTGCCGTACCGTCTTCTTGTTTGTAGGCTTTGGAAATCGTGCAACGGCAGCAGTCTTGTCGGGATCCGGACCAGTACCTTGCGCGCTAATTACGTGACACAGGAAACGAAGTTCTTGGAATCCAAACTGGCACTTTTCCGGTTTAATGGTTAGGCCTGCCGAGCGGATGGCTTGAAGCACTATACGCAGCCTCTAGACACGCTGGTCGAATGTTGCGGAAAATACCACTACGTCGTCTAGGTAAACTAAGCATGACTGCCATTTAAGTCCCGAAAGGACACTGTCCATCATGCGCTGGAATGTCGCCGGCGCACATCAGAGGCCGAATGGAAGCACTTTGAACTCATACAGGCCGTCTGGGGTTACGAAAGCAGTTTTTTCACGGTCTCTTTCGTCTACTTCAATTTGCCAATATCCACTCTTGAGATCTAATGAAGAAAAAAATATTGCATGTCGTAGGCGATCCAAGGAGTCATCAATGCGGGGAAGGGGGTATACATCCCGCCTGGTCACACTGTTCAATTTCCAGTAAACAACACAGAATCTCAATGTATTGTCCTTCTTTCTCACAGGGACTACGGGGGACGGCCACGGGCTGTTTGATGGCTGAATGACATCGTCCTCAAGCATCTCTTGCACCTGACTCTTTATGATCTCTCGTTCAACCGGTGACACTCGGTACGGATGTTGGTATACTGGCCTGGTCGCTTCGTCTGTTATTATACGGTGTTTAACAATTGGTGTGCGCCGTACCTTTGACGAGGTAGAGAAACATTCTGCGAATTCATTTATAAGGTCCTTCATGATCTCTTTCTGGGCTGGCGTCAGACTTCGGTTGATCGCAACTGATGTTACGGCTTCATGCATAGTTTGGACAGCAGGCGGCCTTGACGCTAAGCTACATACATCTGTGACCGCAGTAGCGCTGTGAAGGAAGGCGATGGCTGTGTTCTTTGCGACGTGCTGAAATTCACTTCCGAAGTTTGTCAGCAATACATCAGCACAGCCATCGTGTAGTTGAACAATTCATCATGCTACGCACATACCTTTTTTCAACAGTAGCTCGACGTTGGCCTCCGCTATACCTTCCGAGTCATCGAATGCTTCGTTTCTTACGCGAACCACCATGCCGCATCGTGGTGGCACGGTTATGTCATCGTCGGTAACCCGCAAGGCAACGTGTTCTTGCTCCTTCGATTCTTGCATGTCTATAGCCTGCTTCGTACAATATGACACGCTAGAATTCTGCAGGTCGAATATGGCACCATTTGTTAGGAGAAAGTCCTTTCCGAGTATTACATCCTTCGAACATTCTGGTAGCACGACAAAATCCGCGACGTAAGAAAAACCCCAAATTCCGATTCTCGCTGTACATCTACCCAGGGGCGTAATGATGTGCCCACCAGCCGTACGTATCTGGGGTCCACTCCATGGCATCAAAACATTTTTCAATTCCTTGGAGAGTGCATATGTTACGATGGAATAATGGGCACTTGTGTCAACTAATGCACTGAATTCATGACCGTCTATTGTAATGCGCAAGTCTGAAGAAATTCTCTGTTCACTTATCCTGTTCATCCGCTTCTGTTCGTCGCGGCTGCTCGGTAAACTTGATGGAGGATCTTGGCTTTTTCGAACGTCAGCGGCCTCGCCTCCACAGGTCGCTCGCTTCAGTTTTCCGGACGTGGGCTCAGTGAACGACGCCTTGGTGAAATCGAGGATGGCCGTGGGCTTGGTGACCGGTGGCTTGCAGACGTTGATGATCGGGGCTGGTGCTGGTATCTAGCAGCCGGATCCTGTTGTCGGGTCAAGGAGTCCTGAATTTCCATGGGTCTTTCGCCATTACGGGGACAAGGCGCATTTATCGTAAAGCCGCGAAGGCCTGCTCTGCGATATGGGCACATTCTGTATATGTATCCAGCTTCCCCGCACTGGAAACAGAGTGGCGTCCGGTCGGGTGCACGCCACACGTCACTTTTTCGTCGCCTCAGCTCTGCTAGAAGGGGTCCACTGCGCAGCGTCGGCGGGCGGCTGCTGGGGGTCGCGAATGGAGAACTATGCCCGGTCGGTTGACATAACACATCAGCGTAAGTTGGCACGCGATGTACGGGTGGTGGTTGGTCATGATGAACAGGCGCTTCCTCACGTCCAGGCTGCAGAATGGCGTGGCGAACTTCATCTCGAATGACGGCGGCGAGAGTTGAAACTGTCGGCGTGGCTTCCGGTAGCTGCAGCTTTCGAAGCTCCTCCTTTACGATTGATCTCGCCAGTTCCCTTAGCGCTTCGGTGTTACTGCCTGGGCCTGCTGACTGGATACCGGCCGGTGCGCTGGTGACATCACGATTGTAGTGATGGGCACGCTGCTGCAGCGCCTTCTCTATGGTCGTCGCTTCGGTGCTAAACTCAGCAACACTGCGTGGTGGGTTGCGGACGAGTCCTGCAAAGAGCTCCTGCTTAACGCCACGCATCAGATGGCGTAATTTCTTCTATTCGGTCATGTTTGGATCCGCGCGCGTGAAGAGACGAGACATGTCCTCGATATACATGCCGACACTCTCGTTAGTGCGCTGGTTTCTGGCTTGTAGAGCGTGCTCTGCCTTCTCTCGCCGATCAGTGCTGGCATACGTGGCAAGCAGCTGTCGCCGAAATTCTTCCCATGAAGATAGCGTCGCTTCATGATTGACGTACCACGTCCTCGCTGACTCTTCTAACGCGAGTACACGTTGCGCAGCTTCCGTGTCTCGTCCCAGCCGTTGAAACCTGCCACTCGCTCGAAGTGCTCTAACCAGTCTTCCACATCTTCGAACGTAGCGCCGTGGAACCACTCGGGCGGGCGTGGTGGGTACACGATAAGCTGGGACGATTCCACTGGGCTGGTCATGGTGGCACCGTCGCTGGTAACTGTTGCATCACTGCTGCAGCAACAGGAAGCGGTTCAAGCTCGGGTGGGTCTCCTCGGATGCGGCGGCTTGTGCGCCGGTGTACTGGAGTCAGTTGCTTGGTTTCCAATCGCTGAGGGTCGGGGCTCCGTTCTCTTACGAACTGGCGACTTCCAATCATACCCTGCACCTCCACCAGAAATGTAGCACTCTTCAATGAAGCACACTAAACACACTGGTTTATTGTGGGCGAACTTGTGCCCGGGAACTCAATATTAAGCATTCGCACACTTTAAAGGAGGAATTAACAGGAGCCTATTCCACAGTCAACCGCGTCTCTCCGCCGAACGCACTTTTCACGCGCCCCGAAGGCCAAGAGCCACGCCGTTGCTTCTCATTGGACGGCAGACTCGGGCGCTGCCGTGAGCGCTTGCACGGGAGACGCGTGCTGAATCGACATGCGCAAGGTGTTGCTGGCACTCTTCTAATGGCGATGCGACGAGTAATGGGTTTTAGCGATGAGACGCTTGGAAAGGTGCCTCACGAGAGTGCTCGTAACTGGCATGTGGAGAGCTCTCTGCGGCAATATCTCCTCTTTTCTGGGGCCCTTGTAGTCGATAGACACTTCGTATAAAATACCGATAGTTTTCCAAGCATTATGTCTCCTCCATCTTTGAATAAATCGACTGTTATTCCATCTTCTATTGCCACTATTCTTTGTTTCATGTCTTTCAAGGCCCTTCTGATCTCATCGCTAGTTATAGGAGGAGTTTATTTATCCTGTTCATTACTGTTTCTAATTGAGGTATCCTTGCCCCTCTAGGTACTGTGCAGGTCAGTATGGAATTCTTCCGCTGCTCCTACTATATCATCGAGATTGCTGATGATATTAGCCTGCTTATCGTTTAGTGTATACATCTTGGTTTGTCCTATGCCAAGCATCGGTTTGGCTGGGACATTCCGATTCTGGTGGTCATTGTGCCGTCATTACTAACCTTTTAGTTTAGTTTGTTTTTTTTTTGCAGATTTTCCTTCTTGGCTCCGCCTTCGCCACCAATCATGCACTCGAGTCCCTGGTTCGGAATCAAGCGTGGCGAAATCCGCCCTTTGTATACGGTCAGCTGCTATCTGGCAGTTGTGCACATAATGCAATCCTTCTCGATTCACTCTCATTAAACGCTCTACGCGAGGACCTCCTGCCCTTACGGACCTTAGGACATTAGGATTCACCGTGCCCACATTTTATTTCTCATATTGGCTTTTACCTTTAAAATACAGGCTGTGAGTATTTTGAAAGCCCTCCTTTCTTCGTTTAATTGGCTCTTTAAAGCCGTTATTGCGTCTCAGTAGAAACGGGTTTCCCCATTTTTCTTTAATTTGATTTCAGTACATCAGGAGACCAGAGGAAATCCGGGGCTGTAAGGTTAACAATTATTTGTGTGCGCTTGGCTATCACTCCTTACGCACTATAGGTGATGGCAAGAACACGAAAAAAGAAACGCGGCTCCTGTTTACTTATTTTCCAAGATAAAAGCGGCTACTACAGTTGCACGGCCGTCCCATCCTCACGGCTGAGAGATTACTTATTTCAAACAACGTCATGAAAAGTAACATTGAAGAACGACATGCCGCTACGACTTCTGCTTACTGAGGACATGTGTACAGCCCGTAGCAGTTGAATAACCGAGAGCGAAGTTGCTAATTCTAAACATAGCTCTTATTACAGGACAATAATATTCATAAGAGATACTTGCCGGAGATAACTCGGCAATGGGACCAATGCAGGGTGGGAGAAGGTATAGGGTTGCAATAGAAGAATGCACTGACCAACAACATAATAAGCAAACACAGGCCACGTACGGATACTTGGACTCCGTGCGTGGCACTAGCGCATATTTTCGTGATCTTTTATTGAAAGGGACGCTTCATGCAGCCACTAAAGCGGCGCCACTACCACACATTTATGATTGCCCTCACCGTTGGCGTAATTTAACGAAAACGGAAACAGGTGGGTGATTTGGTAAATGGCAACATCGCCGTAGAACTCCCTTCCTCTCCCCTGATCTGTCACCATCAGTCCATAAGCAATTAGGCCTGAAGAGAAGGCTGAAATTAGATGTTTCTCTCTCTCACTCAATCATGGAATTAAAACGAACCACAGAAGTAAATAAATATACTAAATATAGCAGATGCGCTTACTTTAGAAAAGTTTGTTTTCGTTCGATGGTACTTCTATAAGCATACTAAGTCGCACATTTGTTAGCGAGCTATTCCTGATTGTAATCACGCATGACATGTCTTATTCAGAGGTCGTTATTGCAAAAGACGAAACCTTTCATGCATTTCTTACTCCACTGCATCTTATAAGGTAAGTTAGCGCAGTGTGTGCGCGGTTCTTACTTTGCGTCCCGTCTTGAAGTGCACGTCTTTCTGTGATAATAAACCAACTAATCCGTCAGTGAATCCTTGCATGCATTTATACAAAAATTTAAGCGCAACTTTTTCTTTCAGTCTACTTTGATTATTTCTATTGCGTATTTTCTGCACTTCTCGTGCTTGCGGTGTATAATTTATTGTTGTCGAGGTTTGAATCATGCTGGGTCCTGCCAACGAAGAGCGGCTGTACTGACAAGCTGCTTGGCGCAGGTGCTTTTCGTGGCTGCCTCTGCCCTTGTATCGTTTAAGTAAACGAAATGGTAATTTAATTAATTAATGATAACTTAATTCATGAATTCATTATAACAGAGCTCTTCATTCATGCGCTTGTGCGTTGGTTACTCGAGCGCACACGCGGATTCATAAAACTGTGCTAGCAAAATTCAATAAGTTTCAGGGTAACAAATGTATCAGTAACACCACAAAATATTTCATCTAAGCTTCTAATAACGGCGCATATAAATATCTGAGCAATGTTTTTTTTTTTGTCTAAATGAATAAAGCACGTTGATTACCAGCATATCCAACGAAAATAAAAAGACATTGTGGAAGCTTCTTAAGCAATAGAAGGGAAACACAGACAAAAATCTGAAAACGGTCTTCATTCCAGGCAACCTATGCCTCCGTTTGGAATTCGCACGGAGAGCTCTCGTCATATGTGAACCACAGGTGCACATTTCATTTGCTGCACATCATGTCTGTGACACCACTGCAGCCGATGATCTTTCATCTGTCTGTCTCTTCTCACGCTGCTTTGAAAAGAAGTTGAGTCGTGTGCAAAACTCCTTCCCCCTGACCCTGCGTTCCTGCTCTAAATCAACAAATTACGCTTGCTACCTGTCATTTAGTCTTGGCCAAACGCAGATAGCAAGAAAATTGGTATTCAGTACTGAAACGAAGCAAAAAAGAAATTTATGTCTGGTATGTTGCCTCTAGGCAAAACTCGTCAATAAAAGGCTAATACAAGAATTGTTTCAGCGTCTTTTGTTGTGGTTTTCATCGTGATGATTCATTTTACCTATAAAGGCCTGTCGGTAGGAGGGGGTTACAGTAAAGGTCAAAGTGAACAGAGACACGGTTACAAGTTTCACGCAATATCTTAGCTGCTGATATTCCTTAAAAGCAGAACGAAAAAGCTTAGTGAATGCATCACGAAACTAATCAATATAAAAAAAAACTAAGTGCCCTTCCACTCTGTGAAGAACGATGACCAGTGAAGTTGTTTATTTGGGCAACCTAATGGTGAACTGTACCTCCGCCGTGGGTCGGCCCGGCATTGCACTATTTCTGGATAGGCGCACGTATGGGGAGTGCTTGACGCCTGCTTCACCTCCACCGCGGGTCGGCGCGATATTTCGGTGCACATAGAGAGTAAAGTCATTAATAGAATTTAGTGTGTGGAATGACCGTTAAGAAGCTCTTTTATCTTTAGGGAGTGGTGCCCCTAAAAGAAAACTCTGAACTACGCACGCTTAATCTTACGAGGAAAAAAGACGGCGATGTGTACAGGTTGTTGTGATAAGAAGTTATCTAGGTGCTTATGTGTAGGTATATATATATATATATATATATATATATATACCTGTGCCTATGACTATGACTGTGCCTATATATATATATATATATATATATATATATATATATATATATAAATATATATATATATATATATATATATATATATATATATATATATAGGCACAGTCTATGCAGAAATCATCAGTCCCATAAAACATTCAATTAGGTCTTCAGCACCGTGTTTCTTCTCTCGCTTTCTTCGTTTTTCTCCATTCTTTATTGTGCTGCCACCAGACCACGAGTCAGAGCTGGCCATTTGTCTGGCGGTATATTGATTGTTCAAGTCCCCAAAAGGACGATTCAATAGACCTAACATTTAGTTCATAGTGGTTCGTCGAAATGATGAATCCGACGGCGCTGTGTTCTCTTGGTTCCTAAAGTGTTAATTAAGCAAGCTTTGTAGGCGCTCCAGATAGCTGAGGTGTATGCGATTTTACTTCGAATGAAAGTATTGTTAGACACTTTTGTACTAGATAAAGGGC
Source organism: Dermacentor variabilis (assembly GCF_050947875.1). Lineage (NCBI taxonomy): Eukaryota > Metazoa > Arthropoda > Arachnida > Ixodida > Ixodidae > Dermacentor > Dermacentor variabilis. The sequence goes on along the minus strand of NC_134572.1, from coordinate 183,320,507 downwards.
ACAGTGCGAGGGTACGTCTAATGCAACTAAGTGTTTCAGAAGTGTTCGTCAACAAATTCGTCGTGTGATCGGGCTAGGTCAAGATCCTAATGATAGTGTCACCGAGATTAGTCAGCATTGTTGTAGTCCCTAATGGTTTTTGTTTAGTGCTAGTGGATGGCAAATTATGCAACGCAGAGCTTAAATGTTATCAGGGTATGGCCGCCTAAACTGCTGACATACAAGTCTGCATGATAGAAATTTTAATATTTCTGAGTTTTAAACGAGAGGTAGGACTGGTATGTTCCCATTTAAGGTGGGCACATTAACCATCTCAAAAAAGTTGAATGTTAGCAGTGTCTTCAGTGAAATTTATGTACTGCCGTTTTAACCCAACCTTATTTTACCATCTAATGTCCAGAAAATTAAAACCGTTTCAGGGCAAAAGCTTCGCACGCTGGAAACGAGATATTTATGAAGGTAATTTTATGCCCAATGAATGTATATTCTGAATGTATGTACGTCCTTGCATGACTAGGGACTCTCCAGAAGAACAAGGTAACTTGGGGCGCTGGCAGCGGTAAACGAGCACGAATACCGTCACCAGCCGACTAAAGATGAGAAGACGTTGCGTCGCAGTCACTTGCAAGCGCTTTTGTTATTTTTCGATCCTGATTCAGCAGTGACGAATAGCGTGGTGATCTGCCGCGTGAATGAGGAAACAGCGCTGCCCTACCACGATGTTCAATCGCAAGTTCCCTCTTAGCTTGCATGCTCGTGCGTGTCCAGATTTAGGTAGAATGTCCCCATGTGCCAACATAAGCAACTGAATACGCAAAGATGTTACAGGACAAAATTTACATTACGCAGAAAAAAATTGGAGGACGCTTAAGCTTCGCCTTCAAGAGTGGAACGCGACAGCGTTCCCGTCGACCCGCCAAGGGGTATTGGGCTACGGCGCAGCGACAACGCGCCCCGCATCGGACGCGGTGAGCGTCAAGCAACGCAGCGTTCGGCGCGACAGCGAAATGCGCGCCTCAGCAAGCGACGCACGCCTGAGCCTTCTAAGGTAACACCGCGTTCACTAGAGGCGCTTTTGTACCGCTTTGAAGCATCGAACTCGTGGCTCAGTAGTAACGTCTCCGTCTCACACTCCGGAGACCCTGGTTCGATTCCCACCCAGCCCATCTTGGAAGTTGCTTTTTATTTATGAAGTGCCTGCCGTGATTTATCGCTCACGGCCAACGCCGCGGACGCCGACGCCGACACCGACGCCGACGCCGACGACACCGGCTTTTCTGCGACACGAGCTCCTTAACGCTATCGCGTTAAAAATTTGCCCGCAACCCAGCACACGGTACGCGCTCGCATACAGTACGACTAAAGAAGCCCGATCTGGACCAGAAATACCTAGATTAGGAGGAGGCCTCCGCACTCGCCCACACCTATCCTCTGACGTCACCACACTCTGCACTAGCCGTTTCACTGCGGGTGGTGTCGCCCTTGACCACCAAATAGCGCTAGGTGCTACGCGCTGCACGTGACCCGCACATCCTGCGCCGTCGAGACACCGCAGGAGAACGTCGCTGCACGTGGTTCGCTTTTTTTTTTCAATTATTCCTCTGTGTACACGTGGGGTCTGTTCGATGTCACGGGCCGACGTTGTGTGCCAAACTGTAGAGAAAACTACTACAACGGGCCAAAGGTCAGGTTAAACATTAAATTAGGGGGTTTTATGTGCCAAAAACCACTTTCTGATTATGAGGCACGCCGTAGAGGAAAACTCCGGAAATTTCGACCCCCTTAAATTTCTTTAACGTGCTCCTAAATCTAAGTACACGGGTGTTTTGGCATTTCGGCGGCCGCATAGAAATGCGACCGCCGTGGTCGGGGTTCGGTCCCGTGACTTCGTGCTCAGCCGCCCAACACCATAGCGACTGAGCAACCACGGCGGGTAAAGGTTAGGTTATTTGGGTTCCCAAGTGATAACGAACGAAGGAAAAAATGGCAGCGGGCAGTGCGACGGGACGATGTCGACGTGGGAAAACTGAAAGATCCGCTGGTAAGTGTCTCGCTTTTCAAATCGCGCAGTCACGATTTATATCAACAATGTACCATGAGAGTGTATTAGTGCAAACTACGACATTTAATTTTTATATAAATACATTTTCAAGTGACCATTTATTTACACGTGTAATCCACATGGGCGCGCGTGCGCTTGCGATGGAGCAGTAAAATGCACTTTTCACAGATTTCGCGCTTACATTTGTAAGCGTATGTCACAGTTTTACAGGCGTCAAGGTGTGTTCATCATATGACGGCACTGGTTGATTCGCATGTTTGTGAACGGCATTTCAAGCTCGAGCCCCTACGTACAACATCGAAATACACGGACTGCGACGGACGGACCATTGAGGTTCAAATGAAGCTCACCCGGCTTATGCCTGATGCCATTTCAACGATCTTTCCCGAGTGCCCAGAATATACTTTGTATTTCTCGCCAGTCGAGAGAAGACCCTGATACAAAGCGAACACGTGTGGAGAAAAAACAGCGTCAAAGGGCCTTAAAGCAGTCAAATTTAGGGCACAAGAACGAGGAAGGAGAAAACAAAGTTACCAGCCTGCAAGACATCAGTTCACGCCTGCACAAGCTAGAAGAGAAAATGCTTTGGACAGCGGCACCTTGCGACACCTCCAGGATCTTTGCTCAGATCAAAGTGACAACAGATGATCTCGAGATTTTGGTGTCAGTGACGGTGTCGTCGGATGTCTGTGCATGTGTTTTGGAGATGTGCTCGTCTTACATCTGACAAGTGTTTTGAGATCCCGGATCATATCCACGATTTCCGCGTGCTTGTTCAGTTCGTGGATAATGTCGAGGACCACTGCACTAAAGCTGAACCACAACAAGTGCACAAAGGAAAGGCTGCACTGAATTTGGTGATCTCACTTCTTGATCACATTTTAAGTGGAGACCTTCTGGAGGACGAAAAGGTGGGCCCTGTGATGTTCCTCCAAGAGTAGTGTCATCTCCACATGAAGAGGAATAATGCCGCTCGGTACTCTGCGGAACCTTTGGTGTTGTGTAGCATTTTGTACACTATTTCACCGCATGGCTACAAGTTTTTCAGGAGCAGTGGAAAGTTAGTGCTGCCTCATACTGAAACAATCAAGCCTGTCCGTGGTGCACATGGTGTCAGTCCTTTAAAGTAGCAAAATGAAGAGGGCTTCCTGAGATATATGAAGGCGAGGGCAAGTCTGCTGAAAGCTCATGAAGGAAATGCCACATTAATGGTAGGTGAAATACACTTTCAGCAGTTCTTTGAATACAAGGATGACAGCCTAATAGGGGCTGCTGTGAACTGTTCCGAGCCTGCTAAGACAGCGCATGTATTTATGGTGCAGTCTCTCTTGTCACCGTTCGAAGATCTTGCATAGATCCTTCCAGTGTCCAAAATTACTGAGGAGGAACTGCATGAAACTGTAAAAAAAGTAGTCTTCAGACTTGAAGAAGCGAACCTTCACATCGTTGCAGTCATCTCAGACAATAATTCCATTAACCGGAAAGTAACGCCTATGTTCAAAGAGGCCCAGAAGCTCCAAATTGTTTGCTCCCATCCAGCTAATCCACAGCAACCACTCTTTCATATTGTTAACTCTGTGCATTTGCTGAAACGTATCAGAAACAATTGGATAAACCAAAGACATTCTGACAAATGTCTATATAACACTTCTTTTCCCTGTGGAACCACAGAAAGTAACAAAATGGAGGCGGCTTCATTCACATCACTCAGAAAGCTTCATGAGGCTGAAGAAACTAATACTGTGAAAATGGCTTTTGGGCTAACGTATAAAGCATTAAATCCCACAGATATTGAGAGGCAGAACGTGAAACTTGCTCTGCAACCATTTAACTCTTTTGTTTCATCTACTTTGGGGATAAGAGGCGAAATCCTGCATCTGACGCTTGCAGATGGTACTGCAGATTTCATTGACGTAATTGTGCGATGGTGGAGCATCGTCAGCCTCAAGACGTCAACGTCAACGTCAAGGGACACATAGTGAAAGATGTGTGGCAAGAGCCAGTACGTAAAATCAATGGTGAGCAGCTTCAGTTCCTGACACATTTCTTATCTGGCTCGACGAGTGGAAACGTAGGCGTGTGCATACAGTTGCGTTGACAAAGGAGACCCACTCAGAACTCCGTCTTTCCGCATACGCCCTGATCGAGGTGTCAAGATATTTTTTGGAGGAACTCGGCTTTACGTACGTTCTCCTTGGAAAATTTCAAACCGATCCCCTCGAAGCTCGGTTTGGAAAGTACCGGAAGCTGTGTGGGTCTCATTACCATGTGTCGATCACGCAGGTATTTGAAGCTGAGGCAAAGATCCGCCTCCAGAACACACTGATCTTGTCATATATGCCAACATCCACTGACACTTGCAATGGGCCGTGTGCTGAAATGCTGATTGACAAATATAACATAAAGCTAAGAAGCTGTGACCGAAAGAAACCCCGGGAAGACATGCCGGCATTGGTATACATCGCTGGCTACTGTGCCTATGCTGCTTTGAAGCACCAGCCTTGCAATGACTTCTGTGATTTATTCGCAATTACTGAGAGAGAGCTTGAACGCAGTGAGCATGTGCTGATTGATAACATGAGCACAGGCGGCTCGAAATTTCCACAACCATGTGTCGTTCATGTGGCACAATGCACCAGGATTGTGCTAGGACATATTATAGACAAAGAATATGAGAATATGTTTCCTGCAGAGATTAATCAGAGAGCTGCACTTCTAAGTGTGATGAACTATTTGCTCTGTGACAGTGAAGACTGACTCTTGTGCAACTGGTCACAGTCAAGAGTCAATGTTGAAGAACATCCTTAATCTAGCAGTAAACACTCTGCTGAAGAATTACGCAGCCTTCAAAAACGACAAGATGAACAAAGAAAAGAATGATGAGCAAAAGAGAAAGTTGATTACCCTGAAGTGAGAATGATGTGTGCTGTTTTCGCGAATGTATATGCTACAATGCATAGAATATATTGTCACGTGGTAGAGACTGTGAAGAAAGCAGCCAAACTGAGAAAGACGAAACTAGCGTTTTATTGGGCGAACTTGTGCCCTCAAAAACAGACTACACTCAAAGGACGGTGATAGCGGCGAACACAGTCGCCGATCGTCGAAAATCTGATCAGCGGATCGAGCGCCTCGGTTTTTAAGCATCAGTCGTCGAATGTTCCACAGTAATCGCGGGGACCCGCATGCCTTCCACAAAGTTCTACATTATTCGCGTCGCGCAAACATGCAATCAGATCACACTAGGTTCGGTCACCGACAGCGGATGGAAGCATCGATAACATTCCAGAAACTTCCGATACATGCAGGCGCGTCCTGCTGTGTGCGATAACATTTGTTAGACGGCGAAACATGTGGCCCGATAAAGACAAACAAGAACACGCGTCCATACCCCCCTCTTAAAAAGCATCGACCCGATGCTGCATACAAACGAAAATAATAAAGAATAACACCCGTAGCAAAGAAAACAACAAAATAAGGAAGTTCGTCAGCGTCCGTAAAATGGTTGAAGACGCACCACGTGGACCACTTGAGATCGTGCGCGGCGCCGCTGTGGATGCGAAATCCCGTCTGGCACGACCGCACAGTCCAGTGCGCCAATACGTCGAATGACGTTGTAGGGTCTGAAATTACGTCGCAATAGTTCCTCACTCAGTCCGCGTCGGCGTATCGGGGTCCAAACCCAAACACGGTCGCCTGGTTGGTACTCGACGAAGCGTCGTCGGAGGTTGTAGTGGCGGCTGTCGGTCTTCTGTTGGTTCTTGATCCGTAGGTGGGCGAGCTGTCGGGGTTCTTCAGTGCGCTGGAGATAGCTAGCGACGTCGACATTCTCTCCGTCAGTGACGTGGGGCAGCATGGCGTTGAGCGTCGTCGTCGGGTTCTTGCCGTAAACCAGCTTAAATGGCGTGATCTGTGTAGTTTCTTGCCCCGCCGTGTTGTAAGCAAAGGTTACATACGGCAGGACCGCGTCCCATGCCTTGTGTTCGACGACGTACATTGCTAGCACGTCGGCGAGGGTCTTATTCAGGCGCTAGGTGAGACCACTCGCCTACGGGTGGCAGGCAGTTGTCGTCCTGTGGCTTGTCTGGCTGTATTTCAGAATTACTTGGGTGAGTTCCGCTGTAAATGCAGTTCCTCGGTCGGTGATGAGGACTTCTGGAGCACCATGGCGTAGTAGGATGTCCTCCACCAAAAATTTCGCCACTTCGGCTGCGCTACCTTTCGGTAGAGCTTTAGTTTCCGCGAAGCGGGTGAGATAGTCCGTCGCCACGACGATCCACTTATTTCCGCATGTTGACATCGGAAACGGTCCCAAGAAGTCCATCCCGATCTGCCCAAGAAGATCGACAAGGAGGCTTGATTGGCTGTAGTAATCCTGCTGGCGTTGTCGGTGGTGTCTTGCGTCGCTGACAATCTCGGCATGTCTTGACATAACGGGCGACATCGGCAGTTAGGTGCGGCCAGCAATAGCTTTCTTGTGTCCTCCATAGCTTCCGGGAGAAACCGAGGTGCCAGGCGGTCGCATAGCCATGTAGGGAGTGCAATACTTCTGGACGCAGCGCCGACGGAACAACAAGAAGATAATTGACACGGACTGGTAAGAAGTTCTTCACGAGTAGGTTGTTTTGAAGCGTGAACTAAGACATTCCGCGCTTAAATGCCCTAGGGACAACGTCAGTGTGCCGTTCCAAATACTCCACCAGGCTTTTTGGCTCCGGGTCTGCTCGTTGTTGTTCAGCGAAGTCTTCCGCGCTTATATTATTCCAAGGAAGGCGTCGTCAACCTCGTCATATTGCCGCGGCGGGTCAATGGGGGCGCGTGATAGGCAATCGGCATCTGTGTGTTTTCGTCCGGACATGTAGGTTAGAGAAATGTCGTATTCCTGTAGCCTGAGGTTCCACCGCGCCTGCCGTCCTGAAGGATCCTTTAAGTTAGCTAGCCAACACAACGCGTGATGGTCGCTGACCACTTTGAATGGCCTCCTATATAGCTAAGGGCAGAATTTTGCTGTAGCCCAAATGATGGCGACGCATTCCTTTTCGTTCGTAGAATAATTGCCTTCCGCTTTTGACAACGACCGGCTAGCATAAGATGTCACCCGTTCAAGTCCGTCTTTCCTCTGGACTAGGACGGCCCCGACACCTAGGCTACTGGCGTCAGTGTGGATTTCGGGATCGGCCTCCTCGTTGAAGTGTGCAAGTGCCGGCGGCGACTGCATGCGTCATTTGAGTTGTTGAAATGCGTCGGCCTGCAGCGTTTGCCACTTGAACTCGACATCAGATTTGGTTAGATGTGTTAGCGGCTCCGCGATGCGTGAAAAGTCTTTGACAAACCGCCTATAGTAGTCACACGTGCCAAGGAGTCTACGCACTGCCTTCTTGTCGATGGGCTGGGGAACTTTGCGATGGCAGCTGTTTTCTGCGGGTCGAGGCGTACGCCGGATTTGCTGATGACGTGGCCTAGGAACAGAAGCTCATCGTAAGCAAAGTGGCACTTTTCTGGCTGCAGAGTGAGCCCTGATGACCTGATGGCCTCTAGTACTGTTGCGAGCCGCCTAAGGTGATCGTCAAAATTTCTGGCGAAGACAACGACGTCATCCAAGTAAATGAGGCAGGTCTGCCACTTCAATCCTGCTAAAACCATGTCCATCACGCACTAGAAGGTTGCAGGCGCCGAGCACAGTCCAAATGGCATAACCTTGAACTCGTAGAGGCCGTCTAGGGTGACGAAGGCGGTCTTTTCGCTATCTCTTTCGTCGACTTCTGTTTGCCAATAGCCAGACTTCAGGTCCATCGACGAGAAGTCTTCAGCGTTACAGAGCCGATCCAATGCGTCGTCTATCCGTGGGAGGGGGTATGCGTCCTTCTTCGTGATCTTGTTTAGACGACGATAATCGACGCAGAAACGTAGGGTTCCGTCTTTTTTCTTCACCAGGACAACAGGAGATGTCCACGGGCTTTTCGACGGCTGGATGATGTCGTTGCGCAGAATTTCGTTCACTTGTTGTCTTATAGCTTCACGTTCTCGCGTCAAAACACGGTAACGGCTCTGGCGGAGTGGTGGAGCGCACTCTTCAGTTATTATGCGATGCTTTGCGACCGGTGTTTGGCGAATTCTTGATGACGTCGAAAAGCAGTCTTTGTATCGTCGAAGCTGACTTCTGAGCTTTTGCTGCTTGATCACGCGGAGACTTGGGTTTATGTGGAAGTCTGGCTCGGGAACTACGGTCGTCGGGGTACCTGCAGCAGAATCCGAGAGGACAAGCGCCATTGCTGGTTTTCAGAATCTCCTCGATGTATGCGATCGTCCTGCCCTTGTTAAAGGGCTTGAACTCCTGACTGAAGTTTGTCAGCAACACTTTCGTGTTTCCTCCGTGCAGTCGAGCGATTCCTCTAGCGACGCAAATTTCACGGTTGAGCAGTAGACGTTGGTCGCGTTCGATGACGCCTTCTACGTCAAAGGGTATTTCGGTGCCGACCGAAATAACAATGCTCGAGCGAGGCGGGATGCTTACTTGATCTTCGAGCACACTCAAGGCGTGGTGACTGCGAGAGCTCTCCGGCGGTATCGCTTGATCTTCCGACAGCGTTATCGATTTTTACGTCAGGTCTATGATTGCGCCGTGTTGGTTCAGGAAGTCCATGCCGAGCATAACGTCTCGTGAACACTGTTGGATGAAAACGAAGGTGGCAGGATAAGTACGGTCATGAACGGTAATTCTTGACGTGCAGATTCCAGTCGGCGTAATGAAGTGTCCTCCAGCTTTCTGAATTTGAGGGCCCTCCCGTGCAGTCTTAACCTTCTTCAACTGAACGGCGATGTGTCAACTCATGACGGAGTAATCGGCCCCTGTGTTGACTAAGGCGGTGACTGCGTGGCCGTCGAGAAGCACGTCGAGGTCCGTGGTTCTTTTTCTTGCGTTACAATTAGGTCTTGGCGTCGGATCAGGGCTGCGTCACGTTGATCTGTGGCTGGAACGTCGCGTTGTCAGGTCGTCTTTCATCAGCGTGTTCTTTGCTGCCAGACTTCGTCGGGACGGTGGTCTGTCATCGTTGTTATGTCGTCGAGATAGTCTTTTGGGCGTCTTCGTCGGCGGCGGAGGATCTTCATCAGTTCGACGAACAGCAACCGCACCTCCATTGGTTGCTGCTTCTAGTTTTCCGGATATGGGCTGATGGACCGGCCCCGGGCTGGGCCAGTGTATGGTCGGCGCTGCGGCGACAGGTGACGGCGAACGGGACGGTCGTCAAGGGCTCCACTGAGTGGCGGCGAGGTAGTCGACGATATCGCGAGGTCGTTCGCCAATCTGTGGTCGCGGTGAGTTAACGGCGAAACCTCGCCGTCCCATCTCCAGGTATGGGTGTCGGCGGTACACATGGCCGGCTTCTCTGCGGTGGTAGTAGAGCGGGCGGTGGTCGGGGGCTCGCCAAATGTCCGTCTTCCTCGCGTAGGTGCGCTGGGCAAGGGGTGGGAATGCTAACGGCGGCGCCGGCGCCGGACGACGGAACTGCATCGTCGCAGGTCCCCGGCGCGGTTGCGGAGGGGGACCTTGACGGCGTGCGACGGCGGCGTATGTCATTGCTTCTGGCTGGGGCTGCGGCAATTGTGGTTGCACCTCATGAAATGCAAGGGATCTGTGCACCTTTTCTTTCACGATATCGGCAATTGACGCTACTTGAGGCTGCGATTATGGCAAGACCTTGCGCAGTTCTTCGCGCACAATCGCCCTGATGGTCTCGCGTAGATCGTCCGTGGCCAGTGACTGAATTTCTGCGTAGTTGGTTGAGTTTGTACGGCGGTTGAATTGCCGGTTCCGCATTTCGAGTGTCTTCTCGATGCTGGTGGCCTCGCGAAGGAACTCTTCTACGGTCTTCGGTGGGCTTCGTATCATTGCGCCGAAAAGCTTTTCCTTCGCACCACGCATGAGTAGGCGGACTTTCTTCTCTTCGGTCATATGCGGGTCGGCGTGGCGGAACAGACGGCTCATTTCTTCCGTAAATATGGAAACGTTCTTGTTAGCTAGCTGCACTCGGGCATCCAGCACAGCTTCGGCCCTTTCGTTGCGCACGACGCTCGTATAGGTGGGCAGGAAGCCGCTAAGGAACAGGTAGCATGTTGTCGTGGTCGATTCCCGGTTCTCAAACCACGTTCTGGCGGCGTCTTCTAAGGCAAAGTATAGATGACGCAGCTTATAATCGGAATCCAATTTGTTAATGTCGCGATTCGTTCGTAGTTCTCCAGTCAGGATTGCGGGTCTTCAGTAGCTGCTCCGTGCAAGGTCGGTGGGTCCCGAGGTTGCTGCAAGATAACGGGGGACGCAGGGGCAGCCATTGGGGTTGTCTTTGCCACTATCTTCTTTGTCGTCTCAGGCAGAAGTCCGTGCTCTGGGGGCGTTCCTTGCAGTATGCGATTAGCACGCCGGTCTTGTGCGATGTCGGTTTTGTCCTCGGGCTTCGGGCTTGGATCGCGGCTTTGTGGGCGCGTTCGGTACATGGACGCACTAGCACCTCCACCAGATGTCACGTGGTAGTGACTGTGAAGAAAGCAGCCAAACTGAAAAACACGAAACTAGCGTTTTATTGGGCGAACTTGTGCCCTCACAACAGGCTACACTCAAGAACAGTGACAGAGACGAACACAGTCGGCGATCGTCGAAAATCTGATCAGCGGGTCGAGCGTGTCGGCTTTTATGCATCAGTCTTCGGATGTTCCAGAGTAATCGCTGGGATGCGCGTGCCTTCCACGAAGTTCTACATTATTCGCGTCGCGCACACATGCAATCAGATCACACAAGGTTCGGTCACAGACAGCGGATGGAAGCATCGATAACATTCCAGAAACTTCCGATGCATGGAAGTTTCCTCCATGCATGGAAGATGCATGTAGGTAGACGAAGTGCCTTTCAGGCAGAACACCAAGTCTTCCAGCTCTACTTATATTGTGGATTTTTTAGTCTTTGCCAGTGAACTGCTATTTCCTCCTTTACTGCGATGGAGATAGAGTCTCACACGCGTCCGCCGGAGTCGGCAGTGCCCGCGGCGGCTGCCTCCAGGAAGCGCAACGGCACCGAGAGCGACACTGACAGCGACAACACCATGCAGTACTATGTCAGCGGTGAAGATTCTTGTGACGACGCCTTCGAGCTGGTGCGGAGTCGTAAAGCCAAACGAAGGTTTCTGAGCGCATCCTCGAATTCGAGTGAGTCCACCGTGAGATCTTCGCGGAATACCGAGGAGCTCACCATCCTGTTCACGCCAGTTCTCGCTACTGACAACCTGAGACGCCTCAACAGGCAAGCCGTGTCTTCACATCCAGAGGCACTGGTTCCGAATGAAATCAAAGACATCAGAGTGAACACCCGTAAGAATGTCCTAGCGACTGACGTAGAACACGCGGCTGCGTAGGATTCTTTCGCAATGTCGCGGAACTTGACGGGATAAAAGTCCGCCATCTTATTCCGCTGGGCAAACAAATCAGTAGCGGCGTAATTTACGATGTTCATGAGACCATTGTCGACTCCGATCTCTCGATCTTAATCAAGCCAGCTAAAGAAAACACCATCATCACAAACGTGTTTCGTCTCGGCACGTCACGGTGTGTGAAAATCATATTTAAAGGCGAATTCCTACCATCGCATGTAAAAGTGGGCCACTTCCGACACACAGTTCGCCCCTTCATACCAAAACCGCTGCAGTGCTGGAAGTGCATGAAGTTTGGGCATGTGAGTAGTGTGTGCAAAAACACTACCGTCTGTTCTCGCTGCACTGGGCCCCACACCACTAACACGTGCGAAGCCAGTGTGCTGAAGTGCACAAACTGCAGCGGTCCTCACGATGCCTCCTCGAAGGAATGCCCTTTAATTCGCAAGGAAATGGCAATATTGAGGAAAATGGTTGGATACCACTCGTCTCACCGAGAAGCAGCAACATCTATTAGGCGGCGACGATCGCGTCGCCGACGTCGATCACGAACCTCCAAAGCCTCTGCAGAGCGCCAGCCACGAACACTGCCACCCACTCTTCCGCCCAGGCCAAACGCAGTCAGTACAAAGGACAAAGATGCAACGAACAGCACTGCTGCTGACGCGTGGCCTGCACTCCCGAGGCTACATGCTCCTACTGAGCGAAATCAGACTTCTACAGCAAGGGACACTTCGACTGTTCCTGATAGACTGACGGACCAAGATCAGCGAATTTTTGTCATGATCAGCTCTCTGATAAGTGCTATTCGTGTTCTTCTGGACAAGATACAGACACCAACAGCTCGAAGTGCGTTGCAAGTGCTGGATGCCATCAATACGGTTCTAGCGAGCCTTCAGAAGTCCAGTGCTTGAGAACTTCTACAGCAGAACCATGGCTCTTCGACAGCAACAGCGATCGTTCCGGGATGATGTCAGAAGTGCCTCCATATTCCAATGGAATGCGAGAGGCCTAAGGTCACGAATTTCGGATTTTCGACAGTTCGTGTTTGACTACCACTTTCCTATACTGGTGATCTGTGAAGCGAACTTATCAGCCTCCATAAGACTATCAGTATATGAACCTTTTGTTTCAACAACGTGTGCCCGTAGTAGTAAGGTTCTCGTTTATATTCGCAAGGACCTAACGTATTTTTCGCAACCCGTAGCGCCACACGACGGTAACCAATACGTCTGTGTTAGCGTGAAAAAGAAGAGGCTGTCCTTAACTATTATTGGCGTCTACCTATCCCCAACAAGTCCGTTTGACAGCAAAAGACTAGAAGATATTATGGCTAGTACTCCCGGTCCTTGGATAATAACAGGGGACTTCAACGCTCACCCCCATATATGGGGAAGCTCCAGCATAAATTCGAGGGGCAGGTCATTAATATCTTTTGCATCAGGCCACAACCTGTGTCTTCTAAATGACGGAAGTCCGACATTTCTGCGAGGAACAACGTACAGTAGCTGCCTTGACTTGACTTTGGTGTCACGTTGCCTGACTTCGAGCGTGCAGTGGTTCACTGATATTGAAACACATGGAAGTGATCACATTCCGACCTATGTGAGAATCAATGGTCTAGACGCCGCATTACCGGATGTATCTGGCCAAATCGATTGGTCAGTCTTTCAAGATCGAGTAGAAGACACCTGCAAGAAACATATCGCATGCAGATTAGAAGGCATAATTGCAGACGCAATGCAAGATTGCACGGGTTGCTTCATACATTCGAAAAAACGTACAGAGAATGACATTGAATTGGAAAGGCTTCGTACAATACGTCGCCGTGCTGAAAGGAGGTATAGGCGCGCAAAGTCGATTCTTGACCTCAGAGAAGCTCGGCGCATGCAAAAGAAGATAAGACGCCGAATGGATAAGCTAGCGGATCAAAGATGGAAATGCTTTTGCGAGTCACTAGACCCCCGCAAGCCATTGTCCCGTGTGTGGCGTACCCTACGAGGTCTTTGCTCAAGACCCCAGCAACGACACCCTTTTAACGCCCTCACTCTCTATCAAAACCGCCGTGAGATAGACGTTGCAGCGGAATTTTGCGCGCAAATCGCCGGCGGCACAGTTGTAGTCCCCGACATGGCTTTAAGCGATCTCCCCGGTCCACGAGATACCAGTATGCAGGCTCCATTCTCTATGGAAGAGTTAGAAGCTGCTATAGCGCTCTGTAGGTGTTCGTCTTCACCAGGGCCCGATGGCATAACATATACTGCTTTGCGCCACCTAGGCCGAGAAGCACGAAGCGAACTCCTCAGTTCTTTTAATAGTTCATGGCAAGATGGTGTCGTCCCACAGGAGTGGAAAAGCAGCCGCCTGGTACCGCTACTAAAAGCAGGAAAGTCGCCGCTCGAACTGGCATCGTATCGGCCTATAGCACTTGCCAGCTGCGTCGGGAAACTCATGGAACGCATGATCCTTATGCGTCTCGAATGGTACCTAGAACACCACAAGATTTACCCTGATTCTATGGCGGGATTTTGACGAGGCCGTTCGTCGATTGACAGTGTCATCGATTTAGTGTCATCTGTAGAACAGCAAAAATCTTGGAAACGATTATCAGTAGCGCTCTTTGTGGACGTGAAAGGCGCTTACGACAACGTTTCCCACCAACCCATTCTAGACGCACTTTTGACAATTTAACTAGGAGGGAGAGTATATCGATGGATCAGAAACTACTTGGCGCAAAGGTCCTTGTTCGTACGTACGGAAGATGGTCCGACTACCGACCACTACATATGTCGAGGAGTTCCCCAAGGTGGGGTTCTAAGCCCTATTCTTTTCAACCTCGCACTTCTTGGGCTGGCCGAATCCCTACCGGAAACAGTGAGTGTCTCAATCTACGCCGACGACATCTGCATCTGGTCATCAGCGGTCACTCGTCTGCAGGTTCGCGCAAGGCTGCAGAAAGCAGCAACACAGGCATCTCACTATCGTCACACACAAGGCCTTACCATCTCAACAGAAAAATGTGCGTTAGTCGCCTTTACACGAAAACCAATGTCTCGTTACGCAGTATGCATTAATGGCCAGCCTATCTCTTACAAGAGAAACCATCGGTTTTTGGGTGTCATTGTGGACCAGGACCTCTCTTGGAGCCCTCATGTTGCCCACTTGAAGAAGAAGCTCACATCTATTCTTCATGTCTTCAAGTTTATCGCCGGGAAAGCATGCGGGATCTTCAGTGGGCTCCATGCTACAGTTATATCGATCACTTTTGATCGGATTGCTACGTTATAGTTCTCCCGTGCTTGCTAAAACATGCAAGTCAAATCTTCGAGAACTACAGAGCGTGCAAGCACAGGCACTACGTGTTTGCCTAGGACTTCCGCCATTATAATGGCTCGAGACCATCTGATCACGGCTTACATTAGCATCGACACGTTTAGTGCCCATGTTCGTCATGTTTCACGCATGCAATCAAGCTCTCTTGCCTGCCTGCCAGAACGACGACCACAGGCGTCCTTCTCCAACGAGGTCAGCATCCATCGTGCCTGTCTACCATCGGGCTTCACACCCTCAGCACGTTCAACCTCAGCTTTGTGGTGTTTAAAACAACCTCAAGTGCGTCTCACGGTTCCAGGCATAAGAAAGAAGACCGACCTGCCTACCCTGGCCCTGAAGCAAGCAGCTCTGGATTGTTTGAACACTTTCTACTTTGACCGAGTCCACATATATACGGATGGCTCTTCCACTCAGACCAGCTCCACTGGCTTAGTGGTTATACCATCACGATCAATTAGCGTCCGATACAAGATTTCTCACATGACAACATCGACCGGATCGGAGCTTGTTGCCCTCCGAAGTGCCGTTGATTACATTAACAACCAACCTGCTAATCGGTGGGCAATATTCTGCGATTCGAAGGCGGCCTTACAATGTCTTCTGTCATCTCTTCGTCGCGGGTCGTGCGAACAACTAGTGTCGGAGATACGAGAAATGCACCATCGTATGATAGCGAAAGGACACGACGTCGTGTTTCAGTGGCTGCCTGGTCATTGCGGTATCTCCGGCAACGACCTCGCTGACGAAGCTGCTAGGAAAGCACACGAAGGAGCAACCCTTGTTTCTGTACGTTTATCGCCGACCGACGCAGCCCAACACCTAAGCAAGGTAGCACACCGTATGACATTAGAAAAGTGGCACACACCTGAATTCACCCAAGAACGATTCCCTCGACCCCTCTATGCAACTGCGGGTGTTACCAGGGCTTCTGCGAAATGAGGAAACAATGCTGTGCCGCTTACGCTTGGGCGTCGCATTCACCAATGCATATACGTTTTTGATTGGAATGACTGATAGCGCCGACTGTAATGCCTGCGGTGCCGAGGAAACTATAGAACATCTACTGTGCTACTGTTCATCTTTTCAAAACGAAAGACGTGACCTCTGCACAGCTCTCAATCAGCTAGATAGAACACCGTTCACCTTGAAGAAGATCTTGGGACCATGGCCTCAGATATCGCAGCTACAAAAGGCCACAACAGCTCTGCTGCGATATTTGAAGGCTACTGGATTAAATCAGCGTCTGTGATCTGGACTGAGTGAGCGAACGATATACCCAGTAGACTTTCTTTTCTTGTTTTAATCTTTCCGTCCCCTTTTCCCTTTCCCCAGTGTAGGGTAGCCAACCGGGCTCAGTCCTGGTTAACCTCCCTGTCTTTCCTTTATCATTTGCTCTCTCTCTCTCTCTCCGATGCATGCAGGCGCGTCCGGCGCTGTGCGATAACATTTGTTAGATGGTGAAACATGTCGCCCGATAAAAACAAACAAGTACACGTGTCAATATGAACTGTGTGTTGTCTGGACTCCTCTGGAATTTTTAAAAATTATTCAGCATTGTGAAGTCCAGCCGATGTTTCTTATTAAGCTAGTGAGTTTGATGTATGCCATATTGTATTCATGTGAGTGTTGTGCGTTCGAATGTCATTCTGCGATAGTGGAAACCAATGCCAAATAAATATGTGATAGGAATTGCACAGCTGTATGTGACAGGCTGAAAAAGAAAGATGTTTTTCCGGCTCATCGTCTTTCTAGACCCAAATTCTGTAGTGCATTTCGTTTTATGGCGGCAATTGTCAGCTTTGCTCCAAGTGCCGAAGTTGACGTGGAAAGAATTTGTCTTAGTTCCTTAAATCGCGCCAGTGCTCAAAATATACTGAATGCAAATAAATCCCAGAATACCCTCGAACATGCTGTAGTACTGTGCTTTTTTATTTCTTTCGATGGCACCTCAAGCGAAGGCGGACGGGCTGAGTGTGGTGACGTCACGGGAGGAGTGCCGAGGCCTTCTCCTAGTCTAGTTGTTTCTGCCTGGACCCAGACAAAAAAGTCATTACACAGAAAGAAGAATGGCCACGACTGTTAGCTAACCAGTGTGTTGTTAGAAAACAGATTAAGAAACAAAGCTAGACTGCCAGACTACTTAGGTGGTGGTGCTTGGCATCTCCTTCCAACCTGCAAACACGATCATGGACCAATTCAAATCGTAATAGAACTTAAACTAGCTTGCTCTGCATAGGAATAATTATGTCAGAAGAAAGCATGCCATTTTACGTAAAAGTATCTGTCCTGTAAAAAAACTGTTCTCGTTTCATATAAATCTGTGGGGCATTTCAACTGAATGTAAGTAAAATCCGATTAGGAGTGCTTAATAGGAAATGAATAGCTTGAGGGCACTTTTATAGTTCATTGTATCATTTTAAAAATGTTACTTGTGCCATATGCCGTAATGCATTGAATTCTACCTAGCTTAATCATTTGTATTTTAGAAGAAAGCCTGTCAAGCTGGGATCTTTAAATCGTGCTTGAAAGTTACGCAATGTAGCAAAGGTTGGATTGCTATGACTGGTAAATGAAATGGTATTTCGAAAAGCATCTCTTAAATTGATTGATTTTATAACACTGCGATGAAGAACTGAGGCAACAAGACTAAACGAAATCGGAAGCCTGCGCACCCCGAAACATAAGCAGTGGTGTCAGCGGGTGGCAGGTGGCTCCAGTCGTGAATGCGCTCACGTCGTGAAATTTTCAAGAGCAAAGTTTCTTTTCGCCTATTTGCTTGTGCCGAATGGTTCAATTGCAAGACTAATATTTTGGTGCCCAAGTGTGGCATTTTAAAAATTACACTCCCACTTGTGCAAAAACGTGAACAACGCGCCTGATTCGGTGCACTTCACCTGCAGATAGCTCTGGTGGAAATCGCATGCGGTGAAAGGACGCTTGTGTTATTTTGATCGCTGATGAGGAAAAAGTAGCTAAACAAGGCCAGGCACACATGAAGCGAAAACGAAGACGCAGGGTCGTCTTTCTGTTGCGATAAGTTTCTTCATAGGCAATGCAATACCAACTAGCCTAACAAGTAATTCTTACTGTACTTCGCATGTTTTTCTTCGCTATTGAGACTCACGTTTGTTTTCTTACGCTGTCCAGCTCATGGGTTTCTAGAGATACTATCGTCTTAACCATACCTGTCGCTGTCATTGTCATTGTTGATGCACATTGTGACGTCCTGTTCCACGAAGCCTTGGTGTTCTCCGTGGCGTCGTGGTATTCTCCGTAGCCCTGCAAGCACATCCAATAATGCAAATTTCTAGGTACTTGTATTATGGGGCCCTATAACGTATAACATTTCAAATATATTTTTACTCCAAGCACGTGATGTAAAATTTCGTACCCACAGACGCAAACATCACGTTTAAACCACAGCGTTGTTTGAAAAGCCCAACCGAACGGATTTGTCGTTTATAGGATGTCATTTTCTTCACTTTACTGATGTCAAATTTGCGCAACAGCTGACGCAAGGATTAGGCGGTGACCCGCAGGATTGTTTGAACACACCAATCAAACGCTCTCCTCGTTTATAGGATCTTACTTTTTTTCCCTTAAGAACGAACAGAATTGCCTACATTGAGAAGCTTTTTTATCTGATTGGTTGAAAAGAAGCGACGAGCACCCTCAAGTGGAGATAGTTTCGATGGGGCCGAGCCAACACAGTGAAAGTAGATAACTGGATGAAGAGGGTGGTGCCGGCGTCTGCGATTGGATATATATGAAATATATATATATTTTAAAATATTTTATAATGCTTAAATGTATGCGTGCACCCTGGCCGCTCCGAGTAGCCAGTGCTACAGCGGTCGGCAGGCAGCCATCTTCTATTTCTTTCGGAACGGGGCTCCGGCTTTTCAGAAAAAAATAAAATTTTTTCGGCATATTATTGCGTCTTTAACGCATGCGCAACACTTTGACGTGGTGAGGTGTCGCTGTTACGTGACACAACCCCACACACAGGCAAGGTGGGCGCAGCCCGAAAAAGTTACACCAATAGCAATTGGTCAAACAACGGCTCTTTCGCTAATGGCGAAAGAGGCGTCGAATTAGAAATTAGTATTTTTCTTTCATTCTGCTTAATCATTCATAATCAGTGTGTACATATACCAGATCAGGTGTTTTCGCGGTCTTCATGGCGTCGCGGGACAGGCAAGTGCAGTGGGTGGTGGTTCGAAAATTTTTTCACCAGAACTGGAGGGCTGATTGCTGAATTTTATTAGAAAAAGCTTGGAATAGCTTTACGTTGTAGGGTCCACGGCACCACGATCATTCCCACCAAAATGTGGTGTTTTGCTTTATTCGCAGGATCTGCGTAGTTTGCGGAGTTGCGGAGCTGCCAATGTACGCATGGTGACTTGCAGGCGAGGCGAAGCAAGCAACCACGTAATCACAGCCGCCCTCGACGCCGTGCTATTGTTCGGAAACAAAGCGTTTGAAATGGTGTCAACAATAATCAGACCGTCTGTCGCCCTTATTCACATCACTGAATGCGAACACTTCGCATAAAATTCAAGTTTCAAATAAAAATATTTTGTAGTGATTATCATAGTGAGCGTTATCAATGTCACAGTATTGCAGGTCACTGCATTACTATAATGCAGTGACCATTATAATGCTATTGCAATGCAGCGGATTTCCACAAGGGCATCTGTGACATATACCACGAACCAGGCTGCTGCTGCTGCTGATGATGATCTGTGACATTGGTAGCCATACACAACAGTTTTTACCTGAATTTTCTTCATTCATCGCTGCTTAGCTGCGGTACCATTCCTTACTACATCGTATAATGTGTAGTTTATCTTATTCACCCACGGATCCTTCACGCTTTCTTTGTTTTGATATTAACTAACCAATCCGGACCTACCAAGTTTCACAACACATTTAGCCAATGACATGAGCAAATTTAAGGATGTGGCCAACTCTTCTACTAATGCTAATAAGGTACACTAGTAGTTACCATGGGCACGCCGCTTACCCAGATGCCAATGTAAGTAGCAAGAGAGCCTGCAGTTTGCACACTGTATGTAGAAACTCAGCTATCATGTCTCTCATAATGCAAACCTAAGCAGTTCGGGAAAGATTCGACATACGTATCACGAGAGCACCCAGCACTAAGTCTTTGCCAAGTTGACGTGTTCTTTACAAAACGGTCTCGGCAGTCAAAGAGCCAACATTTCCTTGAGAACATTGCGGCGCAGTGAGAATTGCCTACCGTGCCTACCACGTACATGCTCGCTTCCTAATATAAAGCGAGCCATGTTTCTCCAGCTTCATCTATTTAGTAGATCTTGGCCTTAGAAAACGTAAACTAGTGAAAGGCCTCCTCTTCCTTTTTTCTGCAGAGAGTTCCTCGGCGTACAAATCTGAGAAGCATCATGGTAGTCTAGTTCAGACGGATGTTTCATAAACAGCAATGCTCTCGAGGTTTAAATTTCATCTACGAACTGGCGAATCATAAATGCATTATATTCCTCAACTTCCGTTCATTACGGCGGCTGCAAGAAATGCAAAAAGAGTGCACCACTGTTTGGTCGTGTGACCTTTTTAGGGAGGAGTACGACTAGATACGAACGGGAAATCTTGGAAGCTTTTCATTTTGGAAACGGGACCGAAAATTCTATCAATGATTTTTGTGTTTAACCAACAAGGAACGTGCTTACCTATCAAGCAGGGTGACTAAAAAAAACTGACATTGACGCAAAGGTCTAGGGAGGAGTAAAAGTTGCGCATGCATCGACTATTTCCGGGTGGCAATGTACTTTCTGAGGTGTTATCAATGCACACCTCTTGGGAGGAGTTGAAGATGCGCATGCGTAGAGGTTATGTGCGGGAACGTGAATTGCAATGAAGCACAGTTGTACGTCCAGCGTCGGTCCGTGTCCAACGCCTTTTTCTTGTGGGCGCGACCTTTATGTTTCACTGGTAGCCCTTTTTTCAAGTTCATCATGCACCAACTGGACCAAGAGCATGCGCTAGTGTTAATAAATTCTTATGAACATTACTGATTTTGTTTCCTACTTCTATCACTTTCAGATTCAGTTCACTTGGGTCATGTTACTGTTTTATTTTTCTTTCTCGTAGTTTTAATTGGCACATCCCCTCTTCAGTTCAGTCTACTTAGTGACGAGTACTTGGCAACTGCAGGCCCTGTTATAGGCTATGTGGTCATTCTAATTTCGCGCCATTGCTTTACATTACCTATAATGTGTATAGGAATATAGAATGCGATGTTTGCATCAGTGTGTATTTGCTGAAACTTTTATATTAGCTGTAATATGTACTAGATTCACTGTGTTCTAGCGCGCTTTCTCTGTCTCTTTCTTTATTGGCCGTCACGCAGTTATGTTCATTGGATGGATGGATGGACGGATACAACTTTCTTGCACGTCCGGCAAGGTTTAACGCGACCCGTGCTCATGTCTCCCACGGGGGAATGCCTCAACGCCGCCTCACGGGCTTGCTGGACTGCCCACATCTGGATTCCGAGGTCTGAGCTGCGCAGAGCGGCGGCTCACCTCGACGACAGGGTCTCCAGAGTAACTGCCATCCCTCCTATAATTACGTTGCACTCCCACATCATGTGTTTAAGTGTTGCTGGTCCTTCCTGGCACAATTTGCACGTGTGATGCTGATGCTTATCTGGGAAGATACGTTTCAGACGGAATAAATTAGGGAAGGTGTTCGTCTGGAGTTGTCGCCAGGCGAAGGCCTGCCTCTTGTTCAATTTAGGACTGGGCGGTGGGTATATCCTTCTTAATATGCACTGGTTATGTCGTTATATCTGGTGAGCCTGTCCCGTACTGCTCGAGAAGCGTTCGCTATCGTGCGAGAGGCGTTGCCCTGTTCGGCGCGGTGGGTTATGTCTGAGTTACAATGTTTTTTCGTTTTGTTATCATTTCTCCCCTATGTAATGCTTCCACTGGACCTTTGGGGTAACTAAATAAATAATAGTATGTAGTCATCTTCTACTACCGTAGGTCATAGCGCTACTCCAGAAAAATGAGAACCAGAAGAAACAAACTGCGAATCATATTACAACTAACTGCATGCCCGTGCGCTATTTGTATGAGCAATGCAGCTATCCGAAGGCGATTGTGCTTAATGCGGCGACATTTACTTTTTTACAAATGTATCGCTAACTATAGCTGGCCCCAGTGTAATCATGTATTATAACAACTGAAGAAGCAACTCTGTGCTGCTAAGGTAAGGCGATCACGTGGAAGTACACGTTGTCTGCGGACCACGGCCAGCAGGTGTTTGAAATTACGCGGCATTTTTCCAGGAGCAGCCAACTCCATGGATGAGCGTAGAAAGCGGTGGAGAAGCTGGCTGTTGATAGTTACTCTAGTCCGTTACCAGAGCGCAGATCTGCAAGAAAGGAGAGTAAATGAGGCAATAGCCGCGTGTACTACATAACAACCCACAGAACGACCCCTTGTTCCGCCACCAGGTGAGCAAGTATGCTAAATTACCCTTTGCAGCGCATGCTCAAAAAGAGTAACGTCCATAAAAGGCACGGAAGTTGCTTACGAAAGCATTTTCAGGAGGAGAGCTGGCAGTTCTAATAACACATACAGAGCAGATAGGCGGAAACAACTGAAAGGAAATGACTCGCTTAGGGAGATATTCCTTGTCGTGCTGAGTGCTTCTATCACTTGTAATGACGAAGGCTGTATAGTAAGCGCGTCTTGGAGAACGTTGATCACCAGTGCGATCAAGGCACGCGGGCATGCCCTCGTTTCTCTGCGCAATATTAAAGGAATGAGCTTTGCTCGAAATTGCGGCGCCTGCCTCGATTACCGCTATGTACTGAGCGCGAAGTCATCGTGAATGGGGAAGACGTCAATTTAAAAAGAGCGATTCTTTTATTGCAGATTTCGCTCACTCATCTTAAGTCAGTTTCGGTGGCGTAGGCCATCTGCTCTTCCGTCATTTCTTCTTCACTTTTGTTGTTGAAAAGTGCGCTAATACTTCTACGAATGAGGCAGGTTAAAGCTCTTCGTACGGCTTATTATTGCTATATACTATGAGGTAATCACGACACACTATACACTTATCCTGCTGCATGAAAAAACCAATACCAACACCCTTTCAGCTTCTGATGGGTACCTGTGACGGTGTTTGTTGTATGATGCGAACAAACTCGGTCGTTCGACGCAACAGATCCCAGGCATTGCGCTCCAGCATCACGGACTTTTTCATTAAACATTATGGATAAGCAGGCAGGGTTTGCTTGAAGTTGATTTCTGAAAAAACGCACTCATTTTGCGACCAACGATCGAGGTAACTTTGAGTGAGTTAAACTTGTAATAAAATTTGTGAAACATTAAGTTTCAAGTACACACTTGCAAGCATATTTTTTGCGCTACCTAGAAATTGAGTTCACATCTATTTGCATACATTTGCAGTAATTATGTGGACCTGCTGTTTATTGATTGAATTTCTGAAACGTTAAAATGTGTCATATTTATGAATTATTATTTAAACATATATTGTTCTGTCATATCTTATGATTGTGCCTTGAGTATGTTACACAATATGCATAATTATTTGCCGAAAGTTACGCTAGACTCCTCAAAATTGAGACAAACTGCAATAACACGCCAAAACGTGCCAACTTCTCAATGTAGTGGTCCAAGTAAAGATGGGTGACAAGAGGATCGACACAGTGCACGTGCTCTAGATTTCCCAGGAGAAATTTAGCCGGAGTGATGTGTACTTCAAGTGCGAAAAAATTTTGAAGTTGAGCAATTTAGCGCTAGACAGCCAATGACAACAATGTTAAGAGAACACATAAGGTAAAGGCAAGTATATGACACATCATTGCTAGTTTGTAGTAGAAGTATCGAAATGATAAGCTACAGGGAAATTAAACGGATGGACACCGGCATCAAAGCGGCAGCAGTTGCTGTCCAAGTGTGCGCTTGCTAAAGCATTCTTCTACGTTTCACAGAATTCTACGACCCGGGGCTATCATCTGCTGGCGAAGCTGTTTGCTGCTCCATACCGCACGTGCGTGCAATCGCTGCTCCTCCAGGTGCGCCCAAGCTCCGCTACGTGGCGACGGGATCGCGTCCAGAGTAAATTCCCTCGATAATTTTAAAGTAGCGACACTCTTTGAACTCTGCCGCCGCCGCGCGACCTCCTCGCCTCCTCCTCGCCCCTTGTGCGTTCCCCCGCGGCAACCAGTTTTGCCCCCGTTTTCCTGCACGACGATTGGTCTCCCTGCCGTTGCCCTTGGAAACGCGCGGAGCTTGAGTTTTGCTTGTGTTTTTCTTTTTCGTTCGCGCCATTTTCCTCCTGAGCACGGCTGGCTCGGCGCATTAGCTCGGGGTAGCGAACGTTGTACGCTGTGTTTCCTGCTCTATATGCTAGCGATATGCCGGGCTGTTGCGCATATAACTGCAGCAAGAAGCCCGGAGATGGTTATGCCGTTTTCATGATACCACAAGGGAAGCGTGAGGGCTTGCGCAGGAAGCAGTGGCTGGTCGCGTTGTAAACTGGAAGTCCACTGAAAGGTCGCGTTGTAAACTGGAAGTATCACGTGACTGAAAGCGTGTCCACCCCTGTATAAGAGAATGATTACCCAAGTTAATTAATGAATCATCAGTTATTGACATAAGGTGGATTAGGGAGGATTAAGGTTGATTAGAGGGTATTAAAGAAGATTAAGGTGGATTAGAGAGCATTAAGAAGGATTAAGATGCATGAATAAAGATTAAGGTGGGTGGAGGAAGATTAAGACGGATTATGGTGGATGAAGGTGAAGGGTTGATGAAAGGGTATTAAGACCGATTAGGGTGCTTGAACAAGATTAAGGTCGATTAGTGTGGATTAAGGTGGATTAGGGTTGATAAAGGAGGATTAAGGCTGATTAGGATGGATTAGGGACCATGGAGCTGGATTAGGTTTGATAGAGGTGGATTAGGGTGTTCAGGTAGATTGGGACTATTAAGCAGGATTAAGTTGAATTAAGGTGTATGAATAAGGATTAAGGTGGATGAAGGAGGACTAGGGCGGATTATGACGGATTAGGGTTGATAAAGGAGGATTAAGACCGTATAGGATTGGCTAAGGTGCATTAGGGGCGATGTAGGTTGACTAGGTTTTATTAAGGTGGATTAGGGTGGACTAAGGTGAATTAGGCTTCATTGAGTATTAAGACCGATTAGTCTACCATGATCCTCCTAATGCACATTAATCCACCGAATCCACATTCATCGACCTTAATCCTCCTTCATTCACTTTAATCCACGAAAGTCCTCCTTAATGCACCCTAGTCCACTTTCATCGACCTTAATCTACTCCAACCCTCCTTAATCAACCGTAATTCTTGCTCATTCACTTTAATCCACCATAATCCACTATAATCGTCCTTAATGCAGTTTAATCCTTCTTAATCCACCCTTATCGTTTTTCATGCACTATAGTCCACCCTAATCCACTATAACCGTCCTTAATGCACCTCAGCGCACCTTCATCCACCCTAATTCACCTTCATCGACCTTAATGCAACCTAGTACTCCTGTGTGCACCTTAATTCACCTTCATTCACACTAATGCACCTTCATCGGCTTTAATCCACCTTAATCCACCCGAATTCATCTTAATCAAATCAGTAATCAATCATTACTTTGCTAATTATTAATCATCTCTTATACGCGGCTGCACATGCTTTAGTTCGCTTCCTGCCTTCCTTCGGTCACGTGAAATTTTCTGTAGCTCACAACGGGACCTAGGTCTAAGGCTTTCGCTTAATAAGTCACACACAAAGGAATGTGTCACAAGCAATACTAGATCAGACGCACGAAGTAAAGCATCCCATCATGCGGCAGAAAAATTGTCTGGAGTATAGAACTCGCTTCAAAGTTCCCTTTACATCGGTATACCCCGTTCATACGGCTTTAGGAAAAAAACCAACCTTCTCATAAATGTTGCCTCTAGCATTATCGATGATGTTATTAGCATTTCTCAAAAATTTCAACCACACTGGGGCGCGCA
Source organism: Dermacentor variabilis (assembly GCF_050947875.1). Classification (NCBI taxonomy): domain Eukaryota; kingdom Metazoa; phylum Arthropoda; class Arachnida; order Ixodida; family Ixodidae; genus Dermacentor; species Dermacentor variabilis. Next base: position 183,294,641 of record NC_134572.1, on the reverse strand, counting down.
ACTGGCCTAAAAAAACACGCCTCCATAGAATCGTGCGGCCCGTCCGCGGGAGCCCAGGAGGTATAGCGTGCCGTGCGCAGCCGGTGGGCGAGAAGAATCGAGGAGGAAAGCGCCGTGAGGAGAAGAGTGTCGCTACTTTCAAACTATCAAGGGGTTTTAGTCCAGAGCGCCTGCGCCAGACCATTTGAGGCCTTAAAAGCTTCCGTCGGATGGACACCGGCATCAAAGCCGCAGCAGTTGCGGTCCAAGTGTGCGCTTGCTAAAGCATTCTTCTACGTTTCACAGGTTGGTACTTGTTTCCTCTGGTGATAGCATAAGAGTATTTGTGACCACAACTGCTGCTGCTGTTGCATTCGCGTTTCGTACTCAATCGTTTTTCAAGTTGCTTTTCCGTTATGCCTACCAATGCGGAGTTGGCGAAGCGACTCGATGATCTCGAGGCGCAATTTAAAGAAGATAGATTGCAAAAACTGGTCGAGGAACTTGTTTCCGATGTGAAAGGGAAGCTGCAGGAAGCTGGACTGGATAACAGCACCCTGCGTACCCAAGTTTCTGGCATGCATGGCAGTCTGACCATGCTAAATGAAATTGTCGAGAACACGCATGCCCAGCAAGCTGAGCTACCGGCTTCAAACAAGGCTCTGAAATCAGAAAATGAAGCTCTTAAAAAAAGGCTAGCCGAGATGGAACAGTATTCTAGAATCAACAATGTTGAGATGAAAGGAGTACCATTTACAAAGGATGAAGACTGCATTTCTATTGTAACTGCCATTGCCGATAAGGCCGCATGCTCTCTTCCACCCGTCGAGATCGAGATAGCGCATCGTGTGCCCACTAAATCAGGTCATCAAAATATTATTGCCAAGTTTTGCTCCCGCGCTAAAGAAAAAATGATTTCCTGGCAAAGGCTCGCAAGGCCAGGATGGATACCGGCAGTCTTGGTTTCTCTGGAGAGAACGCAGGGCCCATCTTCATTAACGAACACGTTACTCCTGACAACAAGAGGCTGTTTGCTCAGGCCTTAGCACTCAAGAAAGAAAAAGGATGGCGCTTCCTCTGGACTAAGAATTGCCGTATTAACGCACGCAAGTCCGAAGACAGCCGAGTTCACCGCATTAACTGTGAAGCGGACCTTTCTGTTATCTCTTAACCTGAATCACGTGCGTAATGTCAATCCGTCCCCAACAGACCTCTTATGGCATCATGCTTCACACCGTCCGAACTATATTCTTACCTCAAGCCTCCTTGCCGATCCCTTGTACATTTTAATGCACGCAGCTTACGTAAACATTTTGATGACATTTATCATTTCCTATCATCCAGTCAGCACCACTTCTCGATCATATGTGTAAGTGAAACCTGGCTCAGCGAAGCCGATAACAACTTGTACACTTTTTCAACTGATACACCAGAATACTGTCACCAAAGCGACAGCTGTCATGGCGGCGCAGCTGCCTTCATTTCATCAGAGTTAGAATATTCCAGGCGTCGGGACTTTACAATTAATCAAGTAAATTGTGAATCAGTGTGGATTGAGCAGAACGCATAATTTCTCGATATTGACGCCAAAAATTTAGTGGTTGGTTCTATTTATCGATCGCCGTCGTCATCCTTTAATGATTTTTGTTTAGAACTAAACCATGTTTTGCACACGCTATCGCTAGAATGTAAAAACATCATTATTATGGGTGACATCAATATTATTCTTTTAGATGTTCACAGTTCATCATACACTGCTTATACAGATACTTTGAATGGACATGGCCTCGAATCACGTGTAACTGTACCTACTCGGCGGAATATAAATGGTCTGGATACACTAATTGACCATGCATTGTCGAACCTCATGGTTACTCCTGGATCTGGTGTCATTGAAGTTTCACTAACTGATCATTATCCAATATTCGTGCGTGTAAATTTCAATATGAATATTGCAGATATGCATTTAAAAGAAAAAATCTTGACGAAACTTCATTTCTTAGGAAAATAGCCGAGGTTAATTGGTACCCTTTTACGTCGCAAAATAATCGAGAAATCGCCTTCAAATTGTTTTGCAATATAATTTCTAACGTTACTTCCGAATCAACCACAATAACCACGAGTAAGAAAAGGTTCGCTTTTCCTCGTTGTCCGTGGATGACTGATAATCTTCTCAAATGCGTGCGCAGAACAGATAATCTTTATAAAAAAACAAAAAAGAAGCTATTTAATTTGACCCTGCTGACTTGTTACAAGTGCTACTCGAATATTTTGAGCAGGCTTCTTAAAAACGCTAAAAAAGAGTATTATGAAAAGGAAATTGACCGTGGTGGCAACGATTCTAAATAACAGTGAAAAATTTGCAAGGAATTTTAAAATAGAACATCGCCAAATCCCGCCATAACTGCTATTCAAGTTGGGGAACAAACCCTTAATAATCCTTCAGCCATTGCTGACGCCTTTGTCAATTCTTTTTGCCCCGACCAGCCACGTCTCTCAGTTCACATCGACAAGGCTTATCATCGTTTGCCACAGTTTTTTTCTCGGTCCAGTTTCCCCAGAAGAAGTGCGCATGACCATTCTGAGCTTAAAAAGCACTGGAGCTGGTTTAGATAACTTCAACTCATCTGATGAAAAAAACTTATAGCTCATCGTATCAGTGACACACTCTCACACATAATAAATCTAATCTTCAAAACTGGCGTCTTTCCTAGTTGCTTAAAGATCGCCCAAGTTATTCCTGTTTTCAAAAAGGGTAGCAAGAACTCGTTATTAAACTACCGCCCTATATCTATTTTATCATTTTTCAGCAAGATAATTGAAAAGGTATTCGTAGTACGTTTAACTAGCTATTTCACAAAGTTCAGTATTTTGTCTTCTAATCAATATGGCTGTCGATCTGGTTATTCAACTGAATTAGCGCTCATTACTTTACCTGATCATCTTAAAACAGCCATTGACACAGGTAAATTGGCTGGTACCTTGTTTATTGGTTTTTCTAAAGCATTCGATTCATTAAATCATGATATACTTTTTGCTAAACTAAACGCTGTTGGCGTGTGTCGTTCAGCGCTTTCCCTAATTCGCAGTTATTTACATGATCGAAAACATATCGTCGCTATTTCTGATACTCATTTGCGTGCCAAACTAACTAACATAGGGGTACCACAAGGCTCAATACTAGGACCGATTTTATTCCTCGTGTACATCAATGACCTTCCAGAATACATTACACATTCCAGTTGTATTTTATATGCTGAGGACACAACAATTTATTCTTCTAACACTTCCTTGGAATCGCTAATATGTTACCTTTATGCTGACGTGGCTAAATTCGTTAATTGGGTCCGAGATAATATGCTCAATATTAATGCTACTAAATGGAAATTTGTAATTTTTTCATCCTCGCAAAAAAGTGTACAGGAGAAGCCATGCATTAACATTTGTCCGACTTCGCTTCAGGCTGTTGACCATGCAACATTTCTTGGAGTTGAACTCGGCAATCATTTGAAATTTACAACTCACATATCCTTATTAACCCGAAAAGCAGCATATGGTATTAGAATACTAATCAAAGTCCGCCCTATTTTCGTATACCTATATTAATTTCACTCTACTGCGCATTTATTCACAGCCACATCTCTTACTGCATTTCTTCTTGGGGCAATACTTACGCAACTCACATGGCACCCCTGCAACACACACAAAACGAAGCTTTGAGAATAATTTCAAGTAGTGCTCTGCCATTACTCCGCACTATAGTATTTTGTCCGTAGTGGATTTAAATAAATGTTGTCTTAGTGTCCTGGCGTATAAATTTTGTCGAGGAGAATTACCAATTTCGTTGATATCAAAAGACCAAACCCCCCATTTCACTGGCACTCGATTTTCACACCATAATAACTACCTCCTACTGAAACCAAGGACTAACTACGGCAAACTTACTGCGAACTTTTTGGCAACATCAATATGGAATTCACTACCACCCTCCATTAAATCATCTCCTTCCATTCATTTATTTAAGAGGAAAATTCGTCACCACTTCTGGGGAAAGTGATTGTGTTGTATATTTTTTACGCTTCTGTATTTCGAGTAATACTCCTAGGATCTGATTTTCGTGTTTACACTTTATTGTCATTACTATGACTCGACTTTGTCTGTTAATACTTTCTGTTCCTAGGATTGCTACTGCTGTTGTTAACCGCAATAAATATACTTTTTCTATGTATTTATTGTTGGAGGTCCCTCCCCAGTCTTTGACTATGGGACCTCCTAGAGTTACTTTTGCTGTAAAACATTTCAAGCGCATCAATAAACTGAAACTGAAGAGACAGATTGTTATTGGTGGGCAACGAACCGAAAACATCCTCATTGCATATGCGTGGCCCTACCAGCTATGCGTAGTGTGTCGCGCTATTTGTGGCTAAATTGTATATATATATATATATATATATATATATATATATATATATATATATATATATATATATATATATATATATATGAAAGTGCCACGTTGCTGCATGCACAGAACCGAGGTAGCGTTCTTTGCTTTCGCTTGGTGCAAATCAGACAGTTTTTCTTGCGTGTGTATTGCCTAAAAATATAACGAGCGAATATTAATTAATTAACTACTTAAATATCAGATTAGAGACAAAGTCGTCAATGAGAAAATTGTAGTCTATCCTAAAAAACTCTAGATTCAACGTTGTTACTCAACACGGGCTATGTAAAGGTATGTTCAAGCCCCAAAACACGTCCAAAAAGCACAAAAATTGTCATAGACACTTTTTCTCGGAATATAATATATGAGCAGCTCATTAAATTATGAAAACTGATTAGGCAACTAAACGAATTAAAAAAAATTTGTCCTACTTGCTTCAACCGATGCCAAACAAGATTACATTGCATTCGGTTCAGCTACGTGAGACCTGCAAATTTTTGCATTTTGCCAGAGCTTACATGCGGCGCATGGTGCAATACATGGCGGTAGCTGTTCCCACAGTCACATTCTTAGTTATTTTCGCCTTTGCAGGATATCTAACTTGTTAGTGGTAGCCAACGCCACACATAGGCATGGCGGTAGTTGATAATGATAATGTGGTGTTTTGTGGCGCAATCCTTCGCGATTTATATGCTCGAGAAACAGGATTGCTTGTTTTTGTTTTGGTAGACTACTTATTTCTATGTTTTTCTCTGTGGGCCGCAGTTTAAGGTAGCGCTGGTCTTTGTCTGACTCGTTGCTCCATTGTTGCCTTGCTTCGCGCCACCGTTTCCCCAGTAATGATGACAAACCAACTACCCCTATCCCCTATCATTTTATTTATTTAATTAAGCCTTTATTCATTTATTGATTCGTTTATTTATTTATTTATTTATTTATTCACATTACCTTACAAGCGCATTGAAGGCCATTGATGAAGGGGAGCAACAGCAATTATATGACAAAATTACCAAGTACAAGTACCTTGCGATACCTAGTCAGACACAAAGTCAAGGAACGGTTTCCTTAGTTCATGGGAAAGCGGCCACGCCATGTTGCTTTTAAAGAGTACTGCTTCGTGGTCAGAAATTCCTGGTACAATGTTGACGGAAAAACCAAGTTTGTCAATGGCATTGGCAATAAACACAACGTCAAGAATAGAGGATGCATCCGACGCAATACGTGTCGCCTCCCGCACACTCTGCTTTAAATTATATGGAAAGGAAATGTCAAGGTTTGGAACACAGTAGCTCCCAGTAAATTTTTTGTAAGTTGAAGTTGCCACACGTCATCGCATGAGTGTATCGTGCGCGGCGTTCCCTTAAAACATCGTGTAATTGTTCAAGAACCGAAACGTCCCCGTCAGGGGTCCTGTACATAGAACCTACAAGAATGCTCAAATATCAAAATTGAATCATTCTCCAAATCATTTCGGCGCCCGTGTTGTGCGGAATAACTGAGTAGTCTAATCCCTTCTTTATCACTATAGCTACGACCCCACCCCTCGTACAGTGATCTTGTCGTAGTATGTCGTGGGTGTTGGGTATTACTTCTGTATCCGGAATTTTTTCATTCAGCCATGTTCCAGTTATGATTGTAACGTCTGGATCGTGTGTGATAAGATATCCTAGTTGACCACTGAGATTTAGCGAAGAAAACGGTTTTGCAGCGGCACGGCTGTCTATGCGTTGGCCGAGCATTTCAGTAGTGTGCGTATGCCTGCCAGATCTGCCAGGACTCTGACAAGCTGGTCACTGAGTGCTAACAGGCACCCGTTCCTCGCGATTTCATCCCATCGAAACAGCTTTTCGATTATCTTCATCTTGTCAAAGAGCAGCGCGACCTTATGACCGTTTGCTTTTTTGCTGTTGGACGCTTCTCCAAAGGTTCTTGCGCATTGATTGAACCTTTCCGATATACTGTAATTCGTCTCTTTTAGATTTCAGCAGTTTTAAAGGATTGTGCTCTTGTACCTTCCATCCAACAGTTTCAAGATTACTGCGCGTCATTTGCCCTCTGCGGGTTTTCCTATTCAGCGAATTCTCTCGATAGTTACATTAGACAGCTTCAGTTCGTCGCCAAGAATTTTCGCACACGCGAAAGCCTCTAGGTCCTCGCGCTCTTCACGATTTATTTCTTTTACCCCATTGACGATTAAGTTGTTTCTCCTGCTCCTATTTTCTAAATATTCGATCCTCCGGATCAGAGTTTCGACAGTTCTTTGTATTTCATCGACCCTCCTGAATAGAGAGTAGCAGTAGAAGTGTGCCCGTCAAGTGAGCGCTCGACAGAGGTTATTTAGTCAATCGTTTCACGTAATTGTTGATTTCCACACTGGCAGGTTGGTTTTAGATCACTCAGTTCATCAATAATCTTTTCCGGCATGGGATCAGTAGCTTAAAAATTAAATTACGAGGAGCAGGACACTATAACGTAAAACTGTTCCAAACTTTTCTATCCCAATTCTGCAATGAGACCTCCACGATTGGCGAAAAACTTTCTCGGACCACTTCCACGTCATCTGTCTGTCACGCGACGTCACGCAAACAGCGACAGCTCGATCCCCATCGGATATGACGTGTACATACTGATTATGCATGATTTGACCGAACAAAAGAAAAATAGTTATTTCTGATTCGACGGCTTTACGCCATTAGCCCTCGAACATTGGCCAAAATTTTTCGGGCTGCACCCACTTCACCTGCCTGTCACGCGACGTAACTATACCGCAAAACCTCAACGCGTCAAAGTGACGTGTACGCGTTAAAGATGCATTAATATGTTGAAAAAAACTGAATTTTCTTCTGAACAGCCGCTGGCTGCCCCGTTACGAAAGGAATAAAGATGGCAGCCGCCAATCGCTTAGGCACTGGCTACTCGTACCTGCCAAAGAGCATGGGTTTATCTGCGTGTAACAAAACTTTTTGCGTGGCCGTGTAACGTTTTCGAGCACTTTCGGCACGTTTACCACCTCGTTCTGCTAACTCTTCTTTGCTGAGGATCCGTGCTAGCATCATTCTTAAGTTTCCGTTGCATAGCGCCGCCACTGTCGACGAGCCACCGTAAGCTACGAGAAAGCGGACCAATCACAGACGCCGGCGCCACCCTCCTTATCTGGGGATATCGATTTTCAGTGCAGCGGCTCGGCCCCATCAAATTCCTCTCCACTTGAGCGTGCTCCTCGCCTCTTGTGAGCCAATTAGATAAGACAAGCTGCTGAGCGTAGGTAATGTAATTCGTTTGAAGGAGTGGTTGCAGAGAGAAGACCAGGGAAGTTGAAGATTTTACACCATATTTTCTGCTGCCTCCTGGTCATTCGTGGGAGTCTTCCATCAGGTCAAAGTGTTCACTTTCGAAATGTTTTTATTCTGCCTCTCTTGGCTGAGGAGTTTGGTTTGGGTTTGCTTCACCACAATATTTTCTCGTTGCGTTGAGCTACAAAATCATTAATTTCTGCCCCCCAAGAAAAGTACAAACACGCAGTACCAAAAGAAAGCAAGAAGCACACACATAAGTGCACACAACCTGCACAGTGAAACGGCGTTCTAAAATAAGACACTTATAATGATATCTAGCAAAGTATTATGAATAACTATCCAAGTGCAAAGCAAATTCTCGGCATAACTGCATTTTTTTTGCATTCCCTCTCTTCATCCTTTCCGCCCATCGTGACCTACCGGAGACCTTTTTATTCATGCGGCGAATTGCGTTTTCTGAGCAGCATCTCTGGGACAGGAAGCCGAGTTCCATTGAAACCTCGAGTTTCCTTTCGCTCGTACTTTTTTACGCCAGTTTTTTGCTTTGCATTTCGGATACGCAGCGGTTCCAGCCATAGAGTTCGAGCGCTTGCCACCGCTCCCAACACCCACTCCGCATGCCAACTGCACCGAAGCGTTCGGTCTGCGAGGATACGGCTGTTTGCTTTGCGATCGAACGGCGACGTAGGGCGCATTGGGAGCCAACGCCACGGTCGCACAAGCAGGTCCAGTGCCCGGTGTTCGCAGCAGGCGAATGTACTGGCAGAAGAGGAAGGCAAACTTTCGGTGGGCAAACAGAAAGCCGAACCGAAGAGCGCGAGCCGTCGCGCAGGCGCGATCGTTCAGACGATAGAAATCGCAGCATCCGCGCATCGTTCCAAAATGCGTTGCATAGCGGGCAGTGAGATACGCGAACGACAGAAATGTTTGTCCTCTCGAGTGCGCGAATGCGCGCTGATGTTTATAGCGCATCCACCTCTGTTTGTTCGGCGAACTGCTGCTGCCGGCGAGGGGCGCAGCGTGTTCAGCAAAAGCAATTCATACTCATTTCAACTTCATGAATTTTCTGCCACTCGTGAAATGCTCCAGATGTTCCTCCACAAAGCTCGAATCACAGCCGTTTTAGTATTCTTCTATTTTTTTTTCATCCCTATCGTGAGTTTCAAAAGATTGCTTAAGTTTGCTAAAGCGTAGGCAATCATTCATCAAGGATTTGTTCTATATGATGTAAAATTGTTGACGCCCAAAAATTAACACAATGCTCAGTGCTTTACAATGTACCCCAATAAATTAGATAATTTCTTGTCGGGTTCTTTATTTATTTATTTAACAATACTGTCCACCCTCATGCGATGGCCCTTACAGAGAGGGTTACGAAAAAATATACAGAAAAAGAGCATGTGGAATAATGACAAACACAGAATACATCGGAATCAAGCGGCGCACTCGCACAGATAGTGATCCAGAGTTTGTTTGAATTGAGACAGATCAGTGTGTTCCACTACACACATCCGTAACTTGTTCCACATTTCAATTACGTTGGGGAAGAGGGAGTACCTGAATGGATCAGTGTGAGCGGTTTAAGCTAGCATAGATCGATTATGGTTAGTTCTGGCGCTCCGTTTGACAGGTGCCAGGTGTATGTTTCCTTCCTAATATTTATTTGGCCTTGGAGTATTTGGAATAATAATTTCAATCAATTTTTTTGTCTACGCTTTTCTAGCAGGTCCTAGCGTGCAATGCCTCGCTGTTTCATAGTGCGGCCGATAGATGACGCATGGGCAAAATTCAGCTTTATGCATACTTAGTAACTTTACCCATGAAGAACCCCAAGTTATTTATGAGATTAGCATTAATAGGGAACTTCACACAATTTGTGATATCCATTTATCTATATATACATAACCTCTTTCCCAAGAGAGTGAGCCATTTCGAAGGCACCCTGACAGTCAAGTAGAACAATCGGCAAATAGTCAGCAACCAGTAATAATAATAATATTTGGGGTTTTACGTGCCAAAACCACTTTCTGATTATGAGGCACGCCGTAGTGGAGGACTCAGGAAATTTTGACCACCTGGGGTTCTTTAACGTGCACCTAAATCTAAGCACACGGGTGTTTTGGCATTTCGCCCCCATCGAAATGCGGCCGCCGTGGCCGGGATTCGATCCCGCGACCTCGTGCTCAGCAGCCCAACACCATAGCCAATGAGCAACCACGGCGGGTAGCAACCAGCGAAAAAGTCAGTATCATAGGCAAACCGCATATGAGATGTCGGAAATACAAAATTTAAGTCGGCTACACAGAAGTGACGAATTTGGCAATATGGCGTATCTAGACATTGCTTCAAGGCTAACAACAGTAACGGTGACATTGAAGGCGCCTTAATTCCTACGTACACCCGACTACGTTCGTTATGTTCCGGCGAAGTAGGAAGCGTTCTTTTATATATGCCCGCTCTGCCGCAGTCTTCCGGAAAGCCAGCCACCGTTTACGCACTGCCGCATCGATAAGCGCATCAGACACATCTCTGACACAGCGGCTCACAGTAGTTTGATGACGTCCAATGTAACGCTCTGCGTCGACGCTTCCCTGAAAACTCCCAGTCCCGTAGAAACGGAGGGCACACACGACTTGCTCTTCGACGGTGAGCGAAAGAAGTCCGCCACGCTGTCTCCCCAGACGAGAGTCTTCGCCCAGTTCGTCACACAGCCAGCACATTGATGTCTTCGACAGGCGAAAAAGACAGTGAAACTTCACGTTGGTCATGTACGTGAACGGGTCCAGGCGGTCATACTGACGCTTGCTGCCGCTTGATGCCATGACAAAGGCTGATACTGCGGCCGCCATGTTCCCGAGTTGAACTCGGAGGTGGTTTCGCGATGTATGAGTTTTTCACGAGTTCGCCTGTCAATCAAAACCAGAGGTCACGGCCCGCGCGAGGCATGTAACTCTTGTGCGCGGACCCGCCATAGTTGGGCGACGCCCAACTTATTTTTCCGCAAAAGCGACGCGGTGCTGAGCTGAGAGGCATCTTGACCGCCGACATAAAACACGCACAAAGCACTGTCATCGGTGATGTACTGAGCAACAGTATCAAAAACAAAGCGTTGAATGTCACGGGCTTATGCATATATCTTTCGGGCTGAGATGGCCCTACAACACGGTTTCATTGCCTGCATTGTGGCGCCGTAGCGCACAGTAAGTAATTACCGGCACGTCACTGTAGCTGCTTGCAAGGCGTCGATGTGCCGGGGTGGACGAAGATGCTGAGGAGTGCGTGTCGCAGCAGTCGCTTGAGGTGGCTGCTCTGTCATCGGTGATGTATCGGAGCCGCAGCGTCGTAAACACGATCAGCGTCCGAGAATCGCTGGCTTTTCTAGACACAGTGTAATGGCATTTCTTCATCACAAGCACTGCGCACTCAACATTTCCAACACCTCCATGCGTTTGAAGACTCATTTCATAACTGCACACCCGTTGCCCTTCGTTGCCAAAATGCGATTGCTGCGGTGTCTTTACGACATCCATCTGCGATCGCTGCTGGCTCCAGCAGAGATAATCCGCAAGCACCTTGGAGCACACAACACACTCAAATACTGCGTACATTCGCTCAGAGGCCCTTTGACGGGGAAAGCGATGACAAGCGATGAATTGTGTCGCTGGGAAGCACACACTTCTTCGCAATGCATCGCGGAGTCACCATGCACAAATATAAGCTGGTACATTTTCACTCTACTACGTCACTACGGACCCTAAAATAACGTACCGCCATTTTGCAGCGACAGCCGTTGCTCCGGTATCTATGACTAGTGTGCCGTTTTTAATTGGTAAAACGGGGGCCTAATGCCTAATGAAGCGCCTGCGATGAATTCAGAGCCGTACCACAGCGCTGCGTTTTCATTCCCCGAATACATAAAAAATGGTCATCACTCACTTTACTGAGAATTGCACTGCAGTGCCCGTAGGTGGCTGGCCACGGTATGAACTCCTTCGTGCGTGCGACCCTCTTCAGTGTATCCGCTTCTAAGCTTTCGCCTCACTGTCGCCACTAGCGGCATGAAGTGTAAAATTTAATAATTTGTTCGATCTCCGTTTGTCATCAGAAACTTCTAGCATTCAAAACAAAAAACGGATACTTAAAGAAATAAAAATGTTTGTTATTTTACTTGTTGTATTTTAATGTATTCCATTGAGCGAAAGTGTAGGTGCAAGCATGCGCCACATTTACCCTGTTCGCATTCGACGGAGGATAGAAAGATAGTGCCCGGAAGTGGAGGCACGGCCTTGACGCGCCCGAGAAAGGCGTGGCAAGCGGCTCACGGCAAGTGCGCAGATAGACAGCGGGACAGTCACGGTCTTGCTAAGTTGCGATAATCCGTTGATAACAATACGCAGCGCTGGCGCGTTTCGTTGTGCAGCCTTCTGCGCTTGAAAAGTGGAAGCAGCGTGCCGCGCAGGGTGCGCTCATGTTGTCATACACGGCTTTTAGTCTACATATTTCTTTGCGTGTAGCTTTTGCGCGTTCCACGCTATCTCCGTTCACTGACTGCCGTTGAGCAAACCCGGGTAAAACTCGGCTGAACGAGAAACTCGGCGCATCCTGCATAGCACCCCTCTTCACCACTTAGCAATCACGGCAGGGTAATCTTGACGACAGGTCACGACGAACCAATTTAATTTTCTATGGCATCTCATATTCCGATGAAACCTGGCAGGCGACTGAGGAAAAATTGACTTATATTCTTAGTGTTGGCCTAACTGACCCCCCTTTCTCCACACGAGATCGAACGCGCGCACCGTTTAGGAAGTATCGCACCTATAAAATGCCGTCCTATCATTGCAAAATTATTGAACTTGAAAAGGGAAGATCTAATATTCATGAAACGGAACAGCCTGAAGGAAAGTAAGGTCACCATTAGCGAAGATTACTCGGTCGCAACACGTCTGGCGCGAAAAAAGTTTCTCGACTTTGCGAAAACCCAACCTGGATCCCCAACCAACAATCTGCGCCACAACAAGTTACTTATAAACAAGAAATCTTACGTGTATGACCCTATCACTGCCACTGTCATTTCCACTGATACGAGACGCGCACATGTCAGCTCACCCTCTGCCGCTATCTCTGCCAACACTTCCTACAAGGTAAATATACCTGGTAGCGAAGCTTCCATAGGATCCCATATGTTCAAAACATGGCGGTCCATCGGCGGTCCATGGGGCTTAGCGCCATCTGTATGTGGTGGGAACACTTCCGGCGGAAGAAAAAATAATGTGACGCCATGTCCGTTAAAACAGAAGTGACGTCATTTTGTTTTCGAAGGCGCGAAATTTGTTTTGTTGTTCTTCCTTTGGAGCTATATATTCAAATGCCCCGCCATTCGACTTGATGGGCGTTTCGAGCTTTCAGCGTGGAAAGCGATGCAGGAAAAGGCCAGCCGTACGGTTGTCGAAATCGCATCCCTGCACAGAACATACTTTCTTTGGAGGCCGAGGAAACCTTTAGGTGTAGAGAGCTGATCCTATTGCTGGATGCCAAGCCCGTCGGCCAGCGCAGCCGCACGAAAACAACTACACAATTATCTGGCGGTCGTAACTCACTACTTTTGACTGAACAGATTAAGAAGCAATGAAGCTACCCGCGTCACCAAATTCAGACAAACTTCGACAAGCAAGAAAGCAGAAACTGTGAGGGGGGCGTATTTCAACAGGTGATACGAGTGCGCCTTTCTGCCCATTTCAAGACGTGCATTGCATTGCGAGTGATAGTGGCGTCAACGTCCCCTGTAGCGATGGGCGCTGAAAAGAAATGCATTTATTAAACATAATAAAATTAAACTTGTATTTTCTTAACTCGTCACGAATATATAAAATTGATTAGGAACATTATTTTCGTTGAATTAATCTAACTGTATCTCGTTTGAATTAAAAAACGCGTTTTTCTTTCCCAGTGTTTGTTCCCTCCAAACCTAGTCGCGCTTCAATCGCTGCTCCCATAACCCCCCATGCTGATGTCGGTGACAATCTGTACTGAACCGCTTTTCGCCCGAAGCTTCGCGACCTATTTGAATCGACCTTGCTTCCTATAGCAACGAGTGAGGGCTAGTGGCCAGACATCCTCGGCTTCAGTATCGCTTCTTTTTACTAATATCAGAGGCGTCGTTAACAAGTACAACTCACTGACATGAGCAATCGATACATGTTCCGCTATAATAATCGCGCTAACGGAAACATGGCTCACTGCGCATGTCTGCGACGCTGATATCGTTTTTAATGCTCGTCGCTTCTCATTCTATCGTTGTGATTGTATCACGCGAAGAGGCGGCGGCGCGCTTCTCGCAATTTCCAATGATATATCATCATCATGTATACACGTGCAGACTGATCTAGAATTAGTATGGTCATCAATACCACTTAATCATCAGAAAGTTGTAATAGGGGTATGCTACCGTCCACATTCGTCATCACCTAATTTTAGTGACGAACTTTATGACGCTGTTAACATCGTTACAACACTCTTTCCTTCATCACCGCTGTTCCTACTTGGCGATTTAGTTTACCAAACATAACATGGAATACCAACCCCCCTTTAATATCCCTACTCTCATCTCAAGCTCACGACTTTTTAGATGTGTGTTTCATATTCTCACTCGTGCAGATGTGCGATCAGGCAACTAGAATAACAGGTAACACGCCGAATACACTAGATTTAATCCTCACATATCGACCCGACATAGTATCGCCTGTAACGTTCCTGCCAGGATTTAGCGATCACTTGCTTCTACAGTTTGATATTAAACTAGACCGCCCTAAAACTAACAAGAAGTAAAAAATAATACAATACTAATACAAAGCAAATTATCAGGCCATAAATATCTTCTTTTATCTTCTTTTATCGGCGTTTTCCTTGATGTCTTTGAACAACGTAGTGCACAAGCTAATTGGAACATTTTCACAGCTATAGTCGCCCATCTAACTGAACAGTACATTCCTCAGCGCAACACTCCAACTCACACAAACTCTCCCTGGTACAATAATCACATTTAGGGTTTATCAAATAAAAAGAAACGCCTCTTACCGCGTTCTAAAGCTTTCACCCACAATTGAACATTGGGCATCGTATACTGCGGCGTCAAACGCATATCTGCAAGCGTTCAAAGACGGCAAAAAGCCCTTCCATTCACATGTTCTTCCTTCAATGGCTACCACCAAAGTGAAAAAAATTTGTCGTGCAATTATTCTTTCCAGTGACAACAGCCTTGTCTTAACCGACTCTTCCGGTGTTCCAATTCCCTCCGACCTTCCTGCCACCATACTAAAGCATACATTTTCAGAAAATTTCACAGCCACATCGAGCGTACATATGTCAAGTACACAGCACTTTAACTATGTTAACATGCCCTCCATAATTCTTGCTGCATCCGGTATCAGCAAGCTTATTGATGGACTATGCAGTCATTGAGCTCCCGGACACGATTACATTAGCTCAAAATTCTTAAAAAACACTTCAAAATATTGTTCTATTATACTATTCAAACTTTTCCAACAATTCCTTCACCATGGTATGCTACCTAATGAGTGGAAAATAGGCAAGGTGATTCCAGTGTATAAATCCGGCAGCAAAGCATCCCCTAATAATTATCGTCCATTCTCTCTCACCAGTACGGGCTGTAAAGTGCTCTAACATATTATTTTTACCAACCCGGTTAATTTCCGTGAATTGAACTCATTTTTTTCGTCAGCACAACACGGTTTTCGGAAATCTTACTCCTGTGCAACCCAATAATATCGTTCACACATGCACTACACCCTATGCTTGACCAATCATCACTAGCCGATTGTATATTCTTCCATTTTTCAAAAGCATTCGACAAGGTGTGGTTGAAACTATTGCTTAACAAACTAAGACTACTTAACGTTGACTGTAAGCTTTTGAAATGGATTGAGTGTTTTCTTCCCAACCGCTCGCAATTTGTTTGTGCTAACGGCATTAGCTCCGATTTTACAGAGGTCCCCTCAGGTGTTCCACAGGGGGCTGTCCTTGAACCCCTTTTGTTCCTAATTTACATTAATGATCTTCCCTCGCTTATCAACTCCCATATTCATCTGTTCGCTGATAATTGCGTCATATTCAGAGAAATTGCCAATGCTAACGATATTGAATTACTTTAGTTGGATCTTACCACTATAGGGAACTGGTGCAATGAATGGTTAATGAAGCTAAATAGTAACAAATTCAAAGTGATGCGTGTGTCTAGGAAAACATCTACCATACCGTCGTACTACATTAACAACATGTCATTGGAATGAGTTTCTTCATATAAATATCTTGGTGTTTATATCACTTATAACGTCAGCCGGTCTCTTCATACAGAGAACATAATTAAAAACGCTAATCGCATGCTTGGCTACCTACATCGCAATTTTTCATCGTACCTAGTAATTTGAGATTTTTGTTATATAAAACTTTAATACGAACCAAACTCGAATATGCGACTCCGGTATGGGACCCTGCTCATGAAAACCTAATCACTGACCTCGAGTAGGTTAAAAATAACTCTGTACGTTTTATTCTTGCTAACTACAATCGCACAGCGAGTATAACTAACATGAAATCTAATCTTTGCCTCCCATCGCTGGCATTTCGCAGAAAAGTGTCTCCTATTGCCCTCTTCCACATGTTGTACCATCATCATACTCTACGAGATCACGTCATCCGCCATCCAATTTATGTATCCTGTCGTATCGATCATCAGTACAAAGTCGGCATTTCGTCATGCAACGTTAAACGTTTCTCGCATTCATTCCGGCCGCGAACCTCACGTGACTGGAACCATCTTCCCGCTGAAGTTGTAGGCCTTACTAATTATGAACAGTTCCCTGAAGCCTTAGCTAATAGTTTATAAGCAAGTGCCATTTAAACACTCATGTAACGCACTGTATTTGTCTTCTTCATACTTTTGTATTTACCACTCCCCCTTGGCCCTGAGGGGTAAAATAAAATGAAATGAAAATTAAAATAAAGGACAACTCCGGCGATTTTTTTATCCTGTCAGGGTAATGGCATTTTTAGGTTACGAAGCCTCCTTGTAAGGGCTGTGATAGCAGAATTCGCGCCACGAATTGACGGAGCGCGAGGCATGCCGGTCCCGTGAGCGTGGAGACCGAAAGCGCTCAAGTGCAGACGCTCACTTGATTCGCAACCATGCTGCACCATTGGTATCATGTCTTCGGATGGCAGATCGGAGCTGTCAAACAGCGACAGCTGCAAATCTAGGGAATACTACAGCACTGAATCGCCGTTTGCCCTCGATCCGCCACCGCTGGAGGCATTTGTGGATGAGCGCAGCACGTCCCCCTCTAACGTAGAGACGAAGCGTAAGTGACAGTCCAGAAATCACAAATGGAATCCTGACGCTGTTACAAATGCACTTGTGCCAAATTGCAGAATGTCCTTGGGGAAGAACAGAAATGCTTCACTGAAATTTCAGCTATTTGGCACCTGCTCAGCCCGCCCTGCTGACCTGCATGGCAGAACGTCGCCTGATCCCTTGTATTTGGATGGGGACCTGATTGAGGTAAACAAGCGGTAACTGCATTTTTATAATCTGAAGTACCTGGTGCACGCTGACAGAAACGGGTGAGTAATGAAATACGTTTATTCGGTTACGAAAATTGTGCAGCAACACCTTCTTTACATTTAAAATGGCCGTGACCTCACATGTGCAGCGGCAAAACCGAACCCCGTGAAATGTGGCTTTAACACTTGCCCACGCTTGCGCTCGTTGACATGAGGCTTGCAACCGCCTGCTCGCGGCTACCCTACTCGCGCGCTTAGCCACACGTAAGAACGCACTTCTAGAGATTGCTGTGGTGGAGTGGCTAGAAGCCAAGTCATTTGATGTCCTCAGTTGTTATCGCTGTCCCGGTTCATCGTACAACCGAGTTGCCATTTTTGCTTCAATATATCCATAAAATTACCCCTTCGCGCACTTTTTTTCTATTTTAGCGTTATCGTTCAAAGCGGAAGTATAGTGATGTAAACTTTACTGCTTTCACATACCAGTGTATGCTCACATCATTTCTTTTACTTTGTGATACACCTTCATACTGAGTAGCGCCGAGCTCTGGGGAGGCCCGAAGATGAAAGATCTAATGGTACCAAGACAAAGCTTGTCCCTCGGCACGCCTCCTGTTTCAGTGCTTTTTCTTGATTCATTCTGGGTGGTCATCATCCCTTGGGCGTTGCCCAAGGATGATGGTTGACAAACATGAGCTCACGTGATCATACCGTCAGTGCACGGTCGGTGGCTTCTCTCATGTATTTGTCCTTAAACCTAGTGCATTACATGCCCAAACAACTTATAATATAAATGGATTTAGTACAATATCAGGAGTCAGTTTAATGTGGTTTATAAGGATTTCAATGTTTACAAGACGTACACGGAATGTCTATTAGTCTAGTTTGTAATTTAATACGTATTGCGTTATACCACGAGGGAATGCTCCCCCTCCTCTTTCCTCTGGGATAGATTGGCTTGGCTCGTTACGTGCTTCTGCTCGCATTTCCGTGCACAAATTGGAGTGTACCTCGTTTTCGCACTGTGCTTCGAACAGATAACTCGTTTCTGCTTCTCCTTCCTCTTGATTGACTTGATGCGGCTCGCTACGTGCTTGCGCTCGCACTTCCGAGCACATATTGGCGAGCGCCTGGTTCTCCCACAGCGCTTTCAACAGATCGCTCGTTGCTCGCGCTCAAGTAAGGCTGCAAGATGAAGTGAGGGTCGGCCAGCGCAGAAGTGGTTCGCCGCGGGCTTACCGTGTAAGCACGCAGGAGTTCCGGAAAACACTCATATAATGGAAGGGTAAGGAAACTATGCTTTATTTTCTTTTACTTTTTGACACACCTTCATACGGGTAACGCCGAGCAATGGATTCTAAGAACTGAAGGGAAAGACACCTCATACTGGGTAGCCCCGAGCGATCCATAGTTTTTAACAAACGCAAGAAAGGATCTTTGCAGGGCACGTGATATTTAATTACCTGCCGCCACATTCATGTCAAGTGGGACTCCAGCATCGGTGCAGTCACCTTATACCCGCTGTTGACGAGGTGGTGCTTCACTGTTTGACAATAACTTTCAATTTTTTTGTTTTTACACATGGCCGCCCTCGATGAGGTCCAAAAACTTCAGGCTTTGGTTGAATGCGTCGCCAGTGCAAATTCAGGCTGGTCCCGTTAGCATCAACTAAATCTGGAATACAGTTATTTAGAGTTCATTCGTCCCTATGAATAATAGTCCGTGATTGAATGGATGCAATAATGGGGTCTAGCGTCGCCGCGTCTCATCGGTCGAGCTTGAAAAGTCGCAGCTCCCATCGGCTCGCACATACCATACCAAAGAGCCATGGTTCACGATCTGCAACGTCGCTATAATTTTGACGGCTCGGCGGAACGTTGTCGCCCGTCATCAAGTGGCCTCGATTGCACTTTCGCTTGACGCGAAGAAGGCACTCGTCAATTTGCACTATCGTCCAGGGGCCACCGAGTGAATGTTGCCACAGTAGCTCGTCCTACACGACCTCACGGGCATAGTTACTCCAGTCGGTGATAGTGGGCTACGACAAAGGAAAGAAATTTCCAGTCATCTTCTATCCCGGTACCTGAGCCAAATTAGTTGCTGCTTGGACCACACCCGACTGCCTTTCGGTGTGCCATGTGGGTAACCTCAGGCCGTATGCGGTGCATTAAGGTCTCCTACAACGAGTAAGGGGCACTTGTTTGCTATGCGCTTCGCAAGTGCAAAAAAGCGTTCGAAGTTGCTTTGTAGGCACTTTGGGTGGCTATATACATTTAGGATGAAGAGACTGTTCGCTCAAGCGTGTTGCGGCACAAGCTCAATTAGAAGGTGACCAATGTCTTCAATCGCTTCGGGATGGGCGATGGTGGTGATTGAGCGACTAACTATACACGCTAACCGGGAGCGTGGGGGAGGGATGTGGGCAGACTAGGAGTACTTATTGTTGGGCTAGTTGGTAGCTATTCATTATAAAATATGAAGACGCCAAATAAACAGACACACACCAGAGAAGAAAACGGGACAGGGTGCCACTCGCAACTGTTTTATTTACAGAACGCAGCCACATACATACTGTATTCAACACATGCGCACAGAGCAAACATTCTTTCATGTATCTAATCAAACATTCATGACGCACCATGCTCAAGAAACCTCATCTCGGCCTTATATAATGATATCGAAGTATCGCTCACGCACAAGCTGCCTTTCTTGCCTATGTGATAGGCTTCAACCAGTTCCCTTGCTCTAGTATCTTTACTTCGGGCAAGAATCCGCACATCTGAAAAATGTGGTTCACAAGAGCGTGACGGACAGGTCGCGATATGCTTAGGCAAATTTGGGCCCTCTTTCATTTGCGCAACATTTCTTTCAAGCTCCCTGACACGCTCATTAACACTGCGCCCGGTCTGACCAATATAGGAACGACCGCACGAAAGGGGGATCTCGTAGACAACCCCTTCGGCACACGTCTTGAAAGGTCGCCCATGTTTGGTTCCACAGCCTTTTTCGCTTCTTTTTTCTTTTCTTTCGGCGATATGGGAGCAAAGGCTTCCGAGCTTCCTCGGGGCTGAAAGCACTAGCGGGACGCCATGTCTGCTCGCTACCTTCTTCAGATTGTGGGCCACCGTGTGCACATACGGCACAGCCACCGGTCTCACCTCTTGCATAGGGGCCTCTGCTCCAGCTCTCATCGCCTTTCTCTTCATTTTCTGTAAGAGGCTTTTGGCTACTCCTGTTAGGAGCGAACCAGGGAACCCAGCTGAAGTCAGCCTAGCCAATTGATTGTCGAAACTATATGCCATCTTGTGAACACACGACTTCCTGAGCGCGGACTCAAGGCAGAGAGACACAATTCCTCTCTTCACCAATTTCGAATGCGCTGAGTCAAATGGCAGAAGCCCCTTCTTTGCACGTGGTGCATAACACGAACAAACATGATCCTTATCGAACTCAATGCTAAGATCTAAAAACTGTAAAATATTCCCTTGCGGAAGTTCATGTGTAAAATCCAAGCCTTTTACATGTTGTCTAAAAACGGATAAAACATTAGCCACAACCTCTGCGGAGTTTAGACTCCCGTCCTTAGTTAAAATAATTAAAAATCATCTACATACCTAAACACTTTAGAAACCTTGTTAGCTGGTAAAACATGGTGCAATACTTGGTCCGTTTGTGAAAGAAAAATGTTACACAACAGAGGGGCGACACAGGATCCTATGCATATACCAGCTTTCTGAAGAAAAAACCGCTGGTCCAACATTATAAAAGTAGACTCCAAGTAAAACTTTAAAAGGGTTAAAAAGTCGTCAATAGAAACATCGGCAGAGTTCTGAAAAGAAATATGATCATTCCTTTCAATGCACTCCCTAACCGCAAAGAGCAGAGCATCATGGGGAACAGAATAAAATAAATCAACAATATCCACAGAAAAGGCAAAGCCCACGCTAGCTTCAGTTCTCAGGAATTCACATACTTCATCCGATCTTTTCGTTAAAAACGGATCTTGTACATCTAGTTTACGCAAATTTTTTAACAGGTAAGAGCTAAGTTGCTTCTGCCACGCCCCTTTTTCCATCACTGTTGTTCTCAAAGGCAGGTCTTGCTTGTGAGTTTTTACTGAAAAGAACACCTTCAGCGCATTACTTTTGCTTTTGTTAATTTCTTTCGCAGGACTGGCCAACCCCAGCCGCTCACACATTGCCACGGCGTTGGCGTTGACTTTTGTCGATTTTACTGGAATAGGTGAAAAATTCTTTTGAATCGCCTGAGCTGCCCTTATCGAGAAGTTATCATCCGACATGACTACAAATCCGCCTTCCTTATCAGCTTGGAGAAGCGTTACGCCACTCTTGCTAAAGAAAGACACAATGGCTCCTGTTGACATGTCCTTGCGCCGGGTATGCCGCGGGTAGCTAGATTTCAGCAAGCAGTCAACTCCCTCAAGAAGGCACTTATCTTGCTCTTCTGGATCGGCCTTCCTTGCAATTGGGCGATTAACAGCAATGAGTTCATGCGGCGGCACTATCGGTTCTATACCAAACTTGGGTCCTTTCCGGAGAACAGGCGTAACTTTCTCTGGTAGATCGATATCCCCCAGAACTACATCACTCCCAGCTTTCTTCTTGTCCTTTCTCGTTTCCCTGAGCAGACTGTTCAGCCTACACATCCACAGTTGCTCTGTCGTCCCAGAAGCAAAGCTTTTGATATACCGAATGTTCCTATCAGCCAGCCAGGCAGGATATTGCGTATGACCGGCGGTGCGGAGAAGATCGTTAAGCATGCGAACTTGGCGCCACAGCTCGGACCTGAGGATCTTACTCATTCGTTTCGTGTGCCCCCATGACGGTAGCGCCTGGTGGAAAAGAGCACTTACTTCGACGGGTACCAATCCATTCTTGATGCAGAAAGCGATGCCTCTTGCGCGCCAATTGTTGACAACGACTCGTGAAATCCATTCGTCAATGAAGGACGGAGAAGACACACACAGAGAAGGGCCCACTGTACTAGAAATATATCTTAAAAGCACTTCTTGTTGGGCTAGTTGGTAGCTATTCATTATAAAATATGAAGACGCCAAATAAACAGACACACACCAGAGAAGAAAACGGGACAGGGCGCCACTCGCAACTGTTTTATTTACAGAACGGAGGCACATATATACTGTAGTCAACACATGCGCATAGAGCAAACATTCTTTCATGCATCTAATCAAACATTCATGACGCACCATGCTCAAGAAACCTCATCTCGGCCTTATATAATGATACCGAAGTATCGCTCACGCACAAGCTGCCTTTCTTGCCTATGTGATAGGCTTCAACCAGTTTCCTTGCTCTAGTATCTTTACTTCGGGCAAGAATCCGCACATCTGAAAAACGTGGTTCACAAGAGCGTGAGGGACAGGTCGCGATGTGCTTAGGCAAATTTGGGCCCTCTTTCATTTGCTCAACATTTCTTTCATGCTCCCTGACAGGCTCATTAACACAGCGCCCGGTCTGACCAATATAGGAACGACCGCACCAAAGGGGGATCTCGTAGACAACCCCTTCGGCACATTTCATGAAAGGTCACCCAAGCGAAAAAGTCTGTGGAACCAAACATGGGCGACCTTTCATGGGCAGATGTAATGGGCGATCTAGAAGCAAAAGCACTTATCTGGGCTCTCTTTGGCGATATGTTCACGAAGGGTGGCGGCTTCTTTTCGGGCTGCTGTAGCTTCTGCTTTGGCCGCCGCTGCCTCCTCCTTGGAATTCTCGAGGGCATGTTGTAGATGCTGTCATGGCTGCCGTGTTCTTGTGAGGAGAGGAGTGTCCCACGCTTGCTTCAATGGCGCAGTCCAGGCTTGCTTGTGTTGGTTGGGCCACAACTGGGGAAAATTGTCTCCGGGTGCGACCAATTCTTGATGCTGCGTTTGTGGGTGCCTCGGCTGTTTCCGTGCATGGCGAAGGTTTCGTCCCTTGCACGATCCCGTGCCGGTAAGGTGAGGGCCCTCGCACAGGATGCACGCAAGAAGGTTCTTGTTGCAGACGTTGGCTTCCACAGTGGGGGCAGAGATTGGTCTTGGGGTTTGGACATACGTCATGACGGTGACCTGGTTGTCTACAATTGGTAAAGGCATCCGGACTGCCAGGGTGGATGGCTCCCATGTATTTTATGGAATGCGTGACTGCATTTGCCTCGAAGGTGATTAGGAGGCAATGCTTCTTTCCTATGCGTCGGGCTGCTAGTATGGTGTACTCTGGATTTATTCTGATCAGGCCTCGGTAGAGTTGCGTTGGCGTCTCGTCGTCATAGGCGTTTGTGATGACTCCTTTGGTAGCCCCCGTTGGGGGTGCCAAGTTAGCTGTGCATGGGTAGCTTCGGTCTTCAGTGGTAAGGGAGGTCAGTGTCTTCAGAGTCTCGGCTGTTGGGAAATGTGTTATTGCCATGGTGAACGTATTCTTCGTCCAGTGGAAGCGCCGGCAGAAGTCGTCCGGTGGAGTCATTTAGAGCTGAGTCTGAAATATCTTCCTGAGTCGAGGTGTTGCGACGTATCGGAGTCGCACTTCACCTCGCGGGCGAATGACCACTCTAATAGCGTTGGGTGGGAGCGGCAGCAGTTGCTTGTTGCGTTGCACTGCAAGGCGAGCCTGCTTGGTCGCTGGTGCTAGGCAGGCCGGCACCTTGCCGCTGCTGGTTGCGGTTGCTGCGTCGCGCACCGCGTTCCTGGCGTTCGGGTTTGCGCCTGCGAGGTAGCGTTTTCGGAGCATTAAGGTGATTTAGGCGAACTGGCTAGTCGGGAGGCGTAGGCTTGATATAGAACTGGTGTCCAATCGTCTGACTGGAGCTCTTGTGTGATTACGTTGTGGCCTTCGACCGCCACTTCCATGCTTATGGCTGGCGTCGCGGGCTGTGCCGGCGGAATCCGAGTGAGGCTTAGCCGGGCAGCTGATGGTCTCTGTCCGATAATCGCTCCTAGCACAAAAGAGGTCGGATTTCTCCGGGAATGGGCGGCTTCCCTTCCTTCCATAGGTACTCACGTCAAAGCCACCTATAAAAAAAATATAAGGCCTCCGAACGCCGGTGTGACGTCACGCTAGTTGGATGGGCCGGACAGTCGACGGCGTCGGCGTCTCCCCGCCTAAGTTCGTTGCGCTTGCAGGGTGTCTCTTTGCGTGTCGTGGATACCACGGCTTCGGAAAATTTGTGTTGTCCTTAAGGTGATAGCAACCTATTATTGCGCCATGATCCGGGCCACGTTACCCGCTCGCGCACGGGAGGTTGAATGGCGTTCGCCGGCTCACCCTGACACGCTTTCACTCATACGGAACCTCACGGCGACGGCAACGGCAGAAATGCGCCTGGAGGGTCCCTATAATTGCTATCGCAACAAGATAATGACCGACATAATGGCCATGTACGTGGATGTACGACATGTGGGGTGAGAGAGTGCCGAATCTGACATTCGTTCATAACAGCGCTGCAAAAGAGGTCGCACACTTTGCGCCATTTTACTTTGTCTACGTTCGGAAAGCAGGGATGATACTAAAGACAACGCTCACGTGTGACCACACCAATCGGCTCACCTCAGAGGGCGAAAATTTCGTGCAGCGTTTTGTGAAGACCGTCAACTGATCCTCACAATCATCAGAAATAAGCAGTCTACCGATGCCCGACGTTACAACCAACATCATCTACATGTAATGTTGAAATATAGTTATAAGGATTTTGTCGACTCCGATTCATCGAGAGGGTATCTCTGGGCAACTGGTGAGCCCACACTTTAGACTGTACCAGGTTTTGTGGCACATGAGAGATATTAATTACGAACTACTACTCGGCGGTTCCCCGCCGCTTCAAAATCATCAGTCCCAACCGCAGATAGTTCACGTTATTCGCCTAAAGCACGTGTTTGTCTTCTGTGTTCATAACTTCTATTCTTGGGTGTGTAAGCATGCAGAATATGATCTTTGTGGTGAAGGGTACTATCATTCGTGCTGTGGTCCGGCATCAAGAACTAGAAGATGACTGGACAATGCGGCCAACAGAAAGCCTAGAGTTTTCGGTTGAACCCAGCGTGGTATAGGATTAAAGGCAAGGGCCCCTTGATTAGGCGACAATATTCAGTGACTATTCTTTTAGAGATCTTAGCGTAAGTCGTTGTGCAGGGTACCATAGGGGGCCACGTACCTTGTCAAGTCATTATAATGTGACTTTCTTGTCGACGCCTCTAGATGAAGAATTAAGATTCGTTTAGAGGGCCCCTCACCAGGCACCATAACAAATTTTGATTATAAACTGGAAGTTGGTACGTGTCCTATAGGGAGCATTATGCCGGAAATTTTTTTTTAAATCGGCTCCATTAATAGCCGAGATAGAAATATTTCAGTGCCGCGAACCCATGATTTCAGCAGGCAGGCTCCCCTGCCGAGCGAGACGCTCTCTCCACTCGCGTCGCCTAGCCTACGCAAGCGAAATTCCTTCCCTGCGTTCTCCGACACCGGACCTGGATGATCGCGTGACGCATACGTCACCAGCCACGCCTTCATTTTTCTTTTTGCTTCTCGTTTTTCTTTTTTTCGGCGCTACGCACTTCTCCGCGAGCTGTTGTCTCGTTCGCGCACGCACGATTTTGCGCTCTGTGCACAAGGAAACATGACTAACAGTGTAATTCAGTGGTACACGAATACTGAGACAGAACAAGCGGATGGCAGAGCGTGATCACGCGCTGGAACACGGCAGGAAATGGCATAGTTTCGGTACCTGCGTGCGTGACCGTACGACCGTTGGAACAAGCAGACGTAGCTGAAGTACATCTCTCTAGCTTTGGTGCGAAGTAAAAGAAAAAAAACGTAGACATTCCGTTTGTGTGTTTCATTATTTCTCTGAACTTCAATTCGTCAATTCAAGCAACAGATCACACAGATAACAAATGTTGTCTTGAATAATTCTCCAAGTCACGTGTCACCACGAGCGACGTCACACTGCGGACACGATTACGTAGGCGCAGGGGCACGATTACGTCACCGTCCGTCATGGAGCGCGGCGGCCGCGAGTGGAGGGAAACAGCGTTCCGATTGAAATTTCAGATCTTTCCTCGGCGCGTAGCGATGTAATACTTTGCAGACACGATTGTTTTCGCGCAATGCATGTATGCTATGCGCTTGTCAGCTGAAAATGGCCAGACCTGGTGTGGGGCCCTTTAACCTTGCAATTTCCTGGCGACTTCGATATCTGTGGCTGCAAAACTCGCTCCAGGGCGGGAAATAGTGCGTTTCATTACTGCTCAGGAAGTTCAGAAATGAACGCTAATCTATGATGCCAAGTCATCGTTTATGACGGTAATGCGATGTTTGAACGCAGGACCCTATTACATCCTCGTGGGAGAAATAGCAGAGTGGCCCGGCTAAGTGGCCATATCATCAATTTCAAATCGGTGCGTGCTCGCTGCGCTGTGGATGGCAATTTACTCACTGAAGGGTGGGAAGACTGGCGTTCTCTCTTTATCATCAAAGGCGGACTGCCTACTCATGACCTAACACCAACTAGCTGATCATGTGACACACGCAGGTTATTACAATGATGACGAGGTTTCATGCTCACACCGTGCACATATGGCTGGGTGTATTAATTCCAGACGAAAACTTCTGCATTTCCCTTAGGCTGCCCGGAACTAAGTGTCTCTGCTTCGTAGGATTTGACTACGACATGCTGCCGCTTTCCACATCTCATTTGCCGTACAAATAGCGCTTACTGGGAACATTTCTGCACACCTGACACGCAGCTAGACGTGTCCAGCATATAGGTAGGAAAGATTAACCGTGGAGGCGTTCCTAGAGCGTTTACAAGCAAGCATGCTCGGAAGGCGCTGTTCTCGGCCCAAGACTAAGGAAGAAGATTAAATAGAAATGACGGGCTAAAGTGGCACAAATATGTGCACCTCGATAGCGGGGACATGAAATGGAGAGATCAGGTAAGTTGGCAAGCAAGTACAGGGTAATTTAAAGTTTACATACACAACCAGAAGTCATAAAAAAGAAAGTTAGAGTAACAAGGACAGTAAATTGGGTGGACAGGATGAAAAAAAAAGACACTGGATATTTAAAAACGACATGAAATTTGCAGAGAAAATCTCCATCACAATGCAAAACGCAGTGCCTTGCTATGTGAGGCCTGAGCTGCATGGCTGTTTGAGAAAAAATACATACTGGAGCAAATATGCGCCAAAGGATAATGCATGTGTTCGCTGCAACAAGAG
Source organism: Dermacentor variabilis (assembly GCF_050947875.1). Classification (NCBI taxonomy): domain Eukaryota; kingdom Metazoa; phylum Arthropoda; class Arachnida; order Ixodida; family Ixodidae; genus Dermacentor; species Dermacentor variabilis. The sequence continues at coordinate 183,267,106 of NC_134572.1, read as the reverse complement.
CCCGAAAATGACTTGGCACATCGTAACAATGCCAGCGTATTCCCCTGCGCAACCCGCATGGAACGCCCTTCTTCGAGAAGCGTTGGGATTAAAGGGAGAGGGAAGGATTAACTGGTGAGCAGTCGAGATAAGTAAGAAATATTTCGGATATTGGTGAAAAAAAGCGAGTAAAACATTCATAAAACAAAATTATTCAGAACCTAGCTGAGGGTACTAGTGATAGAGGTCATGAAACAAAAAAAATTAGGATCGAGATGAGATAGGCAAAAGGCTAGGTAGTGGTAGAAGTTAAAAAGCCTGATTAAATCAAGCCGGCTAGGTGACTGTTTTTCGCAGCCACGATTCATAAGGGATGCCCATAACATAATCACCGTCTACATCATGATATAACTTCAAGACAGATAACAAAAGTGTTATTGATGCTGGTGCATGCTTGGGGATTCGAGAAGGGGCTTCCTAGCGTTGCTTTGGTAATTTACTGACGCATCCACTGCTGCCTCTCTCCTCTCCACTGTTAACGTCTATACCTTTTACACCCTTTTCCTTTTTTACGGTGTGGAGTAGCAGGCTAGGAAGCAGCAGCTCAGAACGCCCTTTTTGCCATTCATGCAAATAAAATACCCCGCTCCATTTCCTTTCTATTGGCCTGTCGGCCATACCAGAAAGAATAGCAGCGTTTTGAATGATTTAATGCATAATTTCGGCTCTCGATAAGTGGAGAAATTATAATTTTGTAGAGATATCGCAATAACCATTGAAAGGTAAGAACGCGGCAACTTTTTTTTATCCTTCTTACAGCTGTACTTCTCTACGGGCGCAGGACCCTGATTTACAGCGAAGCATTGTTTATAACATTTCATTTTTCAAACTGCTTTTGCGTGAAGGTGCACATTTAGCAAACGGATTTCAAGCCTACTTTTCTTTTTCACCGAAACGAAGAGAATCTGCTTACGTTTAGAGTGATCTGGTGTCGACATCCATCTTCTCATTTTCGGCTTTCCGAAATCAATATATCAGTGTGTGCCGGATATCACACGCCTGAATCTTATGAACGTATCGAAAGCCTTCAAAAGCAGATGCACTATATGCGTCGGAGCAGTTGGGAGATATTTATCCGCTTTGTTTTCTTCTTGGCATCACTTTGCTGTTCTTTTATCTTGACGCCATTATTTTTGTGCTGTCATATTTTCTACGGTATAGTAATATCACGCATGTCATTTAAAAGTGATGACATGAAATGGCACAAAATTACGCATGGTGTTTTCCTGAGGAGAAGTTGCTTCTCTGCTTGGTGTTATTTTCTCTCTACCGCTCTTTCCCACCGGGAAAGATTGCCAGTAGCTTCGACTGTGATGCGTTGTGACTACATAGGCATCCCAATTACTCGTAGTAGTGACTCTGCAGATAAGAGACGCTACTGGAAGCGAGGACTTACGGAGTCGCCATCTGTCGGAAGCGCCCCCCTTGCCTACGCAAGGTGGGCGGGATAACGCGGCGCACTCCTCAAAGGTTTGGCTTACGGCGCTCCATCAAAACACCGCACGTCAGCCCTCCTAGACATTTCTTTAGGTGCTCTCAAAACGAGGGAAATTTTTACTGTAAGAATAATAATCTTAGGCAAACTGAAAGCTCACAATCGTTTACAGACTCTATCTCTTTAACGAATATGTACAGGGAATGCCACTGCGCGCAGTCGCCGCGGTGGTGTCTCCAGAACCGGCTTCCTGCGTGAAAGGTAGGTAAACACTGAGAGCAAACTGTGGAATATGTTCATATAGTAGGCTCTTTGTATGACTAAATAGAACATAACAGAGTGAATGCTCAATGCAGCGATCGCACGGGTTCGCAGCGACCGAGTGCGCGTCTGCATGCACGTCCGCGCACGATGTTTCGCTTTCGCTGCGAGCGCGTTTGCAAACAGTGCCGCGGGCGTTAGGCAGCACAATACGAGCGTTTGACAGTACACAAGCAACCATTACTGCGTGGCCGCTATCCGAGCTGTTCAAATATAATTTCGTTTTATAGAGTTGGACGCCTGAGGCGAGTGTGATGTGACGTAAATTTTTCTTTCTTCTTGTAAATTTTTGGACATTTCAATATTATTTCTCAAGTTGTGTTGCACTGTATGTTTATCGGTCTTCTCAGCGTGTGAGTTCTCGCTTCTTTTTTTCGTAATGCAGTACAGTAAATCAAAACACAAACATGACCAAATTGGGTGCCTTTTCTTAATGGTCTCCTTACCGCTCCCTTCTCATTCCAGTGAACTTGCCAGTATGTAGCATCAAAAAGTCCATAGACAAAACCATCATGGCATTAGGCGGGCAGCGGGCGCGGGCGAGTGTTTCAGTGCGTGTTTTCTGCTACTCACAGAACATATCAGTCCCGACGTCGTAGCAGAAATCTTTCTCGCGTCTGTGTTTGCTAGCCGATGGCTGTTGGCCGGTGTTAAGTTTTGCGAGCGAAGATTCACCCAGCTTTTTGTCCCACGGGTACGTGCGAAGGCTGACACCGGGCTCCGTCGCGTGCGGCAGGTACATGGTTGCACATGGCCGGTGCCTGGTTGCAGTACGGTAGTTGCCTACCATGCTGCATGCCTGCAAAGGTAGCCACTACCTGTCATAGTGCTTTCAAATGTTGTCAAAGAGATACCCAAAGTGGGAAAGCCTTGCCACGTCATCAGAACCGCAGCGAAGGTTGGACTTCAAACTTTCGTTTTCAGCTCGCTTCGGAGCTTCCGAAGCAGCCGACGCGGCCGCTGTCTCCACGTGATCCATCATGCCACGTCACGCCGACCGTGGCGCCAGCTTTTGCAGCGGTGGAGCTCTCTCTCTATGTCAACACTTACTTCATAGGAACTTGTGACCTGCCGTAGCTGCTGAGGGGCTATAGTGTTGGGCTGCTGAGCACGAGGTCGCGGGATCTAATCCTGGCCACGGCGGCCGCATTTCGATGGGGGCGAAATGCGAAAACACCAGTGTACTTCGATTTAGGTGCACGTTAAGGAACCCCATGTGGTCGAAATTTCCGGAGTCATCCACTAAGGCGTGCCTCATAATAAGAAAGTGGTTTTGGCACGTAAAACTCCATAATTTAGCTTTTTAATACCAACTTGTGCGGCACTACAGGGAAAATGATGATGATGATATCTGGGGTTTTATGGCGCAAGGGCCACTCATGGCCAAAGAGCGCCAAGCAATGTTCAAATGGAGTCAGTGATGCAAATAATGACCAATGGCGTCGTGGTTGACTATAACAGTGAAACCTGGCTGTATAGGGGCCTAAAACAATATATATATATATATATATATATTGAAATTGTCCCAATGAATTTTCAGATGTACTATGAAAAGATATGTGCTGATGGAAGGAGGCAATAAAATATGTAAATGCCAATAGCACTATTGCCTCAAGAGGCCCTTAAATGCAAGGGCCTGTAGGCACGTGCTCTACAAAATGCTACTAACGCAGCAGCAGCGTCTAGTTAGATGCTGTGCTACGAATCCCTTCGGCCTATAACTTGCAATGAATTAACATCTTGCAGAAAGTTAAAACTGACTTTCTGTGAAAAAATGGCTCAGCACCAAGCAACATTGCAGGATGAAAAGGAATGTTCTGTCGGTAGGCTAGAGGGAAGAGTTTTTTTCCTTTCAGTTTCCATTTCTCTACACTCCAGCAAGACATGGAGGACGGTTAGTGTCTCGCCTCATCTACAGCATATGGGAGGTTCGCTACCGGTCAAGAGGTAAGAGTGCGTGCCATACGTATGACCTATTCTGAGGCGACAGAAAATGACCTCAATTCGCCTTATTTTCGTTATCGGTGGCAAATTTCCTAATTGTGGCTCGATCAAATGGAGTTTATTCGAGGTTTCGGTGTCCCACTTGTGTTGTCAATGCCTTCGAAGTTTTTTGCGCAAAAAAGGCTTTAAGTCTGAGGCAGGGATACCTACGGAACAGTTGCCAGCTTTCGTTGCAATGGATGTGGCAATTTCATCTGCAAGCATGTTGCGCTTAATGCCTCTGTGCCCAGGTACCCAACATACTATAATATACTATGACGTGCTGATTAGATGTATATGCTATGCACAGGAGCGAATAAAGCTAATTGAGTACAGCATTGTTGCGTTTCTGGAGTGACATTAGAGATTTTACGACACTAAGGGAGTCTGTGAATATAATGGCCTTTGCAATTTCATTTTCTTGATATGCTTAACAGCTGTCAGTACAGCATACGCCTCAGCAGTGAATATGCTCGTTTCCAGGTGCAGGACGTTAGATTCTGAAAATGATGGGCCGACAGCTGCATATGAAACGCCGGCATGCGACTTTGAAGCATCTGTGTAAAATTCTTGGCCAGAGTACTTCGACTGAAGTTCAAGAAAGTGCATTTCAATGTGTACCTGGAGAGCGTTCTTCGTTATTTCAACGAATGAAGTATCACACTCAATGAGCTGCCATTGCCACGGCGGACATATCACGAAAGGAGCCATAAGGGGATTTTCAAAAAGTGGGACATCCATTTCTTGACTCAGTTTCCGTACACGCAGTGAGAAAGGTTCTCTAACTGCCGGTCGATTATTAAATAGAGTTGCAGATGTCATGTTGTTTACACTTGAGTAAGAGGGATGTTCACGGTTTGCATTTACCTTCAGAAAATACATAAAACTTGAATACGACCTCTGAAGATGAAGCGACCACTCATTAGCTTCAAGGTAAAGACTCTCCACAGGACTTGTCCTGAAGGCACCGGTCGCCAGGCGGATACCTTGGTGATGGACAGGATCCAGCATCTTCAATGAACTATGGCTAGCCGAATGATAAACTGTTGCCCCATAATCTAAGCGTGTTCGTATGAGGCTGGGGAGACGCCAGGTGGCGCCGAGGAGTACAGACGTGTTCGCATCGGCTCCGTCAATAATCTTGCCTAGTAGCGGTCAAAATAATGTGACCACCACGGACTTCACAGGATTTGTGTAGGAAGACACCAGGAACACGCTGATACCCCCTTTTTTGACAAGTGGACCCGGCTTCTTCTAAGAAGATAAGACCATCGCCCGAGCATGCCGGCCCGCCACGCTAAGCCTAACGGCGTAGCGGAGCGCGGACCCCCGGCAGTCAGCTCCCGGCCCAAGCGTAGCGCCGCCACGGCCCAACTTCCAACGGACAACGACCCGGAACTAGCCCCGGACAACATGGACACGGATGACCAAGCCATCGAACACCAAGCGGGATCTGCGGCCGATGCTGAAGAGGACTTCCTCTCACCTGACGAGGTGATACAGGGGGAATCAACCAGCGACGCCGACGAGAACGAGGAGAAAGACTCAGCAAGGGAAGACGACGAAGCCCAGAACGGTCAGTGGCAACTTGCACTATCTTTGCGAGCACGAAAAGGTTTAAGAAAACAAGTGCGAGCAGCCTCTGATGACAGCGGAGCTCGAGGCGGCGGTGAGGGCAACAGCAGCTGCAACGCCAAGGCGCCCGCGGGAGAACGAGCTAAACGCGGAGTAGCGTCTATAAGAGCCCGACGTCGAACGCGCGCCGCGCCGCTGCCCAGAAATGACATGAAAATTATCATGCGTCCCAAGCCAGGGCTAGTCGTAAAAGAACTTAAAATCTACGATGTTGCGCGAGCGATAGAACGTGCAAGCGGCGACCCGGAGACCTGCAGGAGCGATAAATTTCTGCTTCGCCTCCGCAACGGGTCAAACATAATCATTGTAAGTACCCCATACTAACAAGTGGCGGAGAAGATCGTGAAGATCAAAACGCTGGAGCTCAATGGCACTAAACATCCGATGAACACCTACATAACCACCCCTGAAGGGTACCTTAAAGGAGTGGTACACGGACTGGAACGCGAAACCCCAGAAGATGAACTTTTAAGTCATCTCCGAGTGCGCACTCAAGGAGTGACAATCGTCCAAGCCCGGATGCTCGGCAAGTCTGAAACCGCAATGATAACGTTCGATGGACCGATAGTGCCACGCTTCGTCTACTATTCCGGTGGCGAAATGCCATGTGTGCCTTATCAGCCCACGAGACAATACTGCAAACTGTGCAAAAGCAAGGGACATAGAACGGACGTTTATCCAACGCCCACGGCAAAGGCGTGCAGCAATTGTTGGCTAAGGGACCCTCCTGAGGACCACACCTGTGAGCCAGAGTGTGCCCTGTGCGGGGGGGCTCATCCCACGGCGGCATCGGAGTGCACCAAGAAACTCAAACGGGTCCCCCAAAGGGGCAGGCCACCACTGTCGCAACGCCTACGCCGACCACAAGCCAACGGAATCCTCAAGAGACGCTGGTTCAGCACGGACCGTGAGGGCTCTGCATCACCAGACGGGGCCCGTTCCAGGTCCCGATCCAGTTCCCGATCCAGTTCCCGATCCAGGTCCAGCTCGCGAGACCACTCCAACTCCAGGGACAGTGGCCAAGAGAGGGGCCAAACAACAAAACAACAGCAGAAGAGCAAGAAGACGCTGAACAAGGAAGGCAAAACCAAGGTGAGCTGGGCAGCAATCGCCTCCCAACCCCCACACCAAACAACACAACTCACACGACTAGAACGCGAACTAGAGCTAATGCGAGTGCGAATAGGAGACCTAGAAAGAGAAAATAGGCAATTAAAAAAGCAAAAAAAGCAGCAACCACAACAAGAACCTAAACCAATCCATACAGGACAGAAAGGACAAAAACTACGGAATTTAGAAGGCGACACCGTAATTACCTTGTCGATACTGAAAGAAACCATAAAAGAAGTTATACCCACAATCATAGAGCAGGTGATGATTCAGGTAGATCGAAAACTAGAAGCTCTGGACAAGAAAATCCAGGCACAACAAATAGAATTTACGAAAGCATTGAGAAAACAAGCCACAGGCAATAGCATAAGAGAAAAAGCAGAGAAAGTATACAACAGGCCAGGCCTGTCGGCCATGACCCAGGCGACACACAATGCCTAAACATCAAAAGCACGCTTCCGAAGAGTGCGAAATATGGCAGTGGAACTGCCGCGGGTTCCGGCTTAAAATGGGACAACTGTCGCAGCTGGTGATGACACAAAAAAGATCACCAGCTATTATTGCATTGCAAGAAGCTGGAACAAACCCAAAATTACAGGGATACGAAACCTTCAATAACGAAGGTGAAAACTGGAAGGTCGCAACATTGGTCGACAAGAAAATCACAGCAATATGTCACATATCCATAGAAGGAACGGACATTCCGCATATAATAACAGAAATCACATATAAAGGCACCAGAGGAAAGAGTGCCTTCATAATTAATGTCTACAGCCCGCCCAGTCAGAAAAGAGCAACGTTCGACAAACTATTTCAAGAGACAGCAAAAATGGCGAAGGGGAGACCTCTAGTGATAGTTGGAGATTTTAATGCCAGGCACTCAAGCTGGGGGTATCCAACCCAGAACAATAAAGGCAAAAATATTATGGGACAAATAGAAGCACTCGGAATGAGACTTCTAACAGACCCTGCAATGCCAACAAGAACAGGGAATAGTATCTCCGCAGACACAAGTCCGGACCTAACAATAACCAAAAATTGTCCAAATGCGGAGTGGTGCAACACCCTCGAAAATCTAGGAAGTGACCATTGCATTATAAGTACCACAATCCGCACAGCTCAGATCCGCAAACAAATAGGTACAGCTAAAATAACAGACTGGCGGGCGTACAGAGAATCGCTGAAAGAACAAACCACGGACATAAATGATTTAGATAATTGGTGCGAACGCATACGAAATATAAAGCAGAAACATACCAAAAGGATCACCAGGACGGACAAAACACCTGAAGTGGACCCTCACCTATTGCATCTGTGGGATGCAAGACGAAGCCTGACCAAAAGATGGAAGCGACAGAAATGCAACCGCAAACTCAAAATGAAACTCAAAGAAATGACCCAGAAGGCCGAGGAATACGCTAATCAACTCACAACGGCCAACTGGGAACGCTTCTGCGGATCACTTAATGGAACCCTAGGGACGGCAAAAACGTGGAACATCCTCAGAGGAATGATTGACCTGCTCAAAACCAGACGCGAAGGACAAAAGAACTTGGAGAGATTGCTACACTCGTACCCAGGCACAAAAGAAGAACTCCTTCAGGCAGTCCATAGAAAATGCTTCGGTAACAAAGCCCCGATACCCCCATACCAAGCTGATTACACCGGACACCCAAATCCAGAAATTGATGAACTCTTCACGGTGGCAGAAGTTAGAGCAGCGATCGCCACTACAAAACGGAACACAGCGGCAGGGGCGGACCAAATATCAAATACCATGATTAGAAACATGAGTGATGAAGCCATAACAGCCCTTACGAACTTTATAAATGACCATTGGGACAAAGGAACGATACCACAGCAATGGAAACACGCTGTGATAATCATGATTCCGAAACCAGGGAAGAAATTTACTTTAGACAACCTTAGGCCCATCTCTCTTACATCATGTCTAGGAAAGGTGTTCGAAAGATTAGTAAACACTAGACTCCAGCGTCATCTTGAAGAAAACAACTTAATGCCTGACACCATGTTTGGCTTCAGACCACATCTGTCAACACAGGACATACTCCTGCTTTTAAAAGAGGAAGTATTGACGAACGTCCCCAAGGCAGGAGAACACATTGTCTTGGCTGTCGACATAAAAGGGGCCTTCGACAACGTAAGTCACAAAGGGATACTGGATGGACTTGCAGAGACCAGCTGCGGTCAAAGGACGTACCAATACATCCGAAGCTTCCTCAACCAGAGAACAGCTGTTATCAAAGTAGGAAACGATCAATCTGAAGTCATCCATCCTCCTAACAAAGGAACGCCACAGGGTGCGGTGATTTCGCCTACACTCTTCAACATAGCCATGATTGGACTAGCTAAATAACTCCAAGAAATCCCCGACGTCCGTCATTCCCTGTACGCGGATGATATAACGATATGGATAACCAAGGGCAACTTGGGAGAGAAGGAGGAAAAGCTCCAACGGGCAGCCAATATAATAGAAAACTATACGCAACAAAGAGGACTGCAGTGCTCTGCGGAGAAGTCAGAACTCATTCGCCTCACAAAAACCAAAAAACAAAGAACTGACCCGAGACTCAAACTCGAGATCAGGCTGGAAGGGAAAATTATTCCTGAGAGGTCAATAGTAAGAGTGTTGGCGATGTGGCTGCAGTCTAATGTCAGATGTTTACACATTTTAAACACGACCAGAAAAACAACGCAACAAATTAACCGGATGATAGCCCGTGTGGCTCATAATCGGACAGGAATGGGGGAACAAGACACCCTCAGACTTGTGAAAAGCCTGGTCATTAGCAGACTAATGTACTCCCTACCTTACCATACCATGAACAGGGAGGAAGAAGAAAAGGCTGATAAAATAATAAGGATGGCATATAAGACAGCCCTGAGGTTGCCACGCAACACTTCAAATGAGAAACTTCTAGCCCTCGGCCTCCACAATACATTTGATGAGCTGGCTGAAGCCCAACTCATAGCGCAGAGGAGTCGATTGGCGCAAACGACAGTCGGCAGAGCTCTTCTTCAAAGAATCGGCCTTGGAGAATGCATACAAATATATCAAAACGCCAAAGGTCTACCCTGCCAGATTAGAGCTTTATATGGGGTATCACCAATACCACAAAACATGGATCCGACATTACACGCAGGAAGGAGAAAAGCTAGAGCAGAATACATAGACAAAACTACAAAATACTTGGACACTGCACGATTCACGGATGCTTCACCATATCAGGCCAACGCAAAGAACATGGTGGCAGTTGTCGTAAACCGTAAAGGGAAAATCACGGCCTGTGCTTCGGTTTCCCGAGCAACCATTTTAGAAGCCGAAGAGATAGCCATCGCCTTAGCTATAAGAGAAGGCATAGAGCGCAATGCTCCACTAACAATAGTCACGGATTCTCAGGCCGCATGTAGGAACTATCAGAGGGGACAAATCGGCGCGAAGGCACGCCGGATACTTACCGAAATCAACAGAGACCTTGACATCAGGTATACCCAAACGATAACATGGGCCCCGGGACACGAGGGTGTTACTGGGAGCCTCCATGCAGATGAGGCGGCTCGAGGTTTCACTCATTGCCGAGCTGCCCATGGCAACATCGTAGAGGACCCGACACCCATCGATCCAAATTATAAAGCGATCTTGCAACACTACAGGGAATTCCGAAGGCTCTACCCAGCCCCGCATAGGAACCTTTCAGCCGTGGACTCAGCGACGTTACGCAGGCTCCAAACGGACACATACATAAACCTACATAAATTGCACATATACTACCCAACAGCATACAAGGACATATGCCCGTGGTGTGGGAGCACACCAACGCTCTACCACATCACATGGGAGTGCACAGCTCACACAGAAGAACAAGAAGATAATAACACGAGAGCAAGGTGGGAGGCATTGCTATCCAGCTCCGCCCTCGGGGATCAGCTCAGGCTCGTCCGGAGGGCAGAAAGGATGGCGAGGGCCAGCGGTGCCTTGGAATAGGGGCCCGACCACACGGCGTTACCCCGTTTTAGGGGCAACGAAGTTCTTTCTACTAATAAAGTTTTGTTCTTCTTCTTCTTTTCGAATGAGGCTCTTGTAAAGCTTCATGATGCATTTCTTATCACTACCCCACGTTGTGTATGACAAAAGTTTTAGAATGTTCATGGTTCTTAGGCATTTGTTTCTGAGGTACATCAGGTGTGAAATAAAGGTTATTTCGTGTCTAAAATAACGCCTAAAAATTTGTGTTCTGTGCTCACAGGTATGTGCTGTCCCTGAAGTTCAACTTCAGGGTTTGCTATGAGACCTCTTTTTGAGTGAAAGGAAGACAGGTACTTTTGATGACATTGAGCGTAAAGCAATTTTCATCAGCCCACTTAGACATCTTGTTTAAACAAAGCTGTACTTGTCGCTCGCAGATAGCGAGATTACATGACTTAAATCCAATTTGAACGTCATCAACATATACTGAATAAAATATACAACGCAGTATTGATGAGCGCAAGGAATTCATTTTTATGATAAAAAGTGTGCAGCTAAGCACTCCGCCCTGCGGTACCCCAGTTTCCTGTAGAAATGGTCTCGAGAGAACATTACCAATTCTGACACGGAATGTGCGATTTGATAAATAGTTTTCGATTACATTAACCATTTTTCCGTGGATGCCCAATTCTGATAAGTCACGTAGAATTCCATACCGCCACGTGGTGTCGTAAGCCTTTTGCATGTCTACGAATACAGAAAGAAAGAACTGTTTGTGTATGAAAGCGTCGCGAATATATGCTTCGATGCGAACGAGGTGGTCTGTAGTCGATCGGCCTTCTCTATAGCCACACTGATATGGGTCAAAGAGCTTGTTTGATTCAAGGAAGTGTAAGAGCCTGCCATTAATCATTCTTTCAAAGAGTTTACATAGACAACTTGTGAGTGCTCTGGGCCGGTAGCTTGCCACAGAGGACGGATCTTTACCTTGTTTCAAGACAGGGACTACAATCGCCTCTTTCCATGCCAATGGAATGTCTCCTGTTTCCCAGATAGTGTTGAAAATAGACAATAGAGCCATGTGCGTGTCAGGGTGACGATGTTTTATCATTATGTACATGACTCGATTTCGTGCCGCCGTTCAAGGAAGCTCTGAACTCAGCAATGCTAAAAGGATGATTGTACGGTTCACTTCCGCTAGCCTTACGGTTCAGTGCCTTACTTTCAGCTATGTGTTTATGTTGCTGGAATGACTGCGAGTAGTTCGCAGAGCTAGAAATTCACTCGAAGTGTTCTCCCAGAGTGTTCGCCTGGTCTTGAAGGCTGTGGCCTTCACCATCAACCAAAGACATGTTGTAGGTTTGTCGAGTAATTAATTTTCTTAGGCTGTTCCAGACTTTTGCTTCTGGGTATAGGAATTTATGCTTGTGACGTAGTTTTCCCAACTTTCTCTTTTAGCGATATGACGTGTTCGTCTACCTTTGGATTTCACGTGCTTAAAGTTGATGAGGTTTTCTGCCGTTGGAGATTGACGTAGTAAACGCCAGGCTTTGTTTTGCTCCTTACGCGCATTCTGGCATTGCACATTCTACCACGGCACGCGCCTCTTTTTTGTAGTCTCCTTCGTTTGAGGAATGCACTCTATTGCAGCGTCAATTATAAAAGCGGTAAAATAAGCAATATCTTCTTTCACACTAAAATCTTTAAAAGTGTTTCGCTGTATCTGGGTGATTTCCTCAGTTTTTTTTTCAATCTGCGGATGCAACGTTCCATTGAGGGGGTGTGGCAGGAATTCATTTTGTTCTAAAGTTTTGAGGCAGGTGAGAAAATGATCACTCTCATATGGGTTTTTGACTACCTCCCATTCTAGGCATGGTACAAGTGTAGCCGAGCAGATGGCTAAATCTGTCGCAGAGTACGTGCCATCTGCTGTGCTATAGAATGTCGGCTCTATTTTATTTAATATGCATGCCCCTGAAGAAACAAGAAAATTTCTTTATTAAGCGGCCTTTGGCATCGCATCGAGAGTCTCCCCATAGAGTATGGTGCGCGTTGAAATCCCCAACGAGTACGTAGGGCTCTGGCAGCTCATCGATTCGACTAAGAAATTCTGTTCTTTGGAGTCGATAGTGGGGTGTTATGTACACAGAAGAGACTGTAATGAGTTTAGCTAACTGCAAGGCTCGAACCGCAACTGCCTCAAGAGGTGTTCGGAGTTCCAAGGTCTGACATGCTACACGCTTATCAACTATTATTGCGACACCACCGGACGAAGCGAAAGCATCGTCACGGTCTTTGCGATAAATGTTAAATTGTGGCAAAAAGCCCGTCTGTGTAAGTTTTAAATGGGTCTCTTGTACACACAGCACCTTTGGATTATATTTACACAAGAGTTCCTTGACATCATCGAGGTTATGTAGGAGACCCCTGACGTTCCATTGTAATATTTCTGTCTCCATAGTTAATAGTGTGTGTGCTGTGTGTTTAGAGAAGAAAATTGATTTAGATTACAGGGCCTTCCTAGGCCCCGTAATGCGGAGTTTGTCTTTCTTGCCGCAGTCCTGAGACTGGCGGCGGTCCTTGGGCGCTTGCTGCGCCGTCTGGCTTGAAGTAGTGTCCATTGCCTCTTGAGAGGCACTGGACGTCCGCTCTTGTGAGCGGCGCGTTTGTCGTGAAGGCTTCACCTGAGCAGATGAGACCTTCGTGCCTACCAACCCTTAGGTCGATGGGCCCTCTTTCTGTGACGGCAGCGAGGCAGCGCTGGCTGCTATCACCGAGGGGGCTGGTGGCACAACCTCGGCCACACTCTTTGTGAGCCGGGCAGATGCCGGAGTCTGCTGCGGCGTTGCCCCCTTACGCGCCGCACCAACATAGCCTGCGGTATGAATGAATGAAACACGTTTCCGCACTTCTTGAAACGATATATTCTCTTTACCTTTCAGTGTAATACTATCCTTTTCTTTTTTCCACGTCGAACATGATCGGGAATATGTGGCATGATCACCGTCGCAGTTCACACAGTGGAGTACGCCAGTGCACTTGTCGGAAGCGTGTTCTTGGCCACATTTTGCGCAAGTGAGGCGGCCTCGGCAGCTTTGTGAGCCATGGCCAAATATTTGACATTCGAAACATCTACGTGGATTTGGAATGTATGGTCTTACTCGTGTTTTGTGTATCCTGTATCGAGAGATTCTGGCAGAGCACTTGTAGCAAACGTGAGAACGAGATGTTTTGTAGGAATTTTTTTGTTGTCGCGCTTGATCGTTATTCTTTGTACTTTGACAACTTCTTGTTCCTTCCATCCTTCGAGTAGTTCTTCACTCTGGTTCAAAAGATCGGCGTCTGATACCACACCTCTGGATGTGTTCATAGAGCGATGTGGCGTCACTGTGACTTCGACATCACCAAAAGCCAGAATATTTGACATCTTTTCATGTTGGAGCTGGTCACGCACTTCAAGCTGTAGGTCGCCGCTAGCCATATTAGTGATTTTGTATCCAGGACCTAGAACGTCGGTGAGAACTTTCGCAACGGTGAATGGTGACAGGGTTCTTACTGTCTTATCCGGGCACTATGTATGACGTGGTAGCGCGGGAAGGATTTCTTGCGTTGGACAAAAAAATTGAAAAGTTTCTTCGGTGCGCCCTCTTTTCGAAAGAGGGCGATCAGGAAGTTGGGGAAGGGTGCCTAAAGCCATCAATAACTTATAACATTTCGGCATCTATGCCAGCCACACACCACCGAGCCCAACAAGGGGACGCTGCGAAACCCGAAGGAAACGCAGACGCCAGCTGTACATAGCTACTATAACCCAATATAATAGATCCAAGGTTGGATGAACTACACCAGGTTAACCCTTGCTGCCTGGAGAATTGGAAGTAAACGAAGTGAGAAGAAGACAGGACCGGTGGAAAGTGAGAGAGAAAGACGAAGGCTTAAGAGAGAGAGAGTGACAGGAAAAGGCAACTACCGATTTCCCCCGGGTGGGTCAGTCCGGAGGTGCCGTCTACGTGAAGCCGATGCCAAAGAGGTGTGTTGCCTCCGCCGAGGGGCCGTAAAGGTCCAAACGCCCAGCATCAGCTCAACCCCCAGGATCCCCTTTTCCCCGGACACGGTCAAGCCGCGCACGGTTAGACGCGGGAGCGGCCAACCCGCGTGTGCTCGGGTACGTGGTGTCGCTACACACCAAACGCCTGCTGACGCAGACGCCCCTGCGGGGGCAGAGAAAATAGTCGCCTCGGCAATACCTAGGAAAGAGAGGAAAACTTACAAAGTATTCGGGAACGCAAGTTATTGACACTTCTAAAAGCCAGCTGGTCTGCGTCAATTTGGGACCTAATGCGCAAAAACGTGTCTGCGGGACGGTCATGTTGCCTTGCGCCCTGTATCGCAGGCAAGTAGACGTTTGCTACACGTGTGGAGAGCTCGGCCATAGAGCAGACGTCTGCCCTAACGGCGAGGACAAAAGGAAATGCCGCGGTTGTGCCATGGTTTCCCCACCAGAAGATCATCAGTGCGACCCAAAGTGCGCCATCTGTGGAGGCGCGCACCTGACGGCCGACCGCAGGTGCAGCCAGCGCTTCCAGGTGCCGTACATCGTGCGTCGGAGGCGGCAGCGCCGGCGGCGCGCCCGGGAGGCGCAAGTGGCTGCAGGATCACGTGATGCCAGCGTGGCAGGCGCGGTCCCTTCCCGGGGCCTTTCGGCAACGAGAGGGCGCTCCCGATCCAGGGAGCACGCCGACAGCAGAGCGCGCTCCCGATCCAGCGGGCATCCCGTCAGCAGAGCGCGCTCCCGTTCTAGGGGACGTTCGCGCTCCAGTGTTCGCATCCAGGAGGGCCCTACCTGGGTGGACAAGGTCACGGAGACGACGACTGGAAAGAAGGTAACGCATGGCACACTGCCAGAGCAGATGGAGGATCCGCGTCTTGCGGCTTTAAAGCAGGAAAAGCTCAAGGCGGAAATGCGTAAGTTGAGGGCAGACCTCGAATCGATTCGTAAAGCACAGTACGGTCATGGCAGCACGTCGTCCGCACCAGCGCAAAAACCAGTGCTGGGTCACGCAAAGCGTAAGGCGCCCCCTCCCGAGTCGACCGAGGCTGCGGTGGAGCTGATGGAGGAGGCGTCCGTATCGGCTTCCATGCCCGCCGCGACCATCGCGAAAGGATCGCTTGCAGAACTCCTCGATCGATTAGCGGAGGCGATTAAGACACAGTCCGGAGCTATCGAGCAGCAATCCGAGACCATCAAGAAACAGTCTGAGGCCATTGCTACCTTCAAGCGCAGAATGGGGATAATGGAGGCTAAGCTTGTTGACGTAAGCAGACTGAAGGTGGCCGGTAAAGTTAAGAAAGCACATCAGGATTCCGAGGCGTCGGGCAAGTGCACCGCGCTCAAGGGGATGCTAACTATATAGAGACACAATGGCGGACAACACAGGCAAATTATTTGTGTGGCAATGGAACTGTGCCAGCTTCAAGAGGCGCAAGGCCTCGCTACAACAGTTCGTGAAAGCACAAGCGGACAAACCGCATGTCCTGCTCTTACAGGAGACCCTTTGTGAGGAAGCGACCTTCTCGGGTTACCGCGTTGTCTCGACGAGAGGAGACGGTAGGAGAGGGGTAATCACTATGGTTAAGAGGGCAATTTCCTTCCAGGAGCACGATATCACAATAGGCAGAGCTGATGCTAGCACTAGATTGGAGGCGCAGCTGGTTGAGATAATCCCTAGTGGCAGGATCAAACAAAGCATATTCGTCCTCAATGTGTACAGCCCTCCGACAGATCAGAGGCAGAGTTTTCGCGGACTCCTAGGCAGGGCAGTCGCCATAGCGGGTGACAGCCCTCTGATAGTGGCAGGGGACTTCAATGCCCCGCACATGGCCTGGGGTTATAATAGACAAACAGCGAAGGGAGTGAACTTAGTGAGCACGGCAGAAGACTGCGCGTTGACCCTAGTGGCGGACCCCCGCTTTCCCACGAGGATAGGCACCTCGGTCTCGAGGGACACGATGCCAGATCTGGCTTTTGTTAGAAACACTGACGCAGCCTGGACTAACTTGCAAGAAAACTTAGGGAGCGACCATCACATTGTGGCGTTATCAATCAGGATCAGAGCGGCCCCGCTTAGGATATTTAAGTACGTTGATTGGGATCTCTTTCGAAAGATACGGGACGAAAATGAGTCGGAGTACGGTGCACTGGAGGATCTACTCGCGCAGGTCAAGATAGACGTTGAAAGGGCCACCAAGGAAATATCCACGGACCTTAAGACCCCCAGGATGGATGCGCGCCTGGCGTATTTCCTGGAGGCCAAGAGGTCAGTGCTGGAGAGGTGGAAAACGCAAAGGCTAAACCGCAGGCTGAGAACGAAGATCGCGGAGCTTAATCGCTGTATAGAGGCACACTGTCTGGAGCTCAACAGGCAACAATGGAATGAAGCCTGCTCTGCAGCAGACGGGCGAATGCGCACGGGGGGAAAATGGAACCTTCTTAAGCACCTGCTCGATGATAAACAGACCAAGGGTAATCAGAGACTCTCCGTAGATAGACTTGTGCATAAGCAAAAACAGGAAGGTCATTCCGATACGTCCCTTCTCCGAGACCTGGCAAGAAAGTATCTTCCGGTAGGAAAGGATGAACTACGGAATGCCCTCAATACGTGGGGGAGGACGCCCCAAAGCTCGATGATCCGTTTTCTGAGGCAGATATCAGGGAGGTGCTCTACAATCTCAATGGTAGGTCGGCCCCTGGGCCGGATGGCTTAACCAACCGGGTTTTGAGGAACCTGGACGACCGGTCCATTAGCACCATTACAAAGGAAATCAACAAGGTATGGGAGGAAGGTAGTGTTCCGGACTCGTGGAAGCAGGCGACGGTGGTACTGATTCCTAAGCCTGGAAAGCCCCCAAGCCTGCACCACCTCCGGCCCATTTCGCTAACGTCATGTTTAGGTAAGGTTGCCGAACACGTTATACATAACAGCATCTCAAAACACATAGAGCGGGAGGGGTTGTCCTCGTACAATATGGTAGGGTTTAGACCATCTCTTTCCACGCAGGACGTCATGCTACTGCTATGCGGGGATATGCGGTCACGCACGACATCGTCTTAACATTTCACTGCTGTGTTCTAGATTTCTGCCATCGCCACCGCCTGCTGCTCGTGCGTCGACCTACCAGACTTTGAAGATACGGCCTGGCCCACGTGTCGACCGACTGACGTCGCTGTCCTGGTAGGGCAAGCTACTGCGCCTGCGCTGCGACTCCTCGGTCCAGTGCCACCGCACCGCATAAAAGATTTCTGCCATCGCCACTGCCTGCTGCTCGTGCGTCGACCTACCAGACTTTGAAGATACGGCCTGGCCCACGTGTCGACCGACTGACGTCGGTGTCCTGGTAGGGCAAGCAACTGCGCCTGCGCTGCGACTCCTCGGTCCAGCGCCACCGCACCGCATAAAAGGCACTGCTTCGCTCTGGCCATCCGGGATATGCGGTCACGCACGACATCGTCTTAACATTTCACTGCTGTGTTCTAGATTTCTGCCATCGCCACCGCCTGCTGCTCGTGCGTCGACCTACCAGACTTTGAAGATACGGCCTGGCCCACGTGTCGACCGACTGACGTCGCTGTCCTGGTAGGGCAAGCTACTGCGCCTGCGCTGCGACTCCTCGGTCCAGTGCCACAGCACCGCATAAAAGATTTCTGCCATCGCCACTGCCTGCTGCTCGTGCGTCGACCTACCAGACTTTGAAGATACGGCCTGGCCCACGTGTCGACCGACTGACGTCGGTGTCCTGGTAGGGCAAGCAACTGCGCCTGCGCTGCGACTCCTCGGTCCAGCGCCACCGCACCGCATAAAAGGCACTGCTTCGCTCTGGCCCTCCGGGATATGCGGTCACGCACGACATCGTCTTAACATTTCACTGCTGTGTTCTAGATTTCTGCCATCGCCACCGCCTGCTGCTCGTGCGTCGACCTACCAGACTTTGAAGATACGGCCTGGCCCACGTGTCGACCGACTGACGTCGCTGTCCTGGTAGGGCAAGCTACTGCGCCTGCGCTGCGACTCCTCGGTCCAGTGCCACCGCACCGCATAAAAGATTTCTGCCATCGCCACTGCCTGCTGCTCGTGCGTCGACCTACCAGACTTTGAAGATACGGCCTGGCCCACGTGTCGACCGACTGACGTCGGTGTCCTGGTAGGGCAAGCAACTGCGCCTGCGCTGCGACTCCTCGGTCCAGCGCCACCGCACCGCATAAAAGGCACTGCTTCGCTCTGGCCCTCCGGGATATGCGGTCACGCACGACATCGTCTTAACATTTCACTGCTGTGTTCTAGGTATGTAGTAGCACTTAACACCCCTCACCCCTTATTTTTTTCTTCTTTAACAAGTACCGTGGCTGCTTATCCCCTTATTGCTGTTTTTGCCCAACATTCCTGTACCTCTTTGAGTGATGGGAATTGTCATAGTTACCTACAGGGTCCGTATCGGTGCCTTCAGTACCTGTCACCGGAATAAGATTGATTTAACTGAGCGCTCACATGCCGTAGTCAGCTTAGTCTGTGTCGTCTGCCCGAAGCCCTCGCTTGTCCTGTCAATTTGCTTAGCGCTGCTGTTGCTCTGTGCTGGGGACATTGAAGCCAACCCTGGCCCCAAAGTAGATGATGTATATGCGCTACTCAAAGAATTCATGGATACTAACAAAAAGAATTTTGACACCACTGCAACTATTCTGAAAGAAATCCAGCGAGATGTTGCCGATATTAGGTCCCGTGTCTGCGCAGTTGAAAAAAATCTACCTATTGTACCCGAAATCGGCACTGGTGTTAAAGCTGTTAATGACTCGCTTGAAGAAGTAAAAATGACTTTGTCACGTACGAATGGCGACTTAGAAGATGTTGTAGATGACCTGAATAATCGTTCACGAAGAAACAATCTAATTATCAAAGGTTTAGCTGAAGTTGCGAAGGAAGACTATGACGCTAGCGAGAAGTTAGTAAGAGATTTCTGTTCCACTCACCTAAATATAACCTTGCACACTGAAGACATTGAACGCGCGCATCGAATCGGGCAGCCTCGACCTGATGTTACGCGTCCGTTAATTATCAAGTTCCTAAACTTCAAGACGAAAGACACACTTCTTCGCAATGCGCATAAACTCAGAGATGTTGAACCTAAGATCTGGCTTGAGGAAGATTTTTCCCCAAAAATACAGTTTGCAAGGAAAATGCTGCGTGACTTTGCTAAACAAAATAAAGGGAAGGATGACCGCTACACGATACGGTACAACAAACTGAAGCTTAAAGGGCACATCTACTGCTATGATGCGGTTTCTGCCCGTGTAATTCAGGCAGACACACCACAACCACGGGCCTCAGAATGACAAACTGTACGAATCGAGCCTTTCAGTAGAAAGGCACATAACTTATCTATTCTTCTGGCTAACTTTCGCAGCATTATAAATAAGGTTGATTCTTTACTTTCAATAGTTCACACGTGCTCTGCAGATATTATACTATGCACAGAAACTTGGCTCCGGGGTGACATACGCAATAGCGAGTTGTCACTTCCTGACTACTTTTCAATATTTCGTAAAGATAGAACTTTGTCTAGAGGAGGTGGTGTCTTGATAGCAATAAGGACTGCGTATCAACCTTCTCTTGTAGTTATTGATACCCCTCTTGAGATGATCTTTGTAAAAACCCGATTTGAAGGTCGCACATGCATCATCGGCGTATGTTATCGGCCTCCTGATAGCAAACCCGATTTCGTTGACCACATGACCAGTGTGCTTGAATTTATTTATAATAAATATCCACAGTGTATTTTGTTGCTTGGCGGCGACTTTAACTACCCTGCTATGAACTGGTCAATGCCATCATCGCCATTAACACCCGCCCGGCTCGAGGTGTCTCGCTTCCTTCAAACATTACACTTGTTTCATTTAACTCAGTTGGTAAAGGAGCCGACACGAGGCGAACGCACCCTCGATTTAGTCCTAACTAACAATCCGACTAATGCTGTAGTTCACGTCCTTAATGAAATTAGTGACCATAGAGTAGTACATTGTTCACACCCACTCCCACTTCCTAATAAACCAACAAAGCTAAAACGCATACTTAATTACAGAAAGGCAGATTTTGGAAAAATGAATAGCATGCTAACCGAGTTTGCAAGCTCCTTTTCAAACGAATTCATTAATCGTTCAACTAATGACAATTGGATAGTGTTCCGTGACTTCCTTAAGAAAATCGAAAATACGTGCATCCCTAAGATTTCATTCACGTCAAGAACGAATGCTCCCTGGTTTACAAAAAAAGTCAAACATTGCCTGAATAAAAAGAAAGGAGCGTATAATAAAGCCTCGCGAACCAAAACTGAATATGCGTGGAAAAAATATAAAGAATTAGCTCGTGAATCACAAAAAACAATTGAAGAAGCTAAGGATCATTATTTCAATTATACCCTGCCCACTTTGTTAACGTCTGATCCAAAAAAGTTTTGGCGTGTAATTAACCCTAAAGATACGGACACTGCAATAACCCTAAAGGACGCAGATGGCTGCATGGTGCCCAATGAAGCATGTGGTGACCTCTTGAACTACACTTTCAGTCAAGCTTTTACCGACGAACCGCCACTCGACCAGTTTTGTACAGTCTCTCTTTCTACGATAACTCATCCAAGCGAGCCCATCACCGTTACTGCAACAGGTGTATCACGGGCTATCGACAGGCTCCCGCTTAGCTCCAGTCCTGGACCGGATGGCATCAGTTCTAAACTACTAAAACTAACTTCCCACGTATCAGCATTTATACTGTGTTTAATTTTCCAACAATCACTGGATACCGGCTGTGTTCCAGATGATTGGAAGTCTGGCCATATCATACCTATATTCAAATCTGGTGATCCCTCATGTCCAAGCAATTACCGCCCGATTTCACTGACATCAGTTTGCTGTAAACTCCTTGAGCATATAATTTACTCCCACATTATGAGTCATCTTAATGCAAATAATCTGTTATTCAAAAATCAGCATGGCTTCAGATACAAACGGTCTTGCCAAACACAGTTGTTCGAACTAACCACTGACCTACATGACTCTTTGCACAATTTGCTTTATACTGACGCAATATTCATTGACTTCTCGAAAGCCTTCGATCGTGTTCCCCATAAACGGCTAATCATGAAAATAAACAGCCTTAAGTTAGATGAGAAAACTACCCAGTGGATTAACGAGTTTTTATCTGGTCGCTCTCAGTCGGTAACTATTAATAACAACCAATCTACTTTCTGCCGCGTTAGGTCAGGGGTACCTCAAGGGTCAGTGTTAGGCCCATTATTATTCCTAATATATATTAATGACATAGCTACGAATATAACTTCAACAATACGGCTGTTTGCCGATGATTGCGTAATTTATAAACAGATAACCACCCCTGATGACGTTGCCATATTACAAAATGATTTAACCACATTAGCTGAATGGTGTCGCGTATGGAAGATGGAAATTAATGCAGAGAAAACTAAGGTCATGACATTTTCTTCCAAGCTAACCTTTCCATCTAACGTATACACCCTATGCAATTGCATACTCGAACGAACCTCTTTCTTTAAATATCTGGGCGTTATTCTTACATCTGACTTAAGCTGGGCCTTGCATGTTGAGCATATTACTAACAAGGCAATAAAAAAACTTGGCTTTTTAAAACGCCGTCTGTACCTTGCAAACAGTGACACAAGACTTCGTGCATACATCTGCCTTGTCAGAACAACCCTCGATTACGCCTCAATTATTTGGAACCCTCACACAGCTAACCTTTCTGATTGCATCGAATCAATTCAAAATAAGGCCGCCCGCTTTATTTTGCGCTCCTACTCTCCATATCAAAGTGTGTCAGCATTAAAACAGACCCTTAATCTTGCGGATCTTGACACACGACGGAAATATTTCCGTCTGTCTTTTTTTCACTCCCTTTACTATAGTGGTTCATCTTTTTCATCTGCTCCCATCTTACCCGCCCATTATCTGTCCACCCGCAATGACCATGTATGCAAAGTGGCTCCCATATTTGCTAGGACCAAAAAATTCCAAAATTCCCCTTTCGTGTTATCAGTGAACGAATGGAACGCCCTACCTGAAGATATTGTAACAATCACTGACCCGTCTGCCTTCCAATCAGCCCTGCGCACATTTTTAAATGTATAAAATGTTCAGCTGCCACTTCTTGACTGGCCTGTGTTACATATATGTATAATTTCTAAATTTCCATTTACCCGCACCCACTTGTGCCTTGTTGAAAAGTGCCATGTACAGCAAATATGAATTATACCATGTACTCTCGCCCAAATTACTTTTCGTTTTTTTCCCCTCTTTTTTTTCATCTTTCTTTTACAAAGTGTTTCTTCTACCGAAATCTGTGCTTGTTGCCTTCAGTCATTTTTATTACAATATCATGTGTGAATTGTATCCCCCCCTATGTAATGCCTCTCGGGGCCTTTAGGGTATTGTAAATAAATAAATAAATAAATAAATAAAAAGACAGGTTATTGACAACAGGACTAGAGACGTCAGGGGCATTCTTACACTAGACTTGTCCAAAGCCTTCGACACCGTGTCGCACGACTTCATATTAAATGAGATTTCGGCATTGAACTTAGGAGGTAGATTTTTCGCGTTTGTGGAGTCCTTCCTGAGGGGCAGGACGGCGGTCGTCTAGGTGGGGCAGACCAAATCAGAACCATTCCCGCTAGGAAACAGAGGCACGCCACAAGGGGCGGTGATCTCCCCCTCCTATTTAACATTGCAATGCACGGACTCTCGAAGCGGCTGGCCGCCGTGCCAAACGTGGGGCATGCGCTGTACGCCGATGACATTACGATCTGGTGTCCGGGAGGCTCGGAGGCGGCCGTGGAACAGGCACTCCAGGAGGCCTTGGACGTGACCGAGTCCTTCCTGGAGGGCACGGGTCTCCAACTCTCCCCGACCAAGTCAGAGCTCATGTTATACAGACCGGCAAGGCAGGGGGTTCGGGGGCTCGTGCCGCTCGAGCAAATCCCCATAGATGTATACACGCGGGACGGCCAGAAGATCCCCAGGGTGAATTCGATTAGAGTTCTAGGATTGTTGCTCGATGCCAGGGGCTGTAATGCCAAAACCATTGCGCATCTGACCGCCAAAACCGAGAATATTCTCAGATTAATCATGAGAGTCTCCAATAAGAAGGGGGGCCTAGGCGAGGACAACCTACTTAGGGTGCATCACGCTTTTCTTATGAGCCACATCAACTATGTGGTCTCGGCCCTGCAGTGGACAAAGACTGAAAGGGACAAGCTTGACACGTTGATGCGGAAAAGCGTCAAGAAGGTACTCGGTATTCCCATCACGGCGAGCACGGACAGGCTAATGCAGCTCGGCGTTCATAACACGGCCCTCGAACTCATAGAGGCGCAACGAGCGGCGCAGATCACGAGGCTTTCGGGCTCCAGCGCCGGTAGGCGCCTCTTGGAGGCTGCGGGCTTGCAGCCGCGTTTCAGTCACAGCGAGGTGGTTCAGCTGAACGAGAACTCCAGAGGCACCTACGTCGTCAGTCCTTTCCCTAGAAACGTTCACCCGCAACATAATGCGGGCAGGCGAGCAGCTCGTGCCAGGGCGATATTGAAGAAAACGGTCGGCATGGAAGCCTTCGTGGACGCAGCTCAATATGGGCGCTCCGGTAAATTCACGGTCACGGCGGTAAGCGAAAAGGGCGAGCTCCTATCTGCGGCCACGGTAGGCGCTGTGACGGCCGACGTGGCAGAACAGGTGGCGGTGGCGCTGGCGATGCAGGATTCAGAAAGGCCGTATATCTACACTGACTCACGTGCGGCCGTCAGGGCATTCGCTACGGGAATGGTTGCGAAACAGGTGGAGGTGATTCTGAAAAACAAGTCCAGAACTAATTGTGACCCCGTGCATTATATTATATGGTTCCCAGCTCACATGGGCGACAACGTGCTGCCGGGCCACCCGAACCCCAATGAAATTGCTCACCGCAGTGCGCGAGAATTAACGCGCCGCGACGGCGATGGGGCTACATTGGATCCGGAGGAGCTCGGCCACAGCGACCCGTTATTAACATTTCACGAGATCGTCTCCCATTATAAAGAGGAGCGCAGGCGCTTCCCGCCTCCGCATCCAAATCTATGCAGATCACAATCGATCACGCTTAGGATGCTTCAGACGAGGTCATATCCCTCCCGAAGTTTCTTAAGCAGGATTTCTCCAGAAATTGACCGACAGTGCCCGGATTGTGGGGAGGTTAGCACTCTACCTCATATGCTCTGGCAGTGTCCTGCGTTACGGGATACGTCCCTCACCAGCGAACGGGACTGGGACGAGGCCATATCTAGCACGCAACTTAAGCTCCAGTCCATGGCCGTCCAGAGGGCCCGTGAAAGAGCGGAGAGGCTTGGCCTCCCCATTCCGACATGGGAGCAGCCAGCGGCGAGCCGGGGGCCCCAACGGGTCTCCACCGGCTAGTCCCTCAGGACCTGAATAAAAGTTCATTGTCTGTCTGTCTGTCCGCTGTTGACGGATGGTGTGCTATAGCTACAGAGGGTCCATGTGTCCGCATGCCCGTTAGCAATAACTCTCGATTTATGTTACCGGCATGGTAGAAACGAGGCGAAAAGATGAGACGCCGAGACGTTACGGTCGACTACAATCGGTTGCTTAAAAGGACCGACAACTGCCTAGAACGTGTCACCACATGTTGGTGGAAATGAAAAGCCCATGATGTATAGCAATAGAATCGAACATAGTGTACTCGATTTAACTCGGAATTGGAATGTTATATTGGCACAGAAAGCCGCAAGGAATGTTAAGTGGCGCAAACTGGTGGCGCACCTTGAAGACGAGTTGTAGTCAAGGGGATTACTGTACGTAAATACATAAATAAATAAATCAATAAATAAATAAATAAAGTACAATCTGCTGTTACCAAGCCTTGGGTTATGTCCTTGATTGCAGCGCGGTGCACATGAGTGATGTTGCACTTGCGCGAGCTTGCAAGTGAGTATCTCGAGTTTTGCGGTTTCCCTTTGAGTTACGAAATTCCATTGACTAATTGTCCAGGGAAAACACGTGGAAGGCGGAAGGTGGAAGTTCGAGACTATCAGCAAAACCATAACAAGGTCAAAGCCTAAGGCAATGTTTCGACAAGTGCACTTATCTTTTTCAAGACAAGTCCACTATTTACTAATTGTGCCGCGGTTACGTGCCAGCGATTCAATAGGCTTCTTCGATTAAGAAAAAGTACGCAGCACCACAAACCAAAACGTGCAGGGGGGGCCGGTTGTGGTATTGCGGGCTGCACTAACTCGATGCAAGTTCAGGGGTGCACGGAACTGCGGCCGCACCTTGCCTTGCAGGCCGTGCAATCGAGGATGGAATGCAGGGTGCGTCTTTGTACATCGGACAATCGAGAGTTTAGGTGCCGCACAGCGTAAATTGCTGGAGAAGGTGCAAATACACTTGATATTACTTTAATTATAGCACCTCTGGCATCTCCCGCCACCTAGCTTGGCTCCGTTCCAAAAAAAAGTGAATAGATAATGATTGGACAGGAACGCACCAAAGCAGGCAGCTGTTGCTCTAGAAATAATCCATCGCTTCAGAAAACATGAAGAACAGGAACATCGGCTTGATAAACAAAATATTACTTTCTTTCAGCTATGACAGCAGTTGTTGTCTGCTTTCCCCCAATGCCAGAGCATAATCATTATTGCGCTCACCTATGACTACATCGAGAATATTTTAGAAAGTACGACATCCTCAGTGCACATAAAAAAATCTGATGAAGAACGTTCCATGATGTTTTCCGCGTTTAACTGTGTGATTGGACACTGTGACCAGTGAGGTTTACGTTGCAGTAAAGAAAGGGGTACCATAATAATTGGTTTTCGTTCCGTTTAACACAATGCTACGTTGGCAGGAACCATAAACGGTATGGAATTATTACCACACATTGTTTCACTAATCCTCCACCTGAGTTACACATTCATTTTTTAGAGCGCAGCTCTTTGGCGTCCGTTCCTGGGTTTCGCGTCGTCGTCGGCGTTGTCGTCGGCCTCGTAACCAGCTCCGCCCCCCTTTCATCCCCCCAGCGCTAGCAGCGACCGACTGATACCGCTGGATGCCGCTGACGCCGCTAGAGAGTCAAGATAACGTGACTGCATAGAACACCGTCGCCGCCATGCAGAAAGAGGAGGAAAGGGTCCCCCCCCCCCCTGTTCTTGTGTGGCGGATAGGGTGCTCTTCAGTTGCCGACGCGCCGGTTATTTCACGTAGGCCCCGGCACGTCGACGAATACGTGACCACCTTCCCACGGCTAGACCTGGTTCTTAGCGCTGCGGAAGCGAGGGTATCATATTGTTTGTGTCGGCATCGGCGGCGTTGTCCCTGAAACCAACTCCGCAGCTGGGGTTGACTCACTATCGGCGTCAGCGGCATCAGTCAGTCGCTGCTATCTCTTCCCTCCTCCCTTTATCGTGTTCTCCGCTTGCTGCGCGCGCTTCTGCCCCCATCGTTTGCCGCTGGGTGCACACGCCGCCCCCCTCCCCCTCTTCCTGCGAGTCTCCGGTTGTCAAAGCGCCGGCTCGAACTTAATTCCTTTCTTCGCTCCTCCTCCAATGCAACCCCTGTGCGGTGGCAATCAGAGAGCCAGATCGGTGGCGGCGGATCTGTATATGTGCACCGCCCGAGCCGAAATTGCCGCTGCCGTTCGCCCTGTGCGGTGGCAATCAGAGAGCCAGATCGGTGGCGGCGGATCTGTATATGTGCACCGCCCGAGCCGAAATTGCCGCTGCCGTTCGCCACTGCGAAATTATCTGCCAGTTCTTTCTGAGCCATGAGCGAGACGACCGATGGAAGTCCTCCGTCTGCTGCTGCTGCTGCTGCTGCTAAACGAGCTGCCAGAGCAGAGGCCCAGCGCTGTCGCCGTCAGAATCCAGAGGTGCGTGCCGCCGAAGCAGAAGCTTACCTAGTGGAGTCTTTGTTAAAGGAATACGTGTGAAAAATAAAAGAAAAATTCTGTGATAGCGCATACATGTGTTGCTCGATTTCTTTGCCTCAATCTATCGAAAAGGTGAAACAGCTTATTTGCTGCGCTCAAATTTCGCATTAGGAAGTAACGTAATCGTCGGTAATTTTTTATGCTACAAACAGAAGTGGTGACAATGTAGTTATCAGTTTCTGTTATTGTGTTAGGTTCCAATTTAAGCCTATGCAAAATATGTATTCAATCAAAAAGTTGAAGTTTCGCCCGGAAGGCAGAAAACCTAACGCAATATCAAATTATTAGGCGGCCATATAAAGTAAGGATTGCAGCTTTAACGGCAGTATAAACTAGTAAATATTCGCTAACTAAATTAACACCCTAGAAAACCTTGGAGCGCTATAACACATAAGACATAGAAAAGGATCACATACCACACGCGCGTGCGGCGTGTGTTCCTTTTCTGCATCCTGTGTGTTTATAGTCGAAATTTTCCTACTAATGCAATACCGCCAAGCTCACCTGTGTATGATTTCTTATATTAACAACCATGCTGTCCGGCAAATGCAGGCAAACATGTCAACGTTTCACCCGACGACCGCGGAGAATCGCAATCAAAGCGCTCGCATGAGGAAGAGCAGCAGGGGCGAGCAAAATGACCGTCTTGCGGCCTCTCGCTTCAACGCGAACTAAGCCGCGAGAATACAGTGCACACGAAGCTATGAGCTCAAGGCTCGCCTAGAACCTGTGCTCATCTCACATCGCTTTCAATATAGATCCCGCGCGACCGCGTAATACGCGGCAGTCATACGCAGAAACAGTCACTTAGCCTGCTTGAATTATTCATGTATGTCATACATGTTTTAAATGCGAAGTGTCTCTTAGCGAAGATTTGCCATATTGACAGTATCTATCTAGCCACCTACGTGTCGGTGCTCTCACAGTTGTTTCGGTAACTTGGTAGGTATTAAAATTGGCATATTATGTCAAGAGCGTATGACGAACGTAAATTATTGGTCACAATATTAATATCATGACGTGCATGTCGTGTAGGTCATGAAACAGCCGCCTACATCTTGGTTTTCGTCGTCGTTTCGTTAACTTATGTACTGCAATTGGCTTGGTATGGCGAGGGTATGACAAACATAAATGATCGGTCGTCACATGAATATCATGACATGCGTGTCATGTAGGTCATGAAACAGCCGCCCACATCTTGGTGCTCTCATGGTCGTTTTGTTAACTTGGTCGACTCCCAGCATATTTCTTTGCATAACATCGATTCCCACAGGGCGTGAGGTCTGAAGGATTTTTTGTTACTTCAATATTTATACATCTCCATAATCTTCTTTTTCTTCCTCAAACATTCTCTATCTGGCTTGTACCGTTACGGATGCAATTGCTACATGGCATGCCACCTGGCGTAGTAATATCTAGCTGCGATGCAAAGGGCGCACTTATAGACGCTACGCCGCGCATCACACATCGGAAGGCAAGTGGCACGATACGATGGTAATGATGATTAAGAGGATCATTTATTAGCACCCCTTTGAAACACGAAGGTGGCAGATTCACCTGGCCAGTTTAATTTAATTAGGTACACAATATGTATTTCTTTCTATCGTTCTTAAAAATTTCTTAAATATCCTAAAAATTTTCGCTCTCAAACCTCCTTTAATTGCCTTCTACCGCAACATCTGCATCTGCTACATGGAGTTCAACCTGGCCTAATAATATGCAGCTGCAACGCAAAATATTCACGCATCGACAATATGCGGCGCGTATGTCACAACGCTTGTCTCGGGCACTTGAACAAGTTTATAGGGCATTTTTCTGCTGTACGCTTGCAAGTACTGGCGCAATATTGATCCTCAATGGTCAACTGAAGTTGCAGAAGTACAATGTAAATTTAACTGGCCGGGCCGGCAGTAGTCTATTTTTAGCCTATAGCGGGCGCTTGCAATGTGTCCCTAGCAACTCGACTTATGTATGTCCTGCAGGTATTACACTGCTGGTGGCCTAAGTTGCAAGCTTTCCATCATGTGTTTCCTATCTATCTGTGGACCTCACGTGTCGAGGCTATGCGATGTGATAGCCTCTTTTTTCCTCTTTACATGGGGGATCTTGGCCTAGTTCACCTTTTTGTTAGTAAAGTACCTCCCGGTCATTATTCTTTCGTGATTTAAGCAGTCCATTTTTAAGAGAGATGTTACAACTTCGAATAATCAATTACCTTCCAGAAATAGTTGTGTCGTCATCTGTCAGAGATGCAGCACAACTGCAGTACAGCCTCGGGGCTCCTTGAAGGAGGTCGTCGAAGGCTTTCACTTTCTTTAAGCTCGGTCTGGTACGGATTTTATTTTCACTACCTCTCAAAAAGGACTGCACTCATAGTGCACATTGTTTCTTGTTCCCCATTATCGCGCACCTTATTTGGAATGTCATTACCGTCATGTACTTAAGCGTGTCCATCGAATGATTATGCCTCCAGGGATCAAAACCACATTCAAAAGTTACATTCGGCAACCTTTCCCGTCAAAACCTGGTACAAAAAAAAAAAAGAGGCTGTTTCGTGCCGTGGTCCACAAACTGGTACTTGTGTCCACATGCTGAAACGATTGATCACTGTTCTGTAGAATGAAGGGTGTCGGGTTCTTCTGAGACGTTCTACAAAGAACAATTAAAAAGGATTTAGATGTCACGCCATACACAATTCATTCCCTACCTTTTGAAGATCCCTCTGACCCACCACATGACATGTTCATTGTACTTGGCCTACATAGCCTTTGGCGCCGTACAATGTCTGACAGGCGTGCTGAACCACTGCGAAATACTCAGTCGTTTTTTTTTTCAGGAATCTGGTTGCCTGTGTTCGTAGTCGGTACGCTGCACAAGAAACAGCGCCCAACTCGATCCCTTTATTGGATGCTTGCACCATGCTGGCCTAACTTTTCAAAAATGTTTTCGGACGCCTTAAGTTTCTGTAGCGCTTTCTTTTTTCTTATTTTGCTTAAAATTGTCCTACCATGTAAAAACAAAAAAGAAATGCTGCCATGGTTCAGGGGTAGAGTAGCTGCCTCCCACGCAGCGGGCCCGGGTGCGATTCCGATGGGAACTAGCTATTTCTTTTTTACCGTTCCCGGAGATAGCTGCTAGGAACACCTGAGACCGGCGGCATAGGCACGGCGGACACCATCGGAAACCGACATGGCCGTTGAAATGAGACCATAGGCTCTATAACGTAAAACTATTCCAATGTGTTTTTCTTCCGATCTCCTGACGTCCGATTTGCGTAACCGCCGACGCAAGCACCGGGCGTTCACCCGCAGGGTTGTCTGAACAAGCCAATGAAACGCTCTCCTCGTTCATAGGAGGTCACTTTTGTTTGCTTGGAAAACGAATAACATTGCCTACACTGAGCGGCTTGTCTTATCAAATTCGCTGACAAGAAGCGCGGAGCATGCTCAAGTGAAGAGGGACTCGATAGGGCCCAGCCACTGCACTGAAAGTCGATAACCAGATGAAGAGGACGGCACTGGCGCCTGCGATGGGTCCGCTTTCCTTTCCTTAGCTTGCGGTGGCTCGTCGAAAATCGCGGCGGCATGCAACGGAAGCTTAAGAATAACGCTAGAACGGATCCTCCGCAAAGAAGCGTTGGCAAAAGGAGATCGTAAACGTGCCGAAAGTGCTCGAAAACGTAACACGACCACGCAAACAGATTTATTATACCCAAATGAACCCATGCTCTACGGCGGGTGCGAGTAGCCGGTGCCTGAGCGATCGGCGGCAGCCATCTTTTGTTCCTTTCGGAACGGGCCAGCCTGCCGCTATTCAGCAAAAAGTTCAGTTTTGTTCGGCATATTAATGCATCTTTAATGCGTAGACGCCACTTTGACGTGCTGCGTTCTTGCGGTTTTGTGATGTCGCGTGACAAGCAGGTGAAGTGGGTGCAGCCCGAAAGCTTTTGAACAATAGCTGGGGACTAATTGCGAAAAGGCATCGAATCAGAAATAACTATTTTTCTTGTTTCGGTCAAATAATACATAATCAGTGTGTACACGTTGTTTCAGATGGGGAGCTATCGCGGTTTTCGTGATGTCGCGTGGCATAACAGGTAAAGTGGGGGTGGTTCAAAAATATTTTTGACCAAATGCGGAGGGCTGATTACAGAATCGGAATAGAAAAGTTTGGTATAGTTTTACGTTATAGCGCCCCTTAACAATATACGAAGTAATACAGATGTGCTTTCATTTGTTTGTATGCACAGTTCCATAACGATTTTTTCATCGCATATGCAGGAATGTAATATGAAGAAAAACTGCTTTCGTTGTGACGAGAAGCTGTTTATTTGCATTAGAAATCTTTAAAAATCAAATTGTGCCAGTAAAGAATGTGCTCGCAGTTTGTTGAAGAGTTTCAAGGAGAGAACATCCGGTATGAAAAAAATGTAAAGGGAGTACTTTTCCGTCAGCTTTCATTGCTTAATATGTGCTATTTGCACATTTCTACTTCTTGTACGTGGACTCGTCCAGCAGCAGCCACAGAATTAGAAACTTAGATGATTTGGTATGAAGTACCTTTGACTTTTGCTTCTCTCCGTTGGAAGCAGCTTAAACTCAACCAAAGCAACGTTAAGATACAAGTGACTTATCATTTTCTAGCCGGTGAAAGTATCGAGATGCTGGGAGGCAACAGTTCTTGTGTTTCGTGCCTGGCAACTACTCCATTCTTTGGCTCAGGTGCACATTATTGCGCAATATTTTCAAGCTCAGAAAAAAGCCAAGAGGCTCATCTACTTTGCCTGCTCTTTGTCTAAGCACTTTATTATTTATTTTATAACGTATCTAGGTATTCTTAGTAAAACGAAAAATACAATTCATTAAGTAAAATATTGCGTACGCTCATATGCAGAGAGGACTTCTTTATAAAAGCAGGCGAAAGCTATCTGGGTGCCATTAGCATGCGTGCATTGAGCAAATATAGTGCCTGCGGAAAAACAGACAAACAGAAAAAAAAGAGAGAAAAAGAAATGCACTCGGGAGGAAAACGCGTTGGCCAACTTTCCGTTCTTCCGAAGTTTAAACGACGAGTGGGAATCGGTGTACATAGAGCGCAACTCGGGGCATGTTGTCGTAATCGAGTTAGCGTCACTCACTGGCTGGCAAGCACGCTCAATTACGCGGGCGTTGTGGTACGGCTCGACGGGGAGGGGTTCAAATTTTGTCTCTGCGCCATATTTCTACATGAAAGTTGGAGTGAGCCTCTTTATTCCCCGTTATTTGCGCAATTACAGATAGAACGAACCATCATGGCTATTTAGGAACTTTCCTTTTTTGTTTTCTCTTGCAACTACCTTTTATTCAACGAACTTCTGTGCGAGCATGAGCCTTCAGCACTAACAGCTCATAAATTCCTAAACAAAACTATCTCGTACTCACGCCCCTGCTATGTAAACATACATTCCTATTGTGCTATCTGGTAGTGTTTATTTTTGTAGAAGCCTTAACCCGAATAGCTGACGAGTTACGGTGGTTCACTTAAAAGAAACCATAAACATGCCGGCATTTTCTTTATTCGTTTGTGAACAGCGTTGAGCACATTTTACTTGTTTTAACTTTTGTCCACTCTTGCTTGTGCTCCTAGGCCTGCATGGTATCGGTATTCAATATGACAGTGCAAGCCGTGTTGTTTTGTTTTAATGCATTACAAGTTACCTTTACCTAGTCACCCAGCACTTTAATGATTAACGAACGGCGTCGTTGTCGGCACTGGAGTGTTTCCACAGCTTGATAACCTAATCAAAAAGATAATTTTCATGAAGATGTTTGTCTGATGACGTCTAATCACTGCCTTTCGCAAGGCAGGAGAGGAGGAGTGTGGTTTCGCGTTCGGAAAGACAATCCCTGAAATTACAAGTGTTGTGGGAAGGTCATCATCAGCATTTGGATCAGAAGTATGTTCTATCATACACTCTAAAAACAAAGAGAGTGCCGGGCACTCTCTTTGAGGGAGTAGCGGCTTGTCCCATATTTCACTCTCTTTTCGAGAGTAGATCGACCCTCTTTCAGAGAGAGTAGGTCAACTACTGTTGACAGAGTTTTGTTACTCCACCGCAAGGGATTGCTAGTACTCTTCCGCAGAGTGATAATACTCTTCCCACAGGGAGTGCTAGTACTCTTCCGCAGAGTGCTAGTACTCTCACCGCACGGGTAATGGCACTCCACCAGACCGAGTACTTCTACTCCCCCAAACAGAGTGCTAGTACTCTTCCCAATACCCCCTTAGCGAAGTCCTGGCCACGCATGCAGGCAGGAAATCAGATCAAATTAGGGTCGCTGATATACCGTTCCCTAGGCGGCTCCTCAGAGTCAGTGGCCCAATTCCAAGCGGCCTTCAGAATAGGCGTAAGCAAATTTATGCAGGATTTTAAAATAATTTTTCCTGGCTATTTGCTGCCTACCATGAGGCGTGAGTGCTTGGAATCGGCCTATGCGTATGCGTCCCGAACGCCACTGCGGAGAAAAAAAAGCTAATAAACATTTAATCCGCAGTTATCTTCGCACATTTCACAATCAGGAGACACATAGTCTAATTAGAACACAATAGTCGAGGGAATTACATACTTATGGAGAACCACATTGCTCTATACATCACGTGGATTCGAACCGGCATACACTCGCATCTATACAATTGAAAGCGCAATCCTAACCATTATACCACAAAGCCACCCCGCTCAGTCGTGTCCTTTTAGAGGTTATATATATAACAAATGTATTTGAGGAATCGGCTGCGGTGGGTGGAGTTTCTCTGTAGTGTGCTGTGCTGTTGTGTACTGGAATACGTTTGCGTTAGTATCATTTCCATGCCTTGCTACGACTAACGAAGGAATACAACGTAGACGACGACGTGAGAACTATTCACGGCATGTCGTCACCCCAGAAAAATAACAAATGTGCCGTTCAGCTCACGATCGAGTGCTTTTCCAGTCCATGCATTCCAAAAATACGCGGATACAAAGTATCGTGCCAACCATCGACGTTTGTGAATTTAAGTCGCGCGTATACTGGTGAGCATTTCTGTTTATTTTTTCCGCCAGTTCCATTCGTATGTGGTCAACTGCGACGCCAGTACCAGGCATTTCGACGTGCCTCACGCTGCCGTGTAGGCGTTTTTTTCAAGTGCATTCGTTCAGAGTTCGGTTCAGTCCGCTGTGAGCTGTTGTCCTGCATTAGCAGCGGATCGTTAGCGTTTTGAAGAGCATGCATTCCAGCAGTTGGAGACTGCTCATGCGATAGCCGCGTCGCATGCATTGGCACGCATGTGTAAATGACTAACGTGTCCACTTGTTACGCGTGCACTGCTCGTATCCTGTGGCAGTGCTCGTTCTAAAAGCTTCGAAGACCATCTACATTCATACGTGTGTTCAATATATATGCACAGGATGGACTTGCCGGCTAGTTAGTTGAGCATTTTAGAAGAAACAGCGCAACGCAAGGACGACGCAAAAACATGGACCACACCACGAAGCGCTGGTGTGGTTGATGCTTTTTTTCGTCCTGGTGTTTGTGCTGATTCTTCTTCCACGATACACGCACGCCACAGGTACGCGAAAGTTTAGGAGCATAGGGCGTTAACTTTGTTTTTCCCGTTTCCTCTCAGTGTCAATGGCACAATGCGTTGCCCGGAATTGCGCACGCTTACCCCCATATTCAGAAATGCATCATAACTTGAAGCCCATGCTTGACTTCATATAAATGACGCAAGTCGTGAACGCACCAAAAGAAAGGCAGTGAGCGTCTGGGGGACGTTCGCACCAGGCGTCGTTTATATAAAGTCAAGCATGAGCTTTGTATTAAGATACATTTCTGAATACGGGGGTTAGTCATCTACTTCTCACAGAATATGTCGACGAAACGCCCACCAAAACCAGGCACATTCGTAAACTTAACTAGGCAATACGAAGCTCGATAGAAAAAGAGGGGTATTAAACGCTTTCAGTATTTTGCTTTACTCCAAAATGGTTGCGCTCTCGTGGCTTCAATGTACAGAGATAGTGCAGCGTTAGCTAAAAAGCATGAATTTCCGATCTCCATGCCAAAATAAGCTTGTAAAATTATTTAGGTGCTAGAATCCAGGGTTTGTAGCGATCCTTGAAAACCCTTTATTTCTAAAATGTCATTTTCAAGGCATTGAAAACCCTCGAATTTTTAGAAGTACTGGAAAGTCCTTAAATTTGTACACTTGGCTAGACTTAGCAGACATTTCCACGCGTTTTTTTCCCCTTCTGTGACACTCTTCGCATGTCACAGAGAATTGTCTGTGGAGGTAATAGAAGGAAAGCGACATACTTAAAGTTGAAATTACAAAGGAGCTGCAGATACCAGTTTTAGGCACATAGAAACGGCGACAAATGTACCTGGATGAGCAGAAGCAGGAAGCTCAACAGTTGAGGCATTCAAAGAAAAGCCGTGATGAGTAAATCGAGAGCTACAGACACAATAAAAGGAAATTACAAATGACTTGCTTATTTTGTGGTGAAAAGCTGAGGCAACAGATGACATCACATACACTGTGGAACCAAACAGTATTCAAAAACCGCAAATGTTGCAGGTCCAAGTAGTTAATTGTGCTATTGCAGAAAAATTTGAGCGCTTTCTTGAAATGCATCCTTGTGTGTGTTTAGTGATGGGCGGTGAAATGCAAATTAGCAGTCTTTCAAATGTTTGAAATCAGTGAAATGCGATTTATTTTGTATTCTTATGTTTGCATTAAAGTTAACGATGTTGTTGAACAAGTTATTGCCTGTCCAAACTACTAAAAAAATTGCACGAGGTCCTTGAAGTTACTGTGTCGGGGCCTCGAAAGTTCTTGAAAACCATTGCACTTTTTTCTTCAATATTGCTACGAACCCAGTAGAACAACTGTCATGGAGTAAAAACCTTGGCTGAACAGGGGCTTATACGAAGAGCACAGGAAGACTAGAAATGCAGTAGTAGGCGTGGAGGGCCCTAAAAAAAATGTGCCACATCTGCTCGTCTGCCTTATGTTTCTGCATTGACTGTCACATGTTTAATAGAAGTGCACTTACTGTTCTACTCCAATAAACGCAACATTACCAACTCCAGTGTGGGGCAGTCCTTCAGCCAGCGCAGAACTCTTTCTGTACACCCCTGTCAGCTCTGTCATTTTTCCAGCATTGTAGTACAAGATTTGTTAAACTAGTTTCGCAGAATACGAGCAGTATATTCTTAACTTAGCTGTTGATTTGTATGCACAAGTTCAGGTCCTCAGTTTGGTTGCATGACAAATTGCCATACCTCAATAGATACAAGAAAAAATGTTATTAGAGTTTAATAAAATCCAAACAGTAATAATCACAATATAATGACATGCATTTCTTTTGGTACGTATACAGCACATGTTTTGGCACTGTATAAACTCAACTATACATCGCAAGTACTGTGTCCTGACCACTATTATTCACATGTGTAAAACCATCACAGCAATTCTTCAACAAATATCACAGTGATTAGTGACATACACTTTGTAACTGCTTTACATGAGCATAATGTATACAAATGGTCCCTGTGTACCTACACACGACTAGTGCCACCCGAGTACTATTACTCATAGGTTTAAAACCAACAAAGCAGTTCTTTAAAAATATCACAGCGCTTAGTGACGTACATGCTGTAACTCCCTTGTAAAAGCTTAATACAAACACGTGAGCACACAGAAAGCTAGCAGTGGGCCTACATGGAAATACCACCGCCTCAATACTAATTCACAAGTGTAAAACCAACCAAGCAGATCTTTAAAGAATATCACAGTGCTTAGTGACATACATTTTGTAACTAGCTTATATAAGCTTTATACGAACATGAGAACATACCCAAAGCTATCGGTGCACCTACATAGAAGTGCGGCCATCTGAACACTATTATTTGCAAGTGTAAGCTCAACAGAACAGTTCGTTATAGTGACGCCCATTTGGTAACTACCTTATACAAGCTTAGTGCAAGAACAAGAATGCAGAAAAAAATAATTAAAAACTTGCTCTATGAATACACAAACAGATCAACACAAATGGTAAACACCGCTTTGAAGACACGTGACCGTGACAAAGCACAGTGCTGTGCCGGTTGAAACTGCCATCCACAAAAGTATTGAGCATTGCTTAAACCACACGCAATAAAGTGCTGAAAGACTGCGTCTCTAACGTACCTATTTTAATTCAAATTTCTTGATTATAGGGCTCTCTTGCTGATAAGGCATCTGATCCAACTGACCTGATTTTACACCTGCTAAATGCATACAATGCACTCAGATATAACTGGTAATAATAATTATAAAAGACATTTAAAAACTTGATAGCATGATGAAGATGCATGACTAGAAAAGTTCTGTCCCCCTCGTACTTGTTAAAAGGTGTATGTACGACACATCTTCTTTTTTTCCGCAATTTTTGCATTTATGGACAGCCGGGAACCTCGAACCCACAAAAAAAGAAGATACTGCTGTGTTAATAGTGTTGTGAATAACTTTTTGTGAAAGCTTTTTACAGACAAGTTGCAGTCTCGTTTCTGGAGGTTGAGCTGTATCATGCAAAGTAACATGGAAAGTGGTCACATGGGAGCATGACACTATGCCATAATGTTCGTTTCAGTTGACTCTCTTGCCCTACAAGTCACTGCTCACTGTGACCAGTGATGGATCAGCAGTGTCTGTGTGATTTTCATCACACTTCTGTCCTATGCCATCCTTACCAGAGTTGGCGACACATAGATACCCAAATTTCGATAGTGATGCTTTCTCAGGTGGTTGTTTTTGAATTGCTCACTATCAGTTGACACTTCAGCTGCATCAAACTTCTTTTTTACCTCTTCAAGAACAACATAAACAACAATCTTATGACACCTGTGTTGTCCTTCTAGTTGCCTACAAAGACCAGTTAATCTAGCAACAACACTGACAGTCTCTACTATCTTTTAATGGGAAAGAGGTGTGTCCCACCATGTGTTCCACATTGTTGTCGCGATGTGGGATGGCTGGGGAGGCAACAACTGTAATATGTTTGCATATCTTAAAGTGATGCTTGTACTGTGTTATAACACCTATTTTAGTCTTGCACTTGCTGCACAAGAACACTGGCTCACAGTCGTGGTGAAAAGCTTTTGTATGTTGAGCAAATGAGTTGTATGCACTACAAAAAAAAGTCACAGTGATAGCACACATATTGCTCTACCAGGCCTGGTGCGGTTCCTTCTGACAATGCTGCTGATGCAGACACACTGCTGCTTGTCTCCTACACTGTTGCAGCTGCAGTACACATGGCCGTCTCTGTATCTATTGCTGCCGTGCCACCTGTCATGGTAACTTCAGGTGGTATCGGGCTCACTTCTGCAACAGAGGTGTCGTTTGCCCCTTGAGAGCTCTCGTCATCAGGGCCAATAATTTCGTAGGCATTGTCTCCTGCATCGAAGAACCAATAAGAACAGCCTGAATTATTGAACATAGCTCTAAAAGTACGGACATCAAAACTTAACCCCAAACTCTGCACATCAGTGACCAGGCTTAATGAATAATACTTGCAGGAGGAGTTACACAATTGTGTGTGTACATTACAGTTAAGCCTCATTAGAAGAGATAATCAAGAGGCACGGGAAACATGTCTCTCGAAACCAAAAATTTTAAAACACTGAGGAGCCAGACTAGATCACTTTATTATGCATCATCACTAAGGTATGTTTAGATATATCTGAAGGAATAATTGCTCAGGGTGGCTTAAAGGGCCCCTAAACCACTTCATGACATTTTTTGAACATTTCAAGCAAACACGCGCATTAAAATCAGAATGCCGTCACAATTGACGATGCCAATCGCCACAGTGCGTAGCACTGTGGGAGCACCACAATATGAAGAAAACGACCCCGTGCGCCTCTCTGGACCTATCCTGCAACCCCCAGTTTTTCCTGACATCACCAGGCTGTCTCTGATCATGTGACCAGTTTCCGGTGCTGTCGATTGGTCGAACAAAAGTGTACGACTGCCGGCAAGGCCTGCAAGCAAATACACACTCCTTCTTCCTCGTCGCGTTGCTCGCGATGCCATTGTGGGCAGCCAATGGGGGCAAAGAACAGAAACGCCAACAGAAGGGTCTCCCTATGAGGCTCTTCAACTAGAGTCACCATACAGTTCCATTGTATTGGTGAGGTCATTAGCGCCATCCCTCGCAGGACGACGGGCCTGCGCGGCAGCAACAGAGCTCGTTGGTGATGGCCTGTCCCGTAATATTTGGAGGTGTACTAGGCGAGGAAAAGACGATACTGTCCAGATGGCGTATACCAGATGAAAGAGTAAAATGAGCGGGGAGTACTTTTCGATAATCAGACACGTAGCTCCACTAATACTCCACCATTTCGAAAAATTCTCGTGGCTACGTGTTCGTTGCCTTAACATTTACAACTGCAATACCGCAACTAAATTTCAA
Source organism: Dermacentor variabilis (assembly GCF_050947875.1). Taxonomy (NCBI): domain Eukaryota; kingdom Metazoa; phylum Arthropoda; class Arachnida; order Ixodida; family Ixodidae; genus Dermacentor; species Dermacentor variabilis. The sequence continues at coordinate 183,227,069 of NC_134572.1, read as the reverse complement.
CCTCCGTGGTTTAGGGGCCCTTTAAAAAGACATTCACAGCTTTTTAGTGACTGTAGATTGTGTTAGCTTCCTTCCTAACTTCTGAAAGTTAAACATTTCATTTTGCAAGCCTTGTTGCTCGCAATGCCTTTGAGGTGCTCTTAGACGCTCATCAGCTTCAACTGTCGACAATTTCTGCCCTGCACTGTCCTCGTTGCCCTCCTTTTCTAGTTCATGCTAAAGAGACATGCGCAATTGACCTGTGTGAGGATTGCGTGATCTTTACGCCCTTCGGAGCACACAAGGTGCATGAAGTGAATGTGTCTGGGTTGTGTCCCTTCGAAGTAGTTAATACTTAAAAAGTCGTTAGTAACAAAGGTGACTCTTGTGTACAGTGTTGTTAACGTGGCAAACATCGGAAAACCAACCAAACCATTTTCAGATGTCTCTTACAACCAAGTGTATCTTGTAATGAGATTCTACTGTACTGAATATTTTTCATCTATGGATGATCTGCATGTACATATAGTCACAAACATGTTGTGTGGAATGGCAAAATCAGGAAAAAGCTCGTACTCTTACTTTTTCTCCCTAACACAAGCAGCTGATAACAATATGATAAAAAGCAGGTAATGAGGCTAGCATGGAACATAATCCTTCAGCTCTAAACAGTTTTTTGGGCCCGCATCATTCCCTCATGACATAAGGAAACAACTTGATTGCAGTAATGGCTGCATGTGATCTGAGTTGATTGAAACGAACAATACATAAGGTTGCCCTGTATGTAATTTTATCAGAGTGCTTTTTAGATGTCCTGCTGGCGATCCTGGCTGCACAATGTTTCTCATGCTTTTTGGCATGATTCCTTTCTTTTCCACTCCACTCTTTTTTCTGTTTTTATCCTCTTTCCCTTCCCCCTTGCATAAAATACCACACCTGAAGTATCAAATCCGTTGAATTATTGTGTGTATCAAACCTGTGAACATGCGGGCTTCTCTGTGGTCTGTGTTGTATTTTTGCGCTGTACAAGTCAATTCAAAATGAAAGATGGAATGTCCCTGATTTTAGTATAATTGTACGTATATATATATATATATATATATATATATATATATATATATATATATATATATATATATATATATATATATATATATATATATATATATATATATATATATATATATATATATATATATATATATGTCTCATGTTTTGAAAGATGTGTACATTCAGGAGTGCCTGCATGCTCTTCTTCCCTGCTCCAGTGACGAAAAGGAGAGCCTTTTTATGTACCACAGTAAAACATTCACAAGTTTTCGCTGTGCCCATTACATCACTTATCATATGGATCTGTCACAATACAGAGCAGCAGTAGTCCATAATACTAACCCATCCCAACATAACTATACATTAGCACATACCGACATGCTGTGAAACAGCTGTTGCAAAGCCGCTGGTGCTGGCAATTTCCACAGCACTGCAGTGGTACAGCCGAGTGCCACCTGTATAGTGACAAATGCATATGCATGTTAGCAACTCACTAGTTGCTGATGGTTTCATAAGCTTTACACTACACAATAAAGTAATCTAGACAACTTTGTTGGAACAAATACACATAATTAGGACACCATTTAAAGACTAACACGATTAATTGCCCCCAATCTCTCACTCACTAAGGGATAATACTACTAAAACATCGGTGGAGAGCTCAGATTAACACAGTCCATAAAGGACAAGCGTTCTTTGAGGAAAACAGCTATAACAGCGGTTAGTTTTCTTGATCATTTTATGTGCTAGCTTTGATTTAAATGTCATGCAGTACTATAAAATATGAAGTGCCGCATTTCTAGCAGCAGAAGGCGTCGTCAGCCTCATGGTACAACTGTTTTTTGCACTGTTTGTGTCAGTGAGCCGACACATACAAAGAAAACCGAATTCACACATACATATACAGTGCCAAGTGCACTCCTCCTTCCGAAAACGCAGCTGCCAGTTCCAATGCTGCTGAAAGGAAAGGTTACATAGAGTGCGAGACTGCATGGAACTACCACTTATGACTGTAAGTGTATGATCTGCTGATTGGAGAGGTAGTCACATGCTATTTCTAGTCTCATTTAGAAGCATTACTAAAGGATGAATTAAAATCAATTCATAAGTCATGAATTTCACGCATCCACAGTTTGGTTAAATAACTTGTGAGGAAAAGACATGTTTACCTGGAATAGCAACCTTTTTTCCTGCTGCAAAATTTTGCTTCGAATTAATGAAATAACTTTGCAGCGTCATAATATATTGTGTTTCTCGCAACTACTTCCCCTGCAGTGGCGAGTTACAGTGTTTATATCTGACTCATTGGGCGACAATACTGCCAAACACAAATGCTTCACGAACACGAGAACACGTCCCTCGCAGAGAATAGCAACCCTATATGCCTCTGTGAGACATGATCGCACCTTTGTGGTCAAAATGTACATTAGAACGACACCACCATCTCATTAAAAAAGCCTCAGTACAAGGCAGCAGCCAACTGCATAATGTGAAATTGCAATTGATGTCCATTTACTGGTGGCCTGTGTTCGAGTCACTTCTGGCAGTTGACTGGGTGCTGAGAAATGGACGTCCTGGGTTGTCCCTACAAAACATACAGGGTTATGTCAAATGTTGAAAATGTATATACACAGGCATTTCATAAGTTGCAAAACAAATGAGTAAACTAATAAACAACTGTAATGTAAACAGAGTACACATGATAAGATAGGCTGTCAACAGGTAATGCATTACGCGAACAACTTAATGCATAGGAAAGACTATATGTATACGCACTTAGCTGACACACAATTTAATTCGCTCTAGGTTTTTCCATGCAGTATATTCAAATTATTATGTCTTGTGGTTAGAGCAAAATTAGTGTAAATTACGCACTAAATTATGTACCGTGGAAAACTTTTCAATATCCAACTGTGCGCGCTTCGAATGAGTAGCGTAAAATTTGCGTACATGGCATTTAACATAGTTGCTGAACACGGATTTCCTTTGCCCTGTGTCGTGTACAGTGAGCTACATATATCTGCCCCCCCCCTTTTTTTGTACTAGCCATACTGCGTGTCATTGCACCTATACGCACGTCAATAAACCTCACGACACAGAAAAAAAAGCGCCAATCACCCATGCCTGCATGTTGTAGTGGGCCTAACCTAACCAAGCATTGGCTGTTGTTTTTTATAGTAAACACAGGCACCGTGCTCATTGCAAGTATGTATCATGTCACTGAGCAAATATGCAATTTCATTGTACGAGTATTTCTTTATCACATGGATGTATCTGTTGAGAGGCAAGACAAAAAGCAGTCACTTCTCAGAACTAATCCGCTTTTTTAAAACACATTTCTAACTTTTCAATGACACTTGCTGCAATGTGTTTGTCTCCAGAGAGCATAATTGATTTGACTTTCCAATCGGAGACATTACATAAATATACCATGTTAAGATGACTGCCTGGAGCACGTGAGAATTTTCATCTTGGTGCAACATACTGTATCTTGATTTTGTTTACATTTGGTCTAATAGTACACCCAATATACCCACATACTAGTTTTCTTGTCCAAATTGCATGCCAATCTATTTTGATTTTTTGGCATTGGCTCCTCTGCACTACGTGAAGTCGCGCTGCACTGGCTCTTTCACAACCTCTTGTCCTTGCAGCTGCCTTCTTGAGGTATATAAAGCGGATGCCTGAAAAATATCATATGCAAAAGTCAACACAAGGGCATGGTGCAAAACAACATCAAGACAGTCAAGGCCATGGCAATAAAAGAAAGTCGTAGCTCTTAGTCTTCTTAGTGAAATGCATGCAAAACATCCAAATGACTGCAACAGTCAACTGCTAAATTAACTTCAATTTTAGATTTACACAAAAAAGAAATAACGGACAGTTCATCCTCGTTCGGCACGAATGTTAGAATACTCCTGCTAATGAATAGAATATTGGTCATTTTCAGACATCATAGGTCTGTCATGAGTCTGGTGTATCGCAAACACCACTTGTGACACATCCTAAGCACGTGCCCAATGTGCCCCCCGCACTATCCCTGGTTGTGCCACTGCTGAAGCCATAATTTGGGGATTATAGCTACAAATATGATGCTCAGGAGGGATGAAAATTTTGTCCTTCAATTCAATGGATATATGGATGTGCCTATAAAAAAGGGCAACAAGGCTTGTTATGGCAAGCTTACCCACATTTCAATACTAACAAGAAAGTTCGCTGCAGCCTGCATCTAAGCTTACTAAAAGGCATGAACTTATTTTCATGTATGAGGTGCACAATGAAGTTCATTTTTGACAGACCCGACTGCTGCTGCAGTTTGAAATCTAGCATTTTAGATTCTTGAAGGCATGTAAAAGTTGCAGTTAAACCGCAGTTATTAGTTTATTACACCAACCTATTGTTCTGTGTACGACAGACTGGTAACACGGAATTAAAGCAACATTTTATTTTGATGTTTTATTTCTCTACAAAAAATATTCAAGCGATAAACACATTTTGATCTGCCATGCAATAGCAAAATGCACACATTACGCTTGTAACCCCCAAAGGAAGGCTGATTTAGCTATTCATGACATAACTCTGACACGCCAACTCATATTAGCAAATGAACAGGCATGTCCAAAATAATAAGCGTATGCAAAGCGCCATTGCAATTGTAATTCCACACAGCAGCCGTTATATTCGATGCCGATGCATAACTAGCTGCTCGACAATTCACCGAGTTCGTAGACATAAGCATCCTTTCAGTTTCGCACCGTGCACGAAAACCGCAACAGGAGACAAAACCAGACCTACCTATAATCACACCATTTCAATATATGAGCAAAAACAGTTCAGTCTTAGGTATGGATAAACACTGTGAGAGCGATTTAGTGCGCGACGGCGACGAGCGACAAAACGGGCCGTCGCTTGAACAGATGGCTCGGTTCTGGAAATCTAGAAATCGTCGCTCATCGCCCGAAAGTGCTATGAGCGACTAGCCAATAGCGCGAAGCCGGAACTGGATGTACATCGCTCAAGTACTACCGATTGTAGCGCGGAACGAGCAAATGATTCAATCTTTATACGTGCAAGGATAAAAACCTACGGCAAGACCCCCGGAAATATTTTATGCTACTTTTTTAGTAAAATACATCAACGTAAATTATTAAGCACGCGTCACGCGTGATTGCAGCCCTCATGCCGGCAACGCGACAGCCATCTCCATCGCGTCGCTTGTAGCTGCCGCGCGCAAGATCGCTTATATGGTGTTTATACTTTTTTCAGCATAAAACATGGATTCCTCGGGCGTTTTCAGTAAGTTCAAGATAACGCGCCCAACTGACCTCTTGCAGCATGCAGCTGAATGCCTGCGGCAAAGTTTCTAACTAGCACTGGTGCTGCACGTAATTATAGTGGTCGCAGATTCCCCCTGCGCGAGACACCGTCAAGCGCGCGGTTTATTTATAAAAAAAGCAGGCTGCCAGCAAAAGGACGCCTTCTGTTATGTGATTCCTTAGTTCAACAGCGTTCCGCACACAGTAGACTGCCAAACTGAATAATTTCAAACACACAAAACGCACGCTAATCACGCTCCGCATAGGCTCGGAATCACGAGCTGGTGAACGAACCATTTTAAGCGTCCTCTCGCCTGGCGTCTTATTGAACATACCATAGTTCTGGCAGCGTTTGCGTTCTTTAAAACTCTTACGGACAACTGCAAAGTGATAAAATCACATGCAGTTATCGCGACGACTGGCTTTTTCGATTGACATCGAGAGACACAGCGCGTATGCCTAGTCATTTGTCAATCGCGTCGGCTAAGCGCAGCGACGACATCCTGGTGATAGCATCACATATACGGAGAATGTGCACCTAAGTTAGAATTCACTTACCGTGGAGGATTTGCTGTTATATCCAAGGCATAACGAACGACTGTCGTGTTTTCGTAGCGACGCGAGATGGCTGACATACGATCTCCCTTGGCTGGCCTTCGCGGCCGCTGTGCTGCTCGCTGTACGGATCACCTTTCTCCGGTGCTGTGTTGTTCCGCGATGTTGAGCGCGCGCGCGCGGTGAAGCAACTCCGAGTGAAAAAGTAGAGCGCTCGCTACGCGTTGCTTTGAACTGCGGCGGCCTTTTCTCTTAGAAGCAAAACGATGTGTTCTTTGCTCAGCGTGCATGAAGGATACATTGCCATGTTCGGGGCCAGCCACCTACAGTTGAAGCAGAAGATTACGCTACGTTTTGTTCTCTATTGCCGCAAGAGTAGAACGGGCATTCTACTCTCTCTCTGAAGGGGAGAGTGAAAAGCCCATTTCACTCTCTGCTTGGTGACAGAGTGAACAATGCATTTCACTCTCCTCGACATTTTGCGAGAGTAAAACGACGCTTTGAAGAGTGAACCGGCCGCCTCACTCCTGCGATACCCTTCCTTGTTTTTAGAGTGTAACCAATTTCACGGTGACTGCTGTCGTTAATTCGATTAGCATTGAAGCAAACTAGGGGCGCCCCGTGCGGCCACTGACGAAATGCATCATGTATGAGCAGTCTACAGCCGCCGCGATGCTCTCTCGCTCTTCGATCTGAACTCGCCGCACCACCTAGCGGCGGGGACGCGAAATCCCTCTACTTCTGCGTGGCTACGGAGATTGCACCAGTGGCACAGCGGTGCAATCTCGGATAAATCATGCCCTGCTGCCATGGGGAATTGACGGCGGCTGAAAGTGGCTGAAGTATAGGCTAAGAATGCTAATAAAAATAATAAGAAATGCCTATGGTGAAGCCTCTATGCACTGACTCCTTCTGAATGCATAGTACACGGAAGCACTGCTTTGTGTTCTGTGTGTTGGTCTGTAAACTTGGATAATATTTTCGCGCCAGCCCACAAGGACAAAAGGATGACGCAGGCACCCCTACGCGCTAAGTTGAACAGTTTGTTCTTGTGAAATTCAAACATTTATACACCATTCGCGATAGCGCCACTCGTCATCAAAGTGTCGTATCGGTCCTTCCAATATGGCCATCTCTTTATCGAGCAGGTCTAGAGACGCGGCGATACCACAGGTTTCAGTATTCCGCCCGATAGCGTGTGCTTCTATAATTTCACGCTCATCCTTATCTCTATGTCTGACGAGTATAACACCCATCAATGATGAAAGGTTCACAGCCGCACTCTTCACAAAGGACAGATGAAAGTCGCGCAGATTCCTTACGTTTAACGTACGTTTTTTGGAGTGGTGATTAAGGAACTGTCCCTTTTCTTTTGTATAATTCATATCCGATCGCAATGGCACCTCATACCCAACGTCATCTACAAAATTACCAAACTGGTTATTATGGCTGTTCGAGTAACCAAGTACAATTTTCGGCTAGGGTTTGCTAACCCACACACTTTGATGAGTTTATCAGGTGCTGAAAAAAACTACCCTTGCTTTTATGCGACTAGCAATCTTTTCAAGAATGTGTGCCGTTATATATGAGCATTGCTCGACCGCAATCTTTAGTTTGTACACACTCGTGCATTTGCTGTATTTTTATTGAAACACAGTTTAAAGAAACAGTCAGAGCATTTGGCCTCAGCAATCCATCCAAAAACTTCTCATATATATGTAGCAGAGGGTTCAGAAAGATTAGAAAGCTCCTGCTGATATTTTTTTCTGAGGACACGTATCTACAGAAACGTGACCCTGCAACCACTAACTATACGCGTCAAGAAGCCCAACAAGAACATACCGCAGTGGCGTACTACCATTTCGCTGTTAAGCTAGGTGACAAGGGATCGAATCCCAGGCTGCGGCGGCCGCAACTGGATACAGGCGAAATGCAAACACGCTCGCGTAATGTGCGCGTTAAATGTGTGGTGATGTGCACCGCACCAAACGTTTCACGCGTTGTGCAAGTTAAAGAAACCCAGCAGTCCAAAATTATTCCGGAGTTTCCCAATACGGCATACCGAAACATGAAACACCAGCATTTGATTTTCAATTTAACTATCCCAACAAATACAACAACGAAAAAAATGACTACCAATTCGAGAAAGCTTGTGCGGTTGAAGATGTCAGCGTTTAGTATTCGTAGGATGCATGTGGTCTGTCGCACCTCATAACTGTTAAACAGTAAAAAGCGCAAATGGCGCTTGTCTGAATTTTATGACGCACCTTCTCTACGAGCGAGCGTGCTATTACATTTACACTTGCTCCAGTGTCGACCATAGCGTCCTTCGTGGTTCCAAGGCGACCTACGTTGACGAACACTTAAATGGTGCGAGTTGTCGCACAGTAAACACAAGCCAACAGTTGCGCCACCAGCACGACGGACGGCACTGCGACAGAGACAGGGTACTGCCTCCCTGGCCTATTGTCCGTAGTTTCTTCGGCAAGTTTTGTCGGCGTTCCAGAATTGTCACCGTAGAATCATGCTGTGGCCCGAAGCACGGGTTGCAGTGTATACTGATCGACGTCGGTAAATAACGAGAAAGACAATCCTGTGCATCCGGAGTACAAGGCCCGCTACTTGTACTTTCCCGCTGCGTGTGATGAAAGTTGCTTGCGGAAGACTGCGGAAAGCATCTTTTTATGCAGCAGGGAATAATGATGATCTTTGACGTCTGTTGAGAACATCTGTATGCGCCGACTGCAGGTATTGCATACGTGTAGAGAAAGGTGCGATGAATTGTTTAAAGAAAACGGTCAACCCCCTCACGGGTTGCCATTAAAGTTCTTGCAAGGCCAACCAACACACTTTTCCTAGTCCCGTGCTATGACACAATGACAAGAAAGGGTAGATCTACTTTGTTCATTTTAGAGGACGAAAACATATCACGTGTCAGCTCATCCTTTTGCCTACGGCTGGTGACAATTTCGACATATTGAATTTGGTGTGCAGGTCCTTACTCTTGCTTGCCCTTCTTTCAGTGCTATTTTACAACTATCTTCCTCTTCTTCGTGATTTGGGAGAGGGAAAACACGCTCAGTTCTGCAGCCCATATGGGAGCACGGCGCAGCGTAATGGGGAATGGGGACGGGGAAAGAAAGATGAGAGGATAGAGGGGGAAGGGAGAGTAGGTTTCAGGAAGCAGACGTCAGCATCATCTAGGGGCGATGGCCGGCGCTCGGGCAGAGGCCGTGCGAGGCCGAAGTCTATTGGCGATCTAGGAGCCCGTTTGTGTACACATATTCAAGCAGGCTTGCCAGTGCTGGGAGGTGGTAGCGGGCCGGGAAGAGCAGGTGTGTCTCTGAGGTAGCCGGGAGTCCATACCGTCGGTAGGTGGCAGTGACTGGAGCGCGCTCCTGGGTTAATGCAGGACAGGTGCAGAGTAGGTGCTCGAGGGTCTCGGCGTCACCGCACCTTCTGCAGGCGGGCGAGGCGATGCGTCCTTTGGCATGGAGCCTAGCTTCCGTCCACACGGAGCCCGTGCGCAGACGAAGGAGTGTGGAACGGTCCCGTCGCGAGAGGCCGTTCTCAGGGAGGAATTTTGGGGCGCGGTTGGTAGCTACCCTGCTATCCGGATGGCTGGATGTGAGCAGCTGTTTGAGTCTCTGCCTGGAGAAGTCCGATGCTGCGACTGCTCTGGTGAGTGGAACGGTCGGGTGGTGGGCGGCCTGAGCAAGGACATCCGCCTCCTCGTTTCCAGCGATCCCTACGTGGGAAGGCAGCCAGTGGAAGGAGACGGCTACCCCCACTGCAGAGAGGGCCGAGATTTTTGCTCTCAGGAGGGTCTCAGTGACTCCGTGTCGATGGTGATCGGAGAGTGCTTGGAGAGCCAGTCGCGAGTCACTTAGCGCCGCTACTGGTTTTGTCGGGGGGTCCTCGGCCAGGAGGTCTGCAGCCAGGTGGAGTCCCGCCAGCTCAGCTGCTGTGGAGCTCGCGCGAAAAGGAAGTCGGCACTGCCTGCTCCTGCCCTCAGATGGGATAGTACATGCCGCCGCTGCGGAGCCATTGGAGAGCACTGAGCCATCCGTGTACACGAGCAGCCTGCCGTACAGCTCTTCTAGGAGTTTGCCAGTAGCTGCATGTTGTAGTGCTGCTGCTGGCGTCCGGCGCTTTGATGCTCCATTCAGGGATAGGTGCACCTCTGGAGGCTTCTCGTGTGGCGGAGGTGCGACCATCGGCACTAGTCGCTGTACAATCAGCTCCTCGTAGAGCTGACAGAGGCCCCCCATGCGAGATAGTGGCTGGCTCTGCAGTCGGCAGAGCAGAGCCCCACCATCTGGAGCACGGTGCAGACGGTCAATGTGCCCAAGCCCTATGGCAAAAACCAGTGTCTACCAGTGCCTTGCAGTGTGAAAGAAGCGCGTTTATTTGACACTGGTTCAGACTAGGAACGCTGGCGCTCGCTGGAAATCACGGCGACCCCAGTGAGAACGCTGGATAAGAGTTAGGTCACACTAGACAAGACGCTGCTTTCATCGTCATCACGTTGGGGCGCACTGGTTGGTGCTGTACAGGCGCTGGTTCTAGCTGCAGTTCGCTCGCTTGCCGTGGAATCTGCGCTGGTTGTGTTTGTGCCACGCTGGTTCCAGTACGTAAAGAGCATAGGCACAGCTGAATATTAAATACTTTATACAATTTAATCGCTTTATACCAGTCTCTTGTCCTAAATTATGCTATGTACCGGGGTCAAGTTTCCTATTACCTAAATGTTAGCCTAATCAACTTACTACTACACATCCCAACACGCGCATTCTTCTTTTTGGCGATTTTAACTTGCTGTATATTGACTGGCACAACTTCACACCAACAAGCAATGAAGAAATAACTAACTCCTTTATGTCTGTCTAAATTTTAATCTCATCCAATTAGTAAAAGAACCTACACGCGTCGTACGTGATTCGTCAGACATCGTGGACCTTATGCTAACTATCACCCTGGAAGTTCAGCAAGTCTTGGTTATCTCCGCGAAGTTAGCGACCAAGAAATTCTTCATGCTACTTTCACCTTCATCGCAGATTGGCGCCAAACGTTCCACAAAACGATTCGCCTTTACGACAAAGGCAATTGCAATGAAATGAACAACCAATGACTCGCTTTTTTTCCAAACTTCGAAAGAGGTTTTCATGACCGATCAATTCAGGACAACTGGCTTACATTTAAAACCAAACTAGCCGAACTAACATCCAAATTCATTCCCACCATTACATTTCATGCAAATCATAACAAAACATGGCTCACAAAGTCCTTGAAAACACTTGAGAACATGAAGAAACAACTTTGCCGTGCAGCAAAACTAAACCCAGGCGAATGCGCATGGAATAAATACTACGAGGCCGAGTAAACATATTTGCGGTCCATTTGTAATGCCAAACAAGCATTTTTTCGTACTGACCTGCCTAGTTCTTAACCGATAACCCCAGAAAGTTTTGGCAAGTTCTAAACCCTGATCATGCGCCTATCATCACACTTACTGACACACTTGGCGAGGAAGTGAGTGACGTTGCATGTGCAAATATATTTAACACTGCATTTATATCCGTCTTCACAAACGAAACTGATATGCCACCATCTGTCCCAACTGGCCAACCAAGATCGCTCATGCTACCAATCACATTCGCTTCACACGGCATCACCTGTATCAATGAAAATATTAAGATGTCATCTTCTGCAGGTACTCACGAAATCACCAGTAAACTCTTAAACAAACACTCGGCATGCTTCTTCAGTGTATTTATCATTACTGTTCACACAATCACTCTCCACAGGTAGTATACCCAGCGATTGGAAGGTGGGGAAGGTCATTCCGGTCTTCAAATCAGGTAGGAAAGAATCGCACTTTAATTATTGCCCCATCTCTTTCACAAGTGTGTCATGCAAAATCATAGAACATGTAATCTGTTCTTGCATAATGATTTTTCTTGACTTTATTAATTTCTTTCATCCTTCTCAACACGGCTTCCGTAAGAACCTATCATGTCCTTTTTGTCCTTGACCTGCAGTGGCCCTTGATTCTAACCTTCAAACTGACTCAATCTTCCTACATTTCGCGAAAGCCTTCAACAATGTTCCTCACAAGTGCTTGCTACTAAAGCTTTCTTGGTTAAACTTGCGCCACAATGTCATGCAGTGGATAAAAGAAATTCTGGCAAACCGTACCCAATTTGTTCACGTTAATAATCCAGCCTCTAGGTCTCTTGCAGTAACATCAGGCGTCCCGCAGGGGTGAGTCCTTGGTCCCCTTCTATTTTTAATATATAATAACGACCTACCAACACACGTCTCCTGTAACGTTCGTACCTTTACCGATGACTGTGTTATCTGTCACACAGTCAGCAACCCCTCTGACCAACTAACTCTCCAAAGTGACTTAACTTGCGTCCAGGACTGGTGTAACCAATGGCTCATGGAACTAAACCCTGATAAATGCAAACTCATGTCATTTCATCGAAAACGTAATCCTCTCCTGTTCCCTTATACAATCTCACACGTCACGATAGCATTAACACACTTTTACAAATACCTAGGCGTAAGGTTGTCGAAATATCTAACCTGGAGCGCGCAAGTCACTAGAGTGATATCATCTGCTAACAGAAACCTTGGATTCTTAAAACGTCATCTGCGTCTAGCTCTACCAAACCTAAAATTGCTTGCCTACAAGTCACTCGTACGCTCTAAGCTGGAATATGCCTCTGTCATCTGCAGCCCTAACCAAAGATATCTAACAAACTGTCTAGAATCAGTACACAACCGTGCCACAGGTTTCATTCATTCATGCTATTCATATAATGTCACTGTATCATCGTTACAAGCAGAATCTCGATTAACCACCCTGGCTTGTCGGCGTTGTATCGCTACTATGTACTTATTTCATAGGTTCTTTACAGCTCACTTCATCAGCCACCCTACATCAGACCTCATGCACGCATTTCACTCCGCATTGGTCATCCCCTTCAAGTCGCCCGTCCACGTGCACGCACTATCACTGTTGCCTCATCATTCTTCTCACGCTCAGCCTCGGCCTGGAACGGCCTTCCACACTACATCGCAGCAATCACCTGCCCATCCACGTTTTTAGACTGTACATATTTACCAGCGAGCAAACTTCTATCTAAACATGCTTTCCTTGTGTATTTATTTCTTTTATTAGCTACCCACCCCGTATGTATTAACCCCAATCCTGGGGGCCTTTAAGGTAATAAAATGATGTGAAAGTGATGTGAAGTCATAAAAGTCTATCTTCTGTCGCAGCTTGTAGTAAAGGTGTGTGAGCTGCCCTGTTTATGCAGGCAATTTGACACTGAAGATCACTTTCGTTTTCTGAATTTTCCATGTTGGCCGGGCGGATAGCTAAATCCTAGAACAAAACAACGCAAACGAAGAGGGCGCCTCGTTTTTTAGTAGCTTGTATGTAACCTATGACTGGGAGTAGTCGCCGTTGTCGCAGTGTTGCGGAGTTGACACGAATCATCATCATCATCAGCCTGGTTACGCCCACTGCAGGGCAAAGGCCTCTCCCATATTTCTCCAACAGCCCCGATCATGTACTAATTGTGGCCATGCCGTCCCTGCAAACTTCTTAATCTCATCCGCCCACCTAACTTTCTGCCGCCCCCTGCTACACTTCCCTTCTCTTGGAATCCAGTCCGTAACCCTTAATGACCAACGGTTATCTTCCCTCCTCATTACATGTCCTGCCCATGCCCATTTCTTTTTCTTGATTTCAACTAAGATGTCATTACCTCGCGTTTGTTCCCTCACCCAATCTGCTCTTTTCTTATCCCTTAACGTTACACCTATCATTCTTCTTTCCATAGCTCGTTGCGTCGTCCTCAATTTTTCATGTTCGTGTCATGTTTCCATGTTTCATGTTTTGTGTCAACCCAGAGTTGACACGAAACATGGAAGTTATTTAGACGCGTTCGAACGGACCCAGAGTTCGAAGCCTACATCTGATTGATACCATCGCACCGATAACAGAGCTGAGGTGATTAGTGCGCTTCCACTTTCTTTAGAGTACTCAAAAAAGACAGAAAACCTTCTGACGCTGAAATACACATATTTTAGCATTCGCCAGGTACTCGCGCTGAGATCGGTCCTTTCAAGCGAAGCTTAGGCTTAGCGTATCCGCCGAGTTCACCTACACGCTACACGCCTGGGCTCACGAATAAAGTCCACCAAGGATAAATCTCTCTATCTTACAGTTTTCGCCTCGGTGTTCTTAACTAAAGTTTTGTTGTGTCTACAGTGTCAGCAGAAGAAGCGATGAGCGCAGATGTGACGCGTTACAAACATAGTGCTGTCGCCGAAGGAAGCCAGCACTAGCCCACGCTTTTCTGACGAAGATATGTGACTAGACAGACGTGTCGATTGAAACTCATCATTGAACTAAGAAAACGTTGCATATCCCTTGCACGAAGAACAAGAAACGGCTATCAGAATCGGCAGTAACATCCCATACAGCGACCCGGGCCGGCGGTTAATTTAGGACTTTTTTCGAAGTTAAAACACCAATCGCAGGCAAAAATCAATGGTACGGCATTTCCAAGCATACACGGGCAAGGAATTTTTTTCTAATACAGGCGCAAGTTTCAGGTGCTGGCTGGTAGCGCATCTGCCATGTCTGTGCAAGAATTATCCCTGTGATCACAGTGTGCCTGGATCTTCACATGGAAAATTGTCCTCGGATGTCCATGTCCTAGCGTACTGGTAGAGTACCGGGCTTGGGATTTCTGGGTCAGATGATCGAGTCCAGCCAAAGTGTTTTTTTGTTTTTACTTCTTATTTTTTATTGGACTGTAACGCTGTCTGTTCATTTCTGTGTCCAAAAAAATACACGCGCTGACTAATATGCACTAGAGCTGTTTTTCACGCCAGTACTCGCACCTACCAGTACGCCGCGACTGTCTAGCCTCCCAGCTTCAAGCGCGCGACACTGTGCCCATAATCCGGCATGACACGGGACACTGGACACTGCATTTTGAAGTAGGCATGCTTGAAAAGTTCCTGAATAACCTGCATTGCCTTGGTCTTTCTTGTGGCAGACATGTTCCAGTGAAACATAAGACAGGCTGATTGTCAGAACAGTTCCACAATGTGGTCGATATATGCAGTGAATCGACGCCATCAATTTGTCTGGATGCTGAGGTTTGGTAGTTCCCTATGCACTTGGACGTACATAGACTCGTGGTACTACCAGCCTCATCTCAGCCATTCGAACAGCAGGATTTCGCAAATCCTCCAGTCGTGCCCCCTGGACTGGTTGAAGCCGTCGAACAGATCTTTGACTTCTGGAGGCAGTTGCTTCACATGGATGCAGTACGAAAGCACACGTGCACGACATATAGCGATGGCTATCAAGGTGACGAGAAACAACGAGTGCGAAATCGAAAGGTTCTAAGGGACCGGAGAACAAGAAATGTAGCCGAGCATCAGGCGCGATGACATATTTAGCCATTAGCGGTGGGTGGCCGTTCGGCCATGGCCTACGACAAGCGGCGGCAGGTACTGTAATCAAGTTTGGTTGTGGTGGCTGTGGTACACAGGCCGGTAAGTTTCCCAGGAGAGGTCGGTTCACTTAGCCAGGAGCCCGGTCGCACCTTTGTGGCCAATTCGTGCCGCATGGTTTTTGTTGTACATTTACAATGACATTTACACTATGGCATATGGCCATGCTGTGAAGCCCCCTATGGTTTGAAGAGAATGGGTGTCCACAGATTTCCAAGAAAAACTGTGGAACGTCCACCAAAGCCACTATAGAAACCGCAGTGCTGAGCCGAGCACCAGACAAAGAGACACCTCTACTCATTAGAAAAACCGGTAATATTTCGGTGGCACCGTGCTTCCTGCCCCGTACCTTTCGTGTAAAAAGGGTCTGCGCTATCGATAGGCCCCGACTGTCGTTAAGATACCCTTGCCTGACACTTACGTTTAGACTTTCTCCTGATATGTGCGCAGTGATGCGAGCGTCTTTCAATATGGGAAAACCTTAACTGTGCAACCTCCCGATCAGTTTGTAAGGCAGAATGCAGTGCCTTCATATCAATAACGAGGTTGAGCATCTGATTTTTTGCCAGGGCCGGAATTTCCCTCGACATTGGCATTATTTGCAAGAAGCAGGACAATCATATGCATGCTTTCCGAACAGTGGTAGAGCACACGCGAAATGCTCCATGTTGCTGGGCTAGACGATACATAATGAAGAATTTATAACCGTAAGACCTATGGGCATATCATGCAAAATGAAAATAAAAACTGGGGATGGGACAAGGCGAGTCCTGAAATTAACGCTCACCTTGTGCTCTTCCAGTTTAGAGCGCAGCTCTCAGGCGCCCGTTCCGGCTTTGAGCATCGCCGTCCCGCGGCGTGTCTCTATGTCCCTCGTAACCGAGCGAACAAGCGCAGCTAAGGATGAAAGAGCGAATGCGGAGCGCAGCGGGAGATAAAGACGGCGAGAGCGAAGAAAGCATGAGGAGGAAAGCGAAGAAGGAGAGTATTGCGAAAGGGTCAGGAGCAAAGTGGAGTGCTGCACGATACATGCTCAATGGCAACCACTAGGAATGCGGCGAGTGCTATGGAAACCAAGCGCTGGCGTGGACTTCGGATCCACTGAGCCGCCGTGGCTAGAGGGTACGCTCCGGGCGACCTTAACATTCCCGCTTTCAAGCTTTCTTTCTGAAAAATGAGCGACGCAACCCGTTTAAACACTTCGTTTTCCGCTGCTGCTAAATGAGCTGCCCGAGCAGAAGCTCAGCCTAGCCGCCGAGAGGAACCTGTCCTTCAGAATCAATATATTTGCTTCCATATATCGCGAATTCGAAACACCCTAACACCTGCGCTCAAAATTTGGATTAAGGAGTATTGTAATCATCGGTGATTTTTTAAATGTCCATTTTGCATTAATGGCCATAGGTCTCATAGTGTAAAATTGTTTAGGGCACACGGTGTCAGTTCCGCAGCAGCAATGACTCGCTTAAAGAAAAATGACTTGATGCCAGTTCGACGCCTTTTCCAAAAGTGCACGGGCTACTCCACGCCTTTACTTCGTATGTCTTCTCGCTATGTGGTGCGGTGACCCTTTCACTGCTGCACTCCCGGCCTCTGAATTGCGAGCGCGAGACTTCTTTCATTTGCCATACCAGTGGAACTTACACATACCGCAGGAACTCACTTAAACAACCTGTAGTCAGCTTCACGGTCGCAGGCAAGGTAGCCCGTATAATTTTGACGAAAGCTGCGCACAGAAGAGCAGAAAGTTTACCATGGTGCTCCCCATGGTGCCGTCGAGCCCACTGAAATGCGTGCGTTTCAGGGTCACTCCTTTGTGGGGCTACGGAAGTTGCAGATTGGGTTGGGGTGCCAAAGGGCCCCTATGGATGTGTCCAGGTTAGAGAGGTGTTCGCATGATAGTAGAGTGGTATCGGTTTCAGAGGCATGCCCAAAGCATATGCATGAGTTGATATTCAGTCGTTCCTGTCATTATCGCTGAGACGACACGGGCAGCACTAGTCGCAGAGGAATCGCTAACAGGTAGGGACATAGTCTACAAACACAATAACGTGAAAAAGGAGTAAATAACTAGTCCCGTATTGCATTCCCATTCTTTCATGTAAAACTAGAGTGTTTTTTTTTTTCATCCGTGTGAAGGTTGTTGGGGAGGATACTCGCATTATTTTAAACGCCCTTCACGAAGTTTTTTGCGGCTGTTCGTAAGAGTTTTCCTAAGAGTTCACCAGTTATGGCGCCAATGGTCGCGCTTTCGAGAACATGTCGCCTCATCCTGAATTGGTGGAACAATATTTCATCGTTGAGTAGGAAACAAAGTCTACATAATGTCGAGATGGCTGGCTTGCAACTGCAGCTGGAGCTTTTTCGGTGGAAGTGAGAGAGGCGGACTGCTTGCATGCACGCGTAACCAAATAAATACAGCCATGCTCCGTACATCGCTTTCACTACTCAGCCAACTAAAAATTATACACTGTTCAGTTGTGCGCCCAAGCAAACACGTACAGAATCCGCGCTGCCAAACATGCTCTTCTTCGACCCCAGATAAAGTCAATACACCAATATTTTGGCCGACGTGCCATCATGGCATGTCTTCCGATAGCGCGTGCATGCCTGTAGCCAAGTATAAGCTTAACTGGAAGGGGCGGTACTCGTAAGGGCCTGCGAAGTATAACGGTAGCATTTAATCAGGGGATCTTGAAAAAGGTTCTAGAGCTAGGTTCTAGAACTCCATATGGATGGTTTCTATTCATGTGACCTAAATTCCGCACGTCGAAAAGTGAGCTAATAGTATAATTTTACTGCGTTTCTTAGGGGTGGTAGTAAAACCGTACAATATTACGCATTTTGCTCCTGCCTGCTAGGGTAACTTTTTAGTCCAAAGTAGTCTTCAAGGCTCATGAGCGGCCAAAACCTCAATTTTCGCAAATTTTTGCCAGCAGTGCAGTAGTAGTTGTAGTAGAAAAACTTTATTATAAACAGAAACCACACGGGCTCCTCCTCAGAAGGGTAGGGGCTGAAAAACTGAGTTTATCGGGAAGGGTGGTTCTCCTGTTCCAAGGCCCTACTGGCACGGGCCATCGGCTTAAGTCACTGGATCTGTCGTAGCTGATCGTCCAGGGCCGGCTAAGACAGCAACGCCTCCCTTCGTTCCGCGGGCTGTTTTTTTTTCGTGTTCTCCCTGTTCTGAACATTTCCACGTGGTGTGAAAGAGTGTTGGTGTTGCTTCACACCACAGGCACATGAATCAACTTGCCATGGGACAGATCAGGTGGAAAGTGTGTATATTTATGTAGGTGCTCATCTGTAATCTACGCAAAGCTTGCCACGCGCGCAAAGTTTGCCGTGCGGAGTTGAATAGATAACTTCTGAGGAGCAAGGCACAAATAAGAGCGCCCAGTTCGTCATTGTGCATCTGATGTCGTATGTGTGTTGTATATCTGTCTCTGTCTAATCCTGATACATTTCATCACTAACTTATTGCACATTTCACTGAAGCCGTCGTTTAGCATGTTTCATATTCATGTTTCAGCTCATGCTTATTCATGTTTTATATTCATGTGTCAGTTCAAATTTTAAAGTTAAGCATTTCTATTCCCTCCTTTCTTTCTTTGTTTTTTTTTTACATTTGTTATGACACTCTTCATGAATTGCGCACTTATTTATGCGTTATGCGCTTTTTATGTTATCGTGTGCTTTTAAACTGTGTACCATATTTCTTTTCGTTATTTCCTGATTGCTTAGTCGCTTCTTCTTTACTACTATTATGTGCACAAATATTATTTAACATATATTGTACTTTTTTCTCCTGGTTGTGTAGGCACTGTTGGGAGTTTCGCCCCCCTTACACAATGCCATACGGGCATGTAACATACTTCAAATAAATAAATAAATAAATAAATAAATAAATAAATAAATAAATAAATAAATGGGTGCGCGTGTGTGTCAGCTTTGCTTGAGCAGTCGCAACTGACGAAGCATGATGAACTCATCTTGTATCTGGGAGCTTTTTACATGGCCAACACGTCTGTTTTAACGCTTAGCTGCAACTCCTAGGACTGAGTTGAATGAGAAAGAAATCCTAACATTTGTGGCTTGCATAGCGACCAAATGAATAGACAGTAACGTGAAATGTACAAATAGTATTGTGAACGTGACATTATCCAAAAAGCATGGCCAAGCTTTTTGTAAAGTCAGAAGTAAATGTTGAAGGTTATTATTCAACACCTTCATCAGACTGTTTATGTCGAGTGCAGGGAAAAGACCTCTTCCACAGTTCACCGGCGCGCGACTGGCCGCTCGTGACACTTTGCCTATGTTCGCGGGCTTCTTTCAAGCTCAGAAAAACACTTTTATGTAGCACGTATCCAGTAACAGAAAGCTTTATCGGGAGTTTTTCGTGTTGCTCTTCAATTGTCTCATTGACACTTTACATCTAATTAAAATATTTGAGAAGTTGAACAACTATTTAGGACTAATTATCTAATTAGGTGGAATGGAATAAAAATAGTCCGAGCATCTCCAAGTGACGACCAACAACATGATCCTTGTTCTTCTGTCCAGCTGCATGACATTTGCTTATTTTTAATCTTTGATTCAAGTTACGTGGGGCGCCCTCTATATAGAAACGAATACGTAAGCAAATACAGTTGAAACTTGATTTAACAAAGTGACGACCACACTCGAGAAAGGAAATCAGGAAAATCGAGAAAGGAAATTTTCGGTCCTTCTAAATCTAAAATTCTAACGTAGAGATATGCAAAGGCTACCGTGGCATTGTCTTTGCCGCTGATCTGGCCATCTGTAGCATAAATCATGAAATAACGAAAGCAGCCACCGCCACCCCTACCGAGGCGGCGTTGAGTCGGCTGTTCCGTGCATGCGGCGCGGCATGCACCCTCGTCAAAATAAAGCTAGGGATGGGACCATGATGCCCAGAAGTTCCAACGCGATAGCTTTAGAGCATACGCTCAAAGAAAAGCCCGTGTACGTCAAAATTAGAAAGGAATGGCCGCTTTTTTGCTCATTTATTTCAGGAAAAACTTCGCTAAATCGAGTTCGGCCAAGTTTGTTAATTCGGGTTGATGATAGCATTGAACCCTATGGTACATGCCGGGGAAATTAAATTTCTACGTTAGATCGGGAACTTCGTTCAATCGGGTTTCGTTTGATCGAGTCTTAACTGTAAGGGAATAAATAAATAAATTGTAAACGTCTGTATTCGTCAAGAGCATTTAGACCAACCGTAAGAGCAGGACACAGTCTTTTAGCACGAGCGGTGTTCCCCGAGCATAAGCGCAGGAGAGATAGACCCACTACGAAGCTATAGATAGGACGGCCCAATATAGCGATCCAATCCTTAGCTACAATTCCCCAGGGAACGAAAAGGGAGCCGTTCGGCGACCTAACAGCTCCTCACTATGAGTAGGTCACAGTACAACTTGAAGCGCTCGACGTTGACAATGTCCACGACGGCGCATGTCTGAAGAACGTTCAATGAGTTCGAGCACGTAGCAGATGGGTGATGTGGGTTCAGCAATATGATAGTGCCTTTGATGATTGTGCAGTGGTTTTGAGGAGAGATCAGGTGCAGCGGGAGGTACTGAGAGCCACACAAGCCATCCAGGAAGTAACGTGGGCGCACAAGTGGCGTCACCGCGAGTGCTCTCCTTGCGCTCTTGGTCACTGGCGGAAAAGGCCCGTGCGAGATCGCGGCACTCTTCCAAATGTCATGCCCTGGCGGAAATGGGTACACATGCCGATTTATCGGGTAGGTATGGTAGAATTCTGTCAATGGTGACCGAATTAAGAAAAAGGGTGAAAAGCAGGTAATGCTCTAAGTGGCTGTGTTCTATACTTAGGTTACGCAGAGCAGAATGATGTCCCAATTTTTGTGCTAGGCGGTCACGTACATGGCAAGCATGTCGCTGAGCGTATGGTTGAAGCGGTTTACAGCGGAAGGGCCCCATTGGTCGGAAGGGGCTTGGGAAGGGGCCCAAGGGTATACAGCGGAAGGGGCCCATTGAAATCAATGCCGACGCGCCCAAATGACAGGGCCGGGCCAATTGAAGGTTTCAGAACGACTCCCGGAAGCTGGGGTGAAAATTTCCAGCACTGACAATTGGGGCAAGAGTGAACCAATTTCTGCACGTAGCTGTACATCCCTCGCCAGTAGTACCGCGGTCGAAAGCGCTGGTACGTTCTGAAAACTCCTGAGTGCACCCACTGTGGGTCGGCGTGGAAAGCTGCGCATATTTGGGCACCCAGACTGCGAGGCACTGCTAGCAACCACTGGTGCCCGTCGGGGTTATAATTGCGTCGCCGAAGCAGGTTCTCGCGACGCAACGTGCGAGAGGTTAAGGTCGAGCAAAAGAACGGTAAACTTGGATAAAGACCAGCAGGCATTGTCGTCAGGTAAGGAACTGTGCGAGAGGGCGCTGACGTTAGAATGCTGGCGTCCGCTGCGGTACAGCACGCTGATACCGTCCTGCAGGCGAAGTGTCCATCGGGCAAGTTGGCCTGCGGGATCTTTCAAGAACGACAGCCAACACTGTGCATGGGTGGCTAGGCATTATTTTATTGTCACAGTGCAATTCGTCTCAGCTATCGTAAACCTACTGGTATAAACGACGACATATTCAGAAAACACTTGTTTATGGTAGGCAATAACAGCACCGAGGCCATCTCCACTATAACAACAATAACTCGGTAGAGAGGTGACATCGGTGACACCAGTGTGCCCCTTGGTAGGGGCTATTAGGTTGTAAGGGCGCGAAATTGGCGGAGACGTTAGCAAACGCACAAACTTTGCGAAGGCCTTATCGCACTTGAATGACCAAAATGGGAGGGTCCCGTTGCGTCTGAGTAGATTAGTGAGGGACGTTATGATGGTGGCGACATTGCGAATGAAGCGTCTAAAGTAAGAACAAAGACCTATTAAACTTCGCAATTTTTTGCCTGACGTTGGCTTGGGAATCCGGTGATGGCTCCAAGTTTTGCTGGAATAGGGGAATTCTATCCTGTGTCCACGAGTGCAGATGCGTGAACACCATCCACAAAAACTTTGATTGCGTTCGAGGGACTGCGTTGAGGACTTTCACATTTTTGGCGGTGTGGCAGCTCTTGCCTTTCCGACTGCGACGATTAGATTTCCTCGTCCGTAGTTTCCGGGCGATGTCGCATCGGCAGACAGAGAGCAACGGCAAGAAGGCGGCGACCGGCGCGCATCGGGCGTCGGGCGCAGTGCCGGTGACATAGCCGATGGGGTTCATCACAAAGATGGTTGGGCTGGCTGGTCACGAGTGGTGCGGTACTAGGCGGCTGGACACGATTACAATAACGTGTGATGTGGCCGGCGCAACTGCACGCGAAGCGTAGGGGCCGGTTGTCCGGGGCACGTCACCGGTTCACTGGGGCAGGTCCCATCCATGTCACGAAACGCGTAGAATGGGGCGCCAGCTGATATGACTGCTTAGCAGGCAGTAATCGGGGCCTAGCCACAACGTCGGCATAATTGAGAGGCATACTTGGAAAGAGTGGTTGGTCTTCGCGACGACTTCAGCGTACCCGAGTGGTCCAGCCACCGGACCTGTTGGGGCGGCGCAACGACTGCAGCGGAAGCTTAGTAGTGCAGCCACTGGAAGTTGTTGGCACTGGTCTTGCAAGACCTCGGTGAATTCCAGCTCGATCGCGCGACGCAGCGCAGGCATAAATTTGAGACAGGCTGTTGTACGTGCGGTGGCTGAGCGAAAGCCATCAAAGAGCGACGGTGTTGCAAATACGAAGTTGACCGTGAGTTTAGCAATAGCTACAGAAGGTGAAGGCTCCTGTAGGAGAATTCTCAGGAAATATTCTTAGTTCATTCATTCATAGGCCTAGGAGACATTCATTAAATAATTGACATTCTTATTCGAATGCGTTGTTACTTCCTATCGTGTTCTCTTTACTTCTCTTGTTCGGTTGCCCAGACATCGCCACTGGTTGTGGGTTATTATTGACGCGTTAGAATGGTCGTGGAAACTGCATGAAGACCATTAAGGCACATACGCAGATTCCGTGATGATTTTTTTAAATTTTAATAACGAGGGTATCTACATGGGCTTGTTTACAGGCTGTCTCAACTATCACGCACCAATATTTGAATATATGCGAATTACACATAGGAGAACATACCCAAAGTAATGATTGCCGGTGCTTGGAGATGCTCAGATTATTTCGTGCATTCCACCTAATTACATAACTATTCTTAATTAATTAACCAATCAATTTCTGAAATAATATATTTAGGTGAACAAAGTTAAAGAGAAAATTGCAAAGCAACATCGAAAAATCCCGATAGAATTTTCTGTTACTCAAAAAGTGCTCCATAAAAGTGTTTTTCCAAACGTGAAAGAAGCGAGTACACGCGAAATTGCCGCACACCTGTCTGTTCGACGCACTTTGCGATACTTGGGACGATATGGGTGGCGTCTACTTGTAGCACAGCCAGAATGAGACGAAAACGGAGATGCAAATTACACAAACACACAGCGCTAACTTTCAACAACAGATTTATTTCCAGCTCTCGCAGGCGTACTTATACTGCGCAAAACGTCATTAGACACGTCTATATTGCTCGGCAAATAAGAACAGAACGGGGAAAGCCACATGCACACGCTTTTGTGGCCTGACTAATAATTTAGCAGGGTGTCCGCTCAACGCGAACAGAGGTAACGGAGCCTTTTATTAATAAAGAAATTAATGGCTTACTGGCACCTGCGCTTGAATTTTGGTGCCATAACGCCCAGCGGTCGTTTTGTTTTCGATCTCTGAGCCAGATAGGGCTTTCGCGCTAATAAATATCAGCTTGCAATTCTTTGAATTCTCTGGTATGCTTGAAGTCGTGTAGCATTGGGTATTTCTTTATCTTTATTTAAGTATGCTGTAGCCCTCACCTGAGGGCCATTACAGGCGAGGAGTTGTCAAAAAAAACATAAATTTCAGCACCGGCAATAGAACGTCATAGAACATTGTCAAACACAAATTACAGGAAAGATGAACATGTATGCACGTGCCAGGTCTGTTCGAAATGCAAGAAATAACAGTAAGCATGGGTAATTGTTAATTATCCCGTTGCTTGTAATACAGTTCTAGTTGAGAATAAAACTCGTTTAACATATGCTGTTACAGTGCAGTCCGGAAGAACATTTTCATATGCTAATACATGAAGGAATGAACGAGTGTTAAAAACTATCAAGACGTGTTTTATAAGGCTGAACACTGGCATAGTGGTTTAGACGCCCACTATGTTTTAGAAGGAGAAGAATGTATGTTATTTTCCTTTATTTCTATTTGATTCCTGATTGTTTCGAAAAACAAAATTCATTCGTTGCTTTTTTCTTCGTGTTTCCAGCAGTTCCAATTTGGAACATTTTAAGATTTCTGTTACAGAATCGACTCTCCTATAACACGAACAAACAAAACGCACAGCGGTCAAAGGGATAGAGCCAATGCAAGACGCCACCGACGTGGGACTGAACCTAGTCACGGATCCGGCCTTTCCCACCATGATCGGCACATCGGTTACGAGAGACACCACTCCGGATCTTACCTTCGTCAAAACTGACGGAGGATTGAGAGAAGCGAAATGGAGCAACACGGCCGAAGAGCTGGGCGGCGATCACTACATCGTGGAGGTCGTCGTACTGCTCAAAGGCCAAGGCAACACCTGCGTAAGGAAGAATCGCATTACGGACTGGGACGCCTTTCGAAAGGCGCTACCCGCGGTGCAACTGGATATCACGGACATCGAGCAATGGGCGGCCAACTTCGTTGAGTCGGCGGAAGGAGCCACCAAAGAGCTGGAGACGGACAAACGGATAGACAAGATGGACAGCCGGCTGTCCCACCTGATAGAAGCCAAGCAGTCCATAAAGGCGAGGTGGCAGAAGCGACGAACCAGCCGAAGTCTACGGAAGAAGATCACCGAGCTCAACAGGCAGATCGAGGTCCACTGCAGGTTGCTATGCACCCAAAAGTGGAACGAGGCCTGCAACGAAGCCGACGGACAGATGCACAAGGGCAAAACGTGGAACATGCTGCGGCACCTCCTCGACGAAACCAAGACCAAGGGCCACCAACACAACAACCTGGCCAGGATCCTACACAAGGCAATCTGTGAACACGGGGAGGACGAGGTCAAGCGGCGCTTGGATGCCAAGTACCTACCGACCACCCCCACGGAAAAACACCCGGATAACCAAAGCAACGAGAACGAGATGCTAGATCGAGACATCCAGACGTGGGAAGTCAGAGTTGCCCTGCAGGATATCAATGGCAGTTCCGCCGAGGGTCCCGATCGAGTGACCGACAGAGCGCTCAAAAACGTCAACGAAGCGGCCATCAAAATGCTCACGAACTTCTAGAACAAGTGCTGGCAAGAAGGAAGGCTGTCCAAGCAATGGAAAGCAGCCAATACGATCCTCATCCCCAAGCCTGGCAGGCAGCCCAACATAAAGAACCTCAGGCCGATCTCACTCACTTCGTTCGTGGGAAAGGTCCTCGAGCACGTTTCCATGAACAGGTGGCAGCGTTACCTGGAAGAATTGGAGCTTTAGCCAAATTCCATTATCGGGTTTCGGAACAAGCTAAGGACACAAGACGCCATGATCTTACTGAAGAGCGAGATCATCGACGATACGACGGGCACCAAGGACAACATAGTCATACCCGGGCTGGACTTACAGAGCGCCTTCGATCAAGTGAGGCACACGGCTATCCTGGCCCAAGTATCCAGGCTAAACATGGGCAGGAGGACATACCAGTACATCAAAGATTTCCTGATGGAACGGACTACCGAAATCTGCGCGGCAGACCTGCAGGTCGAAAAGAAAAAGCTGGGCAGCGTCGGAACTCCGCAGGGCTCGGTGTTCTCCCCGCTACTCTTTAACCTCGTGATGATCGGGGTGGCCAAACGGCTAAAAAGGGTAGCAGGAGTCCGGCCCACCATCTACGCCGACGACGTTACGCTATGCGTACCGGGAGGAAGCAACGGACACATCGAGACAACGCTGCAAGAAGCGGTCAACGCCTTCGAGGAGCAGCTGGACGGGTCTAGACTCGTTTGCTCTCCAGCCAAGTCAGAGCTGCTGGTGATTCCACAAAAAAGAGCGGGCAGGAAAATAAAGAATACGGAAGTCAAGTACGAGCGTCCCAAAATCGCGGTCAAGACGGTGGGAGGACAAGTTATACCGGAGGTCGAGAAGATTCGAGTGCTCGGGCTGCTCATCCCGCGAAACCGAGTAAAAGGGGAAACAGTCAATAAGCTTGCGGGCAAAGTGGCCGCGGCAATGAGACTCATCAAGAGGGTGTCTAACAGAAGATCGGGGATGAAGGTAGAGAGCATAACTAGGCTCGTTCAATCCTTCGCAGTTGGCCACACAACGTATGTGGCCGCCTTCCACAAATGGAGGCCGAGCGAACGTAACCAGATAGACGCCACCATACGCAAGGCGTATAAGGCGGCACTCGGTCTCCTCGGGAGCACGAGCACCGAAAAATTATTGGCACTGTGAGTCCACAACACGCTGCACGAAATAGCCGAAGCACAGGGAACGGCGCGTCTCGAGCGTCTCTCTGAAACGAGAACCGGAAGACAGATACTGCCGGACCTTGGCCTCGAGCCGAGGGAGGGCAAGCAGCAGAAAGACGTACCTGTACCAGATAGCATCAACAGAAAGCTCAGGGCCTGCCCGATCCCGAGGAATGTGAACCCCGAGCACAAGAAGGAGTGGAGGTTGGCGAGGGCCAGGGCTCTCGTGGACCTCCACGGCAGAGAAGGCGCCGTCTACGTCGACGCGGCGGAGTATCGAGGGAGCAGCGACGCATACGTGGTGGTGGTTGTCGGGGCATCGACGGGTGCAACGAAGACCACGGCGTGCGTCCGAACTAGAGAAGCGCACCGGGCGGAGGAGGTGGTCATCGCTTTGGCGTCTCCGACCCCGGTTGCACTACAGTGTTGTGTGACTCTAGAACGGCAGTGAAGAACTACGCCAAGGGTAGGGTATGTAGTGAGGCTGCATGCATACGGCGGAAGGTCGAAGACATCGGACGCAAAAGTGCTGTTGTGATCAAGTGGTTTCCCGCCTACACGGGCAGTGACGTGTCGGAACGCTGGAACGTGAACCACAACGAGACGGCCAACTCGGCCGCGCGAGGACTAACCAACCGCGCAGCTGTAAGCACGGCCGACTCGGAGTGTTGGTCGCGGTGCAGTGCCAAGGAGAAGAGGACCAACTTCAACGAAATAGTGAGGTGGCAGTCTTCCAGCAGTCTTCCGGCAGTCTGCTCACCCCCGGGCTAGCTAAGCACGTGTGTCCGAGTGTGTACACAAGTGACGTGTGTAGACTGTGCGCGACGGAGAGAGCCACCGCGGCTCACATCCTTTCGGACCCGCGGAAGTAGCAAGGGACCAAAACCTCGAGGAGCACAACGCACGAGACTGACGTAGTGGCCGCGTCGCGGTAAAAGCTTGTCCTCCCTGAGTGGAGGGAGCCTAACCGATTCTGCAGGCATTATTCAATAAAGTTGTTCTC
Organism: Dermacentor variabilis; assembly: GCF_050947875.1. Taxonomy (NCBI): domain Eukaryota; kingdom Metazoa; phylum Arthropoda; class Arachnida; order Ixodida; family Ixodidae; genus Dermacentor; species Dermacentor variabilis. The sequence continues at coordinate 183,199,054 of NC_134572.1, read as the reverse complement.
TGTCTCTCTCTTATCTCGCAACTACTGTTGGTGAGGGCTCCAAATTTAGGAGGCGTATTCCAAAACTCGCGGAAGCAATGTTTTGTACTCAATTAGCTTCAAAAGTTTTGGTGCGTACTGCAACTTTTTTCTCAAAAGTAACAGTTTTGTTTAAGCGCTAGAGCAGGCCTCCTCCTCCTGGAGGCGTCAGCACAGGTCACGATGAATGATCACCCCTAAATGCCAAAAGGTACGTGCATTGAACAGAGAGTGGTCACCAATTTTGTAGCCAAACGTAGGCGCGTTGTTCTTTCTTGTTATATGAACAAACATACATTTCGAGTAATTTGTTTCCATTCCCCATTTTACGCAGTAGTCGTGTGAACCTTGGACACCTCGAATAATTTTGCTTTAGTCGCGTTTATATGCCACGGAATAAACCAAATAATCGTCGGCAACAAGTTTTACTTTAGCAGGTGATTCAAGAACACTAGAAATAACATTGATGTAAATCAAGAACGATAGTGGCCCCAATACTCACCCTTGTGGAACCCCAGAGAAGACTTCTAGTGAATAAGACAAGCAGTTTTTAATGCGGAGGGATTGTACACGCCCATTCAAATAGACTGCAATCCAGTTGACATGGAGCAATACCTTCGCTGCGAATTTTAAAAAGCAATTTACAATGGGGTACCTTGTCAATGGCCTTTGCGAAATCTATGCAAATGACGCAAATTTGTGAGCAGGCATCCATAGCTAGATAAATGTCATCAATGATCTCAATGAGTTGCAAAACATTGGATAATCCGCTTCGGAATCCATGTTGTAACGAAAAGAAAAAAGTTATTCACTTAAAGAAAAAAAATTGTATGCTTTGCTATAGCACGTTCTATAAGCTTACATATCACAGAAGTAAATAATATGGGACAATAGTTGCTAACTGCCGGATTTAAAAAACCGGACTGACAACAGCGCTGCGCCAATCTTGAGGTAGTGAATTGGTGTCCAAGGATTTTTCTAAAGATTATTGTTCGATAACATGACACCCATTCAGCATATCGCCGCAAAATTCACTTGGGAAGTGGGGGACTCCGGAAATTTCGACCACCTGGGGTTCTTTAACGTGCATCTAAATCTAAGTACACGGGTGGTTTCGCATTTCGCCCCCATCGAAAACGATAATTTTTTTAGTTGAGCACGTAAATTGGACACCTGCGCTGGGTATTCCTTATTTTTTGCGTAATCGTTTGATTCTACATATTGTGTATATTATTTCCCGAGTTATGCATGGGCTATGCTGCTTTGGTTTTTTTCATGTGGGTGGGAAGAAATTTATCTACGCAATGGTTGATGATTCCTTTGAAATGTTGCCAAAATTCTTCTACAGACTCACTAGATGACGCAAGTTCAGATTCACTAAGTGATAGACTTAAGTTATCTAGTATTGTTGGATTGTCTGCCCGTACTTAGTCATTTATAAGTTTAAAAGCAGGTGATCGCCAGCGGCTGTGTATATGGATTGCCATGTCAACGAATATCATTTTTCTGGCCGAATACTCCGGGTTCGACTGACACCCTACTAGCAGTATTTTGAAAGATATGAGCACAAAGTCTAACAATGACTCAGAATATATAGTTTCTTGCGTAGTTTCTTTAACAATATGTCGTACATTATTACAAAACATTATTTCCAGTAGCTTTTCAGCACTCGAAACTTCTGGGTGTCTGGGCAAGAGAGTTTTACAGTCTATGTGGGGTAAATTAAATATCTCCAGTCATTATGAGCCTTGTACTAGTATTCGAATGAGTACACAAAAAAGCATTCAATTTATCCAGGAATTCAGGCCTGGTATCAGGGGCCCCGTAAATGCCTCCCACTATGCACGCAACGTCATTTAATGATATTTTTGGAAATAAAGGAGTGCAGGCCTTTCGCGTATGATGCCCAATCATCTTTCATTACGCTTTCTGGTTTTTCCACTATTTTCTCTGGAAATATCTTGTAAAGCTCTTCTAACCGCATATCTAATTACTGTAATAATTTTCTCTAGCCCGTTCGTCACTACTTCCAATCAGCGGTGCATGGCCGTCCATGGTTCAGTAGAGTATTGCTCGGCTGCATTTATTATTTCGGCCGAATTTCTCATTACACCGCCCTGTTTATCTTTCACTACATGCATCTTGTCCTTTCAAGTACCAAGCTATCTTCTTACCGACTTCTGGCGGCGCTGCATTTTTCAATGATTCCTTAAATATATTTGATTATACGGGATAGCACTTATGTCCTTGTTGCTAATCCACTTTGCCTTTTAGCCACTTCTCTCGGATCTCTCTATTTATGTGCTTTAATGACGTTTTTTTCTTTGTCAGATATTTTTATTGCGTGGGGAAGCTAGCTTATCTATTGTCCTCATGCGTCACCTCAAACCTCGATTGCGGTTGGAAAAATTTATTGGGTTAGGATTTTTTTTCATTATTCCCTATACTATCTTACTGTTCTAAAGCGAGCACTAGCCGACACTCATTTCCTTTTTTCTCCTTAGTGCTACTAGGAGTTTTTTGGAAGTTCGTGCGAGTGGGTGTGGCTCTATTTTTCGGAATAGGGCGCTGATCCTGTGGATGCTTCTAGGGCGGCCTGTTTCCTTTTGGCAAATTTTTGTCACTGTTAAAGTTGAGATCGATACTTGATTAGTCTAACATGTGACGTTAAACATCGGTGACGTCGGTAAAAAGAAATGTTGTACCAAACTTACGTCTGAATACAAAATACATGCAGCTTGAGATGTTACTAAAACATTCTAGAATTTACCAGGATATGTATGTGTGAAAACGACAAAATACGCGCGAAGTTTAGCTTACGAGAACATAATGTATTGTAGTGAGAAATATGTTATAGAAGACTAATGAAACGAACAGGTGAAGTCCTTTGTCGCTTTCTGTGAACGCAAAGAAAATATATCACAAAACGAACGAAATGGGAGGAAAATCAAGAAAGCAATTGCCAAACATCTCCCCGTACGAATGGTAACCGCCACCAATTATTTTGTCAAGAAGCTGAACACAATTTCGGCGAAGCGCACATGCCGACTACTGAAGTTATACGAAAAATTGCATGCGTACGAAGCGCAACATCTCGTTCAGAGGGAAATGAATATCATGTATGTTTGGGGCGAATCCGCTTAGTAATAATTTTTGCCGGTAGTTCCTAGGTTGAGTGAGCACTACAGAACATTTTTCCTTAATGAAAGAACCGCGGCAAAATAAGGCAAGGAGGAAAACAACAAGGCAAGCGCAATTTATTTTCTCGCTTCTCATAGCTAAAAAAAGAAAAGAAAGAGAAGAAACACCCGTCAGAAGAACGATAAGTTGTTCGGCAGTCGACTGGGTATATTGGCACGCTGACTCGTTGAACGCGTTCATTTCATGCTTTGGAAGAAAAGCGGAACTGGGAAAGCGTAACTCACACGGAGCACGGCGAGGGTGCGCAACTAGCAGGCAGCCATACAACACTCGGCAAAACGGATATTGAACGGCGAGCAGCTAGGCGCCGGTGTTTCTGCCGGTCGTTTTTCTTGTCGCTGTCGCGATAACATAATGCGAGCGAATATTTGGTGACGTGAGACGCAGCGAATAAAAAAAGAAAAAAAAAACGCCCATGGCAGAGAAGCGGCATTCCGCTTCTCTCCAAGTACGTCACGGCAAGGCAGAACAGGAGCGCGTGGCAGTAACGCAGTCCTCGATGAGAAAACTACAGGGAAGATGAAGTGGAAAGCAAAGGTAACTTTCTTGTTAGAAGTTATTCTGCGCTGGCCCAAGTGAATAAAACTGGAAAAGAGAAAATCGCACAATGTAGAAACATGAAAGGAAATTCGAAGTTAATGGGTTTAAAAAATGTATTGGTATATCGCAGCACCGGAGCTCATGAAAGCATTTAAATATGGTTCTAAATTGTGCAGTGTGGAATAATTTTACATACGTGTTCAACCCAGGAATGTAATACAATTCTATTGTTCGCAATTAAGATGTGAACCCTCATATGCGGGCTAGACTGTTGCTACAGAGCTTGCGTGCATACCGACAACGCAAGTACAAAACAATACAAGGACTGAAATGCCTTCTATCTGGAAGTTCGGCACCATGAAGCTACCTGATAGAATTCTTATTATCAGTGCGGAAAATTTGTAACAGGCATGAATAAAAATGAACGTACGTCTTACTGGGTTTAGTTTAAATAAATATTTTATTTTGTGTGTAGTAAGAAAAAGACGCTAGAAAGTGCCGTCGCTATCGCGTATCTCGTGGCCAACTATCCCGTCCAGCTGGGGCATCATTGTTTCCCCTGTGTTTCTGGCTGCGGCTCTACGACTCCAATAAAGCTCATCAGACTTGATGGAGGTACGGGGTACGCCTCTAAACCTGGAACTTGGAAGCAGGACTCTGCCATGCATCTCCATCATGGCGGAAGACCCGTGACCACATCCAACGGTCACGATGCTTGTCGTGGACCATGATAGGAGACCACGACGTAGAGGGTTGACTTGCGTACTACAAGAGGGTGTGCAAGCACAAGTGGGACAAGGCTACGAAACTGAACAACGCCTTAGTCTATCTGGGCGAAGTTCCGAACTTATGGTACCGCAACTACGAACCTGAATGTAACGAATTGGTTCGAGTCTTACATAACCAGCCAAGCTGTTGCGTCGATTTCAAAAATGAACAAAAACAGCTGCAGCTTAATACACGCAAAAAACATGCTCTATAAAAGCGAAATCGAAGCTGTCGCAAGCAGCGTTATGGCGTTGCGTACAAAATGCCAACATCCATTGATAAGAAGGGGATCACAGCATGGAAGCGCAAACAGCAAGCATGCAAGAAGTCGCACAAGGTCAAAACATAAACTTGTGGCTTAACGCCGTTTCCGCAAATGTACAGAGTTAACCAAAGAGCACGACTTTATCTTACCAAAACTGTGGCAAGAAAAAGCTCATTGGTTGTTAATTTACCCTGAAATACGGACGGTATAGGCAGCGCAGTGACGCTCGCAGAGGCTCAAGGACGGTCGAGTCCTATAGCTGTCTGGAAGCCGGAACGCCGCCCCATCTCGTCAACAGCGGGAGCGACGCCAGGGGTCGTCGGGAAACCACTACGCGTCCGGGTAGCAGCCTCTGCGAGCCAGGGTCTTGGAGGCCGTACACGGTGCCTCCGCACTCCAGCAGCCTTCCTAGAATGGTCCGTGCTCACGCCGTGCCCGGTTGACACTAAGCCATCGGGGAAGCTCCGATGCAGCTGGGCGAAAGCCTTGTAGGCTGGGGTCCTCGTGGCCCAACGAGTGTGCACTGCCGCGCTCCAGGCCGCCTTCCAGCGAATCCCTGCCTCCGGCGTGCCTCTCCCGTTCCCCTACCTTTTCTTGTCCTTTTTGCATAGTCACCCTTGTACTTCTGTGATTGTGCATTTTTTTTCTGTTTTGCTTTTCTTGCAGCATTCCGCGCGCACTCACGCCAAAGCCGCAGGGCACGTGATCGCCATCGTCGTCATCCCTCCCAAAGCTCGCGTAGCACTGTGCACTCGCACGTTCTTGAGGATATGAAAATTACACGGCGCAAGAAAAGCAAGGAAACCCTTAACATGCGGCTAAAGGGGCCGCCGATACCGGAAAGCCAGCAACTCAGGATCCTTGGAATATGGGTGCAATCCAACCAGCGCTGCACCCACGCGCTGAAACCCTCAAGCAGTCAACAACCCAAATAGCACGCATGATTACGCGGGTGTCACAAAATAGATATGGGATGAAAGAAGGAGACACACTGAAGCTGGTTGGGAACCTGGTGGTCAGCAGGGTCGCATACTCACTCCCGTATTTCAACTGCACCTAAGAGGAAATACAAGGAGCAGACACCATTTTACGCAAAGCGTACAAAACACCACTTCACCTGCCGAACAATACATCGTCAGAGAAACTAATGGCACTTGGTTTAAGCAACACCTTCGAAGAACTAAAAGAAGCCCAAAGTATCGCACAGCTCATGAGACTCCAGCAGACCAAAACGGGAAGGGAACTACTAATAAGGCTAGGCTTCGCGGAATCAAGCAAAGAAACCCAAAGAACGGAGGGCATTCCTGGTGAATATCGGAAAACATACACTGTTAGCCACCTACCCAAAAACATGGACCCAAACCTCCACGCGGTGCGCAGGGACGCAAGGGCCAAATATGTAGAAAAAACACAACAGTATACACAGATGCTGCAGTATACGCCAAGCAAAGCGGAACAGACATAGTAAATACAGCTGCGATAGTAATAAGCCCGGACTACAAAGAGATAAGCAGCGCGTCGATGAAGGACTGCTCGGTAACGGAAGCTGAAGAAATAGCCGTAGTTCTAGCGGCAGTGGAGAGTTACCGATCCGAAAGGTCCTTAACAATACTCACCGACTCGCGAGCTGCGTGTCGGAATTACATGAACGGCAGAAAAGGACGCAGAGCGCTTCACATCCTCCGCTCCTACAGGGCTAATAACAAAGTCAGGCGTGCGATTTTCTGGGTACCGGGACACGCTGCAATAGAGGCGAACCTAAGGGCGGACGAGGCAGCTCGAGAGCACACAAACCGAGTGGCCACAAGCACCGACCCTGAGGAGCCCATACCAGTCGACCCAAGCTACTCTGACGTTCTGAATTACTATAAGGTGGTGTGAATCAAATACCCTCCATCCAACAACAGCCTAAATCAGCATGAAGCAACCTCTTGGAGGAGGCTGCAAACAGGAACATACCCAAATTTAAACACACTAAGCAAGATGTTTCCAAACCAGTATAGAAACATTTGCCCCTGGCGCGGCGCGAAGCCCACGTTATATCACATTACATGGGGATGCGTTCACAATCAACATTTCCTTCAAATAAAAGACCCCAGTGCGGAGCAGTGGGAGAGGGTGCTCTCCAGCAGCGACCCGGAAGTCCAGCATGGACTAGTAAGGCACGCTCACCGAGTAGCCACCCTCAGTGGTGCCCTAGAATAGGGGCGCCGACCCTGCGCAGTGGGAAGAAGACCGTGACGATGGCGGACCACATCTGCCACCGCAAACTTCAATGCAATTAGAGCAAAGAAAGTTTTTCCTCCTCCTCCTCCTCTGCGCAGGACAGCTTAGCGCACATCGTGACCCTGACCTTTGGATCAGGGTGGCGTTCAAGACCAGCATCACAGATGTGTTTGGGCGGCCTGCAGTCCGCAATCTTCACGCCGAGCAACGTTTGCAAAAATGAGTGCAGCAGCGCGGTGAGACATTAAGAAGGTGATATCGAGCATGCCATGGATCTTTGCAAGCGTTTCTATGCGATAATACCAGAATGCGACAAGATCAGGGATATTTTAAAGTGGTAAACGACGATGTACTGTTGACAAAGAACACCAGCACTGTGTCTGAAGTAGTGGCCCTCTGCCAGAGCTATGAGGAGTGGCGCAAGCAGCAGCTCGCCAAGCGCAATTCACTGGTCGGCTCTGTCTGAGTTGACTGTTTCCGTCCATGTCTCTTCGCTGATGGCGCAGATTAAGCAGTTTGTTCGCGAAGAGTTGGATCGCTAACATTCCTTGGTCACAAAAGAGACATCCTCCCCTCCTTTCAGGCACACGCTGCAGCACGTTATCAACGAACAAGTGTCGAATGCATTCTGCCTTCCTTCAAAATTCACTGTTGCGCAAACCAGGGTTGCGCAGGTCGCTAAGAAGCTCGCCACCCCGCAACGCCAACCCGTGCAGAGTTTCATGCACTTACGCGGACATCACCGTCTCCGGCCCGGTTAGTGCCCCAATATCCCCGCGTGCAAGACCTTCGCGCACACCAGACTACCTGAGACATTGTTACTCCTTTGGATTTTCTGGCAACGTGGCGCGTTTATGCCGCCGACGTATGCCACCTGCTGCTTCCTTCTGGTAACCACCTTCCAACGACACACCAAGGGCATTTCTGCGCCGTGCTTGACCGGAGCCGCCTATCAATTCTCTGAGCTCATTGGACAAATTCGCTTTCGCCAGCCATCGACCACCTTTACGCGCCACCGCTGCGCTTCTCCGATAATGCGTCAGCATGCCAGCCGTACCCAGGAAAAATAGTCGCCGCAGTTCGGTAGGCGAGAACTACATGTCCTGCGAAATCTTCAGGGCTTCCGACTTCTCCTCGCAAGGTGATTTACGTAATCGTAGAAAGAGTTCAGACACAAGCACTTGTAGACGCAGAAACGGCTATTTCGATACGGCATGCCCGCCTCTGTGGCAGCCGTCGGAAAGGGATGACGTCGCTTTCAGACCTTTCGCTATGCTCAACTAACACACAACACATTGAGGCATTAGGTGCCAATACAGCCTGAGTCGTCTTAGAAGGTGAGCTTTATGTTATTGAATTTTTGCTCTCGCTTCTTGTTCTCACGACATCATCTTGGGAAGGGATTTTCTTTCGAGTCATTATGCCATCATTGACAGCGCCCGCGCCATGGTTGCGTCCCTACCTCTTTATGACATGCCGTTTGAAGAGCAGCTTCATGTCAAACTTGTCGTTACAGAAGACATCGCCGTACGTGCATGGTCGTCTGTGATTAACCTCTTGTGTGACTCCCTGTGTGACGGTAGTGTGCTTCTTACGTTGCCCTACCTTTCGCCCGATATCGGATGGTTCCTCTGCCATAATCTGTGCTTCATATCCGTGTTGATACCACTTTCGAGTGTATTTGTAACCAAACATCCTTCCCCTTCAATACTTACGCCCCGACGGCCTCAGTCTTGGTGAGCCGGTGCCTTTACTTTTCAACACAAACGGAGACCCACTTGCCGCTTACATCGTCGTTGTAGGCCCTGTGCCTTCGCATTTTTGACCGCACCCCTTTGTCGCATCCACCAATTGTAAGCTTACTGCGAGGCAGTGCGGCAAGCTTCTCCGTCTTGTTACCAGTTACCGGTGGTCTGTGGCTCGATATACGACGTGCATGCGCAAAGGTCCTAATATTTCATGTATTGTTGTACTGTCTCACGTAGTGAGCAAAAATAAAGCTCTCTAATAATCCGCCAGTAACGCGCGGGACTATATACCGCAAGGATATTGCCTCTATACGCCTCGACCCATCGGCAGTGCTGCAACCAGCATGTGAAATGGAGTACAGTTCCCGCGTGTGTTCGTCGTCATACGCGAACTCTTCCAGCCCTTTCAAACGCACATGCTGTAGTGTTCGATGCGCTTGAGACAACATGCGTATGACGAATTGACTTCTATGTATAGGCACCTGTACTGCCGCTACAAATGGCCTTGTTATGAATGTCCTGATTAACTGCTTCAATCTCAGTTTTCCTCTCTTCTTTACCGGCTCTTTTCTTCACGGGAGTACGCAATGAAGCAGAAAACATGAACTAAAAATCGGCTTAACCCATATCACGATGACTCGCGACGGTAATGCATTTACCATTGAATCAGAATAGCGACACGACGTATGCCCACAATGTAAACAAGTTATGTGTGAGGCCTCAACTGCCGCGGGACTCCTCTTTAGTTCTTCTCTAAGAACATTCGACCCCAACTAGTACGGCCACCGCAAAGTCCTTGCATGGCGTCCGGAGTGGATGGCGCGCTGGTGCGCGCGAACGCTAAGAAATGCGTCACGAGGTAACCGGGCAACTCTCTCGCCCTTCGTTCTGGACACACTGCGCCATCTAGTCGCACAGCGCAGATGTACTTGCGGGGCCTCCGAGAGGAGAAGCGCGGCCCATCGGCAGCTGCGAACGCTGAAAATGATTCCCTCTCTTTCCGCACACTCAGTGGCACATACTCACTGGCCCAAGTTGGCGAGAAATTGGTTGAAGAGCGGCACGTACGTCCCCAGTGCATTCATAGCGCAGCTCCCTAAAGCGCTGTCGTGAAAAACGTTCATTGAAAAGCGACACATACCAAGTGCATTTGTAGCGCAGCCGGCGATTGCGTTGGTTTGCTATCCTTGAATCCTTGTGGCATCAGTTCGATTCCGCTCTGCACCAGAGAAGTTTAAGGGATTCAGATTCAGATTCAGATTCAGATTTATTCGTTCCAAAAAGAAAGAAGTAATTACATGACAAATATACAGACGAGGGTCCCAAAGTGAAAAAACTGTAGTGCGACCCTCAGAGCTGTAGTGGGACCGTAGGGACTGTAGTCTCTGTCATTCTGTAGTGGCACAATACCAGTGGTACACACCTAGTTACCCAGGTTGGCGTCGAAGACATTCATTGAAAAGCGCCACACACCCACTAGCACATAACCAGCGGTCCATGCATGCATCAAACACGTTCACTGAAGACCAGACCCACACACCCAGTGCTTTAAGTCGACATCAAAAAACTTATTTTAGCAGCGGCACGCACCCTATGCCGCGTTTACACTGACCCATCTCGGTGTGAAAGAGGTCACGCATGAAGAGTGTAAAGTAAGTGTGAAGAGAGGCACGTGTGTACACATTGCGACACATTCAGTGACCTAAGTTGGTCCGGCGGTTGGTTTCCAACCTCGTGACCACTACAGAGCAGCCCGGCGCACTTCCCATTCGACCACGGACAACCCAGTGACCCAGGTAAGCGGATAAGCGGTTAGTTACAAACACAAACATATATAGCTAGTGAAGTACCTCAAGAATGCTAATGCAATTATAGGTCCTGAAAGTGGCGTGGAGCCTAGAGACATACTGACGCGCCGACTGCAACAGACCGAACGGACTCCCTTATATTGTTCCGTTCTATCTGGATGATTTTCTCCGCATATATGTACTGGATCCTATCGTCGCTGACATACTTCACTACACAAAGTGCATTGAAATACCAGATTTCATTCGGGGATATCAGGTAAGATTAGTTTCCAATGCATTACCAACCAGCCCGCACTCAAAGCCTGCTTCAGTATGAAGTAAGTAAGCAAAAATAAAGTGGGATAGTATGCATACTGTAGCAACAAGAGAAAGGTACTGCGGTGTCCTGTGTGATGGTATTATTGTCACAGTGCTAGGAGCAGTACGACTGACAAAAGCGACGATCATCAATGAGATGAAGAAGACAACGCAGAGCTACTAAGCTAGAATATCCGCTTTGACCATGCTAGATGAAAATTCCAAATACGTCTTCATTTATTGGCATCTCTGCCCGCATCACTTGTGGTGAGGGCACCGGGCAAATAAGAACAATACGAGTACGTTTATTAGCAAGCTTAAGAGCCAGAGGTAGGGTACATTACCGGGATATAGCAGAGTATGCGGTTAGAGGGTCCAGTGTTATGGTAAATGTGGCGCGCTACGGTAGAACAGGTAGTCGTGGCTCGCACGCTCCTACGTAAATACATGGGAACTGAGAAGTAAATTTTTTTGCCATCGACTGCACCACAGTTGATGCAAATTATACCATTTAGAAGAAAAATATGTAATAAGGCATGCCGCCAGCGTTTCCCGGAAACCATTGCGGTTATATAAGCCGGGAAGCGTGAGAAGCCCTCAGGGATCATTGAATGTTATCGCATTCCACTCTTATGGTGGCAGTCCCACTCCGGTGACACGCGCTCCGCATTTTTGTCGTTGTTTGCGGATGCACTGTGCTTTCTGTGCTAATTAGACAGATGGGAATCGCACTGGATCGGAAAGCTTACTTTCTGCGCTTTGCAACTACACATAGTATTATAGCCTAGCCTGAAGCGTTACCTGACGGCAATCAACAGAGTGTGAGCAAGAAAAAACGGCATTTTGCTGTACTAGCGTCCTTTGCACGGCGTTTCCGGCAAAACTGTCCAACATAAGAAAATGAACTTTACTGTACCCTTAAATGAAATGCAGGACAAGGTTTTTACGAAGAGATATTGAGTTCAAGGCAATTCGGAATAATTATAGGCGCTAATCAAAATGGTCAAAACAATAAAAGTTATGAATGAGCACCTTTTTTCTCTTCAACGCAGAACAACAATATCTAGTGGTTTTGTAGGCTACAGGGCACTTCTCGCCTACGTGAAGTTGTTTTGTGCTCTCAGGAACAGTTCATGAGTTATTATTACTTCAAATTGGCAATTTATGGCCATACTAGGTCACGCATTACATAACAATATGCTAAATTATTCAAGCCTGAAATGTTCAATTATGGAGCAGCAAGCCCTTCTCTGTGATTCCATGAGAGAAAAAGGTCTTATGTCGATTAAGCCATCTACACGGGAGCAGTGAATTTGGCTAATCTTTCTGCTGACCACGTCCGTGAATATAGACATTTTATTTCATGTAAACGCAAAGCCACAGCGAGCGCTGACACATTAGTACAGTCATACAACGTTTTCGAATTACTAGCAATCACGAATTTTACTTAGTATTGCTTGAAGCAAAAGGTTTCCAATAAATAATAAACCTCACTGGCGTTTTTGGCTGGTGGCGCCATCTGTGAAAACAAAAAAATATCAAGCTGTTTCACGTCAGTTCTAACATTTGTCAAATGTGCTGCCACTAAAGATTACAAAGTGGGCAAAACGCGAATGGTTTCTTTCTCCAGATCTGAGGGTTTGGCTCAGTCTAGTCCCTCATCCCCCTCATTCCTTCAAGCACGCGTGTCTGCAACAACGCCATCAATGTACTCCAACGAGAGCTCACTCAAGTGTGGCTCTTGGGAGAAAAAATAAATAAATAAAGTGCCGTGAACGGTACATCATGAGTGCATGCCAGCTAGCCAGCAGTTTAGCTTATTGTACCATTGTGCCACGGAGAATTGCAGATAAAGTGAGATTCCAGAAATTTTCTGGGTGCTCACTTTTGTTCACAGGTGGCTGTGGAAGCGTTATTGAAACACACACAGAACTTGACCTCGCCTCCTTCTATTTGCGAGGCTCGTACGACAGCATCTGAGAACTTGCTTTCACCACGTGGTGAAGTGCGACGTGTTTGGCATAGTACTGTGCTTGCCCTATTCTACGAGAGGCGGGTTCACTTATTAAGCACAAGTAATTTCCCCTATGTTGTACTTCGTGTCAGTGTTTGTTGGCTTCCTATGATATGACTAATAAAAATCGGGTCAATCGGTTAACCCCCTCTCATCTCGTTTACTGCTCAGTAAGTAGTTGCACACCCACATATATATCTTACCACCAAGTCAGACGGCTTCTAACGCGCTAAGGATGGCTTCATGGATGACATTATCATAAGCCCATATAACGTCTAGAAACAGAGCAGCAGATAGTCGTCTACAGGCTTTTTGGTGTTTCAGAAATGTTACGAAGTTGACAACGGAGCAGCAGATAGTCGTCTACAGGCTTTTTGGCGTTTCAGAAATGTTACGAAGTTGACAACGTTGTCTGTTGACGAACGGCCACGCCTGAATCCGGCCATAGCATCTGGGTAGATTTCGTAGTACTCTAAGTACAATTCCAGACGTGCTAAAATCAATCTTGCCATTGTTTTTCCGACGCAGCTGGCAAGTGCGATCAGACGGTATGAGGAAATCTCCAAACACGACTTGCCAGCTTTGAGAAGTGGACTGAGGCGAGTTGACTTCCATTCTTGTGGAACCGTACCGTCTACCGGGAGTCGTTGTACAGTAGCAAAAGAGCCTTCCGAGCTTGTTCTCCTAGGTAACACAGGGCACGGTATGTAATGCCGTCAGGTCCTAGTGCAGTAAACGCCTGCACAAATCCAGCGCAGCTTCTAGTTCTTCCATAGAAAAAGGGCATTTCATGCGGAAATCGCATGAGAAAGTTGGTGGTCGATAGTTCCCGTACCCGTTCCATCAGAATTTGCTTGGCCAGCAATCTTTCGGCAGAAAGATTCAGTGACGTCAATATGTCTACATTGTAGATGGAGTGCCAGAGATTTAAACAGGTGGCGCTGACCAAAGGTTGTGCGAAGGCCATAAACAGTCCTCCATATAAGCGACAAAGGTTTTCGCGGATCCAGGGACTCGCAAAAGGATACTTATTATCGCGAAGCCAGATTGTTCATGTGACGCTGTATTTTCTTTTATGTTCGTCTACCCAATCTCAAACCATGATTAGACTTCGTGCGTCCACATCTTCGTTCCGAACGACGGTTAATTACTCGAAGTTTCCCCAGTGCAATGTAGAAATCGGTGGGGGTAGAACTCTTCGAAAGCGAATGCGTGGCTGTTTGTTTGTATGGCATCCTTTATCGCGCCCTTTAGGTTATAGGAGGTGCCGTCACGACAGCGGTCTTCCATGATTATTTTGTATATAGGCCGATCGGTGCACTAGATGGTTCTGGAGCACGTTGAGGTAGTCAAACCTTCGATATTCAAATAGGTTGGGATGTGGTTGCTACCCTGGGTTTCTAAATTAGAAAATCAGTGAACTCTTCTCGAAAGCGAACGTAAAACGAAGGTAAGGTCCAAGCAGCTACTATACGCTGATCCAAGAAGATAAGTAGGGCTTCCATCATTTCACAAGCGAAATTCGCGTTCAGAGGCAAAGGACACCAACGTTCTGCCTCTAGAGTTCGCTTTCGAGCTTCCCTATAGGTAACAGTGGGCATTAAGGTCGCCAGTGATCACCCATGGCTGTGGAGTTGATGTCAAAATTCCCCGTAAGCGCTCACAATCTAGACGGCTTCTTGGAGATATGTAGGCTCCAAGAATTGCGAACGTGGGCTTGTTCTTCTTCACTGTTAAGCAAACGTATTGATTTACTTCGTCAGCAGGCACTGGGTGATGCAGATAAGTCAATTCGCGGCGTATAAACACAACAATCTTGTTGCACTCTCCGTGGATAGAGGACATAAAGTACTCATACCCGGACAGTGTAATGGGAGCTGACAGGTCCGGCTCGCAAATCACGATAATGGGGAATTGGTGCGTAAAGACGAACTGTCTAAAGTCGGACATGCGTGACCTAAGTCCTCTGGCAATTACACTGAAACACAGATGCATTCTTGACCTCCTCTTGAAACGACGCATGTCTCGGGCCATGGTTTCACTCTAGATCCACAAGCACCAGACTCAAGGTGCCCCGCACCTGCAGTGCGCTCTGTGCCGACGGGGTTTTCATGATGCTCAGTAGAATGCGCATGGCGTCCATCAGTGACTTCAATATCATTATGACTTGGTGATCCTCAGTCGACGCCGCATCTGCGGTTCGTGAGGTCAGTGAGGACGGCGAAATTTTATGTGCCTCCGAGGCAGGTTGTGCTCGTGGAAGTGTAGGCCACACTTAAGGAGGTAGGAGTCTTGCCCCTTTCTTCGTTTCCGCAGTGTCCGTTTTTTTGGAAGTCGGCGTTGATATGGTAGCCGCTTTGCCGGAACATGGTGCAGCCACTGTGTCTTACGTCCCTGGTGCCACGCTCATGTTGCGAGTTCATTCTTCTGTTCAGTCAAGGTGCGGTCTCGTCTTTTCCGCAATCTACTGACAAACGTTGGTGCACATACCAAGGTTTTCAGATGCCTGGCAAAGCGAGTGCCTGAAAAACAAGGTTTTCTGAAGTGTTCCAAATGAAATGGGAAGGAACAATAAATATACACCTCATTGAGAAATACGAAAACTGATTGAACGTAACTAGAGCCTCAAATTTCAAAACAAAACCTGTGATTGCAAACATTTATTTCCAATTGTGTGGGTCACGAAGGGAGATGCAGTTTCATTCATGAGGGTAACGCAACCGCAGACACAGACAGAATAAAAGAACACGGGTGCAAATTAGCACATGACCGGGGTAGTTGGAGAAGTACGGGAGAGGCCTTTGCCCTGCAGTGGGCGTAGCCAGGCTGATGATGATGCTGTCAGTACCATCATGAATTGTTAGAACTAGCTTGTATCTCGGCTACTAAAGGCCTCACATTCCCTATTTCATCGCGTGACTTCATGTCTTGTGGTGCTGCCATCTGCGCATCGTCCGTGCATCGTACAGAAATAAAATGTCGGCTTTTTATCACATCTGTATTCTGGCGCCCGAGCCGTGCACATACTGACCACAAACGTTGCAACGGCTTTGTCCGCATGGTTCGACACGCCGACTAGTGGCGAAAACCACTCGGTCGGCTGGTGGGACAATAGCAAACACAAATCCTTCGAAAGGGGAGAAGCCAATGTCCCGCGCACGTGAGAAGGCAAGTAGCCATATAAAGAGAGTAGGGACGCTTTCCGCCGGCGTCGTCCACTTACCCAGACCCTTGTGTGGATAGCGTCTGCTCGTTTTGCTTAAGTTTTTTCGGTGCGTGCTTGGTGATGAGAAATTGTTGTTATTGTGGGGAAAGCGGACATCCCTCGCCGCCATTACCGTAACTGTATCGCACGAAGCGGACATTTGAACTATTCTTCGGCAGGCGGAGCTGTCATCAGTCGGCGTTCCTGGCAAAGGTCTCCCCCTCATTTACTAGCCAGCTCAACACTGCTTGGCTTCCGCGATTGCAAGAGCCGGTACCCTTTGCACCAGAACATGGCCAATGTCATGCTAACCCCCTATGGGTTCATGCAGTTTGCAAACAGGTCGATAAACAAAGGAAAGAAAACGGCGACCCGTAGATAAACGATATCTGTTTTGGAAAGCATTAGGCTCGTAGCGTTTAGTTGGCAATAAGCAAAGCCTTTGCGTCCTGCATGTATATAAAAAGCACCCGTTTTTGCGCAGTGCAGGGCGCGCAATAGCACTCTATGTATTGTTAGCACGAAAGTAATGGAAAGGATTTTGCTAGGGGGCTTCTGAACGCAGGGAAATAGGCATCAGGTCACACATGACATGCCCGACACCCATACTATATTAAAGCCAAAACAAAACAGGTGTCAGCGGTGCACATAACTCTAATTTCTATGCAGGCACACGTGTTCCGGGATACATTACAAACACAATGTGACTTCCTCTAGCAGTCGCGGTTCGCCACCCGGCTATTCAGGGGAACATAACACTGCCGGTGACAAATTTTCTCGAGGAAGTCGCTGCACGCACGAAGTCTTTTTTTTTACTGAGTCGCTCTGCTGTAAATAGTTCTTTTTATTCCGTGATAAACTCTACTCCTGCTCTTTTACCTCCGCTCCTCCCTCGCTGCTGACCGCTGTTCAGGTGTCAGCAGACTGCGCTATATAGCTTCTGGGGTCACTAGCTATTTATTTCCATTCTTTTTCTATTATTTATCTATATTTTTAGAGGCACAAAGCTATATCATTTCAAGCTCGAAACCTTCCTTTTGCGGGCCTGTACTTTGGAGAATGCTGAAAAGAAAAAAAGTAGACGCCAGGAAGAAAAAGAAACAGAAACTACTTGGCTATCAACGCCTCTCAAGCCTGCGACCATTTCAATTTCAATCTGACTGCATTATTGCAGCTAGCCTTGTGTTCCGCCGGGGCCGTGTACACTACAGTCAATAGGCCGTCTACCGATATCGTTTTCAGAGCAGAGCCACGCTCTCACATGACAGCCACGTTAAAAAGCGACAGAAACGAACAACTTACGACGCCTATAGCCACCATCAGTCAGCGGCACCATCCATTTTACATATAGCAGGGTTCAACCGAGCCACTGTTGAAAAGATCAGCCGTGAGAAGGCCACCACGCGCAGCTACAAAATGACAATGGTGCCTGGCAAAACTCGTCTTGAAAAAAAGGGAGGCGGGGAGCAATTTCCTCAACTACAGCCTCAACTACACCTGTCGCAGCATCACAACATGGACCGACCGGAGCGTTAAGAGCACATTTTTTCTTTTTTCGAAACCTGACTGAGTGGCGTCGCCTGGTGGGAGAATATGAACTGCACGCAAGATGGCGGCAGTTACACCTTCAACATAGAGGTGAAGCTTAAGCGTCCTCCAAATTTTTTTGTGGGAGTGATAATGTAAACATGGAAGAGTGGTTGCTAATCTACGAGCGTGCAAGAACAACCGATGGCATAATACTTTCACGTGGTCGTGACGTCAAAGAACACAGTAGCGATACTGTTAAAGGCAAAACTAGCTTTTATTGGGCGAGTCTGTGCCCACAAAAACAGGCTACACTTAAAGCACAACGAGAGCGGCGAACACAGTCGGCGATCGTCGAAAATCTGATCAGCGAGTCCAATGCGTCGGCTTTTATACAGCTGTCGTCGAATGTTCCATACTAATCGTTGGGACCCGTGTGCCTTCCACAAAGTTCTACACCATTCGCGTAACGCGATGAAATCAGGTAACACAAGGTTCGGCGACAACAGACAGCGGATAGAAGCATGGATAACTTTCCAGAAACTTCGGATACATGCAGGCGCGTCCCGCGCTGTGCGATAACACTTGTTAGGCGGTGAAACGCGGTCACCCGATAAATATAAGTGCACGTGTCAATATAGACATGTTGGCTGACATCCTAATTTATCTTCGAAGGAGAGCAAGGATCTGGTTCCAGAATCATGACGAGAAAACTGAAAGCTCGGATATCTGCAAGGAAAGGATGCGTGCTCTGTTCGGCAAGTCTCGTGGTAGAAAGATCGCGGTGAAGAAGGCGCTATAGCATCACGTGCCCAGACATTGACAAAATCATACTTACATACAGAATCTTCTGACCCTTTGCCGCAAAGCGGATGATGGTATGGCCGAGCCTGAGAAAGTGGGACATATCCTAAAAGTAATGGAGTTGATGCGTTCAGTATGCTAATCTGCAAGGACTGTTACATGGTGGATGTCATCATTGATAAGTGCAAGCATTATGAAAACGTCAAAAGTCAACGTATTGCGCATCAGTCAACTCGACTTACCCACAAGGCAGCAACAACCTCGTGCGAAGACGTACCTGCGTCACCGCTGCCACTAACCGCGGAAACGCGACTAAGATCACACGGCGTGAATTTAAGGCTTTCTCCTGCTTCCTCGCGCCCCCATGCCTGTGAGTCCCACGCTACCATGATCTCCCTTGCCCAAGCCATCGTTCGTCAGAAGCTATCCAATGTTGACATACATTCTGTATGCGCCGTTGCTATCTCCCACCAAACTGAACCTTTCCCAGGCTCCAATACCCAAGGCCACAGGCTACGTCGCCGCAATCTGGACGAGTGGAGAATTGATGACGACCGACCAATTTGCTTTATTTGCGGTCGCATTGATGACGTCACCGGCTATAGCAATAACCGATGGTCTTGGCTTGTACACCGTATGCTCATAATCGTCGCCCTGAAACCGATCCTGGCCGCATCCAGCATTATCGCGAGTCCTCTCAAGCCAACGGTGATAACGCTACGACCATGTCGTACGGTCATTCACCATCTTCCCATGGTCACCAGTCCCTTTCACCGTTGTCTAGACGCCCATCGTCTCGCTCTCCACAATTCCGCCGCCTTCCATCACCAATTGGACGCCTGCCTCCGGAAAACTAGACGACGCAGCTCCCGTAGGTGAAGCTGCATTGGCGACTCGCCCGCAAAATCCTCTGGCCACATTGCCGACTAATGCTGGCCGCATCCAGCATTATCGCGAGTCCCCTCAAGCCAACGATGATGACACTACGACCATGTCATACCGTCTTTCACCATCTCCCCATGGTCACCAGTCTCTTTCACCGTTATCTAGACGCCCATCGTCTCGCTCTCCACAATTCCGCTGCCTTCCTTCACCACTTGGACGCCTGCCTCCGGAAAAGTAGACGATGCAAATCCCGCAGGTGAAGCTGCATTGGCGACTCGCCCACAAAATACTCTGGCCACATTGCCGACTAGACATAACTTAATTGATGTTCAGGTGGACGATACACTTGTCACTGCTCTCATTGACACGGGCTCACATATACAGTAATGCATTCGGAGCTTCACTGTCGACCTAAGAAGGTCCTCACGCCACCCACGTTACCGCTCATCAGAGTCGACGAAGAGGAAATGCTTTCCATACTTCGTATGCGCTCCGCGCGAATAAGTATTGCCGGCTGCTTTACACCTGCACTAGCTATATGCTGTGCTCGAGCACTGCTCCCATAATTTCATCCTAGGCAAGGGCTTTCTACATGCCCACTTAGCCCTTATTCATAGTGGACTCGGATTGCTTTTCTTAACCTACCTCGCTCCTATGACGCTACGACTGCCCGTCAACTGCATTTGTGTTCTGCGGATTACAACTGTCTGGCACCTCAATCCGATGGGCATGTGGACCTCCCATCGGTTCATTCTATTCCCGATAGCGATTACGCCCTGGTTCCCATTGTTCACGTTCTATTGGCCAGAAATGTCGCCATTCTCCATATCAATCTCACCGTTCCCAATAACTGCGCGTCCCTTCACATCGTGAACTTCAGCTGGTGCACGCAACTTATCCCCAATGCCATGAGTCTGGCCAACGTCTCTTCCATTAATGAGTATGCCGTTTCTGCAGCAGTCGCCGGCGATCCTTTCCTGCCCGCTGCATTCCCCACCTCACGGCATTGGCGTTCTCCTCGCCCAGAGGCAACAAGGACAAGAACGCGTCATCACCTGTGCCAATCGACTCCTCTCGCCTTCAGAGCGCAAGTTATTGATCACTGAATGGGAACCCCTCGCTTTAATTTGGGTGGTCGCAAAATTTCAACCATACTTTTTTGGTAGCGCGCTTTCGAGCATCACATACCATCATGCGCTATGCTGGTTGTCCTCCCTTAAAGACCCCACTGGACGACTTGCTCGCTGGTCATTGAAGCTTCAGGGTCATACCTTTGATGTCAATTACAAGTCCGGCTGAATGCAGCAGGACGCCGCCTGCCTCTCCCGTGATCATGTTCATCCTCCAGACTCCGCTGTCCATGACGCCGACGCCTGTGTCCTCGCCATCGCTCACTCTAGCGATATCTAGTAGGCACAGCTAAATAATGCAGACTTGCGCTCCACAATACACCAGCTACGCTCTCACCAATCCGACACATCTCTCCACTGGTTTGTTGTCCGTGATGGTATTCTCCACCGACGCAACACTAACTCCGACGGCTCAGACTTTCTGCTTGCACTTCCTATATCTGTCCGTTCCAGCGCGCACCCACAGCTCCACGATGCCCCAACCGCTGGAAATGTCAGTGTCCCATACATACGACCGGCTGTGGCGTCGTTTTTTATGGCCAAGCCTTTACCGTTCAGTACGTCGTTGTGTTGCTGCTTGTCAGTCCTGCCAGCGCCGCAAGCGCCCATCCTTGTTGCCCGCCGGTACACTTCAGCCTATCGAGATCCTGATTGTACCGTTCTACCGCGTGGTACTACATCTGGTTCGGCCATTACCGACCTCTTTTAGAGGGAACAAGTGGATTGCCGTGGCGACCGACCATACCACACAATATGCTATCCCCTAGGCACTGCCGACAAGCTGTGCCACTGAGGTTGCGGACTTTCTGCTTCACGATTTCATTATCTACCATAGCGCTCCACGATAGCTACTGACCGATCGCGGTTTATTTCTTTCGGAAGTCGTTGACTACATCTTTCGTTCGTGTTTGACACGTCACAAGCTAACCACAGCCTACTATCCAAAAACAGAGGGACTTAACAAACGTCTTAATCGGACGCTGACCCCGATGCTCTCTATATAGTTTTCCACAGGTCATCGTGAATCGGACCACACTTTGATTTTTGTGACATTCACGTACAACTCCTGCCGCTACGACAGCGCTATCTTTCCTGCTTTTTGCCTGTTGTTTGGCCGCCAACGAACGCTGCCCTTTGAGACTATCCTGTCATCAGATAGCTACGTTCCTACGGAGTACGTCCTCGGTGCTGCGGCTCTGGCTCAACCAACTCGCCAGATTACCCGGGGTCCGTCTCTCTGTCTCGCAGATATTCTAAAAGGCACGCTATGACAGTCGCCACTGACTCGTTCACTTCTCTCGATGCTCTTTGGTCCTTCATTGCAAGCCGTCCCACCACGTGGCCCTGTCGCTACTCTTTGTCGCTACTCTGGCCCTTATACGGTTCTCCGCCATCTCAGCGATTCCACGTACGAGATGGCCCCGGTGGACGCTAGCTCGTCATCGTCAGTACCCCGTAGTGATATCGTGCACGCTTCCCGTTTGAAGTCCTGCTTCTTCGACAACCTTCCCCTCTCTAAGCGCCCAGAGGGATATAGGGAGGGGAAGCCATTTGTGCCAAGCCATATGTCACAAGCCATTTGCCTACACTGGAGAAAGCGCAAGCAAAGGGATGAAGACGAGGATCGAAGAAGTGCTCGTGTTGTTGCTCAGCCATCTCGGCTTCTCTCTGTATATATTACCGAATACATTTTCACGTTTTTATCGCCTAGTCTTACTCCCATCGCAATATATTACGCAGTAGTCAGTGAATAAAAAAATTGTGAAGAAATTTTATATCGAAAGAAAAGAGGACAAAGGACAGACCCCAGTGGAATACTGCATTCAACTGCAGCCATGTTAGATGAGGCGTGACTAGTTATCACAAATTGGAAACGACATGAAGGGAACCGTTGAATCTAGTTAAGTACTCCAAGGTAAATATTTAGTGCTCTTAGCTTTTGACATGGTTAAACCTGTCAAAAATTTTCGAAAAGAAAATATGCAATCAGTCAAAGTACCGCCATCAAGATATGCATGTAAGTTATTAGTAGAAGATGCAGGCTGAGCCTCACGAGAAAATTTTTTGCGATAACCACGTTGGATATGAGAAAAACAATTGTTTTCCTGAAGAAAGCTGACAGCGTCAGAAATATATAGTGCTCCATTATTTTGCACATGACGCGGGGAAAATCAACAGGAGAAAATGAAA
This sequence comes from Dermacentor variabilis, assembly GCF_050947875.1. Lineage (NCBI taxonomy): Eukaryota > Metazoa > Arthropoda > Arachnida > Ixodida > Ixodidae > Dermacentor > Dermacentor variabilis. The sequence continues at coordinate 183,176,428 of NC_134572.1, read as the reverse complement.
TAACAGTCGATTTAATCAAAGACAGAGGAGATATGCTTGAAAAGCTTGCAGCCCTTTATACGCAATGTCTCATGACTTCGTGAGAACGGGAAGAATGCCAACATTATACTAATCTACAAAAAGAGAGCCGTTAAATAATTAAAAATTATAGGCCTGTTAGCTTATTTTGAGCATTGTATAAAGTATAAATCAAGATAAGTTCCTGTAGTATAAAGCAACACTCTATTTCAGTTAACGAAGAGAACGGGCTGGCTTCAGAGAGAGATACTCTACAGCTGATCACATCCATGTCATCAATCAGGCAATCGAGAAATCGGCAGAGTACAATCAACCTTTCTATATGGCTTTTATAGAGTATGAAAAATAATTTGACTCAGTACAGATACCAACAGTCATAGAGGCATCACGTAATCAAGCAGTACAGGATGCATACGTGAATATCTTGGGAAATATCCACAAAGATTCCACAGCTACTTTCGTTCTCCACGAGAAAAGCAGAAAGATACCTATTAGCAAAGGGGTCTTGCAAGGAAAAACAATCTCTCCAATTCTAATCAGTGCATGCTCTGAAGGAGTATTTAAGCTATTAAGCTGGTAAGCCTTAGGATGGTCAATAGCATGGCAAAGTAACAAGCGTTCAGGATCGCCAATCAGTTTTTAGAGCCATTGAAGGCGTACGTTTATCTAGGTGTATTACTCACATGGGACCCTGAACTTACAGAAGAATGAAAATGGGTCGGAGTTCATACGGCAGGTATTGTCAGATCCTCACTGTGAGCTTACCGCTATCATCGAAAAGAAAGGTATACAATCACTGCATTCTACCGGTCCTAACATATGGGAGAGAAAGTTGGAGATTGACGAAGAAGCTCGATGTCAAGTCAAGAACAGCGCAATGGAACGAAAAGTGTTAGGCTTAACGTTAAGAGACAGGAAGAGAGCGGTGTGAATAAGAGAGCAAGCACGGATAGCCGATATTCTGACGGACATTAGGTGAAAAAAATGGAGCTGGGCAGGGCATGCAATGTGTAGTATGGATGACCAGTTGACCATTAGCGTTACAGAATGGGTGCCAAGGAAAGGGAAGCGCAGTCGAGGATGGCAGAAAACTAGGTGGCACGATGAAAGTAGGAAATTCGCAGGCGGAAGTTAGAATCAGTTGGTGCAGGATAGGTGCATTGGTGATCGCAGGGAGAGGCGTTCGTCGTGAAGAGGACATAAAAATAGGCTGATTATTATTATTAGTAGTGGTATTGTGCACAATACTGAGGTAATAGATATTAGCTTGTAGTTTAAAGGATCGTGAGTGTTGCCAGATTTGTGAATTGGAATAAGTTTTGATGGTAGTCATGACACAAGCATGAAGACTCGTACGAGTCTGACGAAATAGTCTCTAAGATGATAGAGGAATACTCACTAGTATTTTGCTTACAAATTTATTCAGGGTGTCTGTTCCGCAAGACGACAAAAGATTGAGGTTGTCTAATATTCTTTATATCAGGAGAGTTAAAAATTATGAGATTCATAAATAAAATATTACTGCGAGATAGCCTCTGAAGTTTGCGAACATATGTTGTATACGCGAAAGCTTTTTATGAGCCCATTATTAGGATCGCAGCACTGTCCTGCCGGGGATTTGCCGGCGGACGAGCTAAGTGATATAATTCGTTTATTCACAATGCCACAGCGAAAAAGCAGAAGCTTTTTTAATTAGTTATAAGTGTGTTCGGGAGGGTCGTGTTGGAAATATAACATTTGGTAGTCTTTATAGCAGATTTAGTTGTCTTTATAGAAATTAGTTTTTTTTAGTTTGGCTCCATTGATACGTTAGAGATAAAAAAAAAGAAAGAAGTTACCTTCGCCTTTTAACAGGTTTCTTTCATATAACATTTACAAAAAATTCCCATGAGGCACATAAAATGTTTGCATTTTTTAATAATATATCGCTGTTTTCTTCAGTCTAGGTTGCAGTGACGCTAGCCCAAATTCTGAACACTGTGAGGTTCCGGAAACACTTTTGCGTCTGTCCCACGCACTCGCAAGAGCGACAAAAGCTGCTCTAGGCTATCGCACAAGCGGAGAAGAGGCCGTTAGTGAGACGAGTTCCTTTTGGGTACATTGCCTCAGGCAAACAGCGCTACCTTGATTACATGTGCAGCTATTGCCTTTCTGCAGGCCACTTGACTAGACAACGGCTTGAGAGGAGTTGGAGTTGTAACGTTGTGGACTTGTGTCACACCCTTCTCCTATCATCAATATCATTCCTGAGGCTTTTTCGCCGCGTCACTTTTCCCCAGTGTATAACGTCAAGTCAGAGCAAGTTCTAGCTCAGATCGACCGCTCTGCATTTTTGTAAATAATTTTTTTCTCTCTACTGTTACCAAAATAATCTGGTCAAAAGAAGTGGCGCTTTGTTTTCATATATAGAAGTCACGGTTTCTATTATAGAACTGCAGGATAGCAGGTAAAAGCTCGGTTCTGGGTTTTCTTTGTCTGTTCTGTATTCATGTCCTTACGTTTACGCCGACGTGTCCATAGTCGTCGCTATATAGGTTTTGTCATTATTGTGTCGTCCTTAGCAAACGTCCTTTCCTTAAACTTAGGCTTGAGAAAATAGCGTTTTGGACGCCACCTACACTTCATTGTTAGCACCGCAGACACAAGAAGCTGCGTACATCAAACTGGCTTGAACGTACTCTGAAAAAAAAACAAAATGTTTCGCTCGGCCTAGAAAGTCTGCCGTTCGAGTAATGTGCCCATAGTTTCAAATAGCGTAGAATAAAGCAGCAGCAACCGTGCAAAACATTGTTTTAAATACAACTTGGAAGCGACACGAAGAATTTGCGAAAGTATGTGTTTTTTAAACCAAGCATTACTGCTTTCCGGAAATGATGGCTGGCTCGGAACATTGAAAAACGGCGTGGATCTTCATGACGACATCTGGGATAAAGTGGCACAGGCAGCGGCGCGCCACTGCTTGAAGCGAGTAAAGATCTTATTGGCGACCACGCAATGAGATTTGCATCATGTACGACCAGACTCGCTAGTCATCTGCTTGGCTGCTATTTAGGCTGCTAATAAGAAAATTGGACACTAGCCATGTTGTCCTGCTACAATCCATACTTACCAACCTGCGCGATTTAACATACATAAACATTCTGTGAACGGGGGATGGGAGAAGGGGCGCTCTTATGGTACTGGTGCTTAAGAACGTAAATGCCCTGAATAGAAATAGAAATCATTTCAGACGCACCCCCCCCCCCTTTACTCATGTGTCCGCGCTTTATCATTTGCTCCAACTTAGATGCAGAAAACAACCAGCTCGACACTTGGAATAGCAGAGGCGTACAAGCAACGCAATATCTCTAGATCACGCTCTCTTCTTCAGTGACTTTGGTGTTGTCAATTTCGCGTGCATCAGAAACTAGGTGGAACAAACTTACTGGATGCAAGTACCGTACTGTACTAGTATACGGCGCATTGCACTCCCTTATGGAGGCTGGGCAAGTACCAAAAATTCCTTCCTTGTGTGCATATTTTAATATTTGGCATCACCTTATCCATCAACACCTTCGAAACCTCTTTCTCAAGCAGAAGTTATTTTTTTTGTAAAACATCCCGCAATATTTGGAAATTTATAGGACGGACCCAAATTTGTAAATTTTACGAGAGATTCAGGGTAGTTCGCAAGTATACGTAGTACCCATTTCAAACGCAACTCAGTGAAGTAAAATTTCAGTGTAGTTGGATTTTAGGTAAACTGTTTCTGCAGTTCGCTTTTAAATAATGTGACGTTCTTGCTCATAAATTAGTAACAGCTAGCGCATCTTTGCACTGTGCAATGTAATAGTAACTCGCGTCATACTGCCCGTTTTTGTACAGTATATTTTATTTATTTATTAATACCTCAAGGGTCCAAAATAGGACATTACATGAGGGGTGGGCGTGTAAAAGGTGGGATTGATGATGTGGAAATTAGAAAGATGAGTCGGAACACTCAATGGCCGATCTAAAGCGTGCTGTATCGCGGATGAGTGCAGTTTGTCTGGGAAGGCCATTCCAGTCTCGGGCAGTTCGGACGAAGAATGACTGCAGAAACTTAGTGGTGCGGGCTTGTGGTGGGATTACGGAGTTCGGATGGCCTGTACGACGAACACGATGAGCCAGCTGGACCAGCTGGCTGTCACGAGGTATGGAATAAAAAAAACCTGTGATAGAGGCATAGGCGAGAGATGCGACGACGAGAGGCAAGAGGCGATAGGTCTAGTTTAGATTTTAGTGATGAAACGCTAGTGTGATATGAGTAATCTGAAAGAATAAATCTAGCAACACTCTTTTGAACGCTTTCAAGGGCTTTAGTGAGATTAGTTTGGTAAGGGTCCAAAGATAGCACATGCATATTCAAGTTTTGGTCGCACAAGCGTTTTATAGGCAACTGATTTCACGGGTGGTTGTGCCATGAAGATATTACGGCGAAGATAACCAAGAATTTTGTTAGCTGAATTAATTATGTGGCTTACGTGATTTGTCGAAGACAAATCTTTGGATAGGTGAATTCCTAAGTACTTGAAGGAGTCGGTAGTAGATATAGTGCAGTTGTTAATCCTGCAGGCAGGGGGAAGGTAGTTAGGTCGACGATGGAATGAAATATGCACAGTCTTACTAACGTTTAGGGACATGAGCCATGTAGTACACCAGTCTTGAATATGAAAGAGGTCCTCCTGAAGAGTAGAGACGTCTTCGACGGTATTGATAGGGCGGTATAGGACACAATCATCAGCGAAAAGACGTATTGCAGAGGTTACAGTGAATGGCAAGTCATTAATGTAGTTTAAAAATAGGAGTGGCCCAAAAACAGTGCCGTGAGGTACACCAGATAGAACGGAGGAAACGGAAGATGTAAGGTTGTCAGCATATACAAACTGTTTTCGGTTAGTTAAAAACACTGGATCCAGTTAAGAACAAGTGGGTGGATGTTTAGGCGTGATAATTTTAGTAGAAGGCGAGAATATGCAACCTTATCGAAAGCCTTTTCGAAATCTAAAAACAGGGCGTCAGTTGGAATGTTAGAGTCGAGGTTTAAATGAATATCATGAATAAATAAAGCTAACTGCGTTTCGCATGAGTGATCTTTCCTGAAGCCATGTTGATTAGGGTGAGAGAACTTCACTGAAGTTAGGAAGTTAGCAACATGAGAGTAAATGACATGTTCCATGATTTTGGAGCATACGCTGGTGAGTGAAATGGGGCGGTAGTTACCTGGGGAAGACCGATCACCTTTCTTGAAGACTGGAATGACCTTCCCTGTTTTCTAGTCTCTTGGAACAATGCCTGTGTCAAGTGATTGCTGAAAGATGATACAGAGGATCGAACTACAGACAAACTTCGTATTTTTTAACACAGACGACATTTGCAATTCAATTGATGGGCAGATGCGCACGGGAGGGAAGTGGAATCTTCTCAAACACTTGCTCGACGACTCCGGCACCAAGTCAAACCAGAGAAGTGTCCTCGCTAAAGCGCTCCACGAAGCCAAGAAGTCGTCTTCGGAAAAGGACGTGCTGGAGATGCTGGCTAAGAAGTACCTGCCGCTCAAAACTGTGGCCGATGAGGCGGCATACCCAGTATACAAAGCGAAGCCCAACTCCGCGCTGGACGAACCTTTCAAAATCAGTGAAATCCGCCGCGCCCTACACGACCTCAACGGTAGGTCAGCACCCGGCCCGGATCACATTAACAACAAGGCTCTCAGAAACCTGGAGGACGCATCGATCGAGTTTCTTACAGATGAGATAAATCGGATTTGGGAGCAGGGAATTGTACCGGAAGAATGGAAGTTGGCGAAGGTCATACTAATCCCAAAGCCCGGTAAACCGCCGAGCCTGGACAACCTCCGGCCAATCTCACTGACGTCATGTGTAGGGAAGGTGGCCGAGCACGCAATCCATAACAGAATTGCCGAGTATATCGAGACCAACGACCTTTTCCCTCACAACATGATAGGTTTCAGGCCAGGCCTCTCCACCCAGGACGCCATGAAGCTTATCAAGATCGAAATCTTGGAACGCTGCACTCGGGACACGAGAGCCATCCTTGGTTTGGACCTGGAGAAGGCCTTTGATAACATCCGTCACGAGTTCGTTCTCGACGCCATCTCCAAACTCAACCTGGGCTCGTCCTTCCATGCCTTCGTCAGGTCTTTCTTGAACAAACGATGCGCCATCCTCAAGGCTGGAGATTTGGAATCGGAGAAAATGGAGCTGAGCAGAAGAGGCACCCCCCAGGGGTCAGTCATCTCACCACTCCTCTTCAACATCGCAATGGTCGACCTCTCAAGGTATCTAGGCAAGGTCCAGGGCATCGGTCACACGATCTACGCGGACGATATCACTGTCTGGTGCGCGGGTGGCAGTGACGGTCAAGTCGAAGCCGCTCTCCAAGAAGCTGTCGACACTACAGAGCGTTTTCTAACCGACACGGGACTCCGGTGCTCCCCGAAGAAATTGGAGCTCCTTCTCTACAGCCCAAGTAGAAATGGCCGCAAGCCACAGAACTGGAAACCCCCCTCTGAAATTGACATTAATCTCTACACCAATTGCGGAGATCCCATTCCCAAAGTCGCGTCCATTCGAATCTTGGGAATGACACTCGAAGGGGCGGGCTCGAATAACATCACCATTCAAAAACTAGCAAAAAAGACGGACAGCGTCATCGGTCTAATCAGGCGGGTAGCTAACAGAAGGAGAGGCCTGAGCGAAGAGAATCTGTTAAGGCTAGTCCACGCTTTCTTGTTGTGCCATTTTACGTACGTAGCGGCCATGCACGTCTGGAAGAGGGCCGAGCGAGACAAGCTAAATGCCATGATAAGGAGGGGGATCAAGAGCGCGCTCTGACTACCCAACTACACACGCACCGACCGACTCCTGCAGTTGGGTATTCATAATACCCTGGAAGAGATTGCAGAAGCACAAGAAAGGGCACAGATTCTTAGGCTCTCGGGCACCAGGGCGGGCAGACGACTCCTAACTGAGATGGGCGTCCCCCCGGCCACTGTCGAAGATGCCTACCAGGGCCTTCCGAAAGAGCAGAAAGATAACATCATCATATCGCCCGCCCCGCGCAATATGCATCCCCAGCGCAACGTGCAAAGAAGGAAGGCCAGAGCGGTAGCGCTCCTACGCCGCGCAACGGAACTCCCTGGCGGCAGCTGCTTCGTTGACGCGGCCCAGTATGCAAACAGCAACAATTTCACGGTAGTTTCAATCAACCACAGAGGTTCGACCGTTAACGCCGCTTCGGTACGAAGCGCGTCGTCGCATGCGGCCGAGCAAGTGGCCATTGCCTTGGCCCTCCTGGACGACGGACATGCCAATATCTTTAGCGACTCCAGGGCAGCCATCCGCGCCTTCAGCGTTGGCGCCGTGTGTAAGGAGGTCTGTCGCATCCTCGAAGGCAAAAGCATCGCCACCCACACTCTCACGTGGTTCCCCGCTCACATGGGATCAATTATGGGAGGCCCCACAAACCTCAACGAGCTGGCCCACTCCAAGGCGCGAGGTCTCGCTTTCCGCGACCATGGAGAACTCCAACGCCGGCCCGCAGTGGTGGAGAACAGAGATCAACCGACCACATACAACGAAATTGCGCAGCACTTTTATCTCGGCAGGAGAGACTTTCCCCTTCCCCACAAGAAGTTAAATAGAGCGCAGGCATTGACCCTCAGATTATTGCAAACAGGTTCATATCCCAACCCGGCTTTATTCCACAAAATTTATCCCGACACCTATGCCACTAGTTCTTGCAGGCACTGCAATGACATCGCTAGCCTAGACCATATGCTCTGGCGTTGCCCCTCGTTACGAGGCACGGAACAAATTAATGTGGACAAGTGGCTCTCCGCTATCAAGAGCCCCGATGCCGGGGCGCAACTATGGGCTGTCCAGAGGGCCCACGATGCAGCGGTCGGGCAAGGCCTGACTGTCCCAACATGGGAGCGGCCCGCAGCGCGCTGAGTCGCGTACCTCAGGACCTTATTAAAGTTTTGCATCCATCCATCCATTGGCATTATTGCCGTCGGTTCCACAGGATGATGAGCACTTCAGGCCATCTATTACCTTAACGATGCCTTCCAGCCTAAAATTAATACCTTCCATTGATGTAAAATCGAAAAATGGTAAATGTGGTAGTTCATTGGCAGGTTCTTTTGTAAACATTGAACAAAATGCAAGGTTCAAGGCATCACGAACATTTGAGTCAGAAATGGGTGAGCCAGAATTATTACATAGAGAAATAGAGTTATTAGTTTCGGGTTTTATCGTTTTTCAAAAACGCCGCGGGTTAGAGTGAAACATGTTTGGGACGGTAGTAGAAAAGAAATTACGTTTTGTGTGTGCTTTTAATGAGTTATATTCTTTAGTAGCTTTGTTATATTTTTCGCAGGCAGAAGAAGAACCTGAGCATTTGGCTACACGAAATAATCGTTTTTTCTTATTGTTTGAGCGATTTAAAGTAGTGTTGAACCAGGGGGAACGCGCTCTTTCATTTATCGTGATAGTTGGAATGTAAAGACCTATTAAACGGAGCATTTCTGTTTTGAATAGCGCCCAGTTACTCTCAGTCGACCGCTGCTGATACGTAAGGGCAAGTTGCTCATGAAAGATAGAAAGTTCACGATTAATGCTTGGATAATCGGCTTTATCATATAGTGTTAGTACTTTATTTGATATTTTACTTTTGATTATATTGCAAGGAAACGTGGCATGAATGACGGTGTGATCGCTAGGACCACTGACGTACGTAAGAGGGGGCATCTTATCGGGGTGTGACGCTAAGACGAGATCTAGGATATTTTATGAGTGTTGGGTTATTCGCGTAGGTTTAGTAACAAGCTGCGATAGACCGAACAGCAAGCAAATGTTTCTAAATTCGCTAGCCATGTTTGTTTGTGTTAGACATGACGCAATGTTACTCCAATATGTAGTTGGAAAGTTGAAGTCCCCGAGTAACAATATGGGGTTGTTAGGATAAGCCGTTGATAGTTCAAACAATGCATCGTGAAAAAAGAAAGAAAGGAGCTATGAATGCAGGGTGGACGATAGCAACAGCCGATGAGCGTGCGCGGTGAAGTGGCGTGGCGGCACGTCTAAATCATTTCTAGAGGCGTTGTTATGTTTACAAAAGAGCACTTAAGTTGGCGATGAGTAGCAATAGCCACACCGCCGCCACGGGTTCCATCGCACCTGTCTTTGCGAAAAGTATCAAATTCTGGTAGATCTGGAAGAATTTCGCAATCAAGTATTGTGGAATTTAACCATGTTTCCGTTAGTGCAACAATGTTACTGGTTGACGAGGAAATGAGGCTGAATAACGAATCCCATTTGGGTATCAGGCTGCAGATGTTAGTGTAGAGCAACGATAGATTGTGCTTAACACGCTGGGTCGGCCTCAGTGGCTTTTGCACTTGCTGCTAGGATTGACGTTCGACGACCGACTGTTTAGCGTGATTGTAAACGTAGGTTTTTCGGCCAGAGATAAGTTTGTCGTAACGGAGCTTGAATGCAGATTCCTGCGCTTTTCCAAATTCGATTAGACGTCTCCTGCCCAGACGAGTTTCTGGGGAGAAGTCTTCGCTAATGCCGTATTCGGTGCCCTTCAGCTTACCGCTTGAGAAAAGGATCCCTTCTTTACCTTTAAAGTGGGCGAATTTTACTATTATTGGCCTCCGTTTTCCCTCCTGAAAAGTGCCAAGTCTGTGGGCACGCTCTATATCACGACTTTGAATAGTTACGCCCAGGTTTTTGTGGCAGTGTTCAATTATTGATTCCTCAGAATCACGCCACGACTCATTTCGCGCATCGCTGATACCGTAAAAAACCAGGTTACATCTGCGGGATCTGTTTTCTATCTTATTAATGCGGTCAGTCAGCACTGTTTCCTGAGCAGCGCTGCTATTAGCGACGCTTTCTATGTTATTTACTTGGGACTTTATATTCGAAAGTGTCAACAGGTCGGATTCAATCTTGGTCAACCGTGTGCCGAGTTTGCTGAACGTTTTCTCATGATCAGCAAGGGTTGACCTAATTGAATTTAGCTGCTCAAGCGGGGCCGACTGCCCGATTTGCAATGTCTTCAGAACATCAAGCATATCAGCAGGGAGTAAAGTTGGATCATTTCTAGGTCCAGGATGAGTCTCAATATCTCCTGCCAACAAAAGTAATTTCAATAGCACGCGAGCACAGTTAAATTCTATACAAAGAGAGCACCATGGGCTCGGCAGCACGAGTAATGTTCGGTAACCAGTGCGTTTAGCGAAAAGGCAACAGCAATTTGTTACCTGCGTAGCGAAGAAGTGAAGTCGGTTAGGATGGCCAATCACTGACGTGCCGCCAAGCCCACTGAGCGTGGCGATGGTTTGTCTAGGCTTTATATCGGGGATCCGAGGGAAGATGGCGCTGTCAATCGAAGATAGTGTGCCAGGAAGCCAGGGCGTCAGCCGATGACACCGCAGTTGGCTTACATGTAGTTCTAAAGCACACAGCCATGCTAATGAGAGAGCGCGTGATTTATAATGGTTTCGTAATTTACCTACGAACATACAAATGAATATTGAGGCACCACACAGACGATAGGCAAATTAGTTTTTTCCCGCTTAAAGCAACGCTATGACGACAACCATAGCGGGGATTTGAACTTACGTTCCTGCGGCAATGTCAACTTCGCAGCACGACGGACTAAACCCACCCTTATAGCGCAATAGCCTCGCTTGTTATCTTGTGGCCTGCATTGTACCCAACGTGGTTAGAGTAGGGGCGTCGACGCAATACGTAGGAGGCCACAACACACGGTACCGCAGCGCATCATGTCGATATTTGTACGCTTCAAAGAAGTGTTTCAGAATATTTCGCTGTAGGTTGATAGATCCATGGAATAGGGGGTCGGGGAGTTACTAAAGATTAGTTTGTATTACCCGTAGTTTTTACTTTAACCGAAACCTAAATAGATAAGCATTGCTGTATGCCATCCCCATCAAAATGATGATACCACAACAAATTGGACCTAAAGGTTGACATGTGTGTCAACTGTGTCTTTTCGTGTCATGGCGTGTGTTCTTGCGCGTGCTTGCTGGCATGCGCTGCTAGTAGCAGAACTCAGCAGCCACTGAGATATGTTGGCGAGCTTCAAGCTGCTAGTAATTTCGCGAATAGGTTGATACTACAGAACAGGATAGCACTGCGTGGAAGGGGACGCAGACTATCTTTCCAATCACCTCATGTTCTCGTCCCTGCACTTTGTCCTGACCGCCAATACTAGCCAGAAATGGTGGCTTGAGCTTCCATAGCATTTGTTATCTGGCACGTGCTGGTATTCGGAGCGATTCAGTCCTCTCCGCACATCGTGCTCCTTTAGCAGTATATCGCGCAGTATATTTTTTTCATTTCTTAAAGTGCTTCTCCGCCATACTCTCCGTGTTACTAACGGCATAAAGGTCTATTTTAAAGCAGGCTGTTGGCTCATTATACGACTCTAATTCTTAATTTTTTGCTTCGATTTTGGCGGTATATATTCTAACATATAAACCTTAACCACGAAATATAAACTGTTTTCGCGTACACGAGTTGCACACGAATGGTTTTCGTTTGCAACAAGCATTTCTAAACGGTGCCTACGAGTCACCACCGCCACACAAGTGGCGCTTACCGTGCTGTTGTTGAAGCTCAAGCCGCAGGGCAGTATAATCGCGATTCTAATTATCATCAGTTGGATACTGGGATATTCGTAAATATGCCGGAACATAGTGGTTAGCATACAGCGAGTCTACCATGATGTAGAGGGCCCGCGGGCAGGTCAGAAAACAAACACGAGTGCTGCACAAGAGCCCGGCCGGCCATGCGCTTGCTGTGTGGGCGTTTGGTCACGTCGACCGTGGTGGTTCTGGCTACTACAGGATGCTGAAGGCGCTATGAATATACACGAGCTATTTACCGCTAGCAGCGCACGTGACTAGATTTGTACTTCGGTCAACATGTCAGGGTTTTTTTGTCACTTTTAACTCGTGCTCCCATGATCGATGAGTATACTCTGCATTTTTTATGTTCATGATCTACCGCTGACGGGAATATTCGAATAGTGTGTGCTGAATATGTTATGAGCTTACTTTTCTCGTGGAGTGCAGGCAAAACGTGGCTTCTCAGTGATTGGTGCCATATGCCAGGTCCTGATGACGGTACCAAAGTAATACGTTTACACGTACCTGCATTAAATTTAGCAAACTTGTTGGCGAGCGTTAGGAAAAACTCCATCTATCTGTCCTCCCACAGGCGTAGTGAGCTTTTGCTTTTAATATACACAATGACAGTGCGGTTTTTTCGTACCACGAGTTACTCTTATTTGGAATAATTCGAACACTATCAAATGATTTTAGAAAGTCTACAGTTTACTGCCGTGGCCTACGCACAAACACGATGTCAAAACAAATAAATATGGCTCTGAAAACCTATTTCGTGCTTCTTTGCGTATCGTATTGTACGTAAATCACACGCGACGAGGAAAGAAGTTTTTGCGGACACAGCTTAAAAAACCGATCCTCGCAATAATAACAGAAAATTAGTATGCGCCAGCATTTGGCGGAGTGACAGCTTTAGTTTAGCGGTACAAGCAGAAGATATTGTTCTCTCGTTCGACGCTGTGAGTTCTCAGTTTATTTCCTTGCAAGAAATTTAGAAGCAACTGCAAGCAGCGCTAGTTCCAGCTTTAGAGCATTGGACCTCCGCACAGTGCCGCTTGCTTTCCGACACTGTGCAAACACATAAGTTCCACTAAAAGAGGTTCAATTAGATTCCAAGAGATGCATATACATTAATAAGAGTAATTTTCCTCACAAGAAAGCCCTCGCAAATTTTCGGAAGCCTGCTGAACGATGCTCAGTTTGGTTCGATTGGTTGATATTCACTTCTCACCTTTCAGCGCGGTTTGAGAATTGCTAAGGGTGGCAGCTGTCTGCTGTGTTCCCAAGCCCTACATCTAACACAGCGTACTGCGAGCACGAACAAGTGCCGGTGATGGTACGCAGACAATGATATGACACGTATCAGCTAACTATAACGAGAAAGGTGCGCCCCGACTCACGAACGGAAGTCTCATTTGTTTTTATCTAAAGACACACTGATCAGGTGACCTAAAAGCTTTTGGCCTTGTTGTATCCCTGCATAATATCCGTATTTGCCTTTTGAAGGACGTTACTGCCTGTGTATTGCGAGATGCTACATGTGATGTGCCACCACATGAGTCGCTGCGCGGAGTTGCAGATGAAAGTCGAAAACAGTCAAGCAAGACATTTGCCCGTATAGCGCAACTATTTCCACGCTTATGTCGCTTAAATCCTATAGACCAATTTAAATAAGGCGATCAGCAGCAAGGACCCTTCTGACTTCGATGAAGCACCTCGATTCAACGCAAAAAACGAGAAACATGAGCAGGCACCAAGTGAAAGAGCCGCCGTGAACCTGGATGCCTAAGCCATCTTTGTTTGTTTGGAGGGACTCGGGCCATGGTTGGACCAATTTGGATTACGTGCCAATCAAGTACACGGTTCTTTCCGCATTTCGACCTCATCAAAATGCGGCCGTGGTGGCCGGGTTTCAATTCCGCGACCTCGTGCTCAGCAGCCCACATCATGTCCACTAAGCAACCGCGGCAAGTCGGCAACCATGAACTATGAACTTTAAACACATAACGAAATCTACAGTCTTGCAAAAGTCCGCTAATGCAAAAAATGAACATATTGTATGATGACGAGGATTGTATTTATTACGGATTCATCTATGCTTCACACGTCTATCTTCGAAAGTCGATCTGGACGAAAGATTTCATCACAATTTATTAATGCGATTAGCACTCGTTACTTCCTTCAGAGGCTTTGAGTTTGTCTGTCTGTCTGTCTGTCTGTCTGTCTGTCTGTCTGTCTGTCTGTCTGTCTGTCTGTCTGTCTGTCTGTCTGTCTGTCTGTCTGTCTGTCTGTCTGTCCGTTCTCTTACTTCGACTGAGTGACGCAAATTGTCTACTACCTTGGGCAACTAATTCGTCGTCATGCCGTCTTATTCGTTCTATCATCGTCATTCTAGTTTCGTCATCCGGTCCCCGTAACGCCATCGTCGTAGCATCGTCCTTATTTAAGAAAAGTCATCGAAATGCCGTTGTGACTCCGTCATCAAGTGATCATCATCACACTGCCGTCGCACCGTCGTCATCGCTTTAGAAAAGTCATCCAAGGGTTGTCATGCCATCGTCTCTATACAGCTTTCATCTTTCCATCGACGTCATTCCTGCCTCTTTACTCCATCGTAATCGTACTGTCCTAATTCAAGCCTAATTATGCGACCATTGTCAGGCCAGTGTCATGATTGCGTCGTCGGCATATATCCGTTGTAATACTCTCATCGTGTGGCCGTCATGGTCATTCCATCGTCGCCATTCCAGCTTCGTCATTTGATCCTCGTCATGTTGTCGTCGTCAGGCCTTCGTGTGAACGGCATCGTTTTCATACACTCGTCGCATAGAGTTTTCTTCACGTCATCGTCGCTATCTCACTGTCATTATGCAGTCTTCGTCACGATAGTGTCCTTATGCGATCATCATCCTTTAAGAGTCGTCATTCCAATGTCGACTGTTATCACTATCATCACATTTCACTATCAGGTGATAGAAAAATGTGCGGAATATTACCAACCTTTATATATAGCTTTCATTGATTACGAGAAAGCGTTTGATTCAGTCGAAACCTCAGCAGTCAAGGAGGCATTGCGGAATCAGGGTGTAGACGAGCCGTATGTAGAAATACTGAAAGATATCTATAGCGGCTGCACAGCCACCGTAGTCCTCCATAAAGAAAGCAACAAAATCCCAATAAAGAAAGGCGTCAGGCAGGGAGATACGATCTCTCCAATGCTATTCACAGCGTGTTTACAGGAGGTATTCAGAGACCTGGATTGGGAAGAATTGCGGATAAGAGTTAATGGAGAATACCTTAGTAACTTGCGATTCGCTGATGATATTGCCTTGCTTAGTACCTCAGGGGACCAACTGCAATCCATGCTCTCTGACCTGGAGAGGCAAAGCCGAAGGGTGGGTCTAAAAATTAATCTGCAGAAAACAAAAGTAGTGTTAAACAGTCTCGGAAGAGAACAGCAGTTTACGATATGTAGTGAGGCACTGGAAGTGGTAAGGGAATACATCTACTTAGGACAAGTAGTGACTGCGGATCCGGATCATCAGACTGAAATAATTAGGAGAATAAGAATGGGCGGTGGTGCGTTTGGCAGGCATTCTCAGATCATGAACAGCAGATTGCCACTATCCCTCAAGAGAAAAGTTTATAACAGCTGTGTCTTACCAGTACTCACGTGCGGGGCAGAAAATCTGGAGGCTTACGAAAAGGGTTCTACCTAAATTGAGGACGAAGCAACGAGCTATGGAAAGAAGAATGATAGGTGTAACGTTAAGGGATAAGAAAAGGGCAGATTGGGTGAGGGAACAAACGCGAGTTAATTATATCTTAGTTGAAATCAAGAAAAAGAAATGGCGGCATGGGCTGGACACGTAATGAGGAGGGAAGATAACCGATGGTCATTAAGAGTTACGGAATGGATTCCAAGGGAAGGGAAGCGTAGTAGAGGGTGACAGAAAGTTAGGTGGGCGGATGAGATTAAGAAGTTTGCAGGGACAACATGGCCACAATTAGTACATGACCGGGGTTGTTGGAGAAGTATGGGAGAGGCCTTTGCCCTGCAGTGGGCGTAACCAGGCTGATGATGATTCCAATGTCTGCATCATTATTTCGGCTTCGTCCTTTCTACTTCCATCATTCCTTCTTCGTTGTTCTGTTGTCGTCCCACATTTGTCGTCATGCCGTCACAGTCATGGAAGACTCTGGCGAGCCACTGTCATAGCAATGTGAGCCAATCTTGGAGACAGTATATTTCGCACTTAAGGAAACCTATGGAATTCTCGGAATTACCACTACAGATTAAAAATAAAGGCGTCTGTAATATTACGGTTTGTCGTAACGTAGCTTGAACGTTACTGGTATTAGCCGACACCGATCGTAAGGTGGGCTGTGCAGGGTTTCTTTTTTTTTGCATTGCGACGATGAAGTTGTTGAAACACTGAATTCCACTTTCAGAGTATTTTCTGTGAAATATTAACAAATGGTTGCTTACACTTTCAAAATAAATTACCCATGGTGGTGTACTTACTGCCACGACGTAACCTCCATTTAGCAGGACACGTATTTGGAAATTGTGATACATGCATACCTGCTCTTGAAATGACCTCTTAATTTAAGTAATTAAAAATTGAAGAGATAAAAGCTATAAAGAAGCCAAAATGTTTCCTGAAAGTTGAAATTTCAAGCCGTAGTACCGAAATACCTGTGTACTACGCATCGAGTTCATTGCGTTCAAGAATGACAACACGAAGCGCTGCGTTAGCGTTGGGTCTGTGGCTGTCGTTCATGTATAGTTGGAAATCAGCAACAAATCGAGGAACTCCAAGAGCCTTTACAAAACTCGTTGTGATGGCAATGCTTCTACTCACACCAAGTAACAAAGGCATGCGAGGTGGATGCTCTCCCCCTAGGTACGCTGCTGCATGTTTTAGCAGTTTCTTTTTCGTATTAGCTATCCGCGCTACTAGTTTATTGTGTTTCAACGCACCTACGCCAAGAATATGGTATACCGATAGGATGACACCACCACTTTTCAATTATTTTTTTTTGCGTTACTTGCTTAGTGTAACGAGATTCTTCACAGTCCCGTCGTCTGCCTTTTGCTAGGTTGGTCTTCAAATAAAATCGCTGCAACATTAACCTATTGTGCCTTTCAGCAACAAATCAACGATCACGCTTGCCCCATTGGCGCACTAGCAGACCAAGGCGGAATCGTCGCCTCACTGCACCGTTTGCGGCTTCTCGCACCGCTGAGCACCGCCGGCGCTTGGATCGACGCAGCAGTAGATCAGCATGCGCGTCACGTAAACGTTGGAGGCGCTCGGAGCATGGTGCTGAACGAAAGAGAAAACTTTTGTTGCATTCGCAAATGTTTTCTTCGTAATACACGTTCTTATCGAAGAGAAAGGTTTCCCCTTTTTCTAGCTATCCCGACTCTTTGTTGAAACATTCACGGGAAATAAGTTGTATTTTCGCGCCACTCCACAGATTTCTGGGCGCTTCGTTTATTCCAGTTGAAGAAACATAAAGTATCGTAAAAGAAAGGCCGTGTATCTGCTGGCTTTGTTGCAATCGACGACCAAACGTATAAGCGAGGTGTTGATACGGCGGTACAGAATACAAACGTAAGTGACGGTCATAGATTTTCCTGCAAAAATTAACACAGGGCACAGTAGCAGTAGTGTCTAAGGCAGGTGCAAGCATGACGGTTCTGGAAGCGTCGCAATAACCCTCAGTACATGGATTTGCTTAAAATTTATCCTTCCACTTTCGTATGGCTTTGTTCTTTTGAAAAGTGATCATTTGCAACAATCTATTACGTTATGAATGCCATACTCTACAGCAATTATGCATGCGCAGGAAATCTTACTGCCTTCTGCGTTTGGAAAAACAGGGCAGTTTCAAACTAAGGTCAATAACGACGTACGAAGCGTTGTAAATAAAGCCGTAAGATCATTTGAAGCCACAGACATGAATATCACACAAAATAATGTAATAACCGTAATTCCCACGGTAAATGAAGAATATCGCCCGGCCATAGTTGTTTCTAGTAATTTGAGTAGGAAACTCCATGCTGTCGGCCCCGTAAAGCAGTGCCGTATTAGGGCAGTCTGAAATGTGGACAGTATGCGGTGTTGCGCCTCCAGGTAGGGTTTAGTCCACGTGTCCTCCAGGCATAGGGATGAGCACGTCCAGGAATAGGACCGAAACAAAAGTTATATTTATATATTCAAACAAGTAGTCTGATTCAAGTCAAGGATATATCAGCCACGCATGAGAAGGCCTCTTTCAGAGGGACAATAATGGTAAACAGTGCGTCAAGGTGGACAGTGTAAATACCACTCCATAAACCGCACAACGCTTGTTTCTGGCCATGAAAATGCCCAGTTTGCGAGAAAATTTCGTCTGAAGTGTCCGAGTACTTTTATCGCAATTCAAATCTCCCATAATCCAACCGGGGAGTGGTGATGTTGCATATGTCGTCAGAGCCCTGTAGAGCTGGCGCTGAGTAAAATGGCGGCTGACAGAGGGAGGTAATGCTTTCTTTTTTCTTCTTGTACAAAGCGCAAAGGCACAGCAAGGGAGAAACCGAGTCAAGACAGAGCGGGGGACTCGCCGCTGCAGCTGCTTTGGCTAAGTGGCGTCGACCGTTCGGGCATCCCGCGACATCACATGGAAGTGGAGTTCCCTGCTACTTGGAGCTTGTCTGAGTTTAGCGGCCAACAAAACCAGCACAGCACTACTACATAACAAAACTACTGAAGCGCGAAAGCGTCCGCGGTGCAGAATCGATCGAAACCGAAACCCGCGTTGTTCTCAAAGACAATGTCAATGAGTTCTTTTTTCTAAAAACTTAATAGAAGTGGACAGGTAGAAGTCTCTATTATGTTATAATCCAATAAAATTATGTTTTTTATTATGAATGGCTAAGTACTAGTGACAGAATATAAATGATCCGTGCCTTCGTAGTCAACCAAGTACTTGAACGTCCCTGGGGAGTCTCTACTCGTGTCCTAGATTTACTTCAATTTCTTAAGTTCTAATCTTCTGTTCGTGACAATACTGACGCCTTGCTGATTCCCGAGCACTAATAAATCCCTTCAGCTTGACGGAATATTTGCTTTTAGTGTCCCTTTAAGGACTTGCGTTTCCCAAGTTTTCAACATAAGGGAATTCGATGGCCTTACTGCGGCTAATAAGAGGGGTCGTACTGTTCATAGAACTCCCCCCATGGTCACACCACCTCACCGGACTGCGCCTTTGATGTCCAACATTCGAACCCGCTTCCAAAGCAATGACGAGGTAAAGCGGAAACAGCGGTTCACGCTCTTTCAATGAAAGTCGTCGAAACTGGTTGCTTGTTCTCATTGATGGTTAGTTTGTCAGGATCATGAGACTGGTCATGAAGTTCGCTATCGCTTCCAAGTAGTGTGGCGGTTGTTGTCGCCTCGAAGGGAAGTAATTTGTGTGCCCGTCACAGTCGGTGTCAGGCCTCGTCGCCATCTAGATGGGCGCTGATGAAGGGGCTGCCTATAGGAAAGCAGCCCAAGAAGGCGCATTGTAGATTTTTGGTGCAAATACGGCCAGTTTGCCTGAAAAAATAAGAAGAATTTTAAAACAAGATAAATGAATCAATCATTCTATCTAGGAAGCAATGACTGTGTGGCCTATAAGGGAAGATGGCAACCAGTACAAAGACAAGGAGAGCGGCGAACCCGTACACCGCTTTTGATGACCAGATGTTCCGAACGCTGCCTCCTCCAGCGGCGACGCCAACATCAGCCTCCTTCCTGAAGTCATAAAACAGACTGGGCACGCCGGTTTCGAAGGTAGAGCTTAGCAGGCACTAAATATATTGAATGGGTTTCCTTTAAGTGTGGTGAAGTCGCGTGCTGTTTTGAGCGATTGACACGTACAGAGAAATGCAACACTCGTTCGGCATACTAGGTGTTTGCAGTTGTTTGCGAAGTGCAGTCTTTGTCGTAGGTATCGAACAGGGCTCGCAAGCATTGTCTGTATACTTGTCACAGTGTTTGAACGCAGAGAAATGTACGTGCAGTTCTTTTACGATACGTTGCCAAGAAGATAAAAAAGCCATTTCAGATATGCATTTAATTTTGACATAATTGATTGGTCATCACAAACGCATCAGATATCCTTCGTATATGTTGAGTTATCTGTCCTAATGGCTCCAAGATTTGTGGTCGATCGTCGTATACTTGTCACAGTGTTTGAACGCAGAGAAATGTACGTGCAGTTCTTTTACGATACGTTGCCAAGAAGATAAAAAAGCCATTTCAGATATGCATTTAATTTTGACATAATTGATTGGTCATCACAAACGCATCAGATATCCTTCGTATATGTTGAGTTATCTGTCCTAATGGCTCCAAGATTTGTGGTCGATCGTCGTACCAGGGAGGAAATGAAAATTACACTCAATGTTAGACAATTCCAAAAACGGTTTGAACATTAGCCTGTTAAGCTATCTTTTGTTCAATGGTTGTCCAAGGCCAATATAGTGATGATTGTGCACGAAACACGTGTCAATCTTAAGCGAAATCTTGCGAGACTGCCAGATAACGATCTGAAGTCTTTTATGCGTCTGCGCACATTCTGGCGTGGCTAGAAAACCAATCTCGTTCTTTGCTTAATTGCACCTTGTTGGAGGGAGAACCATTGTCCAGATTGTGCTCAACACCCTTGCATTGCCCTACTGCTCCACATGCGAGATATCGGTATAGTGCGCTGTATCGCATTGATGTGCAGACATTCTTTTCATATTTATTTTAAATCTTGTTTCTGTTGTTCCCTTTCCTTCCCTTTATATTCTTCCGAGCCCAGAGTAGGTCGCTTGCTTTTACACCCGCTAAACTCCCTCTCTTCCTATCTTTCTTCCTCCTTCCTCGAAGAGCACGTGTCGCTATTATAAAACTAATCTGATATGAAAGCGCGAAGATGACGTCAACCTAGTCAAGTTAGTCTAGTCAATCTGGTCAAGCTAGTGAAGCGCCACTTTACTAGCATGTGCGTGCTCAACATTTTCAAGAATTCTTGTCGGCATCGAGCTGTAGATAATGTTCCTAAGCAGATTGAACGATTAGAAGATGCAGACTACCCGCCAGCTGTGCTAATTTCTGTGGAAGAAAAGTGCTGAAGAACTCTCGAACCTGCCTACTGGCCCAGGTGACACCCTGCGAAAAAGAAAAGGTAGCCGTCCTATCTTACATACATCACATGTTGCATAATTTGAAGAAGCTTGCCAAGCGAGCTAACGTTAATGCGGTGTTTTCTCCCCCGTGCAAGCTTCCAAGAATCTGCAGAATGACCAAACATTTTTTCGCAAGGCAACAGCCTGTGCCAGAAATCACCAAAATAAATACCCTGATTTACAGCCAGGAGTCGTTCATGTAATTCCTTTGTCATGTGGTAGAACGTACGAGGGCCAACCAGAACAATGCCTGAATGATAGATGAAGCGGTATGAGCCTTGGAATAGAAGTTGAAGAAGCGCAGGAGTCTGGGTTCAGGAGAAGAGAAGAAGAAAGCGAGAATAAAATGGTAGACAAGATGGACGCCAGTTCCATAGCAATACTTTCTGTCTATTGTGTCCTTTAACTAGGAAGGCCACATTATTTTGGCGCAGCCGACAGCGGACTCCAACATGTGGGTGACATTTTTCCTTGAGGACACCTCCGCAGAGAAGATAATCTTTTCGAGATACCAAGCTGAAGATGAACCAGCGGTAAACTACCTCGCGAACTCAACTCGGCAGAACTCGTGAACCTGGTTTTAGAGAAGGCTTCCATGGACAACGATGAACTACGTCGGAAGGGTGCTGTGAAAGTGAACTTGCGTCTGGCGATCTTCGATGAATTAGTTCTTCAACCGATGCGTCGAAAGGACTCTGGATCACAGTCGTCGATGGAAGAGGTGAGGCTCGTTTTGAAAGCTCTTCGGCTACAACAAGAACAGATTTCGCAACGAAACCAGCTGGTGACATCGCTTATAAGCTCTTTAAACGCTGAGAAGCCGGTGACTAAATTTGTAGAACCCGATGCGTTCGACGGCATGTCTTCAAGTCCAGAAGGTTGGCTTGAATTCTATGAATATGCCGCTGGGAAGAACAATTGACACTCTAATGAGGACAAGATTACTAACATGCGCATTTACTTAAGCGGCGTTGCACGGAAGTGGTATGATTTGGACATTATTGAAGGGGCTGGAAACCCTAGGAATCAGTGGAAAGAAAAATTCTTGATCGACATTCCGAAGCAACCCAGTCAAAGGTGGGACGCCGCGCTTAATTTGGAATTCAAGCAAGGCTTCCTCGTCGAGTATTTCTTTGGCAAACGCCGCCTTTTAAAGCTGGCCGAGCCTATGCTTCCTCCTTCTGCCGTAGTAGCACTAAAATAATGCACGGACTGCACGCGCAAGTCCTGAAGCAAGTTCAAATACTGTCACCTAAAACTATGGACGGGCTCCTGGAGTGCCTTCACGACATACCATCTACTTCAGAAGAAAATATAACCGCTAGCTCCAGCAGTCGCTTCAGTCGGACCGGCGCGGATTGGTGAAGCCGTAATCCGCGAGAACCGAGCCGCCTTGCAAGCAGCACAGAGAACTTGGGTTGGCGTGCTCCCAGAGGTCGAGTGAATAACGTCGACAACGACCCTGTCCCCCTACTTTCAGACGCTCAAGAGTCTCCGACGACAAAAAACTAACAAACAAGGGTGATCAGTCCGACCCGATGACCACGACTGAGACTGTTTATTTGACTTGCTCTATCCTACTTCACATTCCTGTCCAAGTGGGAAACAGTCATATGATGGCTTTGGTTGACAGCGGTGCTTCTGTGTCTATAATAAATGGCAAGCTGGTAGATGCAAGTCACCTGCATAGTGGAAGAGTACTACGGGTGCAAGGCTACGATGGAAAAGTGACAATGCATAATCAATCGGCCTCAGTAAACATCGAGTTCCAAGGTCATGAAATATAGAGTGAAGTACTGGTGATTGAGGGGGTGACGTATGAATTTCTCCTATATAGACCCGATATAAAGAAACTAAAAATCAACGTATACTGGGACGATGCGGTTTTAGTGGAAGGACTAACAAGGCAAGAGGCACAGCTGGATAGAAAATTTAACCTGCGAGTTGTCAAGTGTGCGGAGGATATTGCAACGACCTATCCTGAACTGGTATGCACAGAAAGCTATCCACCAGCGATGACGCCAAACAAGGTGCCTTCCGAACTAACCGACAAGACCGTCATCCGAAAATCCCCTTATAACATTTCAAGAGAGCGCAAGATATGGTTGAAGAAGGAATTGGACGAGATGCTAGACACCAATATAATCCGGCCTTCGATGTCACCCTTCGCCTCTCCCATAACAATTGCGCCGAAAGAAGATGGAACTTTCAGACTGTGCACAGATTACAGGGTTCTCAACCGACAGACAGAACTTATACTATTTCCCATGCCGAAGATAGACACGATTATAGATGAGACAGGTGGTTGCCGATGTTTTTCACGTATTGACTTGTGCAAAGGTTTCTGGCAGATCCCGCTAACCGAAGAAACAAAAATGTACACTGCTTTTATCACGCCCTTCGACCTGTACGAGTATAACCGGCTTCCTTTCGGCTGGAAAAACTCACCAGCCTGGTTCCAGAAGATTATGAACGAAGTCCTGGAGCCTTTCCTAGGTGTCTTTTGTAACGTGTACATAGACGATATTATCGTCTTCTCCAAAACAGAGGCGGAGCATCGGGAACACCTGTCCCAGGTATTAAATGCATTGAGCTTGGCGCACCTCAAGGTTAATTTTAAGAAAAGTGTGTTCTTTCAAAGAAAAGTTGTGTTTCTTGGAAGAGTCTTTGATGGGGCTACCAAAAGCACGAAACAAGAGTCCGTCGAGAGAATAGCCCAACTGGTGAAACCATATGACATCCACTTACTGCGTGTGTTTTTGGAATTAGCAGGACATTTCAGACCCTTCATAAAAGACTTTGCCATAAAAACAAGATGCCTCACGCGCCTAACGCAGAAAGAAGTCAAATTTGAGTGGGATGAGGAATGCGAGAGAGTCTACCGTGATCTGGTGCACAGAATCTCTGCTGACCCTATTCTACGCATACCAGATTTCACTTTACCCTTTGAACTGAATACCGACGCCTCACATTATGGAACAGGTGCAGTCTTGCGCCAGAAATGTCTAGAAGTATCCGGCCGAGAAAAGCGACGCGTAGTAGGTTGCTACAGCTACACCCTCAAGCCACCTGAAGTCAACTACACCACTACTGAAAAGGAAGCTCTTGCTGTCCTTAAAGCAATTCAGTACTTCCGTACGTACCTAGGAGGTGCGAAGTTTACTTTGTTCACGGATCACCAAGCACTCACTCATCTCTTGAATATGACCCAACCTAAGGGACGTATCGCCAGATGGGTGAACTACTTGCAGCAGTTTCATTTCACCATCTCCCACGGACCTGGACCCCTTTTGACTGATGCAGATGCATTGTCTAGACTGATGATACAGGCCAACAAAGAACACTCTGAAGAAATCAATGAAGTAAAATTGTGCGAAAGCACTGAACAATTGATTTTTATGGAAGGTCGCTATCAAGTCCCACCAATGCTGGTTTCCACGGTGCTTTATTTGTACCATGTTGCCCAGAATCTGGAGGACACGACGGATTTTGGCGCACCTACAACAAGCTAGTCAAGAGATTTACGTGGCCTCACATGAAAGAAGACGTCAATCGATACGTTCGTTCATGCCACATTTGTCAAGTCAACAAAGTGAAATATAAGCAGCCTACGGACGCCATAATAATACCTTGCCACTCGAACGTGCCTTTTGAAGTTATACACCTGGATTTCGCCGAGCTAAATAAGAAACGAGAAGGAGTCCTAAAAACGCAAGCTTTTCTTCTGGCCATAGATGAATGCACCAGGATGGTCGCGGCACGGGCAGGAAAAGAAGATGCGAATAGTGTCATCGCCCTTCTCGAACGGGATATGTTTAGGACAACCAGGACGATCGTATGTGACGACGGTCCAGCGTTGAAGAGTGAAAAGCTAGCAAGATGAGCTAGAGACCACAATATATCAATACAATTCTGTGCGCCATACCATCCCGCAGTGAATGGGCTTGCAGAGCGTGCTATACGCGATGTGAAACAATACATCAGGATGTACGATAGTTTCCCTGGTGGTGGGAAATGCTCTTTAGAAGCAGCTGTAAGACATCACAATCGCTCCTACACCAGTGGCTTGGGATGCAGCCCGCAGTTCGCTTCTTCAGGAGAAACCCCTATTCTTCAGGCGGACCGTGAACTGGGGCTGTTATAAAATCTCAAGATCGTCGAGGAGAGGAAACAGAAATCTTAGGAGGAGAGGTACCGTAAACGAATGAAAAAAATTTTGACAAGAGACATTGCTCAGATATCCCAGACATTCAAGTCACCGACCCCATTCTAGTCAGGAAAGGTGTAAGAGAATCCAGTGCCAAAGTTTATGGTCCTTACTCTGTGACAAAGGCAGCCACTCAGAATGAAATATTGAAGACTGTGTGGTACATTGGCGAACGTGGCTCAGTTGAATGCGTTTCGATTGGAAACGTTTTCAAGTATTACCCCAGGAGGGGTTAGCAAAAGAAACCTGGAAGGGTGAAGCGGTATGAACCTTGGAATAGAAGATGAAGAAGCGCAGGAGTTTGAGTTCAAGAGAAGAGAAGAAGAAAGTGAGAATAAAATGGTAGACAAGATGCACGCCAGTTCCATAGCAATACTTTCCGTCTATTGTGTCCTTTAACTAGGAACGCTACAATAGACTGAGGCAACATCGAAACAGTGATAGAAATCATAGAGAGGACCTGGAAATTCATTGTAGATTGCAAATGTAAGCAAAGTGTTCCCGTCTGCCAGAAGCCGTGACAAATTGGTCAGACTGGTGATTGAGGCGAAAAGAATCATTGAGGCATGAGATAGGTGCGTGAGTGTTGCATCCATCTCATTACGACAAAAACTGTTTTACCTGAACGCGAATGCGCACACACGATCTGTAATGGCGCTTCTTGTACAATGCAGCGGGGTTTTTCTCATTAAACATTGTCGGAAGTAAGAAGGGCACCCAGTGTGTGTTTCTCTCGTTGTCCGTCTTCGTCCTCCCACCTTTCACATCAGATCGTGCTCAATCAACACGCTCAGCTATCCATCCTAACATAAAACTAGGCGTCGGTGATTTACTACACAAATCAGAGCACTCTATATCACACACTTCACATGTCTAGAACTCATATGAAGTTATCACCGACATGTGAATGTGCCCGGCCTTCCAAGTTACGACGCTGTATTTGAAATTCCACTGCCATTATTAGCGCAAAAGTTCATCCAGCGTTAATCTGAATACAATGAGCGCATACCGTAGCGTAAACCAAATAATCAATCCATGGCAATAGATGAACACACGTAATGCGCTCAGCAAGCAACTAAAGGGAGCAAAATACGCTCAATTGAATTCTCCGCGTTCTCTACAAACACATTTCTCATACACTTGTCCTCTTCAGAATCAACTCTATGTGCTTCGGCTGATGGTTAACTTCAAGGTCGAAATTTTCACACTTGCAGGTAACTGACCCAGATTGTCAGCTGGCACTGAGCGGTACTCATTTATGTCCCTTACACTTACTGGCATTCAGCTGCACTTGCGCTCATTTACACTCGCCTGAACTTACTCAATGACTTTATACTCTTGTGCAATCAGCAGAAAGAAGTGAGTGGCCCTTTAATTTCCGAGTACCTGTAGTGATAGAGCAGCGCGTGCAAGTCCAGCAATATCAGCTGCGTGCGAGCAATACTGCAAACACTTGTCTCTGTCTGCGCCCCACCCCACTTTAGTGCTGGTAAATTACCTCCTTTTGCTTCGTGTGCTTCGTCAAAAGAACATGATATTTGCTAACTGCATTGAACAGCCATTGTGGTCTGATGTTCGCTTACCGGTGCTCTTGTCCACTCAATAGTTGGACTCGAGAGCCGGGGCTTCTGCTTTGTTTGTTAGCGTTGTTATCAGTGTCGACCTTTCCCGCTTTAATTGTGTTGATAAATATATTCAGTTAGAAGATAATAAATATAAATTGCAGGAATTTTGATAATTTCAGAAACACAAGCTCACAAGACAAGTCTTAAGGCCTATTTTGGGGCTAGTAGGCGCCTCAGAGCCAAAAATAAACACTAAAAAGCAATTTCTACAGATAAGTATGATGTCCAACTTGTCGTTGTGTTTTCTTTTTGTTATTTACATGTTCTTTAGCAATGAAGCGCTGCTCTCTGACAACATTAAGAAACGACACAAGTACTGAAATCCACAGATTTTTCACTCAGCAATAGAACTTGAAACTGCTAACTCGACGTGAAATATCGCACCGATGAAATTTTGCCAGTGGCACAGGACTTCGGCCCTTCTACAAGTAAGGAGTGTACGGTTATTTCTTTAAGAGATATTGTGGAAAATGTTCCTTGTAGTGCGAACTGACTCTTCGGCGCTGCTGCCTGGTCGGAGTTAAGTGATTAGTTTCTTGTCAATCAACAGGAAAGCCAAAAACCCTTGCAAATGCACACGTTACCCAGAGGAAAGTGCGTGATACACCAGAAAATTGTTCGTCAGATAAATTTTTTTATGGCATTAAGGGGCGACTGACAAGAATTGAACACGATGTTTCTTCCGTAACTGCAGTGAAGAACGAAGTTAGTTGCATCAGGACAATTGTCACCAAAAACACAAAAGACATTTTCGGCGTATCATCATTACTAAATGGTTAAGAAGAAAGGGCTGGTCGTTCAGCTATTGTGCTTTTTTCACGTAGCTAACATAAAGCGGGAAATGTGGCAGGAATCTAAGAACAACACTGCGTAACTTTGCACTTCTAAGCTTAACGTCAAGTTAGGCCTCTTAGGTATCGAGCGCGGTCATAGAATTTGCAAATACAGCACTAACAGAAGCAGACCTATAATTGTCAAAGTAGCACATTTCAAAGTAAACCAAAGTATTTTTTTCAAATACTAAGCAACTAAGAGGGTCCCCAGCATATCAGAAGACTACTCATCTAACACTCGTCATGCACGTAAACAATTGTTCGAGTTCAGCGAGTCCCAAAAGAAATCTTTTAAACTTCGGTAAGATAAACTAATCATGGAGAACAGAAATTACAAGTATGATAGCGTTAAAAATACAGTCATATCAACTTGATAGCTGCCACCACACGCTAACTCAAAACCAGATAGCATCCTTGTATCATTTGTTTATACCAACATAAGAAGATTGCTGCCCAAGGGCGAAGCACTTTGTAGCCTCATTGATTCTTCTGATTGTAAGCTTCTCGCACAACAGAATCGATGCTGAATTCAACCGTCGATGACACAGCTTAATTCATTCTTCCCTGATTTTGACATTTTTAGGTGGAATCGTGTAGGTAAACGCGGAGGATGTGTCCGGATAGCTGCCCATGGCAGCCTTTGTTGCTCTATTGTCCATACCAGTTCACCTCTAGATAGTTTACTCGTTTTCTGCAGTTCTTCATACCTACAAATTATTATCGGTGTATGCTATCGATCACCAGACGGAGATGCTTCCTTCACTACTCACTTCCACGAGGCACTGCAATCTCTTACGAGGCCATTCAGTCATGCGCAGCTACTCCTCTAAGGTGACTAACTTTCCTGGTATAATATGGTCCGAACCAGCCATGAAGCTAAGAATAATAGCAAAAGTTGTTTTCTTAACACATGCCTCATCTTTGCTTTGACACAGCTAGTATCTGCTCCAACGTGAAAAAACTAACAGCGTTCTAACATACTGGACCTTATCTTATCATCCCATAACGAATGTGTTTCTTCTGTAACGCATATACCATAACTAAATGATCACTCAGCACTGCATGCACAACTATCCTGGCAACAACATGAGCGCAAAAACAAATACGAAAAAGAAAATAACACCATATGATAAAGGTGATTACACAAATATTGACACGTGTACTTAACTTTATCGAGCGACCACTTCTCGCCGCCTAACAAATGTTATCGCACAGCGCAGGACGCGCCTGCACGTAAAAGAAGTTTCTGGAATGTTATCGATGGTTCCGTCCATTGTCTTTCACCCCAACTTGTGTTATCTGATTGCATGCGTGCGCGACGCGAATAATGTGGAACTTTGTGGAAGGCACGCGGGTCCCAGCGATTGCTCTGGAACATTCGCCGACAGATGTATAAAAGCCGACGCGCTTGACCCACTCATCAGATTTTCGACGACCGCCGATCATGTTCGCCGCTAGGATCATTCTTTGAGTGTAGCCTGTTTTTGAGGGCACAAGTTCGCCCAATAAAACTCTCGTTTCGTTAATCACAGTTTTGCTGACTTCTCAACCGTCACTACCACGTGACATCTGGGGGAGGTGCTAGTGCGTTCATGTACCGAACGCCCCCGCAAAGCCGCGATCTAAGCCCGAAGCCCGAGGACAAAACCAACATCGCCCAAGACCAGCGTGCTAGCCGCTGACTGCAATGACTGCCCCCAGAGCACGGATTTCTACTTGACACTACAAAGAACATCGTGGTCAAAACAACCCAACGGCTTCCCCAGCGTCCCCCGTTGTCCTACAACAACCTCGGGACCCACCGACCTTCCATGGAGTAGCGACTGAAGACCCGGAATCCTGGCTGGAGACCTACGAACGAGTCGCGGCTTTCAACAACTAGGACTCCGACGACAAGTTGCGGCATGTATATTTTGCCTTAGAAGACGCCGCCAGAACGGGGTTTGAGAACCGGGAGTCGACATTGACAACATGGGACCTGTTCCGGAGCGGTTTCCTGCGCACCTTTACGAGCACACTGCGCAAGGAAAGGGCAGAAGCCATGCTCAACACCAGAGTGCAGCTACCTAACGAGAATGTTGCCATATTCACGGAAGAAATGAACCGTCTGTTCCGCCACGCCGACCCGGATATGCCCGAGGAGAAGAAAGTCCGCGTTCTGATGCGGGGTGTGAAGGAATAACTTTTCGGCGCAATGATACGAAGACCACCGAAGACCGTAGAAGAGTTCCTTCGCGAGGCCACCAGCATCGAGAAGACACTCGAAATGCGGAACCAGCAATTCAACCACCGCACGACCTCTAACAATTACGCAGGAATTCAATCACTGGCCACTGACAATCTGCGCGAGACTATCAGAGCGGTCGTACGGGAAGAGCTGCAGAGGTTGTACCCCAGGTCGCAGCCTCAAGTAGCCTCATTAAAGCTTTTTTCTGGGCGAGTTGGTGCATACTTGACATAAAAATTGTTACAGCGCAATCACTTGCAACCACAAAGTATGAAGGACGGGACACAAGCGCTTGTTACAGCGCTTGTGTCCCGTCCTTCATACTTTGTGGTTGCATGTGATTGCGCTGTAACAATTTTTATGTCAAGTATGCACGAACTCGCCCAGAAAGAAGTTTTAATGAAGTACCTTTCTTGTTCAGTGGGCCCTTCCTTCTGTGTTCTTCCCTCTTCCAGCACTTGTGTCCCATCCTTCATACTTTGTGGTTGCATGTGATTGCGCTGTAACAATTTTTATGTCAAGTAGCCTCAATCGCCGAAATCATCAAAGATAAGCTTGAGCGATCGCTTGGAGTTCCTGAGCTGCAACCAGAATCGCCACAGCCGCAGCCTGAAGCTGTTACCTACGCCACCGTCGCCCGCCGTCAAGGCCCCCCTCCACGACCCCGCCAGGGCCCTATGACGCCGCAATTCCGTCGTCCACCACCGCCAGCCCGCCCGCCCGCCCGCCCCTCGCCCAGCGCCGCTACGCGAGGAAGACGAATATTTGTGGAGCCCCCTACCACCGCCCGCTCTGCTATCACTGCGGAGAAGCCGGCCATGTGTACCGCCGATGCCCATACCGCGACTTGGGACTGAGAGGGTACGCCGTCAACGCGCCGCGTCCATAGCTTGGGGAGCGCCCACGTGACATCGCCGATTACCTAGCCGCCACTCAGTGCGACTCTCGGCGACCGTCCCGTTCGCCGTCACCAGGCCGCTACCTGACGTCGCAACGCCGCCCATACACTGTCCCATACACTGGCTCAGCCAGCCCATATCCGGAAAACTAAAAGCAGCAACCGATGGAGGTGCGGTTGCTGTTCGTCGAACTGACGAAGATCCTCCGCCGCCGACGAAGACGCCGAAGAAACTACCTCGACGACATAACGACGCGCCGCCGCACCGGAGAACTATGAAAGCAAAGAATACGACGAAAGACGACCTGACGACGTCCCATACCAACCACAGGTCAACGCGACACAGCCGTCATCCGACGCCAAGACCCAACTGTAACAGAAGAAAAAGAACCACCGACCTCGACGTGATTGTCGATGGCCACGCAGTCACCGCCTTAGTCAACACAGGGGCCGATTACTCCGTCCTGAGTGGACACATCGCCGCCCAGTTGAAGAAGGTTAAGAATGCATGGGGAGGCCCTCAAATTCGGACCGATGGAGGACACCTGATTACGCCGACTGGAATCTGCACGGCGAGAATTACCGTTCATGACCGTACTTACCCTGCCACCTTCGTTATCCTCCAACAATGTTCACGCGGCGTCATTCTCGGCATGGACTTCCTAAACCAACACGGCGCACTCATCGACCTGAAGTCGAAGTCGATAACCCTGTGTGAAGATCAAGCGATACCGCCGGAGAGCTCTCGTAGTCACCATGCCTTAAGCGTGCTCGAAAGTCAAGTCAGCATCCCGCCTCGCTCCAGCATTGTCATTTCCGTCGGCACCAAAACACCTGCCGACGTAGACGGCGTCATCGAGGGTGACCAACGTCTACTGCTCGACCGTGAAATTTGCGTAGCAAGAGGGATCGCTCGACTGCATGGAGGGAAAACTGAAATGTTGCTGACAAACTTCAGCCAGGAGTTCAAGCGCATCAACAAAGGCACAACGATTGCGTACATCGAGGAATATTGGAAACTAGTAATGCATTTGTCCTCTCAGATTCCGCCGCATCTACCCCGATGAACATGGTTCCCGAACCAGACTACAACGTTAATCCAAGTCTCCCCATGATTAAGCAAGAACAGCTCAGAAGTCTGCTCCGACGATACAAA
The DNA here is from genome assembly GCF_050947875.1 of Dermacentor variabilis. Classification (NCBI taxonomy): domain Eukaryota; kingdom Metazoa; phylum Arthropoda; class Arachnida; order Ixodida; family Ixodidae; genus Dermacentor; species Dermacentor variabilis. The sequence goes on along the minus strand of NC_134572.1, from coordinate 183,144,549 downwards.
GGCTGCTTGTCGATGTCATAAAGGATTCGACAGACACCAGTGGCAAAGCATCGCATAATCACCGACGTCACCGACGAGTGCGCTCGACCACTCCGCCAGAGCCCTTACCGAGTTTCGACGCAAGAACTTGAAGCTATTATGCAACAAGTGGACGAAATGCTCCGCGATGACATCATTCAGCCGTCGAAAAGCCCGTGGGCATCTCCTGTTGTACTCGTGAAGAAAAAGGACGGAACCCTGCGTTTCTGCGTCGATTATCGTCGACTGAACAAGATCACGAAGAAAGACGTATACCCTCTTCCACGGATAGACGACGCATTGGATCGGCTCTGCAACGCTAAATACTTCTCGTCGATGGACCTCAAGTCTGGCTACTGGCAAATAGAAGTCGACGAGAGAGATCGCGAAAAGACCGCCTACATCACGCCAGACGGCCTCTACGAGTTCAAGGTCATGCCATTCGGATTGTACTCGGCGCCTGCAACGTTCCAGCGCGTCATGGACACGGTGTTAGCAGGATCGAAGTGGCATACCTGTCTTGTTTACTTGGTTGACGTCGTCGTCTTCGCCGGAAATTTCGACGATCACCTTAGGCGGCTCGCGACAGTACTCGAGGCCATAAAATCATCAGGGCTCATTCTGAAGCCAGAAAAGTGCCGCTTTGCTTACGATGAGCTTCTGTTCCTAGGCAACGTCATCAGCAAATCCGGAGTGCGCTCCGACCCGCAGAAAACACCTGCCATCGCAAAGTTCCCGCAGCCCATCGACAAAAAGGCAGTGCGTAGATTCCTTGGCATGTGTGCCTACTATAGGCGCTTTGTCACACTTTTCACGCATTGCTGAGCCGCTAACGCATCTAAGCAAATCTGATGTCGAGTTCAAACGGCAAACGCCGCAGGCCGACGCATTTCACGAACTAAAACGACGCATGCAGTCACCGCCGGTACTTGCACATTTCGACGAAGACGCCGACACCGAAATCCCCACAGACGCCAGTAGCCTAGGCTACTGGCGTCTGTCGGTGCCGTCCTAGTCCAGAAGAAAGGCGGACATGAACGGGTGATATCATATGCTAGCCGGTCGCTGTCAAAAGCGGAAGGCAATTATTCTACGACTGAAAAGGAATGCCTCGCTATAATTTGGGCTACAGCAAAATTCCTGCCCTTACCTATATGGCAGGCCAGTGAAAGTCGTCAGCGACCATCACGCGTTATGTTGGCTGACTAACTTAAAGGGCCCTTCAGGACGTCTGGCGAGGTGGAGCCTCAGACTGCAAGAATATTACGTCACGGAAATACACATGTCCGGTCGAAAACAGTCTGACGCCGACTGCCTATCACACGCCCCCATTGATACGCCGCCGGAAGACGACGAGGATGACGCCGCCTTCCTCGGAATAATAAGCGCAGAAGACTTCACTAAACAGCAACGAGCAGACCCGGAGCTAAAAGGCCTCGTCGAGCATTTTGAAGGGAACACCGACGTAGTACCTAGGGCTTTTAAGCGTGGATTGTCTTCGTTCACTTTACAAAACAACCTGCTGGTAAAGAAGAACTTCTCACCAGTCCGCGCCAGCTACCTTCTTGTTGTTCCGTCAGAGCTGCGTCCAGAAATACTGTACGCCCTACATGACGATGCACCCGCTGGGCACCTTGGATTCTCCCGAACGCTGTCGAGAATACAGGAAAGGTATTATTGGCCGCGTCTGACCGCCGACGTTGCTCGTTACGTCAAGACATGCCGAGATTGTCAGCGACGCAAGACACCACCGACAAGGCCAGCAGGATTACTACAGCCAGTCAAGCCTCCTTGTCGACCTTTTTGAGCAGATCGGGATGGACTTCTTGGGACCGTTTCCGACGTCAACATCCGGAAATAAGTGGATCATCGTGGCGGCGGACTATCTCACCCGCTTCGCTGAAACTAAAGCTCTACCGAAAGGCAGCGCAGCCGAAGTGGCGAAATTTTTCGTCGAGAACATACTGTTGTGACATGGTGTCCCAGAAATCCTCATCACCGACAGAGGAACAGCGTTTACAGCAGAGCTCACCCAAGCCATTCTGCAGTACAGCCATACAAGCCACAGGAAGGCAACTGCCTGCTACTTGCAGACGAATGGTCTCACGGAGCGCCTGAACAAGACCCTCGCCGATATGCTAGCAATGTTCGGCGACGTCGAGCACAAGACGTGGGACGCGGTCCTGCCGTACGTAACCTTTGCTTAGAACGCGGCGGTGCAAGAAGCAACACAGATCGCGCCATTTAAGCTGGTTTACGGCAGGAACCCGACGACGACCCTCGACGCCATGCTGCCACACGTCATCGACGAAGAGAATCTTGACGTCGCGACCTTTCTCCAGCGCACCGAAGAAGCCCGACAACTCGCCCGCCTACGGATCAAGAGGCAGCAGCGTACCGACAACCGACACTCCAACCTCCGATGACGCTTCGTTGAGTACCTGCCCGGTGACCGTGTTTGCGTTTGGACCCCTATACGCCGACGAGGACTGAGCAAGAAGCTTTTGCGTCGCTATTTCGGACCGTACAAGATCCTCCGACGTATAGGCGCACTGGACTGGAGGAGGTCGTGCCAGACGGCATTTCGCTATCAGAGCGGCGCCGCTGACGACCTGAAATAGTCCACGTTTTGAGACTCAAGCCGTATTACCAGCGTTAATGAACTTTGGGACTTGGCGTAATTGACCTTTGGACTTTGATTCTTTTCGTTGTTTTGTTACATTTCTTTAATAAGTGTCCTTTTGTGTTTCGCTCTCTTATATTTGTAGCATCGGGACGATGCTTTCTTAAGAGGAGAGTAATGACACGTGTACTTATCTTTATCGGGCGACCACTTCTCGTTGCCTAACAAATGTTATCACACAGCGCAGGACGGGCCTGTACGGAAAACAAGTTTCTGGAATGTTATCGATGGTTCCGTCCACTGTCTTTCACCCCAACTTGTGTTATCTGATTCCATGTGTGCCTGACGCGAATAATGCGGAACTTTGTGGAAGGCACGCGGGTCCCAGCGATTGCTCTGGAACATTCGACGACAGATGTATAAAAGCCGACGCGCTTGACCCACTCATCAGATTTTCGAAGACCGCCGATCGTGTTCACCGCTACTATCATTCTTTGAGTGTAGCTTGTTTCTGAGGGCACAAGTTCGCCCAATAAAACTCTCGTTTCGTTAATCACAGTTTTGCTGCCTTCTTTGCTGCCGCGACAATATTAACGATGCACTAACGAATTTGTGCTTCTCGTATATCTAGATTTCCCGAAGCACACAGTAGGCACCAATTGGACGATTTACAAAAAGAAAATGATCGAACTCGCTGAGAATTACATACCAGCTATCACCTTAACCTGGTGAACTTTGTCCCCATGGTTTAACAACGCATCAGAATGACTAGACAATAAAAAGAAAATAATATTTCGCAAAGCCAAACAATCTGATACCTCTTCTGCGTGGAAAAAAAATATCACTGCAGGGAAAAGGTGTTTCATTCTTTGGCGACAACAGCTAAACGAACATTTTAATCAACAACACTTCCTAGCATCCTGCAAAAGAATCCCAACCAATTCTGAAAATTAATCAAATGAAATAATTATAAACCATTATTATTATTATATGGTGGCAATAACCGTATTCCTGACCACAAAGTAACTGAAGTACAAACGCTGTCTTCTCTTCCGTGTTCACTTCTGAACCTAACAGTGACCTCCCCGACTACCTTTACCTCAACCACCCAATGGTGCCAGACATAACACTTGAGGCATACGGTATCATAACACTAACAGAATGCCTCGAATTAACATCCTCGGCCTGCACCGATAGAATCAATTCCAAAAGGCATAAGAACACCGCGAAGATCTCTAGTGTATTTCTGTGTCATATCTTTTAGCAAACATTATCTTCTGGAGTGGCGCCGCAAGACTGCGAAATAGGTAAGATAATTCAAGTACCAAAAAAAGTATCATCGTCATCGTGCCACAAAATTGTCCAATTTCCCTAACCAAATAACTATCATCCGCAAATTCTTTTTTCAATCCTATTCAAGATGCTTTTGAGAAAGGCATGACCTGCGAGACACAACTAGCTCTCTTCGTTATTGACATCAACTCGCATCTCGATCAAAACATTTCCAAAAGGCTTTCGACAACGGTCCTCATGATGGCTCTTTCTAAAACTATCGTGTCTTAATCTTAAACCTTGTGTTCTCTAATGAATACGCAACTTTCTGACTAACCGTCAACAGTTCGTTTACGCTAACCATGCTCGACAAAATTATCACCCATAATCTCCAGCGTGCCGGAAGGCACTGTCGTGTGACCACTACTGTTCCTAAGATATATTAAAGACTTACCGAGAGGTTCTTCAAAAACTCGTTTATTTACCGATCATTGCGTAATCTATCGTCCTATTACTAACGACGCTGATTCTCGTGCTCTTCAGTCCGACCTTAACATCAGTCAAACCCGGTGTAATAATTGGCTTTCTCTCAATGTCAAAATAAAAATGCCGCTACTTACTTTTCAGCATCGCCAATCATTTATCTCAGCTTATTACGTTATCGCTGGTTCTGAAATATGTGCTGCGACTTTTTATAAGAACTTGGGTATTGTCAAGTAACATTCGTTGGTCCTCACACATTTGCAGCATTAGGAATGATGTTAATCGTGTTCTAGGCTATTTGCGCCATATTCTACGTCTTGTTCCCCCTTCAATAAATCTACTAGCATATTTAACACATGTTCGACACAAACTGAAATGCGCATGCTCAGTGTAGGGCCCATATGAATCTAACCTGGCAACAGCACTGGAATCCATACAGAATCGTGCGGCAAGATTCATTCACTCCGACTACTCTGACCACACTAGCGTCACTAAACTTAATCTCTGAACCTTCCTACCCTCCAGCACCGCCTCGAAATAGCAAGACTACAGGGCCTATACCGTAAAACTATTCCGTTATGTTCTTATTCTAAACTCCTGACCTCAAATTTGCGTAACCGCCAACGTTAGCAGCTGGCGGTGACCCGCAAGGTTGTCTGAACCGACCAATCAAACGCTCTCCTCGTTCATAGGAGGTAAATTTTGTTTGCTTGATAAACGAATAACATTTCCTACACTGAGCGGCTTGTCTTATCTGATTGGCTCATAATAGGCGAGCAGCACGCTTAAGAGGAGAGAGATTTGGTGGCGACGAGCCTGGTGCACTGAAAATCGATAACCGGATGAAGAGGGTGGTGCCGGCGTCTGCGATTGGTCCACTTTCCCTGACGTAGCTTGTGGTGGCTGGTGGAAAATTGCGCCGGCATGCAACGGAAGCGTAACAATGAAGATAAAACGGATCCGCAGCAAAGAACAGTTGGAAGAACGAGATCCTAAACGTGCCGAAAGTGCTCAATAGCGTTACATGGCCAAGCAAAAAGTTTCATAATGCGCAAATAAACCCATGCTTTCCAGCTGGTGCGAGTAGGCAGTGCCTGAGCGATCGGCGGCAGCCATCTTTTATTCCTTTCGGAACGGGGCAGCCTGCGGCTATTAAGAATAAAATTCAGTTTTCTTCGGCATAATAATGCATCTTTAATGCTTAAACATCAGTTTGACGCAGGGAGTTTTGTGACGTCCCGTGACAGGCAGGTGAAGTGGGTGCAGCCCGAAAGCTTTTGACCAATAGCCGAGGGCTAATCGAGAATAGGCGTCGAATCAGACATAGGTATTTTTCTTTTGTTCGGTAAACCATGCATAATCAATGTGTCCGCGACATATCAGATGGGTCACGTCGCGTGACCGACAGGTGAAGTGGGGGTGGTCGAAAAAAGTTTTTGAGCAGTCGCGGAGGGCTGATTACAGAATTGGAATAGAAAACTTTGGAATAGTTTCACGTTATAGCGCCCTATGTCTCGTTTGGAAGTTGTATCACTCGCTGCTTCACCAGACCAATATCAAGCCTGCGCGTCGCACTTGATCGCGTCAAAACCATTCAAAAGCTGTTTATCTCCCTACAGCTCGCACCGCCACTCACCTTAACTCTCTTTTCGCTCAAACAATGGAAGACTCGAATCATCTACCTGCTGAAGCAGTGCACCACTCCAGTCATTCATCGTTTAAGGCATTCATTGAAAATATGATCCAGATATGCCCACTCCTCATGTGGGAAGCGGCGCAGCGGCGGTTGCGGTGGCGAGCAAGTCGCTAATCTACTTCTACTTTTGCCACAGCATATGCGGAAAAATCCACGAGCCGAAGCAAGGAAAGGCTATCACCTCTACACGTGCGGTGCCCAGCTGACCACCTCGTCGCGAAAGTGACTGGTCTGCTGCGTCTGCCCTCTACCGGCCAAGCTCCCACATATAGGCAGGCATCGTTGACGCTGTCGCTCACTTTTGGCAGCGGCGGTTGCGGTCGCGTGCAAGTCGCTAATCTACATTTACATTTGCCACGGGTTGGTCTTTTTGTTTCCCTTTGCTTTCCAACCATATTTTTCTTCGTGTATAACGCTGCCGCTGCTGCCAAATTGCGTGCTTTTACACAATGCCTACCAATGCTGAGTTGGGAAAAGAAATGGTCGCTTTACGCGCTGAGGTTGCTGTGATGCCTGACAGCCTTAACATGAATAATGAACTTTTAGAGACGGTTAAGAAGCAGAATATAGATCTTATTGTTGAAAACAGGGCTCTGAAAGATGAAAATGTCCACTTGGCACACAGGGTTTCTGAACTGGAACAGTACTCCCGACTAAATAACGTAAGAATAAAAGGTGTCCCTGCAACCAAAGGTGAAAGCTGTCTTGCGGTTGTTCAGTCTATGGGTAATGCTATAGGATGCAAAATCGCTCCTGAGGATGTCGATACTGGACATCGTGTACCAGCTAAAAAAGAAACAAATATTATTGCACGCTTTTGCTCCCCAGAAAAAAAAAAACTCAGCTCGTGAAAAAGGCATGCAAGGCTCGCTTGACCACTGTGACCCTTGGGTTTCCACAAAAGGATCAGAAGCCCTTATATGTAAACGAACATCTTACGCAAGAAAGAAAGCGGCTGTTCGCACAAGCTCTTGAGCTTAAAAAAGCAGGAGGCTGGAAACACCTCTGGACAGACCACTGTATAATAAAGGCGCGAAAGGTAGATGATAGCCGTGTCTACCGGATCTCTAGTGCCGGTGATCTTACTGTTTTCAACTAGCTTACTAGTGTTTGCGATTGCATATCTTAAGCCTGCGGAAGAATGTTTTCTTGTCAGGACCTTAAAATATTTCAGTGATGAAACTCCCAAGTTATCGCTAATACATTTTAATATTCGTAGTCTACAAAAAAAGTACGACAGCCTCATAGCATTTCTTTCCATATTTAATCACAACTTCTTTTTTATGTGTCTGTCTGGGACAGGGTTGTCACTGGACGATAGAAATTTACATGCGCTGCCAGAGTACAATGCAGAGTACTGCTATCGTGCTACGCCACGTGGCGGCGGATCTGCCATATTTATTAAATCGTCATTGCCATACAAACGCCGCAATGATCTTGCCTTTTCTAATTTGGTCTGCGAATCCATATAGTGAATTTGATCAGAGTGTTTTTTTCAATTGATGGCCGCAACACAGTGATAGCGCGCATTTATCGTTCGCCATCATCGTCATATGCTGAGTTTTGTCTACAGTTTGAAACGTTTTTGCTCACTGTTGCGAACGAAAACAAAAATGTCATTATCTGCGGTGACATCAACATAAACATTATCGACCCTAATATTCCATCATGTTCTGATTATCTTGCGTGTTTTCTTAGCCATGGCCTTGCTTCTCTAATTGCTTCTCCAACTAGATGTGACATGACATGATCTAATACGTTAACCGATCACATATTAACGAACTTTACTACAGATCATACGGCAGGAGTCATCGAGCACAGCATAACCGACCACTACCCTATATTTTTTACTCTAGGTTTGACAGAATCTCATATCAAACCAGCCCATCACATTTTACCCCGATTAGACCACTGCCTCAAAATGCAACCCAAGATAGCTCACACCAAAGTTATGCGTCATTCGCCATTGTTCCTTGCCATTTATGGTTGGAATAAACTACCTGCAGAAATTGTTTCCGAAAATAATTACGACGCATTTCTGAACAAACTGAAGTGCTTACTCTGTGCTGGCCCTTAATAGATTATTATCAGAGGTATATTCTTTTTTATATTGTCTTGAGCGTTGTGGTCCACGTGTCTGCGTGTTCTCAAAAACTTGTTCTATCCAGATATGTTCCCTGTTTTCTTGAGCGCATGTTTGTGTATGCTTTTCTGATTTTTCACTGTGTTAGGGAAGAGGATCATTTTATTGTTTTTTTTAGCCCCCTATGTAATGCCCGTAAAGGGCCCTCAGGGTACGTGAATAAAAAAGAACTAGATGATATGTAGGCAATGGTCTTCCCTCTTCGCAATAAAGAGCAAATACTAAAGGCCACATGCGCCGCCAAATTTTTTTTATTTTCAGGCTCCTTTTTTATTATACCTTTCCAACTCCCTTTACCCACCGAAGCATTCCCGCTTGTTGGCGCAGGTACTGCCAACGAACAAACCTCTCGGCGTATAGGGCATGATGGCGTGGGTGTGCCCGTTCCTTTCGTATCCGTCGCATTCGGAAGCTCGACGAGGTGCTTGTCGGATTACGCTTTCTCCTGTGGGTGGCTCGGAACATTTTTCACGCTGTCACGCGAGCCCCGCAAATAAACGGCTAGAAATTCGAGCAAGAAGAATGACCACTGAGACCGAGCCGACGGACGGCGTTAACTGCACATTGTTGGCGCTCGGTACCGTTCATTCTTTTCTTTGTGTGCCTTTTATTTTAGAGCCTCTCGTTTCAAGGTTGGCGGTTTTCATCCGTTTGCTGCCGTCCTCATTCGCTTCTTGTTTACAAAACCTAGTTTATTGGCAGAGTAGCTGTCGATCACACCTTAAATTAGCCCGTCAAGTGTATTTGGCCATCAGAAGTTTATACATTGATCTTTCTTTTTCAATTTGCATTTATGTTCATTCACTTGTGATGTTACCGAAACAATATAGGTACGGCTCACAAAATATGCTCTTGATGCCTACTTACCGGTGAGAAGGTGCTATCTGAAGGCTTCGATACGTCGTTTAAGAGCGGTGTTTGAAAATTTTTTAAGGCGTAAGCTGTTATGAGCTCATTCATATTGTCGCTTCTGTTGGCGACGGTGTCTGCCGCCGCCACAGCCTATTTCTGGTGTGCGTAGCAGCTATGGCAGGGAATTAGGAAAAAAAGAAAGCTACTCGGTTCCGCCGGGATCGAACTCGGGCCCGCTTTGCGGAAGTCAGCTCCTCTACCAGTGAGCCAACGCTCTTTTTTTTTCTTTACTGCACGTAACACAACACTAAAAATATATTACATAGCGCACGCAGCTACAGACTCAAAACTTGGGCAAACACACACATGCGTCCAACAAGTGCATCCAGTCACGCGGAGGTCTTTGTGCAGCTTGCGCACTTCCCACATAAGCTGCATTTTCACGAAATAAGGATCTTGTGGAACACGGGCTTTCTGCATAGTGATCACACAGTCTACATCTTCATAGGCTGTATAAACCTAGCGCTATTAACACGTCAAAGGGAGGACCACCAGTAATCGTAAACGGTAGCAACCTAATTGAGCAAGGAGTGATGTCAGTGTCCTTTCTAAAAGTGCGTTGGATAATGCCCCCCCCCCCCCCAAGATACAGCATTCCTACAATCTATGAAACAGTCATCTTTTGTCTCGGCAGGTGGACAGAGTCGACAGTTGGCTGACCACGGCACAAATCAGCCCCTATAATTTAACGAAGTATTAAGAGGGAGCGTTTCAGAATGCAATTTACAGAATAAATTTTTTACCCCAAGAAGTATACGCATTTACGGACCCGCCTACGCACATCCTGACAAGGCTGACTTAAGTAACGTGCACGTTAGAGTGCATCTGGGAAAATACAGTGCACCAGTGCCACAGAAATTGCTTTTCGACTCGCGGTGAACAGGTACTCCAGGCTGAATCCAAGGTTCACGAAAAGAAATGAGTCAGCGAGCTCCTTTAGAAAGCCCCAAGGAGCATGTGGGATATATCTGGCATCTGAAGACGCTAATATATTAGCATGATAATAAACTAATCATAGTTGCGACATTTCACGCAAGAGCGGATGGTCACTGTTTCGAGAGAAAAAGCAGGCGAGATACAATTTCCTGACGAAGAGACGGACAAATCCTAGACCACCACTTCCAAGGGGGAAGAACATATTGTCGCGCCTCATCGATTTACAGCTCGAGTTTTATATAAATGTGGCAAATACGCGATGCAGTGCCTGAATGCGAATTCGCAAGCAGTGCAGCACTTGCGACACATACATTAGACGGGAAACACGTAGAACATTTCAGCTCGCCTGAACATTGACAATTTCCGTCCTCGCATTGAATTCACTTCATGTTGAATTTTTCAAACTTTTTCCGGCTCATGAGTGTTGCAATTTCTCTACTGTAAGAGAAGCAGCGCAGATCCTGTTTCCATTGAGTGCGTGCGTAGCGTTTTGGCAATGTGACCCGTAGTCCTAAAAAATGAAATTTTCTGGAAGTTAACTGTAGCACAAGAAGCCACACAAAAATCTTCTGTAATTGCAGGAGCAGTCGCTGCTCTCTTTTTAGCAGTACAAAAAAGTACACGTCGTCTGCATAACCAAGAACCCAAATCTCATTAGCCGGTAATTTAAACACTTAGAAATTTCGTTCTTTCATAATTCTCATACGAAGTAGCTCTAAACACAATCAGAACAGAAGCGGTAACAAAGAGCATCCTTGTCTTACTCATGACAAAAGCCTAATCGGATCGGAGACAGAACCATTTATATCAGCCTCCTTGAGCCATTAGCATAACACATTCTGACACCTCTAAGGAGCATAGATCCGATATTTATGTGCTCTAGTACAGTAATCAGGAACGAGCGATTCCCTCTGTCGAACGCCTTAGCGAGATCTAGCTGTGTACCATCTCTACCTGCCCAATGCCCTCGGCTACACATTCTAGCGCCGATTTCGCCACATCAATGTTCGACTAAATGAACCGGCCTCTGATGCCACATGTTTGATGATCACCGAATACAGCTCTTATCAAGACTCGCAAACCGTAAGCCAATACCTATGAACAATATTAGAATCCGCATTGCTAAGGAAATATGCCGATATCTGTCCACTTTTTTCTTAATTTAGTCTCATCGTCGCTTTTGGCTATGAGGATAGTGAGCCCTTCGTAGATTGTGGCTATAAGGTATTCTACGTTCAAGGCATCACGGCAAGCCTGAAGTAATAATTGTGATAAGAGGGAACGAAAAGACTGATAAAATTCGGCAGTAATGCCATCCGGGCCGTGCAGCTTGCCTTTCGCTAACGAATCTATGCATTCATATAGTCCATTATTATCTGTTTTCATTTGTATAATCATAACGATCCTGATTTAACTGGGTCAATAACGATACAAATTTGCTGGCCGGCGAGTCTGTATTCAATGACATATGACCTCCAAATAGTTTTTGATAATGTTCGTAAAATGCTTTAGTTATTAGAGTCGGCTCTTAAACAATGATTCCACCATACTGTACATCTATTGTTTGCATAGACAGCGCATGTCGGTGCACATCACCTACGAAGCTACCGCAAAGCTGTTATTCTAGTAAATGCTGGACTCGCGCACGCAGTAGTGCGCCTCTGTATTTTAGAGCGCAGCTCTTTGGCGTCCGTTCCTGGGTTTCGCGTCGTCGTCGGCGTCGTCGTCGGCGTCGGCCTCGTAACCAGCTCCGCCCCCCTTTCATCCCCCCAGCGCTAGCAGCGACCGACTGATACCGCTGGATGCCGCTGACGCCGCTAGAGAGTCAAGATAACGTGACTGCATAGAACACCGTCGCCGCCATGCAGAAAGAGTATCAGTCAAAGGCATCAGTCAGTCGCTGCTATCTCTTCCCTCCTCCCTTTATCGTGTTGTCCGCTTGCTGCGCGCGCTTCTGCCCCCATCGTTTGCCGCTGGGTGTACACGCCGCCCCCCTCCGCTTCCGCTTACTGCTGGTTGCTCTCGACGGCGGCAATGAGCCTCCGCTTCGGCGGCGCGAACTGCAGGGTCTTCTCGGCGGCGGCGATGAGCTTCTGCTTCAGCCTCGCTTACTGCTGGTTGCTCTCGACGGCGGCAATGAGCCTCCGCTTCGGCGGCGCGAACGGCAGGGTCTTCTCGGCGGCGGCGCTTAGCCTCTGCTTCCCCCACGGCTGTGACAACCTCGCGAGGCACTTGTATAGATCTCGTCTTTGAGAATCAAGCATTGGTGTACCAAGTCGAACATATATCAGTCTATTTCTCCGACCACAAAGCTTCCTTCATGACTGTCAAGAACTGTTAGTGGAGTCTTTGTTAAAGGAATACGTGTGAAAAATAAAAAAAAAATTCTGTGATAGCGCATACATGTGTTGCTCGATTTCTTTGCCTCAATCTATCCAAAAGGTGAAACAGCTTATTTGCTGCGCTCAAATTTCGCATTAGGAAGTAACGTAATCGTCGGTAATTTTTTCTGTATACAAAGCTTGCAACTGCGCCTTAGTACTTTGAATATTGTCACGTGGTAGTGACGGTGAAGAAAGCAGCAATACTGGCAATACGGTGGAATACAAAACTAGCTTTTATTGGGCGAACCTGTGCCCACAAAAGCAGGCTACACTTATAGCATAACGATAGCGGCGAACACGGTCGGCGATCGTCGGAAATCTGATCAGCCGGTCAAGCGCAGCCGCTTTTATACGTCAGTCGTCGAATCTTCCAGAGCAGTCGTTGGGACTCGCGTGCCTTCTACAAAGTTCTACATTATTCGCGTCGCACACACGCGATCAGATTACGCAAGGTTCGGTCACAGTCAGCGGATGGAAGCATCGATAACGTTCCAGAAGCTTCCCATGCATGCAGGCGTGTTCTGCGCTCTACTATAACATTTGTTAGGTGGTGAAACATGTCACCCGATAAAGACAAATACGTACACGTGTCAATACCCGCCTCTTAAAAAGCATCGAGCCGATGCTGCAAACAAACGAAAGTACTCGTAAAGCAAACAAACAAAAGCACTCGTAGCAAAGAAAACAACAAAAATAGGAAGTTCGTCAGCGTCCGTAAACGGGATTAAGGCGCACCACGTGGACCACTTCAGATCGTGCGCGGCGCCGCTGTGAATGTGAAATGCCCTCTGGCACGACCTCATAGTCCAGAGCACCAATACGTCGGATGACCTTGTAGGGTCCGAAACAGCGTCGCGGTAGTTTCTCACTGAGTCCTCGTCGGCGTATCGGGGTCCATGCCCAAACACGGTCGCCACTTGTTACTCGACGAAGCGCCATCGGAGGTTGTAGTGTCGGATGTCGGTCCTCTGCTGGTTCTTGATCCGCAGGCGGGCGAGCTGGCGCGCTTCTTGGGCGCACTGGAGATAGATAGCGACGTCAAGATTGTCCTCTTCAGTGACGTGCGGCAGCATGGCGTCGAGCGTGGTCGCCGCGTTCCTGCCGTAGACCAGGTTAAATGGTGTGATCTGTGTTGTTTCTTGCACCGTCCTGTTGTAAGCGAATGTTACGTACGGCAGGACCGTATCCCACGTCTTGTGCTCGACGTCGACGTACATTGCTAGCATGTCGGCGAGGGTCTTGTTCAGGCGCTCCGTGAGACCATTCGTCTGCGGATGGTAGGCAGTTGTCCTCCTGTGTCTTGTCTGGCTGAATTGCAGAATGGCTTGGGTGAGCTCTGCTGCAAAAGCCGTTCCTCTGTCGGGGATGATGACTTCTGGAGCACCATGTCGAAGCAGGATGTTCTCGACGAAAAATTTCGCCACTTCGGCTGCGCTGCCTTTCGGTAGACATCTAGTTTCGGCGAGGCGGGTTAGATGGTCCGGCGCCACGACAATCCACTTATTTCCGGAAGTTGATGTCGGAAACGGTCCCAACGAGTCCATCGCGATCTGCTGAAAAGGTCATGAAGGAGGCTTGATTCGCTGTAGTAATCCCGCTGGCCTTGTCGGTGGTGTCTTGCGTCGCTGACAGTCTCGGCATGTCCTGACGTAACGGGCGACATCGGCGGTAAGGTGCCGCCAGTAATACCTTTCTTGTATCCTCGATATAGTCCGGGGGAAACCGAGATGCTCAGCGGTCGGATCGTCGTGCAGGGCGCGCAGTACTTCTGGACGCAGCGCCGACGGAACAACAAGAAGGTAGTTGGCGCGGCCTGGTGAGAAGTTCTTCTTCACGAGTAGGTTGTTTTGAAGCGTGAACGAAGACAATCCATGCTTAAATGCCCTAGGGACAACGGCGGTGTGCCCTTCAAAATACTCGACGAGGCCTTTTAGCTCTGGGTCGGCTCGTTGCTGTTTAGTGGTCTTCTACGCTTATTATTCCGAGGAAGGCGTCGTCCTCCTCGACATCTTCCGGCGGTGGGTCAATGGGGTTACGTGATAGGCCATCGGCATCTGAGTGTTTTCGCCCGGACTTTTATGTTATAGTGATGTCGTATTCTTGTAGTCTGAGGCTCCACCGTGCCAGCCGTCCTGAAGGGTCCTTTAAGTTAGCTAGCCAACACAACGCGTGATGGTCGCTGACCACTTTGAATGGCCTGCCATATAGGTAAGGGCGAAATTTCGCTGTAGCCCAAACGATGGCGAGGCATTCCTTTTCCGTTGTAGAATAATTGCCTTCCGCTTTTGACAACGATCGCCTAGCGTAAGCTATCACGTGCTCATGTCCATATTTTCTCTGGACTAGGACGGCACTGAGGCGTAGGCTACTGGCGTCAGTGTGGATTTCCGTATCAGCGTGCTCGTCGAAGTGCGCAAGTACCGGCGGCGACTGCATGCGTCGTTTGAGTTCTTGAAATGCGTCGGCCTGCGGCTTTTCCCTCTTGAACTCGACGTCACATTTAGTTTGGTGTGTCAGCGGCTCAGCGATGCGTGAAAATTTTTTGACAAATCGCCTGTAGTAGGCACACATGCCAAGAAATCTACGGACTGCCTTCTTGTCGATGGGCTGCGGAAACTTTGCGATGGCAGCTGTCTTCTGCGGGTCGGGGCGGACTCCAGACTTGCTGATGACGTGGCCTAGGAAGAGAAGCTCATCGTAAGCGAACCGGCACTTTTCTGGCTTCAGAGTGGGCCCTGATGACTTGATGACCTCGAGTAATGTTGCAAGCCACCTAAGGTGATCGTCGAAATTTCCGGCGAAGACAACGACGTCATCCAAGTAAACGAGACAGGTCTGCCACTTCAATCCTGCTAAAACCGTGTCCATCACGCGCTGGAACGTTGCAGGCGCCGAGCACAGTCCAAATGGCATAACCTTGAACTCGTAGAGGCCGTCTGGGGTGATGAAGGTTGTCTTCTCGCGATCTCTTTCGTCGACTTCTATTTGCCAATAGCCAGACTTGAGGTCCATCGACGAGATGTATTTAGCGTTGCAGATCCAATCCAATGCGTCGTCTATTCGTGGGAGGGGGTATACATCCTTCTTCGTGATCTTGTTCCGTCGACGATAATCGACGCAGAAACGTAGGGTTCCGTCCTTTTTCTTTACCAGGACAACATGGGATGCCCACGGGCTTTTCGACGGCTGGATGATGTCGTCGCGCAGCATTTCGTCGGCTTGTTCTCGTATGGCTTCACGTTCTCGCGGGGAAACTCGGTAAGGGCGCTGGCGGAGTGGTCGAGCGCACTCCTCGGTGATTATGTGATGCTTGGCAACTGGCGTTTGTCGAATCCTCGATTACGCCGAAAAACAGCCTTTGTATCGTCGGAGCAGACTTCTGAGCTGCTGTTGCTTAATCACGGGGAGACTTGGATTAATGTCATAGTCTGGTTCGGGAACCATGGTCGTCGGCGTAGATGCGGGGGAATTCGAGAGGACAAACGCATTACTGGTTTCCAGAATTTCCTCAATGTACGCGATCGTGGTGCCCTTGTTGATGCGCTTTAACTCCTGGCTGAAGTTTGTCGGCATCACTTCAGTTTTCCCTCCATGTATTCGGGCGATCCCTCTTGCGACGCAAATTTCACGGTCTAGCAGTAGACATTGGTCGCCTACGATGACGCCTTCTACATCAGCGGGTGTTTGGGCGAACACCCGCTGATGCCTGATAATGGGCGAACCTGTGCCCACAAAAACAGGCTACACTTATAGCACAACGATAGCGGCGAACACGGTCGGCGATCGTCGGAAATCTGATCAGCGGGTCAAGCGTGTCCGCTTTTACACATCAATCGTCGAATCTTCCAGAGCAATGGTTGGGACTCGCGTGCCTTCTACAAATTTCTACATTATTCGCGTCGCGCCCACATGCGATCAGATTACGCAAGGTTCGGTCACAGTCAGCGGATGGAAGCATCGATAACATTCCAGAAGCTTCCGATACATGCAGGCGTGTTCTGCGCTCTACAATAACATTTGTTAGGCTGTGAAACATGTCACCCGATAAAGACAGATAAGTACGCATGTCAATATCATCAACATATTGACCCGGATGTACACATCCGAGCTCGTGCAATTCACTCAGAAATATATACAATGCTTTAAATTTGTTCTACTCTTTTTCAAAGGCCAATATAGATGATTCCTTGACAACTATCATTTTAATTTCCTGTTTGAATAAATTCCACCTATCATTGACAGCCAAGTCGTTGCGACCTGACAGATGAGCTACAAGCTGAGTAACGCGTTTTAGGAAGCACTCACACCAAAGTAGCCCGTTATTAAACTTCCACAGCGCCCAGCACATACGCCGACTTTGGTACCGACGGCTACCAAACAATGCTGAGACTCGGAATCGGTTACTAAACAATACAGGGTGCACAGTTTAACCATGAATAAGAGATAACGGGTTAAATGAAACGTAAACTCGATCAAGCAATTGCGTGTGAGGTAACTTGAAGATGCGTGTAGCGCCATCCCACTTTTTCAATTTCCTTCATGTCCACAAGCTGATAATCACACATCAGGCGTTGCAACGCATCACAACTGGGATCACACCTCAGCTTCAATAGACAGTGTTGGTTGGGCGTCCGCAACTACCCCTGTACGCAGCACGCCAGGTCGTGCGTACGTGACGAAACGGGCGGACGCGAAACTGTGATAGTTGGCCCAACGAAAAAGTTGAGAAAGGAATTGCTGACTTGCACGTGCAGACGCCGGTAGTGTGCTATTCAGCGCCGCCATATGCCAGCGTCTGAAACTGTGTAGCTACAAATTCTAACCACTAGCTATCTTCGGCCGGAGCAATACACGGCCAAGAAATGCGCTCTCGTAGACACGCGAGAACACGCGAGAACGTCCCGCAAAGACCACACAGGCCGCAGCCGAGGCTACGCAGCTTTTGAAAAGCTGCGGGCGCACGCAAAAGGCCGTGTGTGCTTTTGCATTCCCCTACGTACTGCGCATGCGCACGGTTGCCATCGCGGGTTTTCTGCGTACGCACAGCTCTTGCGGACCTCCAACTAAATCTCTCTAATGTCGTACGATCTTGCTCGTTACACGCACAATTAAAGTCTCCGAAAGGACCCAATGAACAATCAGTACAGAAATGTTATTCTGGTGATCAGCAGAAACATTCTAGTTCTCGTAAATTGTTCGGGGCATAAACCTACACAAATCTAAAGCTCATACTCCTGATATCATTATTATACAATATTAGTCGCCCTTCCCTACCTGTAAACAAATTCAGCACACCCCGTTGTAGACGTTTTCTAACAAATAGCATACAACCAACAGAAACGCCTACTGCATGGCTCACACAAACATTATTGTCAGATAGGAAGGGAGATAGAGCTACTTTTGTGTATTCGTCGAATTCAATTTTTGTTTCTTGAATAGCAGCAATACATAGTTTCCTATTGCACAACAAACAAAGAAGCTGTACTTGCCGTCACTTACTCCGTACCAGACGGAGATTCCAGGTGCCAAAATGGAAGAGAAGAGCGTCGGCCATGATATCCTATGTTGGTGCAGCGTTAGGCCCTGCTTCAGAGGTGCATCATTCCTTTCGTGATGGGGTGAAGTACTGGCGACCTTTTGTTGCACTTTAACATTATACCCATCTGAACGAGTAGGCGTTCCAGGGAGTAGTTTTGTCAACTTCGACCCTTCGGGAACATGGGCCTCTTTTACCGAAGGAGATGGGTTGTCAGATGGCGCTGGGCGTTTCTTAGCCTCACACTTCGATACAGATTACACTGACCGTGGGCGATCCTGAACTGGGGGCACTTCTACCCATGCCATTGGGCTCGTTGTCAGGTAACTTAGTAACATCCTCACTAGCAGGCTTTGAGCTAAGCCTATTTTCAGCCGCTTAAGGTTCTGTTTCCTCCTGTCGATGAGCCTCAGCGGCTGTTTCACCGATTGCATCCACAACCTCACTCAAACCTATTAGATGATCGGTGATGGCTTCATCCTCAACTAGTCTATTTCCAGAAAGCTTGTCAGCCTAGGTTCCGATGCATGCATCTGCAGGATGACCGTCACGGTAACAGTCACTGCAGCGTGGTTTTCTACATTGTCGCCGTATATGCCCGACTCTGTGGCACCGCAGGCAAAGTGGTGGTCGGTCAGGAACCAAGGTGAGGCACTGGTGCTCGCATATGCTCAATAGTTCAGTAAGATTACTGCCAGAAAGATCCGCCTTCAATGTAAACGTCATATTTCGATTAGTCATTTGCCGGCCCCCCCCCCCCCCCCATGACGTTAAACCACCAAATTACTCTCGTGATAGAGGGCACGGTGTCATACTGTTCTCTTGCCTCAACAATCCGCCTATATGTTCGAGGTGTGGGGGAAGTCCAAGAAGCTTCACCTTGACTTTCTTGCATTCGGTGTCTATAAGGTGCTTGAAGCCGTTCACCAACAGCCCGCCTTTGTCGACAAGTTTCTGTTCCGCGATGCTATTAACACATGTCCCTAATCATTAATGCCTCATGTCGTATCGTCCAGCGCCGAGGATATTATTTACATTTACCACTGAAAGGAGCACATTGGGAAAGTCCGGACCCCGATACGGCCTCCCTGTCAGCTCAGCATGCAGGAAACCTGAATTGAAAACGGTATCGCCACATGGTAGATAAGGGAGAACGACCTTATAATTACCGGAACGAGCAGTTGACGGTGGATGGGATCCTCGGCCGAGGGCCGATGGGCTGTTTCCAGCAGAGTTGATCGCAGACGTGACCGTTCGGACCAGCTTGTTCTTCTACTTCCAAGCCAGCCACACCAGCGCTTGCTAGCATGCAGAGGGAAAATTCTCTAAAAGCGCATCCTAGCATGTGAGAAGACATGCGATGTGGCATGGGTGCCGCGTAGCGTCGATACTTGCACATTTTGCATTGCAGTTGTATATTATTACAATAGGTAGAACGCCATTTGACAAAGGCACAGGTAGTGCTACAAGTCAATTAAAAAGGTTTGAGGAAATTTATAAAGAATGCTAGAAAAAAATATATATTGTGTACCCGATTAAATCAAGCTGTCTAGGTAACTGCGACGTATATGGAGTCTGGGTATCTTATAAGAGCTTTTAGAAAGAAATGGTTGGTTAACTAGCTTGAAGAAGTCATATGAACAAGGCGAATTATTAAATTATACCTCATCGTGCTGCGAATGTAGTAACATAGGTTATATTTAACAAAAGCGAGTGTAGGTAGTCGTAGAGGGACTGGGATGCGAGTCTCTGTGTCCCTGTCGCCCGCTGCCGGACCCCCGCCAAGTGATTTCTTACTTAACCATTGCCCTCCATCAATTTTCGTGTAGTGGCTGAGTTCAGTGTATTTAAACATCCAGAGAAAAAAGGAGACCTATATGTAGGGTTTTTAGACATTCCCGCAGCAAATAACAACGTGAACTGCAGCATTTTGTGCGATATTCAGGAAGAAGGCTTTGATGACGATTGTATAAAGCTTATGTGCTAAAAGTACTAAAAGAGATGTGTGCCCTTTATCCGCGCGGTTGCTTACGATGTATATGGTAAGGATGGAACATGGGCTAGAAGAAATCAATATCGCGTTTTATCTCTGAAACAGAAAGGCTAGTACGATAGCAGAGAAGCAGCTTCCAGGTTTGTTTTATGCGGACGACATTGTGTTGTTTGCTAACAGACAAATAGGTGTGCAACGTCGGTCCGATATCTGTGGACAGGAAGGTGAAAATTTAGGTTTGAAATGTAGCGTTAAAATATCAGTACTTCAGGTATTCAATCAGAACAGTGAACAGAAGGTATGAATGCGTCGCCCGTAAGTACTTCGAGTAAAAGAATACATGCACCTTGATTTATGGACAAACGAAGGCAATATATATATGGAAGCACGGAAAAAAATAGCAAAGACGAAGAATAAATGCGGCCATAATGAAACCTGAGCTCTATGGGGATGGAATAGGTACGAGGTGCTTCGGGGTACATGGAACGGTGTAATGGTTACAGGACTTAATTTAGAAACGCTGTTATTAGCTTGAAGTCAGAGGTGCAATCAAAACTCGGTGGCAACTAAAGTTCACCGGGATGCCTTGCATGGGGTGCTCACGGGAAGGCTTCAAATGAAGTGGCGCAGGGTGATATGGGCTGGACATGTTTTGGGGTGAGGCAGGCTCAGACTAAAATTGATTTCTAAGAACAACTGAGGTATATAATAATAACAATAACTTCTTTATTTTCATAAGTGATGGAGGAGACTGCGGGTGAAAGTCGCTTTAGAGGCAAGTGACTTAAATAGGGCCCGCAGCCTCCTTTCACGTGAACGAAAGTAAATGGGTTTTGACAGTGTTCAGGTGTCCGTAGAGGAACAATATTGACTGATAATGGAGTAAATGAACTAGAAAACTTATCAGCAAGTATGCGACCGGTATTGTAAGCAACATCATGGAAACAAACAACGTCAAACCCAGTCACAGATGCTAAGAAAATATCCTGGGTGGCGGCAACGGAAAAGAAACGTTCTATGAGTAACTACCTAAGAAGCAAAAACGAAATAGGGAAAGAAACAATTTATGATAACTGAAAGGAAAGCTCCTTACTTTGAGAAGCGAGATCAGGATGCGTTCGAAAACGGAGAGAAAAAGCAAGTTACACCATCGAAGAAAAGTATGCACCCGGTGCGGTAAAGTTAGGGAAACAATGGAAGATGCTTTATTAGAATGTGAACATATCTGCCAAATTGTCCTTTTGTGCTCCGCTGACCTCTTTGAAGCCCGTAGGTTCAAAGATAGTAGGGCGAAAGTAAACATGTCCACAATGGAGATCAGTAAAAGGTGATTGGAGGTATGATGGAAAAAAAGGGAGGAGACCACAAACAGAGGGATACAAAAACAAATTTCCCAATAACCTGTTCACAAAGTTGAATGCTGCCAATTTATTTTCTTTTAAAACATAGGTATGTGATTAGGCAAAATAAGCAGAAAGAGCTTGGTGCCACCACCCACCACACCGTTCCAAAGGGACGCTCATAGCATCCATCCATCCATCGGCAGTGCGCATCGGGATAAGGCGAATGGGTGGGAACGTCTACTGAATCACCCTACAGTTCGGGGGGCTGGAGCTTGGTCAGACAAGCGTGTCCGATTGCGCCGCGTGTCGTCATCCTTGAGTGGCGCGCGGAGGCGAAAGTGGTGTGCAGGCTTTAGAGCTCACTACTGAGTGGCCGGCCTTAAAGCACTAGCGCGGCGCGGCATCTCTGTGGATGATAAGGAAAAATGATACTCCAGCGTATAGCGGACGTGCGGCACGCGCTGATCATTACAGTTACGCCGGAGAAAAGTGGACGTTCATATAGTCTAGCGCGAGGTATCACGAAGCTGCCATAGAAGCTCATACATCCTGCAATGGCGGCTTGTGGAGGCACATCAGCGGTATCTGCATTTCGCGCGGCCAATTTCTCGGGGGATAAAAGTAAAAGTTTGGCGTTCGAGGTTTCTTGCTCGAACGGCTTGTTGCGCAAAGTCTGCTGTGCCAGCTCACATACAATCGGATAGCGCTGAACAGTACAAATGACGCGCAAATTGAAGATATTTACCCCAAGATCTCGTCACAATGAAACACCCATTTGTATTTATAGCCCTCATTTTATAACGGCGAACATTGCACTGGTGAGCTTTGAAAGTTTTGCTTGAATTCGGAGCCGCGGGTTTACCCAGATTTTTAACTAATTTTAATATGCATGTGTGAAGCAATAAAACGATAAGCAATAAAATGCATGCGTCGTTAGTACCAACGTACATCTGTTATTTAATTCTTAAGATAAAATCAACACTTCATCGAAATATTTCACAAAAACCACACTTTAATATTCAATAACACGTGCCGCCTTTAGTTTCTCTCTGGTACTGAAGACATAGCTGAAACATAATATTTAGTGAAAATTGAGGCGAAGATAAAGTTACCGATCAAATATTATGTTTATTACTATATATGTTCTAATTAGTTTCTATGGCTACGCACAAGCAAGTTGCGACGACATTACATAGTTATGTATGGCAATACTATTGCGGCATATCTCTGCGCGCATCACCACGAGCAAAACTTCTGAAAGTCTGTACAGTTCCATTAATTACCCGTGGATAGAAGCAAACAGCATGTGATCTCACATTTTCCGATTCCAATGACATTGCCTGTACTTTTACATAGTTTCCATTGGTGACGTATTGCCGGCATAATTTTCATGAACAAGTGCTTTGCCCCGCGATAGGTAGTCGCGCTACAATCACACGACCATAATTCATTCAGATCCGCCGATCAACTATTTCGGAGCCCCAACTACTGCGCAGTCTCCGAAGACACGCAAGTGATCTTTCGTCGACGTCAACAGCCACATCATTGCCGCTGCGACGGAAGCGCCAGGGGAACCGAGGCCAAAGCATAAAAAGGCGTCCCCACAAGCCTGCCGTCATTCTGACCGTGGCAGCGGAGAGGCCTGGCACGCTGTCTAAATCTGTTGAAGGTTGACGAGCTGACTCCCTTGAAGAAGATGGTTCATGACCTACAGGCATCAGTCAAGCGTATGTCTTACAAATCCGATGTCGTTATTGGTGACGTAACCATACGTGAAGGCGAGATTAAATGTCTTAATGCTAGGGTTTCAAAGGTCGAAAGAACAGACGGCTTTGGTGCCGAACTGCAGCGGATTGCTTCTTCTGTAAATGACATTGAGCATCAGAGCATAAAGCTGAACCTCGAAGTTCATGGTCTGAAGCACGTTCGAGACGAATGCTTGCTTAGAGAAATAAACGCTATCGCAGCCAAACTCAAGTTAGACATGCTGAATGATGAGTTAGTTTCGGCAATCCACAGCCTGCCAGCTAGAGCGGATAAAATTCCAGGTGTATTGATACGTTTTGTGAATGAGTCGGTTAAAGATAAGTGGTTAGAGAAAAGAAAATCGTTCCCGGCTCTTAAATCTGGCCTACATGTGATAGAAAACTTGACAACGTGTAACAGGGCTTTACTTAAGAAGGCTAAGGAACGGGCGAAAGGGAATGCCTTCCGGTTTGTCTGGCACCGTAGTGGCAAGATCCTTATTAGGAAGGAAGAAAGAGATAGCGCCCATGTGGTAAAGAATGTAGCTGATCTAAACAGTCTGAAATAACGAGTCAATCTGCAGATCATCAGTTCACCATGTCAAGTGGATGTTCATTATAAAACATAAAGACGCCAAATAAACGGACACACACAAGAGAAGAGAACGGGACAGGGCGGCAGGGCGCCAGGGCGCCCTGTCCTGTTATCTTCTCTTGTGTGTGTCCGTTTATTTGGCGTCTTTATATTTTATAACGAACAGTTAACAACCAGCCCAACAAGAAGTGATTTTAAGATGTCAAGTGGAGATTGGGTATCGCCTACAGAATTACCAGACTTCATCGGTTCGGGACACTGGCTATCCACTAAATGTTTTCATTTAAACTGCCAGTCTGCTCGAAACAAACATAATGAGCAAGATGTGTTTTTTGGTAGTCTTAATTTTAAATTTGATTTCGTTATGTTATCTGAGACATTGTACCACCACAGTTCTCTTGTTTGGCATCTACCTGGCTATCATTGTTTGAACCAATTTAGGACTACCTCTCGTGGTGGTAGTGTTAGCTTACTTGTTCGTGACAATATTAATGTCGACTACATCGAAGAATTCTCATGTGTCACAGATGACTACGAAGTTCTATTCATTCTCAGCGGCCGACGCGTTTACTCGGTGTTTTATCGTCCACCTGGAGGCAATATTCCAGGTTTCTTTAGTTTTCTAGAAAATTTCTTCGCATATGTCTGTACATATAAGTATGACGCCATCTGGGTTGGTGACTTCAACATTGATCTCCTAGCTGACGCGTGCTTAAATCGGGAATTTCATATGTTGCTTCAGTCGCATGGTTGCTCAAGCGTTATCTCCGTCCTAAAACGAGTAACTTATGCCGCGTCAACTTGCCTGGATTTCCTAGGTATACTTTGTGGCGCAAAATACATTTCTTGAAAAGGGACAGAAGAAAGGAACACAGTGAAACGCCAAACTACCAACTGTTTAATGACAGCCTGAACAAACGTATAGAAGAAAATACAACTTCCGCTCATGCGCAGGGAGCCAAGGTGTGACAGAACAACATGGTCATGATAACATACTTTGGATGAAGCACATTTCTGCGGAATATAATACGGTAGATGTATCGCTGACACAATCACACCCTTTCTTTTTGATATAAAACGCTTCCAACAACTCCGTTGCAGTTTGGTCCTTACTTTTGCCAAGATTCAATACTTGTTCAAAGCAAGGCGTACAACGGCAGACTTTACAGTGCGCAGGACGATGCGCCTTGTCACACTTGCCGATGCTGTTAGCGTGCTCCCTCAGTCTGTCAATAATACAACGTCCCGTTTGCCCGGCGTATGACTTGCCGCAAACTAGGGGTATCTCGTAGACCACCCCTTCAACATATTCCCTGAAATGTTTGGCGTGCTGCTTCTGGCAGCCCCGTGTCCCCTCGTGTGTGATCCGGGGGCACAATTGAGCTAACTTGTTGGGAGCCGAAAAGACAACCGGAGTGCCATATCTGGTAGCGACCTTTTTGAGGTTATGGCTCACACGTGGCAGATAAGGTACTACTTCTGGTTTTACTTGCTCCCTTTCCTTCGAGTGCGTTTTCCCACTCGCAGCGGTAGTTTTCAGCTTCTGTAGGAGGGACTCGACCACGGCATTTAAGACAGACTGAAGGTAGCCTGCTTTTAGAAGTCTCTCAAGTTGATGGCAAAAACTCGCCTGCATCACATGCACACATGACTTGCGCAGAGCCGATTCCAGGCAAAGTAGGGCGATTCCACGTTTCACAGTCTTAGAGTGCGCTGAGTCATATTGTAGCAATTCTTTTTTACCTCGAGGGAGGTACGCACGGCAAACCTGAACGCTCTTCAGTGTTAGGTTAAGGTCTAAAATCTGCGACGAACTGTCCTTCGGAAGCTCGTTAGTAAAAGTAAGTCCTTTTGCGTTTGCTCTAAAACATCTAAAAGCTGCTCAACCATTTCATGGCATGGCAAGGAGCATCTATTGTCAATAACAACTAAAAAATCGTCAACGTATCTAAAAACTTTAAGACCATTAGGATGAGATGAAGTAAAAACACATTGTAGTGCGTGGTCAAAGCAGGATAAAGAAATGTCTCATAAAATGGGTGCTACACGTGAACCAATGCAGATGCCCTCTTTCTGCAAAAATATGCCATGTTCAAAAGTTACAAAGGTGCGGTTGAGATAAGCTTCCAAAAGGAAAACAAAATTCGACGCCGACAGCTCCATTTTAGACACAAAATTAGCTTCGCCACTTTCCTCAATGCACTGTTCAACGGCTTTTAGAAGCTCAGGATGCGGAACCGAGTACAAAAGGTCATTTACATCAACGGAGAACACATAGCTATTTCTTTGCTCCCACGAAAATGTTCAAAAACTTCATCCGAGTTTGTAGTCAAGAAAGGGTCATTGAGTTGAAGAAGCTGCAGGTATTTTAGCAAAAAACTACTGACTTGATATTGCCACGTGTCCCGTTCAGAAATAATCGTTTGAAACGGGACATCAATCTTATGGGTCTTGGTACTGAATAAAGCTCGAAGAGAATCTTTTTTACTTTTTCTGATCTGTTTAGCTAATCTTTCACAGCCAATTTCTTCACAGAACGAGTCATGGTTTTCTTAACTTTTGATAAGCTGACCTTTACAGGCTTAAAATTCTTTTTGATTGCCTCTAATGCTTTTTCGTTAAAGGCTTGCCTGGGAAGAGCTACAAAAGCTACAAATCGAGCGTCGTCGTCGCATGCAAATATTGAAATTTTTAAAGATGGCATTATCATCCCTGGTGAAGTGCTTCATGATTGTTCTAATAAATTTTTTTTTAATGCAGCTGGTTTATGTGTTCATAGAAATGCCATCCACTATGTTCAGGTCAGGTGCCCCGATAGTATAATCTTATAGCCTACAACTGAATCTGAGCTAGTCCATTTATTTTCTGAGTTACGCAGTACCACGTTGTGTGACATTGACGGCATATAAATTACACGTGTAAAGCACGTCTTGGACATTATATCGCCTATTTTAGCATACATTTACAACCTCTGCCTGACATCTGCGGTATTTCCTGCCAAAATACAGACAGGCAAAGTACTTGCACTGTTTAAAAAAGGCAATAAAACTGTGATATCTAATTACACACCCATTTCTACACTTCCAGTATTTTCAAAAGGACTTGAAAAAATAATATTTCGGCGTATTTCAGATATGCTTGAAAACCATAACCTTTTCACTGACTGTCAATATGCTTTTCCGAAAAGGACGGGCCACCCAGCTCGCGTTACCAGCACAAAAGGAACTAATATTGCGAAATCTTGAAAACAAGTTGCTTACGCTCGGGGTTCTTATCGACTTCAGTAAAGCGTTTGGCCCTATTAATCATGAACTTTTCTTGAAAAAGCTAGAGTACTACGGTATTCGTGGTATTGCTTTGGATATAGTGAAATCTTATTTAAATCAGCGGAATCAACTTGTTGAAATTAATGGCATCTGCTCCAAGTTAAAGCAAGTAACAGTTGGTGTTATCCAAGGGAGCATATTGGGCCCCCTTCTTTTCAATATATACATAATTGACCTTGTTCTTGTCGATAGTCAACCTAAATACACCATCTATGCAGATGATACTACGGTGCTTTTTTCATCGCACAACATTGCAAGGCTGGTTTGAACTGAAAACTCTGTTCTTGAAAAAAATACAGAGATGGTCACAGGATAATGGCTTAAAATTTAACACTGGCAAAACAAAAGCTATTTTATTTCAACCAAGAAATAAAGGTGAGAACTTAGAGACCGACATTATAATCGGTTCTTCAAGAATTGAGCTTGTTCAGTCTGCAAAGACGCTAGGTGTCTTTTTTGACAGCCATACGTTATGGACTGATCACCCAACGACTTCCTTGGAAGCAAACTTGCGCAAGTCGCTGGGGCGCTCTTCACTTTAAGATCGCTGCCACGCAAGGTCAAACTTATTTTGTACAACGCTCTCTTCCTAAGCCACGCACACTACTGCTGTCTCGTGTGGAGTACGACGTCTGCTACAAACATAAACCGGTTATTCTTGCTTCGAAAAAGAAGATCATAAGTAGCATCTGTAATGCTCCAGTAGGCGCTCACACTGCATCTGTATCGAAACAGTTGAACCTACTTCCACTGCATTCTCTGTTAATGTTCAGAGAATGCAGGTCGTCGCTAGGCCATGCCTTTGCTCGGACGTTTAATCCTCCAGTAATATGGTCTGCCCTCGCGTTTCCTGCAAGTCGCTCGTGTGGCGGGCACCATATCATAGTGTGGTGCCGCTCTAGTTGATTGCCTAAAATTTCGATTATTGAGTTGGGTGCCGTTCCATGTAGAAACAGGCGGCAAGCGGCTTGTGAGTGGGATAATATGACAGCCGAAGTGGTTTGGCGCTCAGCGTCCTGAATGGCCAAGGCGATGGCTGCAGCCTCTGCCACGCATGCCGAGGCGGTTTTGAAGGGTGCCGCTGTTATGTTGTTCTTGCGTGTAGAGACTATGGTGAAAGTGTCTGAGCTGGCTTGACTGGCATCCACATAATACCCCCAGTCCCATTCCAAAACATTTCTGAAAAGTATCTGCCCTTGTTCTGCGTCGTCCGAGATGGTACTTGGGGTGCATGTTTTTGGAAATTGGGGCCAGCGCGATGTGCGATAAAACGTTGCGGTCTATCTGTGCCGTTTCCTCTCCGCAATACTGAGGTTTCAGGGGAAAGCCTAACCTCGCCAATAGTTCCCTGCCCTGAGTTGAAGAACAAAGTCGTTCTTTCTGAGCATATAACGTGCGATGCGCACTCGTCAAAAGTATTGTGCAGACCCAGTCCTTCGAATCTTTCTGTGATAGTGCATTCGGGAAGACCAAGGGCGGCTTTGAAGGCTTTTCTTATTATTGTGTTTGGCTGTAGGTAGAGTGAGTTACAGTAACAATTTCAAACGGGCATGAAGTTAAACAATGGTGGTTCGTGCCTCGTGAAAACGTTGGTGATGAATGATTGATGCAATGTCAGCCGCAAAGTAGTTTCACTCCATTGCTCTGCGCAGAAGAAAAGATTCGGAAAATGTTTTTGTTTAACAAAATGGAATACCTAGCTTACGGCAATGATCAATGTGATAGGACATATATTGCGGTGATAGAATATAATTGTGGCGAAGAACGGTATGGTAGTATATGTTACGCAATAAATTCAAGCGCCTAAGTTTTCGACGCGTACCTAGAGACGGAACGGAAAGGCTGGCTTTCAATGGTTGTTATGCTAGCATTTCGACTGTAGTTAGAACGAAACGAGTCGAGTTATTCTGAACAAGTTCCAGGGCAGTGATTAACTCTACATGCATAGGATCCCAGACAGAAGCAGCGTATTAAATATTTGGTCGTATTAAGGTTTTGCAAAGTGTTAGCTTAAGTAATGATGATCGGTGGAAAAGTTGTGACGTAAGTATCCTAGCATACGATTAGCATTATTAATAATGTTTTCTGTTTGCAATCTCCAGTTTAGATTACATGATTTATGAACGCGTAAGTATTTATAAGATTTGACGGATTCTAGTAAAATCCGTCATTAGTGTATCGTTTCTTTATCATTTATTAAGCACAAGTAATTTCCCCTGTGTTGTCCTTGGTGTCAGTGTTTATTGGCTTCTTATGATTATGACAAATAAAAATCGAGACCCTCGGTTAACCCCCTTTATTCTCGTTTATCAAGAATATGGTGTAATTGAGTGAATGACAAGAGCTGAGTTTCACATCAGTAAGTTCTACGAAAGCCATGTTGAGCTTCAACAAGGGCTTTGCCTGAAAGCTTCAAGTTATTGATAGTAACTTTGTGTATTTGTGGTCGACGAGCCTTGCACTTTAACAGACACATTAAGTTTTGCAGATTTTTTACGTAAGCCCCAGTGGCAGAAGTAAAAAAAAATAAAAAAAAATGTGAGAACCCATCTCACGATAACTGTCAACGGTAATGCGCTTAACAATGAAGCAAACAAAAAAGTTTAAGATCCGAGGACGCCTAAGCACTTCTGAGTTGTGAATGTCAATCGCACGCCACTTAGTGGTCGTTTGAGTTCAGCGTGGCTAGTAGTGTACCATAGCTCCTCTCCCGCTGCACTGGTTCTGCTGCATGCCGCTGCCCCGTCGACTGGAGCCGCCGTAAATTTCGAGCTCGGCGAGTGTTCGATTTCGCCGAGGACCGGAGAAATTCAAGGATGTTTTTTTTAACCAGATTGAGTTAAGGACGCCATGTCGCTGAATCTGACGTTGGCGTTCCGCGTCCAGCGACGACGGTCGTTCCGGTAAAAATCATTGGGAACCACGCACACCGAGCCACGGGGGCCCTTGACGTAGCGCAAGGAAGTTTCTGAAGTAATTTAATTTCTCAAGGTAAAATTTGTCAGAAAAGCAGCAAAGTACGATTTACAACCTACAGACACAATAGCATCGGACTGCAACATGATGATACGAGAAAACATAATTCGGTTACGCGTAAACTCAAAATAAAACCCGTTTTGTAAATCACAAAGGCCATAAAACAGCTCGCCCGGTTACTTGCAACAGCTCCACGTGGCGCTCGCCTCCGCCGCATCGCCGCTCACGCAAGCGGCCGCATTTCTACCAGAAACCTCGCCTTCGTGCTAAGCGTTCGCTGCCAGTGTTTCCCAGTAAGCATTACTGTTACATAAGCGGACTTGCCAGAAAGAGTGAGAAGCTGTCAGAGATCTCTGAATGCTATCGCGTTCCACCCTTAAAGGCGAAGCTTAAGAGTCCTCCAATACCGTTTTCATTAAAGTGAGGCACATTCACAGTAGCAATTATCTACTTACCGAAAATGTTGTCGAAGACGTTCATTCAACAGCGGCGCACACATCTACCGGGAAATAGGCAGCTACCAAAGTTGATCTAACAGTTAGTTTGCAGCCTCGATCCTCATCCTAACCACCCAACGCATTACCCATTCATCCGTGGACTACCCGGAGATCCAGGCTTCCCGGAAAATAGTTAGAGACATAGATATTCGACAATTAGATAGCCTCGCGAAATGCGTGACGTACGCGAAGTATGGTAATCGCATTAAAATATTCTCCAGTAATACTTTTAACGTCTTTACGTCAACGATTACGGTAAGCTTTATAGGCTTTGCGCAAGTTTGCGTCGTGTCCTTGAGATCTATTTTATTATGTATTTTTGCAATCAGTGTGGAGTGTTGAGTAGTGATTCTAGGCTTTCGCCTTTTACTTATCTCGTTTAGAGCAAACCAAAGGAAAACTGGCTATGTAAATAGGTTTTGATATGCTAATAACTCTTTCTATAAGATTCTTTTTTTTAATTTAACAATGGTGAGCTTGAGATTCACCTCCTCCAATGTACAACATCTGCAGACTTGGAGTGACACCTCACATCAGCAAAAGGTACCGAGAGCGAGTGGGGCTATCTTAATCCAGGTACAACCAAATTAGGAAGGCCCACAAAGCTTCAACAAAGACACTCCCTCACGAAAGCAGGAATTGGCCTCCCTGGGGAAGTATTCGGGCACTACTTCCCGTATGATTCCTGCAAACAACTCATGGCCCTCAGTCCCCAGCAGCTACAGAGCAGCTGACCAAGGCGGTGGTCAGACCTGTAACGTAGCAGAGCGTGGTAAGAATCTCTGGGTCCGGACAGGCCACCAATGGAAGCTGACCCTTGCAACGTTTAACACCCGAACCCTCTCGAGTGAGGCTAGCTTAGCAGGATTCTTTGAGGAACTATCAGATATTGTTTGGGATATTATTGGCCTTAGTGAGACCAGAACTGGTGAGGCTTATACAGTGCTGCCTAACAGCCATGTCCTCTGCTACAGGGGTCTCCCAGTTAAGAAGCAAAACGAGGTAGGATTCCTAATCCATAAGGACATATCGGGTAACATTGACGAATTCTAACCCATTAATAAGAGGGTGGCAGTAGTCGTAATCAAACTTAATAAGAGGTACAGATTAAAGACTGTTCAAGCCTGCGCTCCAACATCCAGTCACGATGATGATGAAATATATCGGTTTTATGATTATGTTTAATCAGCGTTGAGAAAAGCGCAAACTCAGTATACAGTAGTAATGGGCGACGTCAATGCAAAAGTGGGGAAAAAGCAGACGAGTGAACAAGCACTTGGCAACTACGACGTCGATTCTAGGAACGATACAGGAGAGATGCTGGTAGAATTCTCAGAATGGAATGAGTTGAGAATAAGGAACACCTTTTGGAGGAAGCGTAACAACAGAAAGTGGACCGGGAGAAGCCCTGACGATGAAACATGAAATTCAATTGCTTTCACACTTTCTGCTCATTCCAGCATAGTGTAGGATGTCCAAGTGTTAGGTAGGGTAAAGTGCAGTGATCATAGGTTAGCGAAGGCTAATATTCACCTCAATTTCAATGGAAAAAGAGTGAAATTGGTCAAGAAGAAACTGGTTAACCTAGAGGCATTAAGGGTAAAAGCAGACAAATTCAGACTGGTACTTGCAAACAAATATGCAGCCTTAGAAGAGAGAGATGATGCCATAGAGGCAATGAATGAAACCGTAACTAGGCTGGCTTCAGAGGCAGCAATTGAAGTGGAAGGCAAAGCACCAAGCCAACCAGTAGAAAAGCTCTCCCAAGCAACTAAGGACCTAATAAAGAAACGACAAAGAATGAAAGTGTCCAACTCAATAGATAAGATACAATTCGCGGAGCTGTCGAAGCTGGTAAACAAGGCGAAAATAAGTGATATTCGAAACTATAAAGTGAGAAAGATTGAAGAAGCCGTAAAAAATGGACGGAGCCTCAAATCAGTAAGAAGGAAACTTGGCATAGGGCCAACTAAGATGTATCCACTGAAGGATAAGCAGGTAATATCATCAGCATTCTCGAAGATATAGTAAATACAGCGCAAGAATTATGTACTGAAATGTACAATACCTGGAGGAATCAGGACACCTCAATTAGAAACAGTAATGAACAGGATACAGAAACTCCTCCTGTAACCAGCGATTAGGTCAGAAGGGCCTTGCAAGACATGAAACTCGGAAGAGTGGCAGGAGAAGTTGGAATAACAGTCGATTTGATGAAAGGTGGAAGAGACATAATGCTTGGAAAACTGGCGGTTCTTTATACGAAGTGTCTATCGACTGCAAGGGTCCCAGAAATCTGGAAGAATGCAAATATTATACTAACCAACAAAAAGGGAGACGTTAAAGAAAGGACAAATTATCGGTTTATTAGCTTACTCCCAGTACTATATAAAATATTTACAAATATAATCTCCAATGAAATAAGGGCGACACTGGACTTTAGTCAACCAAGGGAACAGGCTGGCTTCAGGAGGGGATACCTTACAATGGATCACATCTATGTCATTAATCAGGTTATCGAGAAATCCGCAGCGTTCAATAAGCCTCTATATATGGCTTTTGTAGATTAAGTAAAGGTATTTGATTGAGTAGAAATACCAGCAGTCATAGAGGCATTAGGTAACCAAGGAGTCCAGACCGCGTACGTAAATACCTTGGAAAAAATCTACAGAGGTTCCACAGCTACATTCCTTCTACAGAAGAAAAGCAGGGATATACGTATAAAGAAAGTGGTCAGGCAGGTAGGCGCAATCTCTCCAATGCAATTCAGTGCGTGTTTGGACGAAGCATTCAAGCTATTCAACTGGGAAGCTTTAGAAGTAAGGATCGACGGCGAATATCTCAGCAGCCCTCGGTTTGCCAATGACATTGTTCTATTCAGCTGCGATGCACGCGAATTGCGACAAATGATTGAGGACCTCAATAGAGAGAGTGTGAGAGTGGGTCTGAAGAATAACATGGAGAAGACAAAGATAATGATAAATAGCCGGCCAAGGGAACGAGAGTTCAAGAGCGCCAGTCAGCCTCTAGAGTCTTTGGAGGAGTACGTTTACCTAGGTAAATTAATTACAGGGAACCCTGATCACGAGAAGGAAATTCATAGAAGATAAAAATAGGTCGGATGGCATACGCAGATATGGTCAACTCATGACTGGAAGCTTGCCATTATCATTGAAAAGGAAGGTGTACAATCATTGCATTTTACCAGAGCTGACATATGGGGCAGAGACTTGGAGACTGACAAAGCTTGAGAACAAGTTAAAAACCGCGCAAAAAGTGATGGAACGGAGATTGCTAGGCAAAACATTAAGAGAGAGAAGGAGAGCGGTTTCGATCAGCGAGGAAACGGGTATAGCCAATATTCTGATTGACACTAAGAGAAAGAAATAGAGCTGGGCTGATAACCCTTGGGCCATTAGGGTTACAGAATGGGTACCAAGAGAAGGGAAGCGGACTGGAGGAGGGCATAAGACAAGGTAGAGCCATGAAATTAGGAAATTCAGCGGCGCCAGTTGGAATCGGTTGTCGCAGGACAGGAGTAATTGAAGATGACGGGGAGAGGCCTTCGTCCTGCATTGGGCATAAAACAGGCTGATGATGATGATTTATTTGTTTATTCACGTTACCTCTAAAGGCCCTCCAGGAGAGGGTATTACATAAGGGAGGGGGTGCGATACGGCTTTTAATAAACGCGATACATTTCAGTATTAAATGTAATAAAACATAAGGCATCACACGAAAAAAAATGAACACAAACAAAAACAGCAAATTTTACACATTTCCGTCACAGCGAAGAAACTCTTGGAATTTTATGACGTCAGTTTCTGTGGCGATGGCTGATGGTAAATTATTCCATTCGATGATAGTACGCGGAATGAATGAATTGGCGTAAGACGAGGAATGACACTACATACGTCTAATTTTGAAAGAATGATCACGGCGTGGAAATATGGCGTCAGGTGACTGAAACAAATCATTTCGAAGGGAGGGGTGGTGATAAAGTTTATGGAAAAGTGCTAAACGAGCAAATTTGCGACGACATGACAAATCTTCCAGTTCGGCACATTTTTTTAATGCTGTAACACTTGTGAAGGGTGAGTAGTCTGAAAATATGAAGCGAACAGCGCGGTTCTGCAAGGATTCGATGTTATTGATAAGGTAGGCTTGCTCAGGGTCCCAGATGGCCCCAGCATATTCAATTTTAGGGCGTATTAGAGTTATATAAGCCAGTTTTTTTAACGTGCATAGGGGCGTGTCTGAGATTACGTTTGAGAAGACCAAGTGAGCGGTTAGCAGATGCTAGGGTGAGGTCGATATGGTGATCCCATGATAGGTCAAACTGAAGGTGCACACCAAGGTACTTTGTTGTTGTTCGTTCTACAGTATTGTCGTTAAGAATATAAATGGTTGCAATGCGATCTGTGCGACGAGTGAAATATGTCTGTTTTGTTTTAGAAACGTTTAATGACATTACCCAGGAGGAGCACCATAAGCTTACTGCGTTGAGATCAGATTGTAGAGATTGGCGGTCACTGTCACTAGTAATTTTACGGTAAATTACGCAGTCATCAGCGAAAAGTCGAATTCTAGATGTTACACAGGTAGGTAAGTCATTAATATAGATTTAAAAGAGCAAAGGTCCGAGCACACTTCCTTGTTGTACGCCAGATGTCACATAAGCAGAGGAGTTAGAATTATTAACCGAGGTGAACTGTGTTCTAGATGGCAGAAAGTCCTTAATCCAAGCGAGCACGATATGGTGGATGTTAAGCTGTGCTAGTTTCAGTAGAAGTCTGTGATGAGGAACCCGATCAAAAGCCTTTGAAAAATCAAGAAACACTGCGTAGACCTGAAAGCCTGCGTCAAGTGATAATTGTAAGTCCTTAACGAAGCCGGCTAGTTGAGTGTCACATGAAAATTCCTTGCGGAAACCGTGCTGATAATTGAAAATAATCTTATGATCTTCGAGGTATTTAATGACTTGGCTGTGAATGATATGCTCAAGAAGTTTGCAAACGGTGCTGGTTAACGAGATGGGTCGATAGTTCAATGCAGAGGAACGCTCACCTGATTTAAATATAGGTATTACTTTGGCTATCCGCCAGTCATTAGGAATTAGTGCGTGTGATAATGATTGCGAGAACAAGCAGGACAGCAAAGCGCAAATGCTTTGAGATGTACTTTTAAATATCTTATTAATTAAGCCGAGGTGATCCGAACTACTAGTAATTTTAAGATTGTTTAGTAAAGCTATGATACCTGTTTCGTTAGTCACAATTTCAGGCATGCAAATGTAATGGATTGTATTTAAGACAGGGGACGAACTAATGTCTTCTTTGGTGAATACTAATGAAAAGGTGTCATTAAAACCTGAGCACATTCACACTCATTAATTATGACGCCGTTACTGTCGGTAAGAAAAACGTCAGGATGAAAGCTCGGATTTATGATGCGCCATAATTTACGAGGATTGTTTGTTAGCAGAGATGACAGGTCGCGATTGAAAAATTGGCATTGAGTGGATTTTAGGAGTGACTGGTAGTCCTTGTCGCATTCCTTATACTTGTCCCACGCGCTTAGAAGACCGTTCTTTAGTGCCTTCCGGTAAAATCGCCTTTTCTTATTATTCATACATCGCAACTTCTGATTAAACCACGGTGCACTGCTGCTACATTGGATGGTCATAAGTGGAACGAAGTCATCAACAAATTTAGTGACAGTACTCTTGAATAAATCCCAATTCTGCTCAACAGTGCGCAATAAATATTGATTTATGAACAGGGTGGTGAAATAATCTAATTCGGAATTTATTTTTTCATAGTTAGCTCTGTTGTAACGCCTGATTTGTTTAATTGTAGTTTTCTTTTCGTTAAAGGAACCGGTAATGCGTCCTGTTATTATGTCATGATCCGAAATGCCGTCTAGATGGATAATGTCTGAACAAATATCGGGATTATTCGTTAATATTAAATCTATAATGTTGGCGGTACACGATGTGCGACGCGTGGGATTGGTAATAAGTTGTGCTAGTGAAAAATCAAGACATGACTTTAGCTTCGGTTTCACTCGCTGTGACGGATTGTGAAAACCAGTTTATACTAGGGAAGTTGAAGTCTCCAAATATCAGTAGAGTACAGTTAGGGAAACGCGCCCATATTTCACACATAATTCGATGAAATTCAGACGAAAAACCATCATTCACATTAGGAGGGCGGTAAACAGCACCAATAATTACATCAGTTGAACAATACTTAAAAGAAACCCATACACACTCAAGAAAAGAACTAATCATCACAGGCACGGTTAGCAAATCATCCCTTATCCTCAAGAGTACACCACCTCCTTTACGGTATGGTCTGTCGCATCGAAAGATGTTAAAACGTGTCTGGCTGACGAAAATTGAATTATCAGGAATAAGATCAGTCAGCCATGTTTCGGTTAGCGCTACAAGTGATGCGGAGCAAGAATCGATTAGTGAAGAGATAGCAATATCCTTCGATACGACACTTCTGATGTTAGTGTAAAGGAAAGAAATGGTTTTGGAAGCATTACATGGCGATCTTTGAGGAAAATGGAAAGCTGGGGTCTGATTTCAGGGGAGTGGCAGACGAACATCATTCTCGCGTGGGATGCCGAGAAATACATACTACGCGAGCAGCCTCAGTGTCCCATACATAAGTATCGCTATTAATGTGAAGCTTGTTGAATACGAGACGAATGCGGTCACCTTTTTTTTTTAAAGATTTCCCGTACTCACACAGCTAACGGCGCTTTTGTCGGACAGCCTCAGAATAATCACGAGCGATGCTGAAGTCAGTGTCCTTCAGCTTCGATCAGTTCCTTAGCGCAGATTCCACTTCTTTATCATTGTAAAATTTAGCAATGATTGGTCCCTCCTTACTTGTAGGAAAACGGCCCAAACGATGAGCTCCCACAACTGAAGTTGTGACGACACCAAGTTTGCTGGAGCGAAATTCGTTCACGAGCTGCTCCGAAGTAGCCCAAGTTTCATTGTCTGTATCATGGATTCCATAAAAAAGAACATTAAACCGTCTAGACCGGTTTTCTAAATCATCAATCTTGTCTTGCATTTTAGACAATTCTAAGTTCGGGGTTAACGCGGACTGTGCAGACGGCGCCAATTCAGTTCTAGATTCCAATTCAACGACACGCTTAGTTAGGGCATCCAAGTCATTCTTGAGGCTGATATGAACGTTTAGAATCTTATTTAATGACTCCAAGACTGTAGTATGGCTAGCTTCCAAACGTTGGACCACAAGAGCCACATTGTCTAATTTGTCCTCTTGCGCCATAGTCATGGGCCCAGGGTTCGATTCAACATCGCCACCGAGAAGTAGAACGCGCCAAAGGTACATCAAAGCAGCACGGGCACATTTGAAAGAACTGGGTGGCCACGACACCGCGAAAAGGCAAACATCGTCGTTACGGTAACACAGTTTCTTACTGACAGACCTGGAAGAACATCAGCGGTGAGCGTGGCATCGTAACTGCGGTGCCGTGGCCCGTTGCGTCGGTGAAATGTGCGCGTTTTTGAGCGGCTGGGTCAGCTGACGCCGTTCCATGTTGCCGGACTGCATACACAGTAGTGTCCAGAACTGGAAGTTGTGGGTGCGGTGAGGCAGTGCACTTGGCTGAGAATGGAGTCGCATAATTCCTTGCGGCATCAGGACACCGAGGAGGTTGAGGCATGACCAGCCGTAGCGGTGCCGGTGTGACGGGAGACAGCTGGCCCAAGAATGATACCAGCAGCACCTGGAAGAACATCAGCGGTGAGCGTGGCATCGTAACTGCGGTGCCGTGGCCCCTGCCGTGGATGATGAAGAATAAATTTTCGCCAAAATAATTTGCATCATTGGTGTGAAATACTGCATCACATAAGGTTTTTGTATTTTATTTTAAAAAAATACAACTGTTGTGTTCCATTTGGTATCGCATCAAGCTTGAACAATCACAAACATCAAGCATTGCATTTTGCACTTGTGCTGATACAGAAATTCAGAATCACTCGTAAATAAAGAATCCTGTGGTGGTAATTCGCACCTACGTGTATCTGTTGCGATAGCATTCGTATGTACACTCCAGAAGAAATTCTTCCGTCGCTGTTAGTCGTCACCGTGATGTTGTGTGTAAAGTGGAAGTATGATAATGTCGCGGCCTTGCGCCCAATGCTGTAGGTGCGAGCGAAAGTATGCCAGGGTGAGCCTTGAACGAAGGCGGCTTGATGCGGTGGCCTCTTCTCGTGCACACGATGGGGGAGGGGGGCGGTTTGATGGGCACACCCTAAGGTTGTAGGGGGGGGCAGGCAGTAATGCATCTCCACTTCTATTTCAGTTGCATCGGCTGAGCGTAGCCGCGCACGGCCAGTCTTGAAGGCAATCTGTGATGGTTTCGAAGGCTCAGCGACCAGAGTTAGCTGACGGTTTCGTGTGCACTGTGTTTGCGCGCGCCTAGTCATAGTTCGGATTGTAGACAGAGGCTGCACGAACGGTAATTCGCTCGCCACTGTTGCCACTCTTCGTCACGCCAGTGTTTCCAGCGAGTGCGCGTGGTCATCGACTGAGATGCGTTTTTGTTTGTCTGTGAGTGCGTGACAACTTGATTGTTCGTTTATTTAGTAAGCGGATATTTACAGCAGTCTATGCAGCTGATAAAACTACTAACATTATGATGATGCCCATAAAATTTGATGCCCCATCTCTAGTTCTCGTGGTATCAATCGTCACTTACTGCGCCGACATAGACGATAGACAAAAAAGCCCGATGAAGACAAGCGCTGCTTGGCAGCGCTTGTCTTCGTCATCTTTATCTTTTTGTCCCTCGTCTGTGTATGCGCTGTGTGACGATTGATACCATGGAATACCAACTAACCCGTACCTTAACCTTGCTCCTAGGTCTTTGTTAACGTCTCATCTAACGTCTCAGTTAACATAATGACATCAAATAAAATTTCAAACTGATCTAAGAAATAACAGAGTTATCCATCATTGTTCCCAATTCAGCGGTCGTTCAAATGAACACACTTAAAAATTGGAAGAATGACTTTGAATAATGAAAACAGTGCAGTGGAACGTAGAATTGGTTGTCTTAGCCGATGATCGAAAGCAGTCATGATGTTCATCAAACTTGCACAATTTTCTCGTGATCGCTAGGAGCTATCACACCAACTTCCTGCTGGCCATGAGACTTGAACATTAAAACGCAGTTGTTTTGGCGCCAAACATACTAGTTTCATTCCCTTTTATTTCATTTATTTCATCCTAAAAGTACCGACGACATTACATAAGTACATTACGAGTAGTTCTTGCTGTTTGCCCACGATTTTGTTTAGCCTAGAATAGCAGTGGTTCCTATTGTGAGGGTTCCGTCGGGAAAAATACTATCGCCGGAAATGTGCCATTTCTTTCCTTGCGAACCTTTCCTCTTCTCCTTTGTGTTCTGTGACTGGTTTTTTTCCTTAAACTATGTACCAACTGGGGCCCGGATTGCAACCCTTCTGAAGATCATTTGTTTTCTTCCACCTCGTGTCATTCAGAGGCATAAGTACCCAAGAAAGTAATAGAGAAACGACGCCGCAGTAGCTCAATTGATAGAGAATCGCACGCGACATGCGAAGGTTGTGGGATCGTTCCGCACCTGCGGCAAGTTGTTTCTTCATCCACTTTCATTTCCATTAATGTATCGTTTCTTTATTTCATTTATTAAGCACAAGTAATTTCCCTTATTGTGTCCTTGGTGTCAGTGTTTGTTGGCTTATTATGATATGACTAACAAAAATGGGGCCCCTCGGTTAACCCCCTTTCTTCTCGTGCATTACATAACGAGGGTCTCGAATCCTACAACATTGATGCCTTCAGGTAGCATATGTGGGTTTATTGACTGTTTCTCTTCACCCAAGAACATCACGTTCTCGAGAAGCCTGTGACAGAAAGGATGTTCCACATCCGCCGCCAAAGTGTGTGATTGTTGGAGCTGGCTAACACTCCCAGGGTTCTACTAGGAAACATGAGCGCCCAAGAAAATGGTGGGGAAACGGCGTCGAGGTAGCTCAATTGGCAGACCATCGCACACGAAATGCGAAGGTTGTGGCATTGTTGCCCACCTGCGGCAAGTTGTTTTTTTCATCCACTTTCATTTCAATTAATCTATCGTTTCTGTATTTCCCTTCTTAAGCACAAGTAATTTCCCCTATGTAGTCCTTGGTGTCAGTGTTTGAGGTTTGAGGTTTGAGGTTTTATTATTAATAGACAAGATATAGTACAAAGCAGTATTATACAGGAGGAGGTCCCGAGGTCAAAGACTGTAATGGGACCTCCTGTACAGCGTATAAGTAAAAATATAAATAACAACAGTTGCAAAAAATAGCGTAAAAGCTGACAGCGTAAAGCTGAAAGTTGTTGGCTTGTTATCAGAGACTGCCCAGTATTTTGTGTTTCTTTTGTGAGAGGCATTGTTTCTTTTGTGAGAGGCACTGTTTCTGAGACCCATGTCGGCTGATTCCGGGAAGCGACAGCGATGATGTATTGTAGCTCATCTTCACTTTCGCTTTGCTGAATACCATGTAATTTGCGATTAAGACGCTGACTTCTCCTTTCAATATTGCCCATTTTAATTTTGAGATATTTGATTTAGTCAGTACGCTTCTCAATTTTTTCTACACTATTCCTTGAGTTCTTTCTCATTTCCCTCAGTGTGCTGAAGAATGCTTGGTAGGCGCACTCAACAAGTGCACCGCGTCCTCAATGCCTTCGTATGTACGTATCAAAGGTGATATGCATTCCAGTGTGTCGCAGACTGCATTTAAAAACTGACGCATTTCATTCATCTGTAAGTCATTTGTTTGTTTGTGTCGTTTCTGGAGAGGATTTAATTTCCTACAATTCATGCAGCACCAGGTTTTTCGATACACCTTTGCGTTTGATGTGAACGTAAAACCCAAAATTGCAGTACATTTCTTAGTATATGAAATACCCTTACATTTTTCTAATCTTTACGTGGCCCGCATTGAAACACTTTGAGAAATAAGGTAGCACTTCTGGCAGTAGCAGCAAAAATAAATTTTGAAAATTTAGAAACAGAGGGGAGCTAACCTGCAATGTCCATGATGTCGTGTAATCATCTTGTGCTGCTGCTGCGGCTGTCGTTGCTGCTGCCACCACCAGTGCCGCCAAATCGGCGGTCGAGCCAAGGTAAATATACTTGTTAATGAAGCTCGCATAGAATCTCATACATTGACAACATGGCCGTTCCTCAGCGGTTCATGGGGTTTAGCACCATCTGTGTGACGAAGGAAAACATCTGGTGGCAGAAAACATAAACTGATGCCATATCTATTAAAAACAGCAGTGACGTCATCTTGTTCTCAA
Source organism: Dermacentor variabilis (assembly GCF_050947875.1). Lineage (NCBI taxonomy): Eukaryota > Metazoa > Arthropoda > Arachnida > Ixodida > Ixodidae > Dermacentor > Dermacentor variabilis. The sequence goes on along the minus strand of NC_134572.1, from coordinate 183,102,687 downwards.
AGGTGCGAAAGTTATTTTTGTGGCCTTCCATTACAGCTATGTTTTAAGATGCCCAGCAATTCAACTCGGTGGGTATTTCGAGCTTTCAGCGCAGAAAGCGATGCAGGAAAGGGTCAGCTTTACGGGTGTCGAAACTGTACCTCTGCACAGAACATAGTTTTGTTGGAGCACGACGAAAGCTTTCGGTGTAAAGTGCTGGTCGCATCGGCGGACGCCAAACCCGTCGGGCAGAACAGCCACACCAAAACAGCTATGGCAAACCATTTTATGACATTCATGACTACCAATTTTTGACAGAACAGGGTAAGAAAGGATGAAAGTACTCCCGCCGCCAAGTTCAGAGAAACGTTCACAAGCAAAAATAGAACATATGAAGGGGGTGTATTGTAACGTGCGAACATTAGGAGTGCTCTTTTCTGGACACTTTTGGCGCTGCATTGCATTGCAAGCGATAGCGGTGTCAACGCGCCCTCTTATAGTAGGCGCTGAGGAAGAGGTACTTATTGATTATAATTAAGTAAAATAGGGTTGTATTTTCTTTCCTCACCCCGCGTGTATCAAATTGATTATGAATTTTATTCCCGTTGAATAAGTGGAACTCTGTCTAGCTTTATTTTAAAAAATGCATTATTCTTTCGCAATGTTCGTTTGCTCCTCACATAGTCGCGCTTCGATCGCTGCTCCCATAAGCCATCTTGCTATGTCGGTGACAATTGGTTCTGAACCGCTTTTCGTCAGAAGCTTCGCGACATATTTGGATCGACCTTGGACTATATGCACACTGCCTAGTTCTATACTCTAGCCCGTGGATGTAAGCGCCGATGACGGTGGCGCACGTGTCTTGAGAATACACGCTGTTCATAGCACCAAAATGTGAAAGAAATCTTTATCATATGCTTCGGTGACGACGTTACACCGTGAATTCTGCAAAGTTCAGCATGTGGTGTAAGAAGCAGTCATATCCTGCTGCTGCAGCTACCAAAGTAACATAACTGTAACCACGGCGGTAACTGTAACCGTGAAGGAAGCGGCGCAAAAAAATGAAATAAATAAACAAAGCCACGCTTACCGTTCACTATCCTCAAGCAAATATTTCGCATCGGCATTTTTCTTTTTTGAAAAGGTATTATTCTATACCAATTACTGTGATGTATCCATCTAGACCCATATTATTTGCTCACTTTTCATGCTAACCCACTCCTCTTTGTGACACCTTGAAGGCCCTAAGAGTAGTAAAATTAATTATAATGAAAGCAGAAATCATCGTTTTCTGCCTCCTGACGAACACATTATTGCTACCAGACGCATTTCAATCATGTGTCGAATAAGGAGTTAAACATGTGTGTAATATCCGCGCCTAATGTTTTCTGGGTCGTTTCGAAGCCCTCTTCTACAATACGTTTCCGATTTATTTACCAGCGCATTTGCCACGCATTTCCTGTATTTGTGTATTCAGTTCATGTTTTATTTCTTACATTTTGCCCAAGTACTTAAGTGCCGTGAGCTACAAATAAGTTCCGTTAGTAAGATACGCTCTTGCTATTTCCATTCGCCGAACATTCTTCTTCGTGTCCAAACGCAGTCTCGTTTTCTTTTATCAGTATTTGGTGATTTGTAGTGCGTTTATGCACATTATTTCATCAGGAAATGTAGCAACGTTTCAGACCGGTGGACATCGTTTGTCATTCCGACACTTTCCTGCGGTAAGATCGTTAGCTGGTAGAGGGAAGCATGGCTCGTTGTCACGCTGGAAATTTATTATCGCGGTAAGCAAACAACGGTTCCAACATAAATAACGAAACAAAGTTTTCTAGCGCACACAGTGACATAGCTTAGTTCGCCTCTTGCATTATTTTTCATGGTTCTTCGAAAGGAGTGTGATGTGCGGACGAAGCTAATCTCTTTAATTCTTGACTTTTTTTTTCTTTTTTATGGAGCGCGGGAGGTTTTTATGGAAGGTATAATTACTACATTTTCGACAAACATCGACGTGTTCTTTTATATCTACGGTACTGCTTCTGCTGCTATGAAACCGTGTCTCATGCATCGATCAGCACATCTGCTTTCGTTCCTCTAACTCTGGTTTTAATAACTGTGGAAAGTCTAAGTTACACTCGAGACGAAAAGCACGTGAGCACCGGTTTCGCTTCGGTTAAAAGCAGTGGTTTCACGACATATTGCGTGAAATTCACCAAAAGGTAGACAGTCGCGTTAGGATGTTTACACTGAGTCTGTCCTTGTGAAAATATACACGGTGAGCTGATAAAAAGCTTGACGTTGTTGCACAATTAGCTGATATCGCGTTTCAAGTGCAGTGTTACGCTGGGAGCATAAGTCTTTACTGGGTTTGTGTGAGGTATTATAACTTTAATAAAGCAAACAATGCATGAACATACAGCTTCTCTGATTCAAAGACGCTATTGAGCGTAATTAACACAAACAGAATACAGCACATACTACAAAAATTGGAGGACGCTTAAGCTTCGACTTCAAGAGTGGAACGCGACAGCGTTCCCATCGACCCGCCAAGGGGTGTAAGACAAAGCGCTACAGCGCAGGGATCACTTACGAGGCGCCCCGCATCGGACTTTGCGCCCACCTATCACACGGAGAGCGTCGAGCAACCCAGCGTTCTGCGCGGCAACGAAACGTGCGCCTGAGCAAACGGAACGAACCAAAGAACTCGGTGTCTCGGAGGGGGAAACGATCTACGCCAGCCAAACGTCGTGATCGGCACGGGCAGAGAGATAGACAGATAGTAATCTAAAGAAAGGAACGGCGCTTGATTCTGCAACCCGCGTGGGAGCACGGCGAAGCGTCGCCAGGGGGGAGAGGGAGTCGGGGCCGCAACGCGCCTGGCATCGGTCCGCGCACAGCACAGCCCCAATGCCTTTACCCAATGCGCGCATGGCGCGCCACCTGTCGGGGCAGCGCCGTACACTGAGAGGAGGGGTCTTCTGTGTTTGCCGCAAGATGGCTCTGCGTGTGCGGTAAGCACAGAAGAAATGTAGCGGAAACGTACTTCGCTATTCGTGTAAATGCGACTTCTGTAAGTTACGTGCTCATAATTACCGATATACACCGCAGTATAACATTCTACGGTACGTTTTTAAGGCAACACCGCGTTCACTAAAAGCGCGTTTGTACGGATTTCAAGCATCGAACTCGTGGCTGAGTGGTAGCGTCTCCGTCTCACACTCCGGAGACCCTGGTTCGATTCCCACCCAGCCCATCTTGGAAGTTGCTTTTTATTTATGAAGTGCCTGCCATGATTTATCGCTCACGGCCAACGCCGCGGACGCCGACGCCGACACCCGACACCGACGACACCGGCTTTTCTGCGACACGAGCTCCTTAACGCTATCGCGTTAATACGTTGAGTACAGCATGAAATACGATAAGCAGGTGCGCATTTCTACGGCAGAAGCAGATTGTGATGTAGCTTTCTTGTATTCTGTGGGCTTATTGAGTGGACGGAAACGGACCATGTAAAAATCAAGCCACTGAATCATACGCCTCTGAACACAGTCTCCTAACTTTTCAAATGCAGCTTTTCTTAATAGGTAATTATTTCAAACACTAAAGATTTATCTTCACTTACTGCCATCTAACCACACTGAAACAACATTTGAATGGCCCAAGGCAACTCCGATCGCTATGTCGCTGCCGAGTTACAACCATGCACGGTATGTCACACTTTCCTCCATATCAAGTTGTATTTACGTGATAGAAGGTATTGCAATTTCCATGTTTTGTTTAATGCTTGCATTTCTCTGCTGGCAAACTGTTAATACTTGAATTACGTGGTTTAGCGTTTCGAAGCGACACATCCGTGCATAGGGGACGCCGTTACGGACTGCTGGAGATATAGTTACACCGCCTGAAATTCCTGAATGTTTACCTAACTCTCTGTACAAAGAAAACATGATACATTCTGCGTCTATCGGCACGCGGCAAACGCGGCCAAAGGTGAACCCTGGGCCTCATGTGCAGCATCGCGCCGCCTCGGCCAGTGGGCCTACATGGCGTGTGGCTTTCAGTGCGGAGTCGTCTGGCCTTGCATGCTGCCGTAGACGGCTGCAGTGTATAGAGAAACAGCTGTGATAAGACTACGGTAATGGGAGTGTGGAGATGAGTAATGTGGAGAGCGGGCTGCCAAGAGCTTTCGGCCAACAGGCGGAATGTGGATGTGAAGTGTGTTGGTGAGTAGGGACTAGCATATGACGTTGGAGGAAAAAAAGGTGGTGTTGTGGTGAGGAGCGTCCAAGCTATCATTCACCGCTGCTGGGCCTTCAACGACTGTACTCGGTCGGCCTCTGGAAGGACGCACCCGACGTTTCGAGTTTGTTGCACAAAGTCGGCCTGCGAAGAGTGATGTGCACGTAGAAGGAGAAGCAGCTCTGGCCAAGAGACTTCTCTTGCTGTATCAATTACGTTCAATGTTTTTGTACACATTTCGTCACTGTATTCCGTATCAGCCTCTGAACACTGTCAAAAGGAAGTATAAGGAAATGCATAGTAAAAAATGCGTGTGAAATTGGAAGTCACTCTAGACCTTTATTTCCACATGAATGGATGGATGGAGGCCGCGAGCGTCTCCTTTGGAACGGGGTAGTATGTTGCGCCACCAAGTGCATGTTATTATATTGCCCAAAGTACTATGTAGAAAAGAAAAGAAAGAAGGAAAAAAAACGCGATGAATTCTCATAGCGCTACTTTCTGAATCTCTGTTGTGAACTTCGACCTTGTGTGCCTTCGTTGTTGTTTCCTACTTTAATTCCATCAATCTTTCAATCACCTCTTACTAATCTCCATTGCAGACATGTTCGCTTTCCTACTGTTGTCGCTGAACCGAAAGGCTTCAAGGAGGCGAGAAGTGCCTAAATCGGCCGCTGGGTAGATATCTTCACATTCCAATAAAACATCCTCCAACGTTTCCCTAGCTTTACCGCAGAAAGCACACGCTCCTTGTTCCTTGCTGTATCTCGCTTTTTAAGTGCGTGTTCTAAGGCATCCTAATCTCGCTTCGAAGAGTAATGAGCTTCCCTTTGAGTGATCATAAATTGTTTTTATTTCCTGATTTCGTTTTTTTTCTCCTGTGTAGTTAGTAATAGCAGGTTTCTTTTCCTTTGCCTTCACCCATCAGACTATCTCAGCTTCTCTGACTTTCCGCTTGACGTTCGTTGTTGCTGTGTTGCTCCCCATACGTGCCACATACTTGCTCGTAAGCTTCCTAGTTCTTTTCCTCCAATATGCATCAATGTTTTTCCTGTACAAGTACCAGAACACTCTCCAAGCCTATTTACTGTCTTCCATATTCCCTCAGTCGTTCTTCATACTCAGTTTTACTGTGGGCTTCTCTCATTTCAAATCACCGTGCTCAGCTTCATTTGTAGTCTTTCGGTGAGCGCCAATGCGAGGCATCCCACTTACCTTTGGTTGCCATCGAGACTTGATTGCACTCCTGACTTCAACAACCGCGTTTCCCAATGTAAGTCCTGGAACCAGTACACCTTTCAACAAACCCCGGAACACCTCCTACCATAGCTCTCTGTGTTGCATTATGGCCGCATTTCTCTTCCCCTTTACTCTTATTTTTTCCTGTGTTTCCGTATATCTATTGCATTCGTTTGTACATATACCAAGGCCTTTATATTCTTTCCCGTGAGACATTTCTTGGCCATATATTGACAGTGTCTGTTCACACTTTTCATTGAATATCATAACACCTTATTTTTTAAAGCCAAATAGCAAAGCTCAAATTATCGACTTCCTGTCCACAGATATCAGACAGACGTACCATATCAATTTCTTAGCCGGCTACACAATGTCGGCCATGCAAAACAAACTTGGAAGCTGCTGCTATATTACTATAACCGCCTGTATGAGAGTATAAACCCGATATTACTTCCTTCTAGCACCCTTTTCTTCATTGCCATGTACATCACAAACAGCACTGGGCATAAGCGCAATCCCTGCCTCAGTCTCTTGTTGATATCAGCTTTCTCCTCGCTTCTGATCCTTTCGCATTCAACGCAAACAGTATTTTCTATTGTGTACGGTATAACTGACCTCCTTGCACTCCACGTGTGGGCTTCGGCAAGCAAACAAATATTGCACAAAGCCGGGCTAAAATTACTGAAATGCATGAAGTAGGTGACTGGTAATGTGTTTGCAGATGTTTCAATACACAATTTGTTTCAAGTCGGCATTCGTAAGTACACTTTCCATTCTGCATGGAGGCAGGTTTAGAGTACGTACAAGTAACCGTTCTTGTTTTGTTTTGTAGCTTCTTGCTTGATTCTGGGCGTGCAACTTACCGGGCTTAATCTGGGTTGGCGCATTCCTATGCTTAGGTTTCGCCCTCTAGCTCGCAGAAGCGCATAGAAGCGTAATGCTGAAGCCGATGATGCAGCAGCTAGTGCTTATATCTGTGATATTGTCGACATCACCCCAAGTCATTCAGATTAATTACCTGAAACTCCTAGGCGCTTGTATAAAATGAAATCTATTGAGCTATTTTCTCGCTTTGCGGTTGGATTTCGACATGCTCTTGTTATTTAAAACAATGAACTTCTTCAAAGAAATTAGCACTGTCCTAGTGTTGATCAGCCTCTACCGTAGCAGCCATATGTTACACTGACACTCCGAAAGCCTGGACATTTGCGGCCATGAGGACTTGGTTACCATGTTTGCCAACTTTTAATGCCCAACTATTTTGTAATTTAGGAGTGAGGAGGTTAAAACCGTTCTTCAAAAGTGATAATGTGATACGTCAGTGTTGTACTTGTTTGTTCTCCTCTGTGCTTTTAGTAGAACGATTTAGCAATTTACTGTGAATTATTAGTTTACGTAAGCTCAAACTGTGTGATTTGTCTTGCCTATAATTTGGTCAATCTGTCGGAATGTATCCTCATACTTGAATACCGAACTAGGCCTTTCATAATTCTCTTCAATTACTGCTCAGATCGCTGTAGTCAGTAATAGCCATTCAAGCATGACTATATTGTTGCATATGCTCTTATTTACTGTGATTAGTGGCTCCCTCCATTCTAGTCTTCATTAAAAAACTTAAACGATCATCGCAGCGCAATGCTCAGGAATTGCCAATAAGCTCCTGAAGAATGCGAAATATTAAAGTTGAATAATTGTGAAGTAAATTGGCAATAAGTTACTCATGCGCGAATAACAAATTTTCGATGGAGTGCACGAGTGAAATTTGTTTTCGCCGGCCAAGTTACACAATGCTCAGCTGAGTTAGCCTGTCGAGTACCGGCCAATTTACCTTACACGTGATGCATGCAATATTTTAACAAAATCTCTTCTCATCTAGTTAACGTCCGCCTGCAATCGAGTTCCTGGATTTTTTCGATGTAGGTTTCATAGGCCCATTCTAATGCAACGCTTTCTTGCGCTACAGATCTAACGATATAACCAATTATCTAACCTTCTACTGTGGCCTCATTATTTGCTGTTCATATTCAAACGCAACTAGTGAAATTAGCAGTCGTATTACAGTGACAACATTATGTTCATCGCATGTTGACCGTCTCGTGCCTCAGTGGATGGCGGATATTCTTACACACCCCGTCGCATCTATACACGTATGCTGGCGTAAGCGCCGCCGATATCGCCAACTAAGCGCCTGCTACAGTGCCGGTGCGAGAACCTCGCTCTGTAAACTTACCTGTGTCATTATGTTGCATTCAGCACCCAAGTTGCGGTCATCATAATCATCATCATCATCATCATCATCATCATCAAGAACATCAACAACAACAACAACAACATCATCATCATCCAGTTTTATGTCTCGCTGCAGGACGAAGGCCTCTCCCTGCGATCTCGAATTACCCCTGTCCTACGCCAACCGATTCCAACTAGCTCCGGCGAATTTGCTAATTTCTTCATCCCGCCTAAAGTCCCAATTTTCTGCAACATGGAATAAACCTTAATTCAGAATCGTCTACGCTATTCCTGCGGTAGCCGACGAACACAACAAACCGAAGCAATTTTTTCTGTTCCGAATATTGACTCCGATGTATTGCCTATGCGTTCAGCAATCATGAGGTTTTCATCTAAGGCTCACAAGGTATTATAGATTTTTCAGCTACTTACCAAAGAGTTTTACTTAGTAGGTTTGTCTTTTCATCGGTAAGTAATCTACCCTGAAATCATTGCCGTGCAGTCTCTGACGTTATGAACATTGCACCAGCCTTCTACACGCAGTTCTCACAAAATAGGCTGATAATTAAGGGAATTACTATGACTGTGTCCTTCACTTAGCGGGAAATTCTCGTTTGTCACGAGCCAGCAGAAGCGGGGGTTCGTTAGTGGTGCTTAGTGAGGGCGTAATTAATTTCACACGTTCATTGCGGCTACGCCAAAAGAGGCTAGATTATTAATAATAGCATTCCGCCGCTTTTCTGCAGATCCTTTAAAATACTTCTTTCATGGTCACCGTGCTACTCATAAAGAAATGATGACACTAAATTGTTTGTGACCGCATCTGTCTGCGTAAAACATTGAATCCAGTTTACAGATCGTAATGCTCTTATTGATCGACTATACTTAGCCTAAAGGGAAGAAACAACATTTGCAAGCAATGTCCTCGCTTGTATTAGAGTGAGTGGAAATAATTTACGTCCTTATCGGCAAAACGCACAGCACAGCTTTCGCAGAAATTAAATTATCCATCCAGCTTCGAAAGTTTGCCTGCGCTTTCGTGAAGTTCCGTGTCATGTGGTGGGGCGCAGAAATAGGCTTGCCTTAGCTCCTTTGACAAGCTCCTTTTAAACGGCTCGGAGACTAAAAAAAAAAGAAACAAAAAATGGAAGTTCTCTAAGTTTGCTTTCGAAACAATACTGCACCCAGTCTCTTATTCATCAGGAAGTTCTGCCGCTCCTTGAAGAGCACAGGTTTCGCATTGTCGCGAGTTCCTTTAGCCGTATCCCGTAGTTAGTGCAGAACGTGATTGTTATGACTCGTATACTAAGAGCGGCGGGCGCCTGAAGTTGGCCAATATTGTCTCTGGAGCATTGTTTCCTAGTTGTGTGTGAAGGAGAGGAAGCATAACAATGGTGCAAAAGCCAGCCAAATGTCGCCTGGCGGCATTCTTTCTTATTCAATTAGCAAGGCACCTCATTGTTTAGCGAGGGTCTTGTTGACGCACGAGAGCGCCGGTGAGTTTCTTAAAGGCTCCCTTCTTTTGAAATTCTCATCGCGTCGCTTTCTAAGCGTCCTGGTCGTGCCTTATTTCTCTTTCTCTCTCTCTCTCTCTCTCTCTCTCTCTCTCTATATATATATATATATATATATATATATATATATATATATATATATTTATATATATATATATTAAGAAGTCGACAAAGACAGCCAACAAGGACAACATAGCGGAAATTACTTGGGCTTACTCATTCACTCATTCAGTTAAATAATTGATAAATTAATGAAAATGAAGGTGGCTAGAAAAGCAATTAGCCACCGGAGGGAAATGAGTGCACGTCTCCGCATTACGTGTGCGCTGCTTTTACCCATTCAGCTATCACGGCGCTGTTTTCCCGTCCAATTTCAGGGGTATTTAAGTTTTTATTACTGTCACTAACTCTGGGATTGTTAGCCAGCGCCACCACTCTCAAATCTTGGCGGCAGTTGTGGCTAACACTCCACAACCGCTTAATAACACTCTCAGGGTTAGTTTTAGTACTAACACATAAATACCCCCAGAATGTGGATTGTGAAACGGTGCCGCGGTACCTAAATTGCTAGAGCACCGCACGCGGAATTCGAAGACGTGGAATCGTCTTCCACCTACGCCCACTGCGATTTGCATTCATTTATGATTGATTTAACTGAATTATTAGCAACAAGTAATTTCCCCTGTGTTGTCCCTGGTGGTGTCCAGGTTTGTTGGCTTCTGATGGTACATATATATATATATATATATTGTAGTGAAGAGAGACGCTAGTGGGTCGAGCGCTCCTGCTGAGCAACGGCTCTCGTGCTTGGAAGCTGTGACTGCCCTGCCCGTCGACGTTGCGCTGCTCCGAGCTCTGCCAAACAAACACCTTTAGAATTGGTGGAGGTTCGGGGTAAAGTCAGAGGCAAAAACAACAACGTCGAGACAACATAAGCACGTGTGCCACTTCAAACCGCGGAGAACTGTGTCCATCATGCGTTCAAAGGTTGCTGGCGCATTACAAAGTCCAAACGGCATGACGTTAAATTCGTACACGCCGTCGGGTGTCACAAAGGCTGTCTTCGGTCTATCGACGTTAGCCATGGGTACTTGCCAATAGCCGGAGCGTAAATCTAGAGATGAAAGGAATTCTGCTCCGTGTAGGCTATCGATGGCGTCATCGATTCGCGGCAGCGGGTATACATCTTTGCGAGTGATCTTGTTCAGGCGCCGATAGTCTACACAGAACCGTACCGAGCCGTCTTTTTTCGTAACAAGGACGACAGGGTGTTCGATTCCTCTATTGCCGATGGCCTCACTGCACCTCAGCGTTCGCAGCTTCTGCGCATCTTAGAAGAATTTCGTTCTTCTTTTGATGTCGGGCAACCTTCCCTGGGCCGGGCCGCTGCTGTCACGCACCATATTGACACTGGCTCCCAACCGCCATTGCGCCAACGACCATATCGCGTCTCTGCCACAGAACGTCGTGTGATTAATGAGCAAGTGGACGATATGCTTCGCCGCAAAGTGATGCGACTCTCGAACAGTCCATGGGCATCCCCTGTCGTCCTTGTGTCCTTGTGTCCTTGTGTCCTTGTGTTTAAAGGTGTTTAACCTTTAAACTATATATATATATATATATATATATATATATATATATATATATATATATATATATATATATATATATATATATTACCGAGACCGATCAAGTCGTCCAGTGCTGTTTATTCTAAGAAAGGCAACGCCCCAGCTCATGCGCGAAGAAGTCGAAGAAGAGGGAAGATGATGATGACTATGTACAAATGAAAACGACGAGGTACGTTAATAGCGCTTACACTAACTTCCCCCCGTCATGGAAGCGGCCAGCCTGGCCGCAGGTTAGAGGTTATCAAAGCGGGGAGTGAAGGGCTTCATCCGCGAGACATGAACCATTTCGGCATTCCGGCGGCGGCGGTCGACGGAGTGTACTGGGTGGACGAGATAGTTCACTGCAGATGTTTGCTGCAGAACGGTGTATGGGCCAATGTAGCGTTGAATGAACTTCTCGCGGAGGCCTGGAGTGCGGACTGGAGTCAAAAGCAGGACTTGGTCTCCAGGGTGAAAACGTACGTCACGGCGTTTGTTGTCGCAGAGACGTTTGCGCTCAGCTTGGGTAGCTTCTGTGCTTTCCCTGGGGATTTGATGGCGCAATTCGGGCAGCAAAATCTTCTGGAAGCGACGCGTTAGGCGAAGAAGTTGCTAAAAAGAATTCTCTGTCGAATATGGTGGAAGGAGATCGTCCATTGCAAGGAAGAAAGGGCTGTAGCCAGTAGTCCTTTGAATAGCAGTATTATTTGCGAATGTCACAAAAAGAAGAATTTTATCCCAGTCAGTGTGGTCAGGACCGATGTACATGGAAATCATAGCAGACAGCGTACGGTGGAAGCACTCGGTAAGGCCGTTGGTTAGCGGATGATAGGAAGAAGTAGATTTGTGGACGGTATTAGCGGCCCGAAGAACTTCCTCGAGAACTTGGGAAATGAACGCCTTGCCACGGTCAATGAGAAGAACGCGAGGAGCCCCGTGGCGCAAGACGACGGAACGCAAGAAAGAGTCGCCGACCTCAGAAGCGGTACCGGATAGCAGAGGGGCAGTCTCGGCATATCTTGTTAAATGGTCAACCGAGGTCACAATGCAACGATGACAGGAGGGTGTCAACGGCAAGGGACCATACAAATCAATACAAACAAATTAAAAAGGTGCGTCCGGACAAGGGAGAGGTTGTAATAAACCGGCAGGAGGGATGTCGAGCGTTTGCGGTGCTGACATGACGCACAAGAGGCAATGTATTTGGCCACCGTTGTGGATAGGCCAGGCCAGACGCAGCGGGTCTCGATGCGGTCATAAGTCTTGTGGAAGCCTAAGTGACCAGCCGATACATCGTCGTGAAGTGCTTCTAATACTCGCAGGCGAAGGCAGCGAGGCCGAAGTGGGAGCCACCGGTGACCTGTTGGGTGGTGAACGTAGCGATGTAGCACGCCATCCTGAAGGCGGAATTGTCGAAGTTGGCATCGCAAGCGGCTGTTGGGTGGTTCGGCGAACCCGCTAAGGCGATCCATGAGAGCTCGACAGTAGGAGTCGGCCCGCTGAAGCGACACGAAATCAGACCATGATGAAAGCGTAACTTGGTCCAGGGGCGTTATCGATGGTTGGTGTGAGGCAGGCGTAGCATCGGAACGACGTGGTGCGGAAGAGGACAGCGCGTTAGCGAGAGTGGGCAGCGAGACAATGCGTCTGCATCATGATGACTTTTTTCAGACTTGTACGTTATTGTAAAGTCATATTCCTGCAAGCTGAGTATCCAGCGTCCTAAGCGTCCTGACATGTTTTTCATTGTTGACAGCCAGCACAGAGCATGCTGGTCGGTGGCGATGGTGAAGTGGCGGCCGTAAAGGTATGGGCGAAATTTCTGAATCGACCAAAAGATAGCAAGACACTCTTGCTCTGTAATGGTGTAGTTCCCCTCAGCTGGAGAAAGTGTTCGGCTCGCATATGGTATGACTTGCTCTTTAGAGGCTGCATTACGTCGCAGAAGTACTGCGCCACTACCTTGTGCGGTTGCGTCAGTATGGAGTATGGTGGGGGCTAGATTATCGAAGTAGCGAAGCACTGGTCCGGAAGTAAGATGTCCCTTAAGAGCTTGAAAGCCGACTCGCAATCGCTAGTCCATGTGAAAGAGGCACCGGTAACCAGTAGCTTGTGTAGAGGAGCTGCTATTGCAGCGAAGTTGCGTATGAATCGACGAAAATATGACGCCAAGCCGAGGAAACTGCATAGATCTTTCTGTTGCTGGGGGGCGAGGAAACTGAAGAACAGCACTAATCTTTTCGTGGTCTGGCTGGATGCCTTCTTTTGAGACGACGTGGCCCAATACTTTTATGCTCTTGCTTGCAAATTTGCATTTTTTGTATTGATCTGGAGACCAGCATTTGCAAGGCACTTGAGAACTTCGGTTAATCGATGAAGATGTTTGCCGAAGTCAGACGAAAAGATGACAATAACGTCCAGATAACAAAGGCAGGTCTTCCATTTTAGACCACGAAGTACGCTGTCTATCATGCGCTCAAATGTGGCAGGAGCGTTAGAAAGGCCAAAAGGCACCGCGTTAAATTCATAAAGTCCGTTTGGTGTAGCGAATGCGGTCATTTCTTTGTCAGTCTCGTTCATCGGAATTTGCCAATATCCTGATCGAAGGTCAATGCTGGAGAAATACTCCGCCCCTTGTAGTGTGTCCAAAGCGTCGTCAATTCGAGGTATTGGATTTACGTCCTTCAGTGTGATCGTATTGAGCGCTCGACAATCGAAGCAAAAGCGAATGCAGCTATCTTTTGTCTTTACCAGAATGACGGGAGAAGCCCATGAGCTAGATGAAGGTCGTATTATCTTCCGCGCAAGCATGTCAGAAACCTGTTGTTTAATTATCTTGCGTTCGGACTGCGATACACGATAGGGGCGTCGTCGTATTATAGCTGAACCATCTGTTTCGATGCGGTGTGCAGCCGCAGAAGTTTGGCTCAACACAGGGGAACAGTTATCGAAACAGGCTTTGTGCTTTGCCAAGACCACCAGTAAGGCTTCGGTGTGCGCGGCTGTTAGGTCAGAACCAAGAACGGCTGGAGGAGGGAAAGAAGAATCCACCAAACCTGAGGTTGGTGCTGGCGATGAGGAAGGGTAATCGTAACTATAGAGATAGGTTGAGTGTTAGCGAGGGTTGCCACAGTCATCCCTTTGGGCAGCATCACTGGATCTGGGGTCGTGTTGCAAGCAGACAGATGGGCGCGGCGACGTGAAAACCGGACGAGACAGGTGGCAATGAGAATTGTGCGAGAAGTACAGCGGGATGAAGGCACGACTAGCGCGTCTCCGTCGGCGATCTGACTGGATGTTACGGCTACAACGTCTTCGTGACCAGGACGCAGGGCGTAGTCTGCAGCGATGGCCAAGTTCACGCATAAAAGTGAAGAGTTCGTAACAGGTGCAAGCGGTGTATCCGTAATATGGACCTTCCTCTGTACATGAAATGACAGCTGAAGCAGAATGTAGGAAGTCCCAATTCAGTATAAGTTCATGGACACATGTTGGAAGGATTGGAAACTCAATATGGTGGCGTATGTCGTCGATGAGAACACGAGCAGGGGACACGAGTCCGTGGGGGTGAATGAATGCATTATTAGCACCACGCCAAATAGGTCCAAGATAAAGCGTTTTCACTTTCCGGAGCCGGGAACACAGATCACCACGAAGAAAAGAAACGGGGGCACCGGTATCGATGAGAGCTGACGCGGGAACACCTTCGACTGTTACAGAAAGCACGTTAGCCGGGAGAACAGCAGGAATTTTCGAAGACTGATAAAAAGCATTTTCCCCTCCAAAAACTGCAACAGTTAGTTTTCCGAGTGCTGGTCGACAAGATGGGAAGTGGGGCGAAGTGATGATGTAAAGCGCCGGTAAGGCGATGGAGAACGACATCTGTCCGAACAGGAAATACGAGGCAGATTGGGAGCAGCTGGAGGAGACGGAGAATGGTGTTGAGGGAACGAGTACGATGCGGGATAGTAGGCGTCTAGTCGGCGAGTGCGGTCTCTCTCGTGCTCTGCATAGCCTCGTCTTTCATCCTGCTGGCGACGGCGGCAGAAGCGAGATATATGGCCGCGTATACCACAGTAAAAACAAACACGACGAGGTGGACGCCACTGAGGGTAGGATGGCGCAGCAAGTGCTCTGGTTCCATCGAAGCCAAATGGTCATAGGCACGGACGTCAGTAGGCACGGAGGTCACGGTAGGTGTGGGTAACGAAGCAACATCTGCGTAGGTGGGTGTGGGGTGCGCTACCGGAGCAAGATGCGTCGTGGGTGTAGTCATGGCTGTCATCACTTGCTTTACGACCTCGCGCAAGTCGAAGGTGGGGGGTGGGGCACAGGCAGTAGGTGGGCGCCTTAAGTCTTGTACTTAAAGCTCCTAGCGGATGATGGCGCGGATAAGAGCACGTAGATCTGGAGAATGGTGAACCTGAGGATCGCTGCTGTCATGTGGAAGACGAATAGACTGCAGCTCGTGTACGCGTAGAAGCGTGGAAGTGATGTCTTGGGCAGAATCCGGATTTTGCACGATTAAGGCGTTCAACGCGACAGACCCAATGCCTTTTAAGATGTGGCGAACGCGTTCGGCATCCTTCGCGCTAGGATTCGCACGGCGGCACAGAGCCAAGACATCCTCTATGTATGAGGTGTAAGACTCCTATGTAAGTTGCAGGCGCGTTCCCAGCTTCTGCTTGGCGACTTCTGCATGGCCAGACGAGGAAGCGAAGATTTCCCGCAGCTTGGACGTAAACGTGCACGAATCCGCGATGTCGGATTCGTGGTTGAGATACCACGTCTTGGCAACACCGGTCAAGTAGAATGCGACGTGCCTCAGTTTCTGGGTGCCGTTCCACTTGTTGCAAGAACTGACACGGTCGTAGTTGTCGATGCAATCGTCGACGTCATCACCACGGAGTCCCGCAAAGACAGGGGGATCGCGCTGAGGGCTCGTCACAGTCCAAGAGGGCGCCGCAGGCGGGGTCGTCTGTGTGGTAGGGTTAGAGGCGCCGGAAGGGCCTGGGTTGGAAGTGTCCATCGTTGTAGGGGTAGCTGGGCGCAGGTGGCGACCGAAACGGAGCTCTAGGGAGGACGGGAACGCGACAGGACGTCGGTGTCTTGACGTACCTCCACCACCTTATAATACCGAGACCGATCAAGTTGTCCAGCGCTGTTTATTCTAGAAAAGGCAACGCCCCAGCTCATGCGCGAAGAAGTCGGAGAAGAGGGAAGATGATGATGGCTATGTACGAATGAAAACGACGAAGTACCTTAATAGCGCTTACAATATATATATTAACCAGAAGAAAGGGGGTTTACCGAGGGGCCTCATATTTATTAGTGAGAGCATAGAAAAGAATAAGCCAATTATCATTTGTACATTTAAAGAAAACTGTAAAAGGTGGGTGAATGGAAGTGTACAGAAAATCAACTCGGCGCATATGGGGCCAATCCCACATTTGAACCTCTTAGAAGTCGTCTGATTTTGATCAATTCAAGTAGCATATGTGCGTTTATTGGTCAGCTGCCTTCTGGCAAGTTGGCGTACTAAGTGACGGCTACGGTATTGAAGAGCACATTCTCCATCTGGCGTCAGGGACGTGAATGGTGACGCTTGCTAACACTCCTAGGGATTGATTCCGTACAAATATGAACCAATCTTCATGGAAAAATTGTGCCGGCGTACGTCAATTGACAAGAGCATCGCAGGTGCAATTCGGATATATTGGCTGGGTTCCATCGATGGCAATAGATCCCTTTTCCACTTTGGTATTCCTTACATTGTTACTTCGACATTTGGAATAGAAACGAGACGGACATGTTTCCGTATCCCTTCCATGTTTTCATTGAGTGTTGGCTTTACATCACAATATACCGCCTCTATATCATCGTCTTCGCCTGAACAACGCTTACAGAAATGGCTTACGGTACCACTTCGGTCAAGTGACAAGCCAACACTGCAACAACTGTGGCCCAATTGAAACCATGGAGCATATTCCGTTTGAATGTCGAGCGTATGCCGACGAACCTGCATTCCATGAACATTGCATGCATTCGCTTATACAGAGACCCTGTCATTTGACTGTGTCTTAGGCCCTTTGGCCTGCCTCACGCAACAGAGGAATGCGATGAACTTTTCCTTTGCATACTTAGAAAACATTGATGAACTCGACACACATTAGTTCTACTCTGTCACGCTCATGCAGCTTTCACGCAGCAAATTCTGTCACCTCAATGTAGGACGGTGCATACACTGAACGACATTACCATTGCACGTCGTTGCCCATGAGTCAGAAAACTCAATGCCCAATTTTTTAAAAAAACTTATACCTTTTTTTAACGCCTCGCTCCTTCTCTCTTTCTCTCTCCAATTTTCTTCCCCACGCAATGTAGCATGTCAGAGACGTCTATACGCCGGCTAAAATGTGCGCCTTTCATTAAAGGGTTCCCTCTCTCTCTCTCTCTCTCTCTGGTCTATGCTAACAGAAGCAGACTTCTTAAAACTAGGGTTTAACTGATGCTACAATGCTTTATTTACTTTTAGATTTTTCAGCAGGGCGGACTCGACATGGCCCAGTAGCTGTCGCAGTTTATTCACTAAATTACTAATACTGGTTAGCTACCTTGCTTGTTACTGAGTTTACCTGAAAAAGCTCCAATAGTAGTGTTATTGGAGGACTATGCAGGAGGCAAGGGTATTTTACGCGGCTTTAAAGACAGCATTCCTTGTTTAAATGATCCTAAGCACAATTTTGACTTTTCTCGCTATGATACTGCAAGTTAGCCCACAAGCAGCGCTGGACGCGCCACTCACATTATTCTTTACGCTACCATGACGTAAGTAGCTTGCTGCGATGACCTTCTGACGCACCCAATCCATCTTCGCGTGTTTGTACAGCAGGTGACGGTAGTTCACCGAGAAAAGATCTTTGCGAGATGATAGGAAGCGCACACAGGTGCGAAATCCGTTCACGTAAAGAATCCAAGCGAGGCGGGAAGCATCACATGGGCAGCGCTTCCTTCGTTCATGCGTACAGTTTATGTGTCCGAGAGAAAAAACGCTACTTTCTATCATCGAGTATCTCAAGAACGCTTTACGTTATTATAACCGGGAAAATGGCTTCTGCCTCCTGCGACGTCCGCCTCCAAATGCAATTTTGGCCTTAACTGCAGTAGTGAAGAAGCTAATCTGCAAATCTGTTAATTAGCGAACGGATTGCGGCAGCTTTTCGACCAGTCCGCCCTGCTGAAGGAAATAATTTAGAAGAAATAATTATCTGCCGCCAGCTGCTCAGAATTTCAACGTTTTCAGAGACCCCATGGCCCGCAAACTTTTTGGGTTGACTGGGCACCGCTATTCGCGCACGCAAACTTGTTACAAAAGACTCCATGACAGCATACGCCACAGATAGAACGATCGTTGCATTCGAGAAACTTCCGATACAGGAAAGAGCGTTATTGACTGGGCGATTTTACGGTTGGCATCTAGCAGGCTGTGCAAAAAGGATTTCCGCCGACCATGCCTCGTCGAAACGAAGCTGCTGCTACGGTTGGCATCTATCATGGCGTGCAAAAAGGATTCTCGCCCACCATGCCTCGTCAAAATGAAGCGTGACTTTTCCTTTACGGTTGGCGTCTAGCACCTCATGCAGAAAGGATTTTCACCCACCCTGCCTCGTCGAAATGAAGCTTGACTTCTCCTGTTACGGTTGGCGTCTAGCACCTCACGCAGACAGAAACGACTTTCACCCACCATGCCTCGCCGAAACGAAGCCTGAGTTTCTAATTCGCCATACTCATCTCGAGTGTCTGCCGGTCTGGCGGAAGCCCCGCAGTGTGTACATGCCTCTTTTGTGTGTGTGTGTGTGTGTGTGTGTGTGTGTGTGTGTGTGTGTGTGTGTGTGTGTGTGTGCGTGTGCGTGTGTGTGTGTGTGTGCGTGTGTGCGCGCGTGCGTGTGTGCGCGCGTGTGTGTGTGCGCGTGCGTGCGTGCGTGTGTGTAACTTTAAAGGGACCCGTTCCTCGAACTGTCAAGCTCTACAGGGGAACTTCCGCGAAGCAGCAACGCCCAAAAGAGAACGACAAGCATCAGCAATTCCCGGACCTGAGGCTTGGTGTAACCGGAGGCCCTTTAACAAACAAGACTCTGTCCGCGTCACGTGAAGTCGACGGGAGCAAGATTCCTCCTACGATTGCAGAGGGCCTATTTAATGGGCTCCGAAATGTACCTTTTGATCACTTCATTCTCTTCTCATCGTGTTTCACCAACCTTTGAATAAACCGTGCAAGTTTCGCACTAGAAATCGTCTCGTCCTTGCCAGGTCGCCATGGTCTTCCGGAGGCCTGCAGCCCACCGACAATGCCACGCTACCCAATAGTAACGGTGGTTGAGCTTCGATAGGCAGGCGTCGCTGCAACTCGGCAGCAGTACGATGCGCTTTCCTGGAGTACGCAACAGTGATAAGCTTGAAGAGTTGTTACCCTTGAAAGATGGTCGCTGGGTACGCGTGCGAATAAGCCCCTTTAAAATGGCTTCACCCTGATGTGGCATGCAGAACACAAAATAAATTAAAAACAAAGGCATATATAGTAAATAAAAGCTAAACATAAAAAATACAATGTAAAAGTTCATTTGCCCGGGTAGAATGGCTTAAGACTCATTGCGTGGGCGACTTCCGTCGTGCGTGGCGAAGCTGTGATGGCGTTATGCAGCTTGGCAAAACATCATAGTCCGCTGCATAAATACGTCAGTGAGGAGTCGATTTTCGAACCAAGTCCTGCCGGCGTCTTCCAGTGGAAAATAGACGAGGCGGACATTCTCTTCAAGGTTCCATTTGCTGTAGCTTGACACTCTCTCGCACGTCTCAAGCCACGTATCGGTGTCTTATGATGAACATTCAAGGAACGTATGTAGCTAGCTCGGTTGTCTAAGCATGGCCGTTACTCGCTACAATTGGGCTGTCATCATGGCTCTTGACTTCGCCACGACCTTTCAGGTGTTGTCGAGTGGAAGCCTGTGCTCCATGAGAAGGTTTTCTAGCTTGTGGCTTGCTCGATGTTTTGGTTGCCCGATGGTCTATGAAGGTGGCTAGCATGGTTGCTAGCTCACTGGTCCGCCCACAGCGATATCTTCACGCTGTCGGCGTGTCACATCGCCTGACGGGGGTTCTGGTACATGATACGTTCAGTTTAGTTCAGTTTTTTTTCCTTAAAGACCCCCGATTTCGGGGGTATTACATAAGGGGTGGGTACAAGATTCGAATTAACATTAGTTCAAGTAACGTTCAAGTTCAAGCACGCATATATATACACACATACATAGTATACATATTCAAGTATATTCACAGATGTATTTACACGTATCAAAGCCTACATATGTAGACCAACATACACGTATGTAAATACAAACAACACATATAAGGAAAAATCATGTACAGTGTAGTTGGAGATGGTCAGTAACATGTTGTAAAAATACGGACGGGCAGATTATGTTGACAATGGCGGCCGGGAGGCCGTTCCAGTCTGCCGCCATGCGAAGAAAAAACGAGGCTAAAAATGTTGGTGTTCGTGAGCGTGGTCGTGAAACTTGCAGCGAGTGGCTCGTCCGGTATGATATGCGCGCTGCGGGCGTGATATATGGTGCTTGATGAAGGATAGGACTGTAAAAGAATTTGTGGACAAGACAGAGGGAAGCGATGCGCCGACGTAAAACGAGGTCCGGAAGCCCAGATAGTGATTTCAGTGTCGTGATGCTTACGTCATATGAGTACGACGAATGGATGAATCGAGCGGCACGGTATTGTACCGCTTCAAGAGCGTCGATGAGATATGCTTGATACGGATTCCAGACTGCTGAGGCGTATTCTAGGTTCGGCCGTACAAGTGATGTGTAGGCAAGTAATTTTACGTGAATTGGCGCTTTCCGCAAATGACGTTTTAGGAAACCTAAAGTTTTGTTAGAAGCTGAAATGATGGTATGCACATGCGTACGCCAGTTGAGGTCGTCTGATACAGTGACACCGAGGTATTTAAATGTGTCAGTTGATTCAAGAGCGAAATTATTAATTGTGTACGCAAACGTCCGAGGGTTATGGCTGCGGGTGAACGACATGCTTTTGCATTTGTTAACGTTTAGTGTCATTAACCAAGTGGTACACCATTCTGAAATATTAGTAAGGTCATTTGTAGGATTATCTGATCCGAAGTGTTAAGTACGGTGCGGTAGATAACACAGTCATCCGCGAACATGCGTATATTACAGGATACATGCAAAGGTAAGTCGTTGATATAGATTAAGAATAGGAGCGGGCCAAGAACCGATCCCTGGGGGACGCCTGACGTTACTGCAACCGGTGTGGATAGGTGGTTATTTATAACAACGTACTGCGATCGATTAGTAAGAAATTCTGCAATCCATGTTCAGACAGTAGGATGTAAATTTAGCGGGGAGAGTTTCGCAAGTAATCGTTGGTGAGGCACTTTATCAAACGCTTTAGCATAATCAAGAAAGATCGCGTCACTCTGTAGGTTACTATCCAGGTTAGTGTGGATGTCATGTAGAAAAACTGCAAGCTTTGTTTCACATGACAACCCCTTGTGGAAGCCATGTTGTGAAGGATGGAAAAAGTGATTACCGTCAAGGAAATTTATTATGTGGGAGTAGATCACATGCTCCATGATTTTACAGCGGACACATGTTAGAGAGATAGGGCGGTAATTTAGTGGGGAATTTCTGCTACCTGACTTGAAAACAGGAGCGACCTTCCCTGTCCTCCAGTCGTCTGGAATGTCTCCTGAAGAAAGTGACTGTGAAAAAATTAGGGTGAGATAAAGTGAGACGTTGTGTTTGGTGTTTTTCAAGATTTTGGTAATAATTTCGTCCATTCCAGCAGAATATGAAAATTTAATATGTTCGGTTTTGGATGAAATTCCATTTTCACAAAAATTTATCGCTGGCATGTCACAATGAAAGTCAAGCAAGGGTAAACATGGGGGTGCGGTTCCTTCATCAGAAAAGACAGTAGCGAACGTGGTGTTGAACAAGTTCGCACAGTCCACGTCCGTAATCCTTTCATTCAGGTCACTGGTGAGTACGATTTCTCGCGGTTCGTTGTCTTTCAGTGTTTTCCAAAACTGTTCGGGATTAGATTTTAGTAGCTTTGGCAATTCTAAGTGGTAAAAAGAGTGCTTTGCTTGATGTAGAGTAGAAAGGCAGTTTTTATCTGCTTCATAATATTTCTCCCATGCTTTTGGTTGATCTCTAACCTTTGCAACCCGGAATAGACGTTTCTTTTTATTTTCAAGCCTTTTTAATGTTTTCGTAAACCATGGTTTGTGACGACTGGCTCTGAAACTTACTTTAGGTACAAATTTATCGGTTAATTCCTTCAGCTTTTCTTTAAAACGTGTCCAATTGGCGTCAACATTATGGTGGTGCAAAGTTGTCTCAAATGTGGGAAAAAATGTGCAAAGGCCCTCATTTATCGCTTCATAATCGCCTCTGTCATACAACTGTATCGTTTTCTTGTACATTTCGCACTTTGTTGGTTGAAAAGAAAAGCCAGCATGAATTACTTTGTGGTCGCTTATTTCCTTGAGATAATGGATGTACGAAAGGCTTTGGGGGTTGCTTAATATTAGATCTAAGATATTTGATGTATCCCGTGAAACATGTGTTGCTTCATAAACCAGCTGGGTCATGTTAAAATTGAGGCAGATATCGATGAAGTTCCTGGCTTCGGTTAGTCCTGTCGAAGAACACAAATTGTCAGTGTGCCAGTCTGTTTGCGGGAAGTTAAAATCGCCAAATAGTAGTATGTGTGCATTTGGGTGAGCAGCAATAAGCTGACACATGGTTTGGTTAAGCTGGCTGCAAAATTCGGAAGTAGTGTGGGGAGGTCTGTAACAAACGCCTAGTAGTACGGTGTGTGGGCGTGATTGGATAGTCACCCATAATATTTCCAGCTGTGACTGTATATTGATGATTGCGCAAGACAATCGTTCGTGGAATGCAATCAGTACACCACCACCGCGCGTAGATTCACGGTCATTGCGGTACACACGAAAGTTCGGTAGGTCCGATAGCACTTCGGCATCGCTCACGTCGTCAGAGAGCCACGTCTCGGTAAGTATTAGTAGATTACTGCTAGAGGACAATACAATGCTAGATATACGTTCACGTTTTTGAAGAAAACTGCGGATGTTAGTGTAAATTGCAGAAAGTGAAAGAGCATCGCTAGAGACAGCATATGCTCGGTTTTTTTCTTTCTTTTTTTGGTGCTTCGTCTGCTATAATTCTTTGATGCTGTTAGTACTGTCGTCAAAGACGTAACGCTTTTGGTTCATATACAGAGTTTTGAAACGGATGGAAAATGGCTTGTTCTTGCTTTTCGCAAAAGCAATTAGTTGTTTACGGGCATTTTGGACTGGGCGCGAGAAATACTCACCGATGCCATAACTGGTCCATTTAAGCATCCGTCCATTCGACAATATTGCAGCTTTGGTCTTGTGTAATGCAAGCTTTACTATTATGGGCCGGCAGCGACCAGGTGAGGGACGGCCGAGGCGATGCGCACGCTCTATGTCCCTTGGTTCCAAGGTTAGCAGTCAATTATTCCGGCAAAGGTTTGCGACCAAGTGCTTTGTTTCTGGCAATGTTTCCGAGGAGGAGGGGTCGGGAATGCCGTAGAAGATTAGGTTATTTCGCCTCGAACGGTTCTCGCCGTCATCCATACGGGCTTCCAGCTCCGAAACTCGAGAGGCAGTGCGCTCTGTGCCAATGCGCATGATTTCAATTTCTTTTCGCAGTGGTACCAATGCCTGATAATGATTTTCGAGATCTGTTATTCTTTCGTTCAATTTCCCTATTGTTTTGTCCGTATTGCCGAGTTGAGCTTTCAGGCCTTGTATTTCTGCAATTACCTGTGCTTGGCCGTTAGTCAGGTTACGCAATTCCGCGAGACGGGCTTCAGTAGAAGGGCCAGGGTTAGATTCAATATCTCTAGCTTGGAGTAGTAGCCAGTGCATTACATTAACACATTCAGCAATAACAGTAACACAGTACCGTGGGCTCGGCAGCTGTACCATGCAATAATTACTCGTTTCTTTTTGCAAACATAACGTAAGGTTCACCAACCTGCATAGCGAGAGTAAACTGATTAGTGGTCCGTGAACTCGCACAGTCACCAAGCCCACAGGATTGCGCCGAAGGTGCTTGTTCCTTTATAGCTGGTAGACTCGTTGCTGTCGACGATGATTCGGCACCCCAGGCTCTGGAGAGTTCCGCTGTCCAGCGTGCCCTATGCGGCTTGGGCAGGAACTGCAGCCGGCCGACAGGTAGGAGCCGGGCAGTGGGTACGTAGCTTCCAGGATCGCTGAGTCCGCATTCCGATGTTGTTTGCGATGCCGCATGCGCAAGCGCAGGCAGCAGCAGACGCACAACGCAGTAAACCATCTGCATAGCGAGAGTAAACTGATTAGTGGTCCGTGCACTGGCACAGTCACCAAGCCCACAGGATTGCCCCGTTGAAGAACCTCCAAGAGATACCCCGTTTTAGTGTCGGTGAACATCCAAAGTGGCACAACGCAAGTCACAAACTGACTGTTTAAGGGAAAACCTGTGCCCAGCAAAACAACTCTCTGCTCAATGACAGCAGCGAGCACACTTGTCGATCGTCGAAATCTGATCCGCGAATCAGACATGCTGGATATGTATACATGGGACATTGAGCCTTCCTGTGTAATCTCTGGTGCATGCCTAAGTTCTAGATTGTACATTGCTATTGTCCTCATGCACGCAAATTTAATACGCAAGGCTGAGCGACCACACAAAGGACAGATAAATCCACCAGTAGCTCGTATTCGAGAAGGTTCCACTGCAGAGAGTCCGGTTTTGCGCGGAGCGATCACTTTGAGTCGTTCTAAGCTGGTGAAAGACCGTCAGCGAGAAAGATAAATAAGTAGGCGTTGCAATATGAACATATAATATTAAAGAGTACAATATCCAACAAGCACACTAATTGTTCGGATAATTAATAATACCTTTAGAGCGAAGCTGTATATGACTAGCTGATTGGTCCATCCGTCTCTTTGTCGGTCGTCTGTACGCCTAAATCTCCGGTGCGACCCCATGCGCAAGCGCGAAAAAGAAAAGTGAGAAAAAGAAAAGCGCATTATTAGCTAATACCACCGAACAAAGGCCTGTTTACTCCATCCATGACGTAACGCTACCTGGCCCAAAATTTGCGTTGGCAAGGCTGGCGTGTTGAAAGCGGTGACGTGAAAATCACTGTTGCCTACGTGAGAGCATCCCCATTAGATTGTATGGCAGTCGGGCCAGGTAACATGAATTCGTGGATTGGAGTGCAAAACCTTCCACTCTTGGATTAGCTGCACCAGTCCGGACGTCGTTGCTCTCCATTGCAGTCCAGCGCACGTGCAGCTGCTTATCTCAGGCTCCAAAATGGATAGGCCAAGCGTCATACGTACTCCTGAGGAGCAGGTAGCTTGCGATCAGCAATGCCGCAAGCAGAACTGTGAACGAGCTCGTCTACGTCGTGCCGATGCAGCAGCTCGGGCACAAGAAGCGGCTTGTGCGGCGGAGCGCAAGCAGCAACTGTGTACCGAGCATCCACCAGCCTATTAAGCTGTCGTTTAATGAAGCGTCGAGATTAACCCGATAATAAACACCGGGGCCGCAGGGTTTATCTTCGGTGGGCGGCGATCTTTTTGTGTGTGATACTATAGTGTGCTATACAATATCCTAACCTTTTAAAGCCGGAATATCTTTTCTCTGAAGAAGTCATTCAAATTGCAGTTGCAAAGACTTGTACGTGAGGTACAAACAACGAACCTTATTCCCACATCCTTTGCACTAATGTGTGAGATTAGTAGAATCGTTTGCGCAGAATGGAACAGGGCATCTTGCACAACACAATGCTTTCATATTCGCAGGATTTCACAGTGAATGAACAGTCTCACATCTTATAGTAGTGTGTAAAACCATCGGTATCGAAAAGATTGCGACTAATTTATATTCCTGAATGGATGCACCCGAACGATTTTCTTCTAGCGTTCACCCTCGTTGGAAGCACGATCTCCAAAGCGTTATTATTGAATTCAGAGATGCCGACACACTCACGCGTTTTTGCTAGATGGCCACACATGAGGTCAGAACGGTCGATTTCTCTAGTGTAAGTGTCTCCTTTGAGCATCCACTGAGCATGTCGCGCAATTGCGACAACATACTAGAAGGGGTTAAGTGCACAATACAAAAGAATAATCCGTCTGTCGGTCCGTCAGACCATCCCTCTGTCCGACCGTATCTCCGTCCGTTTCTCCGTCCGTTTCTCCGTCCGTCCGTCTGTCCGTTCATTTCTCCGTCCGTCCGTCTGTCTGTCCGTTTCTCCGTCCGGCCGTTTCTCCATCCGTTTTTCCGTCCCTCCGTTTCTCCGTCTTTCTGTCTGTCCGTCCGTCCGTCCGTCCGTCCGTCCGTCCGTCCGTCCGTCCGTCCGTCCGTCTGTCTGTCTGTCTGTCTGTCTGTCTGTCTGTCTGTCTGTCTGTCTGTCTGTCTGTCTGTCTGTCCGTCCGTCCATCCGTCCATCTGTCTGTCTGTCCGTCCATCCGTCCATCTGTCTGTCTGTCTGTCTGTCTGTCTGTCTGTCTGTCTGTCTGTCTGTCTGTCTGTCTGTCTGTCTGTCCGGCCGTCGGTCCGTCCGTCCGTCCTGTCTGTCTTTCTGTGAGCGTTAAGGATGCGGTGGATTAAAACCTAAAGCGAGAAATTTTATAAATATAAATTTTCTGATTTGTGCAGCATTCTGCAGAAAAATGCGTAGAACAGAAAACTGTTCCTTGTTCCGCAAATACGTTTATGTTCTCTGTTTTTTCGCCAGAGCTGCACAAATGCCAAGATGAAATGTAACGGCCCTGGTGAAAAAAAAAATAAATTATCTTTCTTCGCCCGATGGCGATGGTCAGGCTCAGGGAGAGATGGTGGATTCAGAGTGAAGCAGTTTAATGTCAATTCGTCCTCAATAGAATATAGTAGAATAACGAAGGAAATAAATAAAGCACATAGCTGCTGCTGCAGTAAAGGGCAACAGAGCAGGTGGACTTCTAAAGGATCTGGAGTAACAACATATACCAAATAACAAGAAATACTGCATTGAAAACTTGAGTCAGAATCTTGCCTTGGTCCAGAGTCTTCTTCAAAGCAATAGAATACGACTAGGCACACAGCTTCTATCGTGAAGGTAGTCAATGTCACTGTGCTTATTTACATCGTACATATTGTAGCATGTAGTTGGGTACTGCTTTAAAGCCGTACAACATAGACTGTGTATCTATTGAAGGAAACAGTCTTACCTGTGGATAGGATAATCTAATACCCCTCAGTCTACCATTATTTGGTTAGTTGCCTGGTGTACATCAGACGCGAAAACAAAAATTGACATCATAATAAACCGCATGGTTTACCATACTTCTTCAATAGAATATAACGACGTTTTTCGTGCTTATTGGAGAGGAAGACAGTAGGTGCGTGCAACTCACCAGTTTTTATTGAAACCATGTTCATGGTTTCAAAAAACGTTAATTTTTTTCTTTCTAGAATTTTTGGCATGATGAGAGTATTTTGTACTTAACCTCTGCATTATCTGACATTCGCATTGTCATATTGAGATGTTGCAGCACGAAATATTATTTCTTAGTTTTCATGATGACGTTTGACAATTTCCACAGTGTTAATAAACAATACTTCAAATGTAAAATTTTTCGCTAATATCTCCTCGCGATGAATGTCGACGTTAATACTGCAAGCGCTAAAGAAACGTCATTACACAGTGCATTGGGCCCTCAAAAACATGCTATGAATGATTTGTGTACTTCGAACAGGATCCTTGTGGCGTGCTTTCAACTCGATTTGCTGCGCCTTTGTCATTGTCAACAGATGGCCGTGCGAGGACGTCGAGATGCTTCGCATTCCAGTAGTGCCTGCGATCGCTGAGAAACGCCTCATGTGTGAGGAATGTCCTGCACTCAGGCTCCTCTCTCGCAGTTCGGACTTGCTGCCCCATCCAGCCGCACCGCCACGAACCCCGCGCGTCGCCTCCGAGCTATGTGACGCGGCCAGCGCATTTGTAACGCAGCGTTAAAGCGTCGGGCTGCTCCGACTGTGGAACCCATGTCCCAGCGGGTGCTATTCCGTCCACAACAGTAGTAACTTTATTTATTGATTGAAGAGTGAGACTGGAACAGCGTTGTATACATGCACAGATACATGATAGAAAGTGGGTGACGTTTTTTAAGAATGCGAGCCTTATGAAAATGACACTGCAAAATTTAAAATCCGGCTACAGGCCCCACTAAATTTCCAAGAGTCTTTTTTATGTTTTTATGACTTCTTTTCTATGGTTTAATGCTTAAATATATCATGTTTGATTCGACTTCAGAGCAGCCAAGCCGTACGCTGCGGCTCGCTGTTATAGCCTATAAAGCAAGATGCATTTTTAGTATCAATACGGTTTTATTTCTACACTATTTCTCTTCCTATTGTTACGCAACTCACAAATTTGGTTGGCAGAAGAGAGAATCACCTTAGGATTTCACATCTAATGATCAATGCAATGCGTATAGGTTTTTAGAAAAATGAAGGCTTAGGTGGTACCACTTCCCGGGAAGGCAATTCTGCGCCTTAAGTGGTCCCGAATACTAAAAGGTACATAGTCTATCCTCGTCCGGACGTGGCTAAGCAGTTGGACAGGAGTGTTTGCGGCGTCTTGTAGTTTGGTGGAACAGTAACCTGCAGAAACATTACATTGTACGAAGCGAGACGCCGAGACAAATATGTGATTAACCTTGAAAAAAGAAGTTTCCTATCCTCATAGTGGCTGCAGGTAAGAAGTACGATCAATTCGCACTCTCTCAGTGGAAAACCACAGCGAAAAATAATGGTACAGTATAAAGCGTTTCGGCAATAAAAGGAAACAGGCGGTAGCTTCTTCAACTATCTATGCGTTTGCCTGCTTACTTCAACATACCAGTGCTCAACCGTAATGACTCTGCTTGTGGATTCAATTTCTGGCTCGTCATATACTTTTCATGGAACATTGCTGCTTTCGCTTTGGGCGTTGATGTGACCACCTTGGTTAGCGCGAGTGTGCAAAATCAGTTATTTGTACTACATGTATTGCTATCAAATGAAAAGAAATTCGCTCAACATTGTGCAGCAGCAAGGGAAAAAGTATGTGCAAGACTGGGGCGATGCTGCTATGATATTTGCCAAGCGCTGCGTTAAAGAACATGTTTATCGAATGCTAAATGTTATAGTAAAGCTAGTAATATGTATACCCACCTATCCTTTCTGTAAACTCTTATGAAACTAGGGCAAAATTCGAAGCATTGAGTACTCCAATTTACACAATATCAAGAACAATCAAGCTCACTGACATACTGAACCAAACTTTCGGACCTCTGTTGTTCTCTTAGCGATTTATTTATCTTTCATTTAGTGTGCAAACAATCTTCACTAAGAAGAACATATTTAATTCCCTGTAGTGCACACTCTGCCTTATGCTCCTGTCTTCTGAAAGTAAAATAAAATAACTTGTATTAGTATTTAACGTGAGCAACGTGATTGGTTGCTATCGCATCCTGTGCTCTTCCGAGAGCGAGAAATATATATTTCCTTAGTTCTGACAGTTGAGTTACCAACCATCAGGAACTTTTCCTTCGTCGAGTTTCTAGCATCCAGGGCCGCCAACTGTGTGCATTGTTGAAATGCATGCAACGCGGCTTTCTGCACTAGAAAAGTTTGAGCGAACACCTGTAAGACGTGCTGAAAAGCCGAGAAGCGTATTCTGCCTGGTCACGCGTTGCGCTTGTTGATTGCCTAATTCATAGTCGCGTAGATTGGCATAGATTATGTGGGACGGCTGCACTTTCGCTCATCAATCACAGAATGGTTGGATAGATGCCCGCCTGCCATCACACCAGCGGTGGTCATAGCTTGGCCTTTCTCTTGGCTCTACCAGCACTTTTTTATATATTTTCTGCGAGACAACGCTTATCGGAAATTTCCTCACATGCTCATCCACTGCGTTTATTGAAGCTGCCAGTATGGTCTGCTGTGTACGCATGCTTGCTATAAGTGCTAGGA
Source organism: Dermacentor variabilis (assembly GCF_050947875.1). Taxonomy (NCBI): domain Eukaryota; kingdom Metazoa; phylum Arthropoda; class Arachnida; order Ixodida; family Ixodidae; genus Dermacentor; species Dermacentor variabilis. The sequence goes on along the minus strand of NC_134572.1, from coordinate 183,072,735 downwards.
AAAATTTAAGAGTTCTCATCAATAACAAGCAATCAGTTTCGTTATGCAACTAATACTTTGTTCCCATATTTCTGCAATAAATTCTTCTGTGCTGCCTCCTTACTAAGCCGGATACCTTCCAACAGAAAACTCAATTCCGCACTGGCGTTTTACTGCACTTCACTGAATTGAGCAGTTTTGTTGTCTCAACGCCCTATCTTGTGTGGCTCATCTCGCATTGCTCGACTGCAAGGTGGAGCAAAGAAGGTTTAAGTTTCTTTTCGGAGAAGCATCTTGCAGTGATCTATTGAAACACTAGACCCGGGGTGTAGAAAACACGAGAAAACGGCGTGCGAGTCAAAGTATGCCACAGCACATCTTTTCTTCCCCGTTTCAGCATTGTTATTTTTTTCTGTGTTGCACAAGTTTTCCGGAAGAACTGGTCATGTCATCATCGTCTTTGTAAGCGAGAGTGCAAAACTAAACAGTAGAGCACCAACCACGCCCAGTTAATTGCTCTTTTGGTTCGAATGTATTCAATGAGCAAGTGCAACGGCGGGTGCGCAACAAATGGCACATCAATTTACCATACCATGCTGTCTTACGTTCGGAGGCGGTGAAACTGAGTTTTCAGCGGTCTCATTTCAATGCGACAGAAACCTCTGGAAACATCGGTCGCAGATGACGCTTTGTTTGCGGGCAGTGGTCACAAGCAGTTATCTTTTAATGGAATCCCCGCATCTTTACATTCAGATGGAAGCATCCCTGAACGTGAATGTAGGCATAAAATACAATTATCTGATAAAGTGTTCATGAACTAGCCATGTTTTCGGCCTGGCACTGTTTCATGTATGTATGCTAGAACCCTTTCTTCTGCGACATTGGCCTTTCAACACATACCAATTATTGCGCTACGCTATCAAACAAAACACCGAACGAACCAAAGACCTCAGGTTGCATGAAAATGTGGTCATCGTCGGTGGTACGCTGTGCGTCCCCATACATTGCAATTGCCCCAGAAATTATGGATCATGACACAATGAATAATCGCATCATCATCATCATCATCATCATCATCATCATCATCATCATCATCATCATCATCATCATCATAATCATAATCATCATAATCATCATAATCATCATCATCATCAGTCTGCTTGCGCCCACTGCAGGGCAAAGGCCTCACCCATACTTCTCCAACTACCCCAGTCATGTACTAAATGTGGCCATGTTGTCCCTGCAAACTTCTTAATCTCATTCGCACACCTAACTTTCTGCCGTTCCCTGCTACGCTTCCCTTCCCTTGGAATCCGGTCCGTAACCATTAATCACCATCGGTTATATTCCCTCCTCATTACATGTCCTGCCCATGCCCATTTCTTTTTCTTGATTTCAACTAAGATGTCATTTACTCGCGCTTGTACCCTCACCCAATCTGCTCTTTTCTTATCCCTTAATGTTACACCTATCATTCTTCTTTCCATAGCTCGTCACGTCGTCATTAATTTAAGTAAAACCCTTTTCGTAGGCTTCCTGGTTTCTGCCCCGTACGTGAGTACTGGTAAGACAAAGCTCTTATACACTTTTCTCTTGAGGGATAATGGCAACCTGCTGTTCATGATCTGAGAATCCCTGCCAAACGAATCAAATCATCAGTATTGAAGAGAAACAACCTTCTGGGCATAAGTGGGCCTTGCGTCATTATCGAAATATTGTTTATCTGAAAATTTCATTCTCTGTGTTCGCATAATGAGTACTCCTACAAGAAAAAATATTGTTAACAAAAGTTTTTCATGTCCACTTTGAATAGCGCAAACACTGTGATTCACCTTTGGAAGCCGCACACTTTTCGTCCCGTGATGTCACGAAATCAAATGCTGTGAGATGATGACATTACAGTTCTTTTATGTCGCTAATCCTACAAACGGCTATACGGGAGATCTTGAAGTAAGAAGTTAGGTAAATTGCAATGCATATACGGGAGCATGGATTTAAACGATGCTGGCAGTGCGCTTGGCAAAAGTTGTGAAGTGGTTCCTCATTTAGTTATATCTGGCACCCTTATCAGAACATTTGTAATTGTTAGGATAAAAGAAAGAAAATTTTTTGGTGGCAACTGCCTGAGGTAAGAACTCAAAAGATACTGTTATGTTAGAAATGTGGAAGAGCAGTATGTCTGAAAACATTGTATCAAACTGGTAACGACATTAGCTCAGTTTCACTTCCAAGCGCTAAAATATGCAGAATTGACGTTTTTAACTATAACGAACAAGTACAAGGATTTCTGACTGGAATAATCCGGACGGGTAATAAGATTCGCGAATGATTTTTGTGTTTATACACTGACGGGCACACTATTTGCGAAGCGCAAGTTTCCAGAAATCCTTTCTTTGAATACGCAACAAAGTACGCCATCCCTTAAACTTCCTAAAAGCCTCTCTCCAGCGGTCCAAAGCTGTATTCACGTTGTGTAAAGACACATTCTAGCACATTTTTGGGACGGATATCGCGAAAGTATAATCCGGCTTAGAATTCTGGTACATACATAGGACCTCACCGCTGGTTGCCTTCATGAATTTCCTAATTTTCCTTACCTTCCTAAAGCAAGAACTTAAACGATTAGTGCCGAATTGATAACCACTGTATGCCTTCTGTCCATAATATTGTGTTTAGGGTCAAGGTCAAGTTTGTTGTCAGTTATGACCAGACATCGTTGTCATGGCATCGCAGCTATTGGCGACACTGGGGACACGAACAGTGAACACACACACACACACACACACACACACACACACACACACACACACACACACACACACACACACACACACACACACACACACACACACACACACACACACACACACACACACACACACACACACACACACACACACACACACACACACACACACACACACACACACAAACAAAATTACACATGCAATCATTTATTACGGCACAACAAGTACAGTAGATTTATAAATGAATACGTGTGCAAAATTTAGAGACAATATTCTGTTAACAATATTACCGCCGGATATTTTCTGCAATAAAGGCGAAGCGAAATGAAAACAAAAGTGGAGTAATACATGAAAACGCTTACCAGTCTACCATCCAGGAAACCTTTTAAAATATGCGTAATTTACTAGAAAATACAGGCTACATTTTTTTCTCGAATATTTACAATGTCGCGGAATATCCCAACTTATTGTTACGCGAATGAGTGATTGAACGCTGAAGATCATTTAAATGGTATACTTATAAAAAAGAACTTCCTAAAAAAGAACGTTCAGCCGACAGCTCGAGCTCCAAGAGCAGTTCGTGTTCATCGATGCGGCCGTACGCATTATATAAAAGAAACAAGCAATATGCGTGTAGCATTTTCCCCGGGTGCAGAAGCGCCCTCTTCGTGCGTCTAAATATCCATGTTAACAGGTGAGAAATAAGGTTGCAGGCATTCGACATGCACAATATCAGCGGAATGCGGGGTAGATGAGCCACCGGCATTGGCTGGGCCACATTTATAGGCAATAGGAGTCACGGTATGCAGCACTCGGAGTCACAGGCAGACGTGATGAGTCGGAGATCGCAAGAGTAAAATAGATCGAGGTGAAACGTTCACACCATGGGGTTATCAATCGTGCATACGCTGTTGTTTCTCTAGTCAGGAGTCGAGCGCGGACAATTTCGCGTGCTTGGGCGGCCCTTGTGACGGCGTCAACTGCGTATTGGCTGGCCTCTGCTGCGGGGGATGGAAGCGATGTGTCCAGTGGCAGTGCTGGTTCTCGGCCGAGCTACAGAAAGAACGGGGAGTATCAAGCAATGTCACAGTGTGAATAATTACATCTAAATGTGACATAAGGTAGAGCAACGTCTCAATCACTATGGTCGGATGAGACATTGCAAGCATGTCTGTCCGGGTTGAATTCAGGCGCTCCGTGAGGCCATTAGCTTGTGGATGGGAAGACACAGTGGGTTTGTGCCTGGTTGAGCAGGACTGCACGATGCCGGCGATTACTTTTAAAAGAAATGTCTGGCCACAGTCAGTGAGCAGATTGTGTGGACCTCCATGGTGCAAAATCACATCCTGTAAAAGAAAATCGGCGACATGTGTGGCGCAGCTTGTTAGGAGCGCTCTAGTGATTTCGTAGCGCGTGGCACAATCTGTTGCCACAGCGACCCACTTGTTGCCAGACGTTGATAGAGGGAAAGGGCCCTGTACGTCCAAGCCAACGCGAAAGAACGGCTCCAAAGGTACGTCAAGTGGTTTAAGGCACCCGGCAGGGAGCGTTGATGGTGTTTTTTGGCGCTGGAATTTCCCACACACCGCAACGTATTTCAGGGCGGAGCGTGCAAGGCCTCGCCAAAAAAAAAAAATCAACGGCGAATTACTGACGGTTACAGCACAAGAAGTCACAAATTTCATTTCCAGAATTATAAACAACGTCGCCACGGGGTTTGATGGCCTGAGCGCTGTCCCTATTAAGCATGTGGCGTCAATTATAGACTTACCGCTGACATTCATAAATAATAAAATGTTGGAGACTGGTATATTCCTCTCTGACCTTAAACTGGCAGGTATAACCCCTGTTCACAAAGGTGTAGCCGTCAGTGAAATAAGCAAATTACTGACCGATATCTGTTCTGCCCATTTTGTCCAAAGGTTTTGAGAATGTAATTCATACACGGCTCAAAAACTTTCTCACCAAATACCGCGTTGTGAATGATTCACAATACGGCTTCCAGAAAGGGAAATCTACCGAAATGGCGCTATTACTATTCAAGAATGAAATTCTTAGCAACATAGAAAACAGACTTTTTACTGCGGGATTGTTCATTGATTTAAAAAAAGCATTTGATCGTGTAAATCATAATATTCTGCTGTCAAAACTGCATGACTACGGCATACGTGGCGTCGCCCATGATCTCGTAAAGAACTATCTTTACAACAGAAAACAGCGTGTGAAAGTCGATGGCTTGTCATCTCCGACTTCTGTGGTAAAACGCGGAACACCTCAGGAGTCGATTCTAGGGCCCTCGTTGTTTATACCTCACATCAATGACTTATGTGATGTGCCTAACTCTACCAAACTGGTCACGTATGCCGATGATACTAATATTTTCTTTTCCGCGCCAACTTCAGCCCACCTAACCACAACGATGAACAATTGCCTAATTAACATTGAACAGTGGTTGAACTCAAACAGATTAACTTTAAATATTAATAAAACTAAATGTAATATTTTTAAGCCTGTCAACAAGTGACTTAGAACTCAACCTACCCTTTCAAGGAATGGCCCTGCAGCGCGTTGCATACGAAAATTTTTTGGGGTTTGGTTTGAAGAAACAATGTCTTGGAACATGCACGCTAATAAGCTCACGATTGAATTAGGCAAAGCAGTTGGTTGCCTCTACAGACTAAGCGAATCAATTCCAATTAGACTAAAAATGCAATATATTATGCTAATTTTTACTCACATCTTTCATATTGCACCTCAGTTTGGGGTACTACAACGACCACCAACTATAACATACTGGAGTGGCTTCAAAAGAAGGTATTAAGAATCTTTGAGAATTTTAATGGACACCCGAGCCCATTACCCACTGGTCCCCTATTCATTAAACATAATATGTTTAAAGCGTCTAAGCTACACGACTATCAACTATCGCTTTATATCTATAAGAATAAACTCCCAAACCATACAGAACATTCCCTTTATGACTACAGCATACGTAACAGGCTAATACCAATGCCGCGTACACGTACACATTACGGTAGATCTAGGCTGGATTACCGCATACCAACACTGTACAACCTCTTAAAAGCTCACAGAAATTTCAGTGCCCCACTCGGCACATTGAAATCGGAGTTGCATGATTACCTGATGAAGCGAGGTATTTTTTTCTCTTTTTACTAGATGCTACATTTCCTGCAGTGTTCATGTATTCTGTGTTAATATCCACCGTGTATGCTGTATCTGTCTGAAGCGAGTTAATTTCTTCTTCATAATGACTGTATGTATTCACAATTGTGCGAATTTGTGAAATCCACTGCCTGTTGCTCTCTGTAATCCCCCAGGTCCCGTCAAGCTGTCTGCGACAGCTTTTCGCCTGGGGGCCCCCAATGTTGGAAATAAAGTGGATTCTGGATTCTGCATCCAGTCATAAGTGCGGGAGACGCCGAGGGGACCGGCGCTTGGTAAGTCGTGACGTTCATAAGGAACAACTGACCTGAGGTGCGTAAGAATGACGAGGAGTAGGGCAGGGCCGTCGGGACGAACATTGTGGCAGGCCTTGCACAATCCCGGGCGACAAACAAGTGAAGAGCTGAATCGGAAGGCGAATATCCCAAGCGATGAATGATGGCGGGCAAGGTGGCATCACGGCGTTACTAGGCGGCAATCTGGAGCAGCTGAAATACGGAGAAAACGCCAGCGCCAGCATCGGTGTCGTAACGGGTGGTTCATCCACTGTATAACGATAAACAGTCTGCCTCTTGATGTAGGGAGCGCGACTTGTACACTACTGCATAGGAATATTCTTGTAGTCCCAGATTACCGAAAAGTGCATCCCATACAAATACAGGCGGAATGTCGAAACTATACCAGACAAGAGGCAGCCATTCACGCTGTCTAAACGAACATTTGTGCTCCGCGGTTGTGAGCCCGCGGCTAGCGTAGGCGATAACACGGTCTAGACCCCATTGGCGTTGACCAAAGAGGGCTGCGATGCCGTGACCACTGTCATCGGCACGAACCTCTGTAGAAGAGGACTGCTCAAAGTGGACCAATGTAGGTGGCGTCGTGAGAATGGTGGTGAGGTGAGCAAGACCAGCAGCTTGAGCGGGACCCCTCGTAAACGGCACACGCTTAGTCAGAAGATCAGCAATTGGTGCGGCAATCTCTGCAACAATTTTGACGAACCGACGCAAGGGAGCATAGTCCTACGAAACTTCCCACGTCTTTTACAGATTTAGGTACAGTAAAAGATACACAGCGTGAATTTCCTCCGGGTCTGGTTGAATAACGGAAGCCTCGACGAGGTGACACCGCACTCTAATCGGCCGGTGACTGAAGTGACACTTCGAGGAATTCATTTGGAGCCCAGCCTTGCTGAGGTTTAAATAATAGCTGATAGCGCTCAAGGACTGTTTCACACGTAGGGGGAAATGCGAAACGTCATCTAGGCAGAAAAGACATGTTGACTATTTAAACACTTGAAGCAAAGAGTACGCCATACGCTCGGACGTTTCTGGGGCATTCCATAGACCAAATGGCATATATTTTGTTTATACAGACCATCAGGGATGACGGTCCTTTTCTTGGTCCTTTTCATCCACAGGCATCTGCCAATAACCAGACCGAAGGTCTATTGATGAAAAGTAGTTGGCACCGTGGTGCAGACTATCCAGGACACCGTCAATGCGAGGTAAGGCGCAGACATCCATTTGGGTAATTCGGTTTTGATGACAATAACCTACGCAAAAACGCCTCGTGCCATCTTTCTTTTTAAGAAGCACAGCGAGCGACGCCCAAGGATTCAACAATACCTTTGGCAAGCATCTTGTTCACCTAATCTTGAATAACCTTACCTTCTGGGGCCGAAACTGGATATGGGCGGCGATGAAAGGGACTAGCATCACCAGTATTTTTGTGATGGTTAACAGCTAAAATCTGACCCAACTGTCGATTGTTTCGGTATAAAATGTAGTGTTAGGTAACCAAAAGGTCCAAAAGGAAAATAGGTCCGTGGCAATCATGCGACTAAACGTTGCGGCGAGGCAAATTGCGTGGCGTGCACATGATGAAGAATTGTAGCAGAAGTCTAGTGAAAAATTGGTGGCGTGGTCATCTATAGCACGCAGCATGGCAAGCGATGTGACTGCGGGTAAAACTAGCCTTGCCAGGCCAAGGTTGATGACGGGTAGACATGCCCGGTTATCGTCCATGGTTACGACGGAGTGGGGTAAAGTGATATTAAGCGTGAAAGGGACTTCGGGAACAGGTGTGACGATGTAATCACGATTGGGCACCGAGAGAAATAATATAAAATCAATGAACATCAACGCAATAGGCAGCAGGCAGACGAAGGCGGTGGTACTACCGTTGTTTGGGAGTTCGACAGGAATGTGCGGGATAAGTGGAAGTTCGAAGCATAAGGTACCGGCAGAGTAGTTTATCACAGCGGAATGCGCCGTAAGTGAGTCTAGTCCGACGAAAACGTCGCGGGGACAGTTCATCAGCACTGTAAAAAGAACTGGAACGTGGTGGAACTACCGTCAATGCTTACAGGGGCAGTACACATTCCAGTGACGGCTACAGTGCTGCCGACGGCGATGCGCACGGCTTGTGTTGTAGCAGGTCTGAGAAGCTTCTTCAGTCGACGGCGGTTAGCACCCTTTATGGACACCTGGGCTTCAGTATCAATTGACGACATTAACGCGACACCGTCGACGTGAAGATCAATTTCTGGTTTACTGGGAGCGTCAACAAAGGATTTCGGCATGGTGAAAATAATGCAGCATTACCCCCAGTGGCTGCAAGGTGTAATTTTCTGTCCGGGAGGGCCCTTAATTGGTCGGCGATGAATAGCGGCCTTGCTGGGGCAACGGGGACCAACGGCGCTGAGCAGATGGTGAGCGAGAGGGACGAGTGTCGTCTGCAGGAACGTCGGAGGTAGGAGACGTACGGCGCACCGAGTAGCGGCGCGTATCAGTATGTGAGCTAGGAGTCGGGAAAAGTGGCTCCGTTGTGGGGCCGTCCAGGAGGTACGGTAACGACGAACTACATGGCCAATTCGGTGCCAACGGAAGCAGGCTGGCTTGTCGTCCAGAGTGCGCGACTCACTAGCGTGGCGGAATCTGGAAAGAAAATAAAGTTCGCTGCGAGGTACATATGTCGACATTTATCTGGCCTTATGTCGAGAGACAGAGTAGGCAGCAGGAAAGTCGAGCTTGTCAAATTCTTGCCGCACAACTGCCTGAATTAAGGAGATCCATGGTGCCGACTGGTGAGTAGTTTGGTCAATTGGACGTGGATGGAGCTTCGAGTTCGCGGCGAACGATACGCATCACGTTCTCTTTGAAGGGGAGTTTAGTGGAGAGGTCGCCGTAGGATGACATCACAGCCGTGCTAGAGGGAAGGACCAACTGTGGAAATACGCCGCGGCTTTTAGGCAGCTCAAAGCGGCGGCGTTCCTTGACAATGACATCAATGGTCGAAAGATTGTTGTAGGACAAGAAGTTGAATGCATCGGCTGCAATCCCTTTGATGACGTGACTTACTTTGTCAACCTCGGTCATTTTACCGTTGACTTTCCACCAAAGTGTGATTACGTCTGGTATGTACTAGACATATGATTGAGTGAAGGATCGCACTATGATAGCAAGCTCTTCTCTTGCAGCAAGTAGGCGACCGGTCGAGTTCCCAGAGAGGTCGTGGAGTTTCTGCTTGAAGACATCCCAGCTAGACAGCTCCTTCTCGTGTCTGAAACCAGACATGTGGTGTTCTGCCCAAGTTGAATATCACATTTGCTAGCATTATCGTAGGGCGTGTCATACATGCTGAGCCAGTCCTCAATGCTAAAATTATCTTGGCCGAAGTACATACCAGGATCGCAGGAATTGGTAACCGAGACGTACGTTGTTGTAGCAGCCGTAGCTGTAGATTCAGACGAGGTGTATTTACCCGAAGCTGTGGTGGAAAGCTGAACATTGCGGCCGCGGCGGAGCTCCGTGGCGAGGACGGGAAAGGGCAAACTCAATCGAAATGTTACGTGAATGACGGATTGAACACTGAAGATAACGTATATTTATAAAAACAACTCCAACGCTGGTCAGTTTAGCCGACAGGCTCGAGTACCAGGAGCAGTTGGTCTTCTTCGTCGAGGGGCCTGCGCGCATTCTACAAAAGAAAGAAGCAATGCGTTTTGCGCAATATCAAATAAAGATTTTTATTTTTAAGGGAGCTATAATGTGTCATTTTAATGTTTTTATAAAAGCCCATATGATTGCCAGATTGCCAGATTGAGTATTTTTGTTTCCCAACCTGTTCATGGCGCTCATTTAAATTTTAGTTTTTCCCTTTCATAAACTTTCCGCCACCTTGGGGGCTTCTGCAGAACTGATTTGTCAGATGCAGTGTCCGAATGCTTCCAATTGTCGAATAATTGTACGTTGCCTTGGCGATCTGCTAGCCTCCTCGTTGCCTAAAATGGTTGAGTGACCACCCTGGAAAGGCGTTGGTCCCGGCTCAATCCCTGACCTTAAACCACTTTTTATACAAATGCGAAGCTTTCTTTGTGAGAAGCCCGGATAGATTTCCTTTGTAGCTATGCGCTACGGTTGCGCGGATGACAATTTTTCTCTTTCCTGATCTTTTCTATGCTTTCTTGGTTTCTGCACTACCGAATCGCCATTCCGCATTATCATCCAGATAACTCTAAGCTGTTGCAGAAACTCATGTGAGAAGGCTGCGCATCGTCTAATTTAGAGGGATATGTTGGCGATATGTTCGACTGCAAATAAATAAAACACTTAAGTATATTAAGTTTCTTTTTTCCGCCCAGCTCATCTGCCTCCTGAATCAATTCGGGTCTGTCATAAATTGGCATCCACGGAATTCACCGTTTGCTGAAGCTACGAGTGCCACCACACTTTTCTATCAGGAGTTCTGCTTTACTGTGACTCTTCTGGCAGGGCGCAACTTTTTGAACAGCATCAGTTGATTGAGTAGAATGGCAGACACACCCGATTTCGAGCAGTGCACTTATGAAGAGACAATCGAATACATGTTGGGTTTCTACGCTTTTTGTGACATCGAGCGCAACATTCTTCGGATTGAGTTAAGTAGGTGGGACTCTGATGAATTTTCGGGGAAAACAATTCTTGGACAATTACCTTGTTCGTTGCAAGTTCACTATGCAACTTGGCCGTTGTTAGAATTAATGAAATTGACTAAACTCAAAACCCTCCTCTTGTTCCTGCAGCGCTTTCTTCTTATTCTTACCTTGTTTTTCCTCTTCCATCTAAACACTTCTCCCAGTATGGCGGGAAGAGGGGCGAGATATCTCGTGCTACTATCTTGTAATAGCTATACATTTAATAGCTCTTGTAATACCTACACTGGAGGCGCTGAAATATTGTTGAAGGAACCTAAACATTTGCTCAACGTCGGCTGGTCATGGCAGAGAGCTCAGGAAAAGGCGGACGTGCATAAGCTGTAAAAATCGTGATAGCACCAATAACGTGAGGGCGCCTCTGTGAGTCCTAGCACACTATTTACTGGATGTCTTGAAAAATCGGGGTAGAAATATTAATGCCGCGATCTAACTCAAACAACATGCAGAGCTACGCAAACTGGTGTATAATACGCACATAAAGCTGCGCAGTTGAGCTCGAAGAAGGTTGACCGCTTTCATTCATTTGGAAAAAGATTTCATAAGGATATCCAAGGACGACCACACTTGTTATAATGACGCCATACTGCAGAAGCTTAGCTATACAGGGGATCAAAATTTGTCTAGGCGCCGTATTTAAATACTGGACTTTAGAAAAATGACTGGTAGCGCTGTTGCTGGTTAAGGAGTTTTTAGCTTGCCTAATATCTACTTTCGCGATCAAGCCTTTACTAAAACGGATGATTCAGTGGTCTGTAACCGAATCGGCACACAAGCGTTCTCTCATCGGCAATCTTTTCAGCAATTTTGACAAGATTTTAAATTCTATATAGTATTACGTAGTACAAGTTTTAGTCTAAATAGCACGTACTACTAGTTCTCTAGTACGATTATCTCCCCGGAGAAAAGGCGACCTACGGGCAGCGTAGTAAGGCTTCAACCGCTAAACTTGCATGACTTTTTGCCCTCAGCGGCGCTTATCAAAAGGTGGCTCGAGGCATTCGACCAACCATAGAGTTTACAGGGGAGTCTTGCCCGACCCCACGGTATGGATCTGGAACTTGGAAACTAATTCAAAGTCCAGGACTCGCGGCGGGAAACCAACGCCAGACTAGTGAGCCAGGAGGACAAGGTGCAGGAGTAGCGGGAGTATTCCAACTGTGCTTCTGGCCCTGCTGGTTTTCCGAAGTAAATTTGGGGGCGAGCTTCCGGCACTCTTTCGCCTGGGCAGCAGTCTCGCCCATGGTATTCGACTTCATTGTGTCATGGTAACACGGAAGCATAATATCGATTGTGCAGGAAGGCTCGCATCCGTAAAGAAGACAAAACAGAGAAAATCTCGTACTGGTCTGCGTGGTGGCATTATAATCAACGTGAGAAAGGGTTGAACGTAGTCTGAATTGGTCTGATCAGATACGGCCTGGCGGGCCAACATGTTGCCAAGAGTGCGGATAAAGCGCTTACTCATCCCATTAATGTGCGGGTGGTATGCAGTAGTGGTGCGGTGAATTACGTGACGTTCCTTGAGTTGGGCTTCTATCAAGTCAGACAGGAAGACACGGCCTCTGTCACTGAGCAATTGCCTGGGGGCTTCATGGCGAAGGGTGAAGTGGCGCAAGAGGAAGCCGATAACATCACGGTCAGAGGCGTTGTGCAAGGCAAAGTTTCCGTGTAGCGCGTAGGATGGTCTGTCTGAACAATCACCCAGCGGTTGACGGCTTATAGACTAGGAAGAGGCACATGAAGATCATCTCCGTCGCGGTCAAAGGCGCATCCTTCAGAAGAAAGTAGTTGCAGTGGTACACCTGTGAGACGATAAGGATTCTTGCGACGTTGGTAAAAGACGCAGGAGTGGACATAAAGGCATGTGAATGAGGACGTGCCTCCCCAATAATAATGGAGTCATAGACACGCGTATGTTTTCAGTGCTCCTGCATGCGCCCATTCCGGGTAATTTCGAAAATATCTGCATATGTCCGAGCGTAGATGCGCAGGGAGCAGGAATAACCATTTGCGGCCGTCCGAGAGGCAGTCACGCTGGTATAGGGGCCCGTCGCAAACAGTGAATGGGGTGCTAGGCGTCGCAATGCACAGGCAAGAGAAGCTGCTGATGGATCCGACAGAAAAGTCAGCCTGGAGACAACTCATTCATCCTTGTGCTTCTCCAAAAGCATGTCCATGGCTGTAAGGCGGGCAGGATAGTATTGCTAAATCTTGGAGAATTAAGTTGGCCTGACCCAATAAGGTATTAATTAAAAATTAAAACCAAATTAAGTTGGCTGGTACGGCACTCGAGTAATGTACCCTTAGAGGTGGAGCGCCCATTGATCGAGGCGATCTCAAGGACCTTTCAAGAAAGACAGCCAGCACAGGACACGGTGGCTAGTTATGACGTCTGATGGGCGGCCATAGAGGTAAGGACAGACTTTATTTATGACCAAAATCGTAGCCAAGTGTCATTTTTTTTGTAACGGAATATTTGGCTTCCGCTTCACTTAGTGCGCGGAACGAGGTACTCATTGAAGTCAGCGTTTTGTTGGGCAAGAACAGCACCAACAGCGACGCAACTGGCATCCTTGCGTATTTCGGTTTGTGCGCTTGGATTGAAATGCAGTAGGATCGGGGGTGGGGTTAGAAGACGACACAGTGTCTTGAATGCGGCATCGCAAGCTGACGACCAGGCCGAAAGGACGTGGTTACCAGCGAGAATCTGCGTGAGAGGCGCTATGGTGGTGCCGAACATGCTGATGAAACGGTGAAAGGGCGAGCACAATCCGATGAAACTGCGGAGTTCTTTCAGGGTCTTTGGTCGTGGGAACTCGGCCAAGGTTTGGAGTTTGGTTGGATCTGGATCGACACCACATATCGAAACAGCGCGACCAAGGAGGAGTAGCTGCCGGGTGGCGAAGCGACACTTCTTTAAGTGGAGGTGGAGCCAAGTATCGGCGAGGCAAGTGAGGACGCGTTCGAGTCGCAGTAGGGGAGAAGCAAAGTTCGGGGAAAAGATGACAAGGTCACCGAGATGACAAATGCATGTTTGCCGTTGAGGCCCCGGAGGATCTTATCCATCATTCTCTCAAATGTGACAGGCCCATTAAACAGACCAAAGGGCATCACAGTAAATTCAGATGGTCCGTCAGGCTCACGCCTGACGGCCCAGATGCTGCTTCCAATTGATCTGAATAAGGACATGCCATTAATGGGATCGTAACGTAAACACGAAAAGAATTCATCGCAATGGAGGCAGTTCATAGTCAATAGGAAGGGGGGGGGGAGAATAAGCACCTTTCAGGGCTACCTGGTTGAGTCAGCGATAGTTCACACAAAAGCGAATTGTGCCATCACTAGTTGAGAGGCCCAGGGACTGTGCGAAGGCTGTATCACACTGTGTTGGATCATGTCTCCTACATATGTACACGTGCGCGCCGATGCGCGGGGCGCCGTAGCGCACACAACATATGGACGCTGGCGGAGTGGCGCATGGCTGTCGTATCGGTGTATTGAACGACTGTGAAGATACGTCTTAAACATTGTTTTTGGAGGTCTTAAGAAGTACTGAATGGGTTAGGAAAGGGGACAATGAGTGCTCGCTCACTCGGAGTGAGGCCGGGATCAACTGACCGAGCAAATGTTTTGCCACATGCCGGCTCAGACAAAGGCACAAGAGCCATTGCGTCAACCTAGAGGACCCAAGTCATCAGGCACGTCGTAGACAAATGTCGTTTCAAGTTCGTCGCTAGACCCAAAACAATTATCATTGCGCAAGCTTAGTCGACAAAAAGACAGATTTGAAACGTAAGGTGTCTTGGAATCCTGACGAATGGAAAGGATGGCACAAGGAAGCAAGAAGGGATGACGGCGTGCAGCAAGTTCAGACGGTGTAAAGATTACTGTGGAATCGTAGCATGCAGCGCAGGAAGCAGGCACAAGATAGGAAGAGAAGGGAGGGACATCAGTATCAGCACTGATGTATGCTCGAGCAGACTACGCAGACAAATCTTTAGAAAGACTGGAACAAAATGGAGAAAGCGTTAGTTCTGCATGCCTACAATCGATAACTGCGTGGTGAGATGACAGGAAGTACCAGCCTTGAATGATGACATGAAAGCAGCAGGGAAGGAGAACGCACTCAATGTTGTATACAAACTGTCTTGTATAGCGACACTGACGGTTCATGTTCATAAACGCCGAATAGACTCAGCGCTTGCTATACATAGCCAAAAGGCAGGAAATTGCGTCGCGACTTTTCGGAGCGTATGGAGACGCTGGTCGGCAAGCACTGACACGGTGGCACCCGTGTTGACAAGCACGTGAACGGCAGTACCTTCAGCATTATCTTTAATGATGCTCGCAGGGAATAAGTGATGCTTGAGCGGTTCGGCGACATCGCAGTTCTTGCCTCTGGAACTGCTCTCTTTAGTTTTCATCTTGCATGGCTGGAAGGCGACGGAAAGTGGAGCGAGTAAACGCCCATTTTTGCCTTTCATGGCATTTTCTGTCTTTCCAGTTTTGGGCCTAGCAGGATTAATGCGCCGGCAAAGGTGTACTATATCTTGAATGTAGCTGTTAAAGTTTTCACCCTCCTTCTGAGCGCGACCAAGCAACCCTTGTTCTGTGAGAAGCTAGCAGACAGAAAGGCAACCGAAAACTTGTCTGATACTAGTCGAAAGTGGGGCCCTTATGGAAATACCGGATTCATCCTTCCGGAACCACATGCTGACAACACCAGAAAGAAAGCAGATGACGACAGTAAGTTTTGCTCTGTCGGCCCATTTCGCATGCCCACTCACTCGGTCGTATGCCGAGAGCCAATTCTCTACGTCGTGGTCGTGAGCTCTGCTGAAGACGGGAGGATCTCGTTGTTGTAGAGCACGTGAACAGACGACAGGCGATGCCTGTGGACGAATGGACGGCGCGGCGTCCTCAGCCATGGCAGAAACTGGGGGAGCGTACGGCTGCTGAGTTCCATATCTGCAAAAGGGCGAGAATTTAGACCAACTGTCGAGAGGTGTTCCGGTTTAATGAAGCCCGTACATATTAGAGTACCGTGGTAAAACACCACCCAGCTCAGGCAAGGCTGGCACAAGGCTTCGACAAACTCGTCGTTGCCCTCTTTTAGAAGCAGTACATACCACTAGTTGTTCTCTATTACACGCGCAGTTTTGTAAAGACGAAAGTGTTATCTGCGGAGCTCGAGTGAAACTTTTTGTAATGTGCGTACGTCACGCAATAAGGATGACGCAAACTTCATAGTATTCCCGTACGCCGAACAACCAAGGGCATCATTGAAATGTGACGCCTGTAGGGGTGGAGTCGTGCGAAACATGTTCGTGACCTTGTCCTTTACAATGAAATAGACGAAGAATAAATATATTCATGTGTTCTAGGGCGAGATAAAGTAAAGCTATTCCAAATTTTTCTATTCCAAGCTTGCAATCAGCCCTCTGGGATAGGTCAAAAGTTTTTTTCAGAACCACCGCCACTTCGCCTATCTCTCACGCGACGTCACGGAACCGCGTAGCTCTCCCTCTGTTATGACGCGTACACACTGAATATGCATGATTGGGCAGAAAAAAAATTGTTATTTCTCCTTCGACGCCTTTTAGCCACAAACCCTCGATTATTGGTCAAACGTTTTCGGGCTGCACCCACTTCACCTGCCTGTCACGTTTCGTCCCAAGGCCACGAAAACTCACCGCGTCAAGGTGACATGTACGCGTTAAAGATGCGTTAATATGCGGTACAAAACTGTTTTTTTTTCTTAATAGCCGTAGGCTGCCGCTTTCAGAAAAGAATAAAATATGGCTGCCAGGGCTCGCTCAGGCATTGGCTGCTCGCACCTACCCGAAAGCACGGGCTTATTTGCCTACAATAAACCTTCCCGCGTGGCCGTGTAATGTTTTCAAGCATCTTCGGCCCGTCTATGACCTCGCTCTGCCAACTCTTCTTTGCTGAGAATCTGTTTTAGTGGCATTCTTAACGTTCCGTTGTATGCCGCCGTGATTTTCGACCAGCCACTTCAAGCCATGTAAGGGAAAGCGGACCAATCGCAGACGCCGGCATCACCCTCTTCATCCGGTTATCGATTTTCAGTGCAGTGGCTCAGCCCTATCGAATCCCTCTCCACTTGAGCATGCTCCTCGCCTCTTGTGAGCCAATTAGGTAAGACAAGCCGCACAGCGCAGACATTATTATTCGTTTTTCAAGCAAACAAGAGTCACCTTCTATGAACGAGAGGAGCATTTGATTGATTTGTTCAGACAACCCTCCTGGTGACCGCCCGATGCTTGCGTCGGCGGTTACGCAAATTTGACGTCAGGACATTGTAATAAAAAGATATTGGAATATTTTTACGTTATATGGCCCTAAGATACTTGAACTTCGTGCAACAAGCATTGCTCGGATGTTTGCGTCCCTGTAATATAAAAACTCTTCAAATATAAGTATGATGAAGTTAAAGATTTGACGAAAACCCAGGAGGTAGGGGCGGAACATTGCGTGAGGATAGAAAAAAGAGGAGGCTCTACGTCCATGAAAGTATACATTTATGAAGTAGGAAAGCATTGAACTGGGATATTTCGCACACTGTAAAACGGATAAGAAACCAGTGGAAGCATACGAGAGAGCACATGAAGAAGACGACGGGACTAGCTGAAACTAAAAGAATTGCACTTGAACGACAAAATATATTTTCGAGAGGGCCACATGGTGCATGCGCAAACTGCCGCCACCGCCACTTCCTTGACATATCTATAGTCAACCGTGGCACTAAGAAAATCCATGTCTTTAATAGCACAGCACATAGATACTTCGCTAAGGCAAGTGGCTTTTATACTAATTATGTGGAATGCCTCGAGGTTCTCCCTCTCATTCGTTGCTTTGCGTGGCCTAAGATACTTGTATTGCCAAACACAGGTGTGCACCCGCATTTCGTACAATTACTTTGCAAATGAGCGCCGTCAATTGTGCAAAGGGAAGCCTTGTGCCAACACAGATGGGCGCTTGCTCTGATTGTATGCTCTGCGTTCCAAGAAGGAGCTCTTGCCTTAAAACTCATGCCACCCCAACTAACAAAGGGGGGTGGGGGGTATAGCCACGCTCTTCGTCAAGGATGCACTGCAAAAGAGCTGTTTTTAAGAAAATTCACGAGAGTGTGGCGCAACAAGCAAGAAGACTTAAAGTCCTCTGGTCTTACAGACCACGGAATGAAAGCCGTCGCCAAGACCGTACTATATCAGCTGAAATTGGCATGCAAGGAAAACCGAAGTAGAAATACAATCGCCTTCTTTGACAACAAAAAGAAAATTCCAATAATCACTTATATGCACAACTTGTCACGCTCTGAAAGTGGCGAATAGAGAGGACATGCGAATGGTGTCCGCGGCTCCGAGAAAGTTAAGTGCACTGTGGAGCTGCATCAACTGGCAAGCGCAAAGAAGGGTATCGTGTGGCAGAAATCACGCTTTCAAATTTGTTCCTTGCGTCACACACGTGATTTCGCACATTGTTTTATCATGTCGAAAATATTACATCGGTCAAATCGTCTTAGAGAACACAGGGCTTTCTTTTCCCCAACTGACGGCGCTCATTTGGCACGTGATTGTAGTGCGGGCCCACACATGTATTACCCAATGCAACAGGAAAACTAAACACGTAAGAGAGGTTCTGGAGGCATTCCACAGTATTAAAGGAAAAAAGCCACATGTGTCAGGGACACGTTAGGGACACTCAAAGTTTGCGGCGGCAGTTTGCGAATGCGCCACGTGGCGTTCTGGCAGGTATATGTCGTCGTTCAAGTGTCAGACTTTCTGTCGTACCTTCCAACTAGCCCTGACGTCTTCTTTATGTTATCTGCTGTGTGTTTCCTTGGTTTTCGATCCGTTATGCAAAGTATAGACTTCATAGACTTTTGTGTTCCCACACAGGGGCCTTGTTCACAGGTTAAAACAACAACAAAAGAAAGATGAAAGCCTGTGTTTTTACCTTTGGACAAGACACCCGTATGGAAGAGGAAACGCCTATTAAATTCATACTTCGGTCGGCATAGTACCCGGGTCTTTTTTTTTCTACGCTTCACAATAGCAGTGTAACGTACCGATTTCCTCATTAACTTAACACTTTCCACCTAGCGATCCAAAGACGGAGTGAAATAGAGTTACTTACGCAATAATATTGCAGTTCGATAATATCTAACATTTATTTATTTATTATTGAAATGTGAATGTGCTTTCTCAACTTTACCGTGCTAAGCATATGAACTCCTGGTGAGACTTCGTCAAAAGAAAATTCGTCAAAAGAAACATTGTTCGCAACAGTGTTTTACGAAAATGGCAGTGTCTTGCGACGTGGGACTGCGGAGCAGTACAAGAAACATAATTCCCGTCACACGTTACCTCATCCTTGCTAACCAACACTTTGCCTTGCATACTGACACGGGACGGCACACATGAAGGTCTCAGTAGAGAAGGATTCCTGAAGCGACCAGCGGTTGGCTTATGTCGATTTTTCGCACATACCTTATGGCGTGAAACACGCTCATTTCGCACAGACCACTTGACACCACTACGACAGCTTGTACAGTAGGAACCTATCCCGATCGCTGTACTTCCCTTCTTCCGATGGGCCAAAATGCTTTCGAGCGATTACACATCGCCATACCAATTGCTTTCACGTCTCGTAACTACCCTGAGCTTAACGATAAACTTCCGGCAAAGCCTCTGTTTCGTGCTATCAGGCGAATGGGCTTTCGAGCGAAACAGCTTCACTTTTTCGTAGAACTAAAGTGCAGTCCAATTGGTTCATCCATCGCGTTTACTCATTCATAGGAATCACTTGAATGCGTTGGCTCTTAGCAGCTGCAGTTGTGGGAAATGCCTTCTGAAATGGCGCGCCGAGCAATGAAGAGTGATTTCTAAACGAGAGGCGCTTATCTGTAATGAACTCCACGTAATGCTAGGTGCTTCCCCTCTTGGCGCCATTGGGCTGCCTTAAAGCACGGGCGCCATAGAAACGCTGAGCATTCCTCGATCATCTCTTGTGGTAAAGTGCCGGTCATCAAAGTGCAATGGGACTTCCTCGTTTGCCTTGCTTGCCACCGGTGCCGATGGCTGTTAAGATTGCCGGAACAGTTTTCTGGAATGAGCTAACGCACTTTTTAGAGCGCAGCTCTCAGGCGCCCTTCTTTCGGTGAGCGTCGAGGTGCCCCGGCGGCGGCGTTATGCCCTTGAGTAATATAGCAAACGTAAAGAGTGTATACTCACGTGGGCCCCTGCGGCTGACTTTGGCTCTCAGCACACCTAGCGGACTTGGCGATACACACCAGCCTCCAAGATGGTCGCCGCACGCTGCCGAATCTCGGAGGCCATGATTTATTTTCATTACTTTTCTTTTCTTTTGTTATGAGTAACGTTGCATAAATCGAGTGATTTTGTGCAGGCGGTAGTGCCGCTGTTACGTCACTAACCACGGGTTCAACGGGCTACAAAAGGACGCTCAGAAGAAGAACGCCCCGCAGTGCGGTGGAGCAGCGACCGAGCTCTGACCGTGTTTTCTTTGTTACAGGTAAGAAAATTGTGCCTCAATGAGACACACTTGCCTGAACTTCATGCTGCACTGGACTGACTGCAGTGTTGAAATACTTTAGTATTGTAGTGTTCTAGCACTTTCGAAGAAGTTATGGCGGAACGAGAGTGTTTTGCATGCCAGAAGCTTGGCAAAGAGCAGTTTTTGTTTTCTTTTCGCTGTAAGCATTGTTAGCATCTGGGCAAGTGCTCAGGCATTCAGAAAAAAAAAAGATTTAAACGTATGAAACAAGGTGACATTGACATTTGGAAATGGCAGTCATGCGCAGATGAGGAAACTGAATCTTCGGATTCACACAGCAGGAATGCAAGCGACCAAAACCCCGAAAGCGGCAAGGATCCTCAGCAGCCAAATGCTGCGGCTCAAAAAGTTGAAAGCTTGGAGCTTGGATCAGAAATTAGCCATAGTTTTGTGCAAGTTAGATAGTGTTGACAAGAAAGTTGACAAGCAAAACATAACGACGAAATCAACAGAGAGCTTCATGGAACTGCTGTCAAATAAGTATGATGAACTTCTTGCCAAAATCGGCTCCCAGGAAACTGAGATCTGTAAACTACAGGCAATAACCGAGGAACTTGAGAAACGGCTGACTGAAAAGGATGCTGAAATTGCTCGCTTAAGAGATAGCATTGAAATTGAAGAGCTGTACTGCTGTCATTCTGTGATCAATTTTCACTGAACAATAATGCGCAATTTGGCTTCACACAGAATAAAAATAAATAAATAAAAACTTCCTTGTTAGATGAGCTTTCCGATTACATCAACAGTTCGATAGAAAATAACCGAGTGGTCCTGGCTTTAATATTACATCTTTACAAAAACTTTTGATACCATAGACCATAATATTGTGATAAAAAGGTTGCAATATCTGGGTTTTCGGGGACACTTCAGTAAGTTTTTTTCAAGTTATTTTGCTGACAGATTTCAGTGTGTTAGGTTAGGAGAAACACATAGCAGTTTGGAGCCACTAAACTATGGAGTACCTCAGGGTAGTACGTCAGGACCCCTGCTTTTTAACATTTATGTTACAGACCTCAGCCTTCTACCATTACATTACAAAAATTTCCAGTATGCGGACGACACTGCGATTACTATAGATGTTGCCAACATTGATACAGGGTTCCAACAACTACAGAATGATATTGTTAAATTATGTGATTGCTTTCAGGAAAATTATATTTTCATAAATAAAGAAAAAAACAAAGCTAATTTGTTTTAAGAATCCCCACAAAGCTATCACAATTATTAGGATGATTTTTTTGCATTCATTACACTGTAATTGATGCCGTTGCCTACCTTTGCCACTCGAATCAACTGTAAAGTATTTAGGTGTACATTTCGATCAATGTCTTAATTGGAATAGTCACGTTAAACACGTATGTAAAAAGCTAAGGTCAATTGCTGCCATGATGTATCACCTTTGAGGCAGAGATCCATTTAAAGTAAAGCTTACCGTATTTAAGGCGCTAGCTGATTCTTTACTTATGTATGGCATTACATTATACGGCACTTGCTCTGAAAACAAAAAAACAAGAAATTAGTCGTGTAATTCGTAAAATAGTCAAGAGCATAACCTACGGTACAGCGTTAGGTAGCGCAGGTACAAGGGAAAAATACCATGCCCTGTGTATACTACCAGTGAAAGAACTATTTAATGATGTAGTTTTCAAGAATCACTACTTGAGCAAAGAATTCAGGGTTGCCGTAAAAAAGAACGTGACATTGCGACAAACTGAGAGGTACGTGAAACCACGTGTCTACACTCACTATGGAAAAAGAACCCGGAACTACTATGTCCCTGCAGTATTTAATCAATTGAGTGATGAATTATGTAGAGTAAACACGAAACGAAAAATGAATAAAGCGATCAGAAAATGGTGTGCAAGCTCAATAAACACTTAGTAGGTAATGTCAGTTGCATCGTATGGAATTGTTTACCGGCTTTGTTTTCAACTTTTGTTTATGTTCTTGCTTCGATACCTGTGCATAATTTTGAATTCAGCAGTTTGAAGAATTGATTTGTAGTCCTGTAAGTGACTGGCGTATTTATGTATCGCTTTGATGTTTTGACTTTATTTTGACTTTGATGTTTTTCTTGACAACATCGTGTAATGAAAAAGCCGGAACTCAAAAGGCTCGTTATTTTCTTTGTTTCATGCACTGGACGGTGCTCAGTGTATATATGCCAGAGAATGTATTAATTGTGGTAATATGAAATTAATATGTTGTGTCACCAACTGCCGGGTCGTTTTACAAGCACTGCGTGCTTAGATTGACCAGCAAATTCACCCTGTACAAAGAACATTGGATAAATAAATGAATGAATGAATGAATGAATGAATGAATGAATGAATGAATGAATGAATGAATGAATGAATGAATGAATATACGTCGCCACGACGAGCGCACGAAGCTCTTTTACTTCACGATAGTTTTATTTAAATTCGTTTTTGTTATGTTTCAAGCCGTAACTTAGCGCAACGATAGTGTCAACTGTTAATGAGAAAGCAGAACGTTATTGTTTGTGATATTGTACTTCAAATAAATAACACAAAGAGTCATCATCATCATCATCAGCCTGGTTACGCCCACTGCAGGGCAAAGGCCTTTCCCATACTTCTCCAACTACCCCGGTCATGTACTAATTGTGGCCATGTTGTCGCTGCAAACTTCTTAATCTCATCCGCCCACCTAACTTTCTGCCGCCCTCTGCTACGCTTCCCTTCCCTTGGAATCCATTCTGTAACTCTTAATGACCATCGGTTATTTTCCCTCCTCATTACGTGTCCTGCCCGTGACCCCCCCCCCCATTTCTTTTTCTTGATTTCAACTAAGATATCATTACCTCGCGTTTGTTCCCTCACCCAATCTGCTCTTTTCTTATCTCTTAACGTTGCACCTATCATTCTTCTTTCCATAGCTCATTGCGTCGTCCTCAATTTAAGTAGCGCCCTTTTTGTAAGCCTCCAGGTTTCTGCCCCGTACGTGAGTACTGGTAAGACACAGCTGGTCATAAACTTTTCTCTTGAGGGATAATGGCAACCTGCTGTTCATGATCTGAGAATGCCTGCCAAACGCACCCCAGCCGATTCTTATTCTTCTGATTATTTCAGTTTCATGATCCGGATCCGCAGACACTACCTGTCCTAAGTAGATGTATTCCCTTACCACTTCCAGTGCCTCACTACCTATCGTTAGCTTCACCTGGGGGTCTTCACCTGCTGTACACGAAGAGTAGTATCGTCAATAAACGTGCCATGTTTCTACAATATCAGTCAGCTTGCTGGACAGGCCAGGACACGAAAATAGCAGACAATTTATTCCAACAAGTTTGGGAGAAAAGTCGCAGACATATGGCATAAACAATAAACTGCGAAATGCGAGTAATGTAGAATAGTCGGAAATTAGTGGCGTGGTGGCAATAAACTTTAAGCAAGCCTAACAACACACACAAGATGTGTTGCAACTATACAGAGAATGAAAATACTACACAGAAAACCCAGCAATTATTTACTTAGAATGGTATTGCTTTAAAGGAATAAGCAGAATAAATATGATGCTTCTACTTCCACAAAGGAGGGCGCTTAAGCTAGGAAAATTTTGTGAATTCTTGCGGGATAAAATATAATTGCTACAAAAACAATTCATCACGCACCATCATCCTCATGGCGAATGAGTAATTCAGTGAGTCCCTCATTAAGCAGCTGCAAGATATTGCCATCTCAGTCGTTCAAGCACTTCGACTGTGATGGGGGTCTTCACCTGCTGTCTTCGATGCATGACAATTGTGTTCTGATACCTAGAAATTTTCTCTTGAATATGCAAGATGTCCTTTTCCTGTACCATCAACATAGTTTCAGGAAAGGATTATCATGGGAGACACAGTTAGTTGAATTCACGACGGACCTGCACCTTAACATGAACAATGACGAGCAGAACGATTGCATTTTCCCTGACCTTTTCAAAGCATTTGATCCTGTAGGCCATTGTCTCCTTATTGCAAAATTAACGGCACTTCGAACTGACTCCTTTGCTCTATCTTGGCTTCGTAATTTTGTTTCGAATGATCAACAGTTCTTCGCAGTAGTTAACAATATTGCTTCGTCTCCTTCTTACGTTACTTCTGGTGTGCCTCAGGGCAGCATTCTGGGTCCTTTACTCTTCCTAATTTACATAAATGATTTGCCACTTAATGGTTCCTCTCGCTTACGTATTTTCGCTGACGACCGCATTATTTACAGATCTACTAACAACACTGACGACCACCTGGCTCTTCAAAATGATCTTAGCCAAATTTATTATTGATCTAACACCAGGTTAATGGCTTTAGATGTATCAAAAGGTCAGGTGATTTCTTTTAGTCGTTTAAGCATGAGAACTAACATTTTTCATACAACATCAATAATAAATAATTGTTAGATACAGTATCATATAAATATTTGGGTGTTCACCTAACCGAAAACCTCTCCTGGACAGGCCACATTGCAGCCATCTGCGTAATAGCTTCAAGGGCATTAGGTTACCTACGTCGTAATCCGGGTAATTCACCCAATTCAATTGTAATTCAATTTGCTACGTTATAGTTCTCCCGTGCTTGCTAAAACATGCAAGTCAAATCTTCGAGAACTTCAGAGCGTGCAAGCACAGGCACTGCGTGTTTGCCTAGGACTTCCACGGAGCGCCTCCACAGCAGGAACCATTATAATGGCTCGAGACCATCCGATCACAACTTACATTAGCACGGACATGCTTAGGACCCATGTTCGTCATGTTTCACGCATGCAATCAAGCTCTCTTGCCTGCCTGCCAGAACGACGACCACAGGCGTCCTTCTCCAACGAGGTCAGCATCCATCGTGCCTGTCTACCATCGGGCTTCACACCCTCAACAGGTCCAACCTCAGCTTACGGTTCCAGGGATAAGAAAGAAGACCGACCTGCCTACCTTGGCCCTGAAGCAAGCAGCTCTGGATTGTTCGAACACTTTCTACTATAACCGAGTACACATATATACGCATGGCTCTTCCACTCAGACCAGCTTCACCGGCGCAGTGGTTATACCATCACGATCAATTAGCATCCGATACAAGATTTCTCACTTAAAAACATCGACTGGATAGGAGCTTGTTGCCCTTCGAGGTGCGGTTGATTACATTAACAACCAACCCGCTAATCAGTGGGCAATATTCTGCGATTCGAAGGTGGCCTTACAATGTCTTCTGTCATCTCTTCGTCGCGGGTCGTGTGAACAACTAGTGCCGGAGATACGAGAAATGCACCATCGTATGATAGCGAAAGGACATGACGTCGTGTTTCAGTGGCTGCCTGGCCATTGCGGTGTCTCCGGCAACGACCTCGGTGACGAAGCTGCTAAGAAAGCACATGAAGGAGCAATCCTTGCTTCTGTACCTTTATCGCGGACCGACGCAGCCCAGCACCTAAGCAAAATAGCACACCGTATGACATTAGAGAAGTGGCACACACCTGAATTCACCCGAGAACGATTGCATTCCCTCGACCCCTCTATGCAACTGCGGATGTTACCAGGGCTTTTGCGAAACGAGGAGACAATGCTGTGCCGCTTACGTTTGGGCGTCGCATTCACCAATGCATACACGTTTTTGATTGGAGTGACTGATAGCGCCGACTGTAATGTCTGCGGTGTCGAGGAAACTATAGAACATCTACTGTGCTACTGCCCATCTTTTCAAAACGAAAGACATGACCTCTGCACAGCTCTCAATCAGCTAGATAGAACACCGTTCACTTTGAAGAAGATCTTGGGACCATTGCCTCGTATATCGCAGCTACGAAAGGCCACAAAAGCGCTGCAGCGATATTTGAAAGCCACTGGATTGAGTCAGCGTCTGTGATTCGGACTGAGTGACCGCACGATATACCCAGTAGACTTTCTCTTCTTCTTTTAATCTTTCCGTCCCCTTTTCCCTTTCCCCTTTCTAGGGTAGCCAACCGGGCTCAGTCCTGGTTAACCTCCCTGCCTTTCCTTTATCATTTGCTCTCTCTCTCTCTCACCTCCAGACATTCGCAAATTGGCCTATCAGACATTTTTGTCCATAGCTCGAGTATCGATCGTCCATTTGGTCCCCGCATCCTACCTACTTAATCTACATGCTGGAATCAGTCCAGAACCAAGCTGCCCGTTTCATCTGACGTAACAATAGCCACCACTTCAGCGTAACGCAAATCGAATTCGATAATTCCCTTTATCTTTTAGTTCTTCGCCGCAAGATCGCGCTGTTATCCTTGTTTCACAAATATGTTTATAATGCCAGACAATCTACACTGCATATCGAGATCGCCTCAAGGACATCTCGCCGATTAAATAACCACCTAAATTTAGCGCGCATGTTCGGTACGACACATGCTTTTAACTTTTCCGCACTTCCTACGGCCATTCGCTTGTGGAACAATCTCGCTGATAACATTGCTTCCGAGTCAGATAAAGAAAAAAATCATCTCCTGCACGAACATTTTTGATAATAGCACTTACAAATCACTTTATCTTGTTTCTTGCACTTGGCAATGTGCTTCGAAGGTCTTGCGATGTTTTTATTTGTATTGATGCATTGCTATCTCGCTCTTATGAATTGATATTTTATGCTGCGTCCCGGGTTCCCTTGTATGCCCTGTAATATATTGCTTTGTTGCGTCTTTTTCCCGATATATCCTTTGAAGCATTGTATTCCTTGATCTGTTCATTTTTCTTTTATTGTACTTTCTAGTATTAGTGCCTTAATTACGCTAATTTTACTCGTGTTTCTTCCTTGAACTGTACCTTTGTGGAATTTTATTAAGTTTTTTTCCTTTTTCATGTTTTGATCTTCCTACTTATGCTGATGAGCCCTGCATTGGGACGTATCTTTTGTACCAGACTCCTGAAGGCTGCTTACTTTTTATTTATTTTATGCCTTTGATTTTGTGACCCCTCTTACACAATGCGCCCTTAGGGCCTGTAAGGAATTTAGGTAAATAAATAAATAGAGTGTATTATGGCGACGGAATAGTGGAGATTCCTGTAATACGTAGAATGACAGGCCGAAAGAATGCAATACTTGAGGCTTTAAAGCTATTGAATGCAGATGCTGCGTCCCTTTGTGTAAGGAATAATGGAGCGTTCAAAGCTTTTGAATGGAGATGCTACGTTGCTTCGTGTATTTTATATTTTTCTGATCTCAGGTCAAGGAAGCACTGTTATAAATGCTAATAAACACGAAATTCCTACGCTAAGGACTCCGTACACAATTAAAACATGAAGACACGTATCTTCAGCACGATGCAAAACAGCTAAGAACGCTGGAGCGCACATAGCCTTCTACAGAGATGGGGAGGGCCGCGCTCGTCCGCGGCGTCAGCTGCCAAGGTGAGTCCGTGGTACCAGCGTGTGTGGTGTGTACCGCTGCTGCTGGAAGGGGCGATGGCGAATGGCTACGAGTAAGGCTCGATGTGACGCTTCCTTGGATTTTGTCGCCACTGACGCTGATAAAACGGTATGAAGTGCCGCTCTCGTCGTTGGGGGAACGAAAGCGTGAGAAGAAAAGTAGTAGCGCCCTGCAAGACGGGCTGTGCGGCGACGATGACTACGATATGACGCCAGATCGGCGCGCGTCCTCTGCATGTAAACAAAGCGCGCTACTCCCAGATTTTCTAGCTAATATAAACGTACATAATCTTAAGACAAAATATTGATACGTGCATTGAAAACACGTATAGAGCTTCGCTTAAATTTCGCACTAGTGTGTATCCTAATCGTCGGTGAATTTTTGTGCATGATGTTCTCTACACCTATATCATGGAGTAATTTTGCTCGCTACGCCCTAAATGGCCATCCGCAAGGTTCGTGCGAAAATTTGTTGCGATGGTTGTAATCGGAGCGAAGATGTAGCTTTAGGATATTACCATTGTAAACATGTTAATGTTGTGGCCTTGCCTCTTCTATAGGGCTATGGTACTGCTGTCGGTCCAGCTACTATAATTATATCTCTGCATGCCAAGTAAACGTGCATGCATCACACCAAGTAGTAATGACTTCTGGGTTTGCGTGTGTGGTTCACACGCACTACATTATTTAGCGCCTTATGCCACTGAACTTTAACGTTTCATGAAAACATACAGAGCCCTTGGGCGAATGAGCCCTATCATATCTAAGGTTACCATATGTGTGCTTCAATAAAATTGTATAGATAGCCTGACGTTAGTAGATGCACTACTGATACTACTAATCCAGCTAATATGTGTTTAAAAGTCGTCTGAGATCGGTAGTGCTTTTGGGCTCCAAAAACTTGCTGGCAATAAAAAAAAGCAGTGCTTGTATGCATTCCAGGTCTGTTTACATAGTCCATAACCATACTGCGCTGAGTTCGAGGTCGTGGTCTTTATCACGGTCACGGTGACTGCATTTCAATGTCGAAGGGATTCAAAAACGCTCGTCAATTTAGTGCTATGGCAACAACAAATAAAGTTGGTCAAAATAACCCGTATAGCACTACCGTTGTCCAAGTAACACTATCACAGGGACGTCACCTGGATGAGGCAATTCGATCGTCAAGCAGCAGTGACATCAGCAACGGACAGCGGACATATAAAGCCAACACTGCACTCGGCTACCTTCAGTGAGGGCGGCAGCACGGCAGCGCAATGGCGCATAACCACACATGGCTTGTCTTACAGGTTGGTTATTGCTCTCATTTATCAAGACTTCGGTCAAATTGCCTATGTCTATTGGTGCTGCCACTCCCCGTGAAGTGTTTTGAAGTAGTTTTGAGCATGTGGTGGTTAGATCTAAAGGTCTTGCTTTGCGGGAACGTAGAAACAAACCCTGGCCCAACTGTGGAAGAAATGCTGAAACAAATTTTGGATAAGCAAATTCAAATGGACAACATGCTCGCCAATTTAGAAGAGAGCCTAGTTAAACTTACGAATCAATGTTCTAGGGTGCAAATTCTTGAAAGAACGATTGAAGACGTTAAGCGAAGAGTTCAGTATCAATAACAGCGACTAACTGATTTAGAAGACCGGGCACGACGGAATAATGTTGCTGTATTTGGTGTTCCCGAGATTGAAAACGAAACGCGTGAAATCATCGAGCAGCAAATTGTAAAGAAATATTTTTTCTCGCAAATTTGGTGTCACGATTTCATCAGTTGAAAGAATACATAGGCTTGGTCAAAAGAAACCATCACGCAATAGGCCTGTTATCCTAGAAATGTACGATTACGATGAAAAGGTGGTAATCTTTAAGAACTGCAAGAAACTCAGAGGAACGAAAATGAGTGTTTCTGATGACTATTCGCCGGAAACAGTCGCAAAAGGAAGACTACTTTGGAAATGGGTTTAGGCTGAAAAACGCGATGGCGCAAAGGTCAGTGTTGTTCACGATAACCTTTTCATCAATAGCATTGCTTACACATGGGACTTTGAGGAGAATGTGCGAATGCGACTGCGCAGTGAACGACCACCTGCTACCGAAAAAGTTGGCTGACGCGCAAGGCACACCGAAATAAGGTCACTGAACATTAACGCACGGAGCATAGTGAATAAGGTAGAACAGCTTGAATACTTCTCATTGCTTCACGACGGAGAGCTCATTGTCATAACAGAAACGTCGTTGCACAGTGACGTGAAGGACGATGAGGTATTTCCCAGCACTTACAACGTAATCCGCAAAGATAAATCAACACGAGGCGGTGGCGTGGCGCTTCTAGTGAAGAAAACACTCAGATATGAAGCTGTGCCACCCATAAACGGGCATGAAAGTGTGTGGTGCAAACTATTTGTTGGCAATACCATTTTCCTAGTTGGCGTTACCTATAGAGCCCCCGGAAGCCCTGTTGAATTTTTATATGCGCTTTACCAGCAATTAAAAACCATAAGGAATGCCAGAAATAGAATTATTTTAACATTGGATTTTAATTTACCAGGTGCCGATTGAAATGCGCGAATTGCGGGGCCAGTGGAAAAGCCTAGCGCTTATATAATGTTCGAGATTATGCTTAAGCATAACTTTGTTCAGGTAGTTCATGAGCCGACCAGTACACAGGGGCAAAATCTATCTACGCTGGATTTGTTATTTTTCACTAGCCGAACATGTAATTACAATGTCGACATTGACGAAGGCATATTAAAAGAGTAGTAGCAACTTTAAGTACAGGAAACACGCAATCAGAAAAGAATCCTTCTGTATATATGTGTAGTTTAAATCGCGCTGACGACACGTCGGTTATCGACTACTTAGAACGTGCTCTTCATAATATGCCGGCTGATAATGACATAAATAGGGTTTGGAGATACTTTGTATAAGCTGTTCGCGCCTGTTTAGAAAAATATTTGCCCAAGAAAATCAAGCGCATAGGAAATACCAGTCCATGGGCGACCAGAAACCTTATTCATTTGAAGCGGTGACTGAACCGTGTGCGTCGAAGGACGCCAAGGTGATGTGCAGAAATAGCCAGTTTCAGCACGCAAGTTAGAAAAAATTAAAAGACGCGAAGGCGGAATTTTTCTCAACAACACTGCTGGATTACTTCCAAAACTCGCCTCGAAAGTTCTGGAATTACGTATCTGGTTCTACGTGCAACATTAATGAAATTAAGGTACACGGAAATGTGTGCACTAAACGAGCTTTGATCGCACAGGCTTTGTCCAGTATGTTTGACTCTGTATTTACACCTGGCAGTAATAGGCACCCCATAAATGCGAGCGATGGTTCTTTGCTGTGTGAAGATAGAAATGATATTGTACTTTCTCTAGAAGGCATTCTAGCATTGTTGTTAAAACTGGATACCAAAAAACCTTGTGGCCCCGATGAGATACTCAATGAGTTTTTAAGGCGTTATTAGGAATAGATATCACATTTTTCGTCTAGAATTTTTGCAATGTGATTTCGTATCGGAGGTGTGCCACAAGATTGGCTCCTTGCAGGCAGCGTACCTATATTTAAAGTGGGCAATAAGTTATTGGCGGAAAACTATCGACCAATTTCCATTACGTGCTCCTCGTGTAAAATCTTAGAACACATAATATCGAAACATCTGGTTGAATACATAGAAAATAACAACTTATTCTACAATCAGCAGCATGGCTTTCGCCAGCGTCTGTCAACAGTGACGCAGCTTTTTGAGGTGTCTCATGCTTTCGGCGTCGCAATTAACAACAACAAACAAATTGATGTTATAGCAACTGATTTTTCGAAGGCTTTTGACCGGGTGTGTCGCATAAAACTTATTGAGAAATTGTAGAAACTTGGAGCTAATTCACAAATTGTGAAATGGATCCATGCGTACCTTACCAATAGGAACCAATATATTCAAATAGCAGGCGAAAGGTCATCCTCCCTACCTGTTTTATCTGGTGTGCCACAGGGTTCGGTTTTAGGACCAATTTTGTTTGTAATATATGTAACTGACATTGCTAATGACTCGCATCCTAACATTGAACTGCGTCTATTTGCGGATGATTGCCTTATTTACTGTCGCGTTAAGAATGTCCAGGATCAAGTGTTGTTGAACCAATGCATGCAAATAATTTATGACTGGTGTGTTACGTGAGACATGAAAATTAATTTTGACAAATCAGCTTACGCGACTGTATCTAACAAGAAAACCCCGTTGCTTTTTTCTTACAGAATAAATAATAGCCCACTTCAACATAGTGTTAAGCTTAAGTATATCGGGGTCACAATCACACACACTTTGAATTGGAACGCACACGTTGAAAAGATTTGTGGTTCTTCTCAACGCAAACTTGATCTGTTAAGGCGAAAATTAAAAGATGCTACACCCCAGGTAAAGCTCAAGGCGTACAAAACATTTGTACGGCCCGCACTGGAACACGCATGTATAGTCTGAGATCCGCGCCAAGTGGGCTTGATAAATAAACTGGAACGAATTCAAAGGCTAGCCGCACGGTTTATCTTTAATGCTTATCCAAGGACGCAGTCTGTAACTGCATTGTTATCTCGTGCCGGTTTGCCCGAACTCGCAATAGCCAGGTTGAAATTCTTGTACCAAATGTATAACAATAAATTCAATTTGGACTTCAGACTATACTTGCGTCCCCCTGGACGAGTGTCTTCACGTACAGGTCACCTTCATGTTGTAATGCCCTATGTGCCGCGCGTTGATACCTTCAAATTTTCCTTTCTTGTGAAAACTATAGTCAATTGGAACAAACTTGACGCAGATGCATTTATTGAAAAGCACACAGCTGAATCATTTCAGCGTAAACTGTCATGTTTTTGCTGAATGCATTGTTGTTTATTGCGGATCTGGTATTACGTGTTTGTGGAAAATTCTTTTTCCCCCACCCCTGTAACAGCCTGCAAGGGTTAACAGTATTGGAAATAAATAAATAAATAAATAAAATGGCAGGCCTCATACTAAAATCATGCTTTTCTCGAGAAAACTCAAGATTTATTTCCTTTAGCAAAATAGCGTATTTGTTTAGCGTGATCTGTTAAACTGGTAGCATCCGTAATGTTCATGACTTGAAAACAGCCTCTCATAAATTAGGTCTATTAAGTATCACAGCTGTTATTACTCCAGGTTTTCTACCGCTGTTTTCATTCATATTTGCATCCGGTAACTCTCTTCTATTACCATTATTGCTTTCTAATGCCCCTGCTTATTTCCATTGTATGCGATCCATTTGGGCGTCAGAATAATGGGTCTGTTTCTCAATGGAATTGCACACTAACTAGCCGAGGCGTCACTTAACCGCCCGGTTCTTCCTGTGGTACCATTGTCGGCATATCTCACTGCGGTTAGGTTTCGCATGCGCGCAAGCGTTGTCTAATCCCATATCAAGTGCTTCTTCTCACGGTCTACACTTCTTATATTCTCGGCGTAGTAAATTATTCAATGCACGTATACTTGACTATCCCTCACAAAATAACGCTGCAGGGTTCTCTCTCTAAACTGTTGCCTACGCATGCCTGATTTGAGCTATTTCCCTTTGGGAATTATCTTTTTAATGACGATGAGACAACGTACCAATGTTTTATTTCACATGACTTCACATTACTACCTCAAAACCTTTTGATAGAGGTAGCACACAAACGGTGAGAATGCATGACTGCATTTTATTAATATTACATAATTGAACATGCAAGGCAACAACAAGAGAAACAAAAGTAGGCTACATGAGGTGGGTGTTCAACACGTAAGTACAAGTACACAGGCTCAAACTAAATGAGCAGGAGCAGATAAGTACGTTTACATATGCCACATATTTATTTTGCAAATTGCGTAATGGCACTCTACATAAACATACAAGAACAGATGATGGCAGCAATTTGTTGGGGCCGGTTGCTCCGCTGTTTAGCGGTACCGCAATAGAATGAGGCGGAAAAGTTAGCAGTGCGCATGCGAGGGCGACCCACTTGAATAGTGTGCCGTGTACTATGAGACCGCGGGTGAAGAAAAAGTAGACAGGCGCTGTGGCCTCGTGTTCACAAATAATATTTTTAGGCGAGATCGCTCAGTCAGGCGGAGGCCCGCTTCCGCTGAATCTAATGCTCGCCCACCGTCAGCGTGGTGGTTGTATCGTCGACGTCGTCGTCTTTGTGACCGGACCACTCTGGCACGAAGTAGCGCGCTACAAGGTCTTCGGGCTGCGGAGAGGATATGCGGTGGTTGATTAGGTGCATGAGGTATGATAGAACTCGTGGAAAAGTGAAAAGGTTGCGAAGCGCCGACGCGTAGAGAGGCAAGTAAGTGTAGTTCTAATTTTATGGAACATGTGCTCACCTTATTCGAATAATTAGAATGAATGACCCTTGCCGCACGGCATCGAACTACTTCGTGAACGTTGTTGAGATTTGTTTGGTGTTCATTCCATATGGTGGAGGTATATTCCAATTTCGGCCTCACTATTGACAAGTTGCATAGTAGTTTAACCAGTTTGGGGACGCATTTTACATTGCGCTTGAGAAAACCGAGTGCTTTGTTAGCAGCTAAATTGATGTTAGTTACGTGTGTACGCCTGGATAAGTGGTTAGATATAGCGACACCTAGGTACAAGGAAACCAGCGCAGCACACACCGCAATGTTATTCATTATGTATCTCTAAGGAAATGGACCGCAATGACAAGCAAATACAATTAAGTTGCATTTCTTGAGAGTTAGCTTCATTAACCAAGGGCCGCACTATTGCTGTAAACAGTTGATGCCCTGCTGAAATAAGTATTGATTAAATTCGCAATTGTTTTATTAATGTACGCCGTTGACTGCGAACAAACGAACCTTCCAAGACACATGCAGGAAGGCGTAAGTCATTAATGTGTATCAAAAAGACGAGGGGGCCAAGAACAGACCCTTGCGGTGCACCTGAAGTCACTGATTGGGGGATAGATGTGCGGTGCTTTACTGTATCAAACTAAGATGTTTCTTACGCACGCTTCAATCTATCATAGATTCTCAGTGTTAAGGCTGGCGAGAGACAGTTTGGTAATATACATTGGTGTGGTACCTTGTCGAACACTTTTGTACAGTCTTGAAGTAACTCGCTAATATGGAGCTTAGGGTCTAAGTTGGTGTGAATGTCATGCACAAACAGGACCAGTTCTGAGAAAAAGACATTTGCGGAACCCATGCTGTGAGGAATGAACGTATTTATGCGTGTCAAGGAACTTTCTGATTTTCTGTAGATGACGTGTTGCATAAGCTTACAGGGTACACTCG
The DNA here is from genome assembly GCF_050947875.1 of Dermacentor variabilis. NCBI lineage: Eukaryota > Metazoa > Arthropoda > Arachnida > Ixodida > Ixodidae > Dermacentor > Dermacentor variabilis. The sequence goes on along the minus strand of NC_134572.1, from coordinate 183,037,577 downwards.
TTAATGAGACAGGGTTAATTAGGCGCGAAATTGCTGTAACTATATTTGTGCATGGGAACAACCTGCCCCACCTGCCACCTGCCGCTCATATGTCATCTCACTGCTTGAAAGCCACTGCGAGAAAATAGCAAACACAGAAACACCATGGTGACATTTTTAATATTCTTTAGAAGTTTTGAATTAAAGTTATCTAGTTTCAATTAAAGCTGGCTGACGATTTAAGTTTAACAGTCGATTAAAAAGGAAATTCCATTTGAAAAAAAAAGGTGATTATTTGCTCAAGACTTGTTGCATTAGTACGTGAAGAAACAGGGAACGTGGTAGTTTCTTCTGCAGATAGAGAGGCAACGGCTGCACTTAAAAGATCAGCACTCTCCACACCGTCGGCTGTTTTACCGTGCTCCTTGGTAAGTAATACTATGTGCGTTTATTGGGGGTTGATCACTTCGCAAAATTTGTTTTTCTTATTCATTAATGTTTCCACAGGTCATCACCAAATATTGCAATCTTCGCTTCGCGAATTGCTGATGGTATGGTCGCTCAGCAGCGTGGTAATTTTCCCACGCGCACGTGCTCGTCCTGTGCTTTGCGGCGTGATACGTGCGTTCATTTCAAGCGGCTTCTTATCGAATTGCTAAACCATAGATTTTGTTCATGCGTTCGAAAGAAATTCTTCAGTAAGAACCTATTTAATAAGTTGTCTATTTTCTCTTTCAATACCAGCTATATTTCCTAAACGCTGCACTTATTTAAACTTATATTCGAGGGAAAGTAGAAAATCACGTAAATTTTCACTTATTGCTTCATAGTTATCGTTGGCGTATATGTGCATATCATTTCGCGCTTCCCTCGTAGAGCTCGAACAATGCGGTAAAAACCCTGGATGACCTCGTGGTCACTAATTTCGTTAAATAAAGTGATTAGAGGACCAATTGTCTAGACCACTGACGAGTACTAAATCCCCATCTTTCTAATGTCTTGGGTAAGGCACTTTGGCTCCGTTAGGAGTTGAGTTAAACTAAAGTGATTAATGCAGCCGTGTACGCATTGCGGCCAATGAACATAACCGACCTTCCGGGGTACATGTCGAAACTACGGCACTCGGGTGCACTCCCCAGGCGGGACACCCCAAACACTACCGGGCGCCGGGTTCGGGAGTGCCTGTGCCCATAATTTTGTTTCCTATTTGCGGTGGGTTCCGGCGGCTTTCGAACTGCCCACCTACCGTAGCCGTGGCGGACGCTCTGTCCACTAGGCCACGACTGCGGTAGCTAAAATGAAATAAAGTTGAGATAAACCTCCAAAAAGTAAGTTGTTTTCGTTTGGTTTACTACAGAAGGTACTGTGTTGCACCACTCAGTGTCTCGAAAGTCTCCAAAAGAAAGTCGCCAGTCAGGTCTCCAAAAAGAGAGGTTCGGCCCTAGGACACCTAGAGCAAACCACATTTAATGCATTGTTTACATAATAGGCCAAATGAGCACTATTGCAACGTGCAAATAACAAACCGCTAAAATTACACATTGTGGCAAGCATGAGTTAGAACAAACAGTATTTCTAATTCTGACGTCATGTTCATAGCCGAGCAATGCGCACGCTTGGTTACATAATCCTGCCACCATATTTTTCTAAGATGCGGAAGTTGGGTAAATCATCCATCAATAAGTCAAAAACGTCGTTATTAGGCCACGTTCTGGTAAGTATAAGAACGTTGCTGTTGGACCACAGCATGCACTTAGACACGCGTCCTCGTCTGTAAATGGGGCTTCGTATGTTAGCATAATTTACTGAAACGAAAATACAAGATATAGGTATCGCTCGAGGTGAGTGACTTATTTTTTGACGATGCGATCCAACACGCAACGCTTAAAACCAACGAACAGAGCTGTAAAGTGCGATGAAAATGTCATAGACTTGGCTTACGCAAAAGAAACAAGTTGCTTGCGGGAGTTACTGACAGCTGGGGAAAACTCTTCACCTATACTGAGGTACAGTGCCTTTACAGTGTCTATACAGTGCCTTTAAGTCCACATCCATATAAGAGGAACATTTCTTTATATATGTAATGGTTTAATCAAGCAATTACTGGGCGCCGACAATACTCAGAATAGCGGTCGATACGATGCGCACGCTCTAACGTATATCTTCATGTTCGAGTGGTACGTTCAGGCAGCCAGAGTATAGTCATACGCTCCTGACGTCTCTGATGCTGTTGGATAAGGAAGACCGTAAAACGCAAGATTCTTTCGCCTTCAGTGGTTCTCTGCATCGTAAGCGCAGGCATTCAGACTGTGAACACGCCGCGCTCTTTGCTCGTATAGCATGAAGCCACACACCTACGTGAATAGCAGCCATTCGAGCCACTTCGCAGCCGATCGAGTTAAGGTTTTACCGCCCGCCAGGTGCTATAGCGTTGACCACTTCTGCTTCACCTCAGAGGTAGACAGGTGATCATATGTCCAGGCGTCCCGTTTTCATAGAGACGTTAAAACTGCGCCGGTAATGTGCCGCTCGTTACGCCCACCCTACCGCACTTTTAAAGGCGTCGCCGGATGGTTTTGGTGGTTTGGATGCGCGCACGGTCAAGCATGGACACTAGTGGGTATGCGCGCACGGACGCTATTGGGGAGCCCGTGAGTAGCCGTAAATTCATACCTTTTCGAAAATTTGCAAGTGAATTAAAATTTTTATCTTTATTACACCTTATCCACCGAAATCTTGGGGAACAGCCACACAACCAGATGAGAAAGGCCATTGCACGATCGCCGGCTACAGTGGTATTAGAAATTTAATTGACGTAGAGGAAATGCAATGTGCACCTCTGTTTCCCCTCCGGTGAGCGCCGTATGTACAACATTCATTAGAACTCATAGGTGGCATGAGATGAAGCGCTGTTGCAGTGTTTTAGCGGCACTTACTGAGCTTTTGCTAAAAAAAAGCTTCCGCAGAATATTTCTTCAATTTTTTGTTGAAAACCCCTATTCTCGATGAATTTCGAAAATTTCAATGAAAAAATACACACTAACTTCGGAAATTACTGCGTCTCCTCTTTAAAGGGTTAGGCATTTCGCCAGGCTGCATGCCATTCCCCAATCTATTTAATGGAGCTTTTATTAATGTTATTACGGTGTTCAATAAACAATATCTTGACGTACATTAACAAGTGTAAATGGCCATTCGTAAGAACATTCCTGTTATGACCAGGTGATATGACTCGGTGATGACGAAACAATATTTACAAAGAAGCAACACAAAAGTAGAATCAGTGGTCAAACAGGAGGCGAGTGCAAACAACGCAAATGTGTATTGCATCCGCATCCCGGTGCACTTCCGTTCGCGATCGAAGTCCGCAGGCACTCCGGTCTGGAGCAGACGACGATCGCAGTCCACGTAGCGCTACCTTGCTTCACGCGCGCATCAGAGCTCCGCAAGCAGCAGCGTTATCATCAAGACCTTGCCCGTCATAACCACGAGGCGGCGCCGAAAATTGCCTCCTCATATCTCAAAGCGAAAGCGACGGGCGGCAACTGCCGCCCCTGCGGCTTGCTCCGTCTCCTTGCCGGAGGACTCGTAACGACCCGGAGACTGTCAGCACACCATAACTCTTCAGAGGCGCCGGTCGATCGGTGGCGAGGGAGGGCGGCAACAACTCGTTACGCGCGCTCCTCTTCTACGAGGAGCAGGAAGATAAAAAAAACAACAAGAGATGCGACAGTGTTGTACATCATGGATTCTCAGCGATGCGTCGCCTACGTATACACCAGTCTTCGTGTACACACCTATACCTTTCGCTGCCCCGTGGCATGCCCAGCAGAAATAGTAGTAGCGCCACGTAATCACCTGCTTAGTTCCCTGAACCTGTAAATACGGTGTTGCAACTGCCAAAAAGCTTTTTCGTAGCTCATTCTACTATAAGAAAAAATATTCAATAACTCAAATAATAGCGATCACTAGAAGAGCCACCTGTTTTCTGGCATGAGATTAAAGTCTAGACAAGTTTCCAAAAACCAGTACGTGAAGCCACATAGCTGTTATGCCTCTGTTCCTCGGTGAAACACTGCGAAACCTACAGCGCACGCCTGCTCCTGCAGCAGCAGCAGCAGCAGCAGCAGAAGGTAGTGGGAGCAACGAAGTGGGTACTGGAGGTGGAGGCGACGCCTTGTGCTATGCACCATTTTACTTGAAGTTTTTAGCCTTCAATACTTGCAGAGCAGAGTGGCTTCTTTCTTGAATGCAAGCTTTCTTATTTTCCCTATTCCTAGTCTCGTTGATGATTGCTCTTCTTCCTCAATAGCCTGTGTCTTTGCGCATGCTACACTGAAGCGATTGATTGCAGAATCTGGGGCCGTATAACGTAAAACTATTCCAATATGTTTTTTATTCCAATCTCCTGACGTCAAATTTGCGCAACCGCCGACGCATCGGGCGATCACCCGCAGGGTTGTCTGAATAAACCAATGAAATGCTCCCCTCGTTCATAGGAGGTTACTTTTGTTTGCTTGAAAAACGAATAACATTGCTTGCATTGAGCGGCTTGTCTTATCTAATTGGCTCACAAGAGGCGAGGAGCATGCTCAAGTGGAGAGGGATTCGATGGGGCCGTGCCACTGCACTGAATCTCGATAACCGGAAGAGAAAAGTGGTGCCGTCGTCTGCGATTCGTCCGCTTTCTCTTACTTAGATTGCGGTGGTTCGTCGACAGTCGCGGCGGCATGCAACGGAAGCTTAAGGATGACGCTAAAACGGATCCTCAGCAAGGAAGAATTGGCAGAACGAGGTCGTAAGCGTGCCAAAATTTCTCGAAAACGTTACACGGCCACGCAAAAAGATTTATTACATGCAAATAAACCCATGCTCTCTGGCAGGGGCGAGTAGTCAGTGCCGCAGCCATCGGCGGCAGCCATCTTTTATTCCTTACGGAACGGTACAGCCAGCGGTTATTCAGAAAAAAAATTCAGTTTTGTTCGGCACATTAATGCATCTTAGACCCGTACGCGACACTTTGACGCGGTAAGTTTTTGCGGTTTTGCGATGTCACGTGAGAGGCAGGCGAAGTGGGTGCAGCCCGAAAACTTTTGAGCAATAACCGAGAGCTAATGGCAAAAAGGCGTCGAATCAGAAATAAATATTTTTGTTTTGTTGGGTCAAATTATGCATAATCAGTGTGTACACGTCATACCAGATGGGGATCTATCGCAGTTTTCGTGACGTCGCGTGACAAACAGGTGAAGGGGTGTGGTCCAAAAAAGTTTTTGACCGATCGCAGTGGGCTGATTGCAGAATTGGAAAAGTTTGGAATAGTTTTACGTTATAGCGCCCCTGGTTTTGCTGCCCCACTTGGTTGTGGTCGCCCTGTTACGACTCTCGGATGTGGGGGCGTGGTCAGTTGTGTTGGAAAGCAGTCTCTCGAGGTAAGCATTTGCTCCTGCAGTCTGCACAGTTACATAGACCCCCAGTAGACACGCACCGTAACTGGTGCTCCCAGTTCGTTCTTTCCTGCTGCAGCCATGGACGAATTGTGCTTGTGGCCTTCCTCGGCCGTGGCTTCCTCAGAAGGGAGACAAGTATATGTTCTTACATGGTTCAAAGTGTATGAAGTTGATGGCCACATGGGTGAAAATGCCCACAAAAGTGGTTGCCGAAGGTGATGCCCACGGAACCGATTTGTCCATATTGAGACAAAGTGGGGCACCAAGTGCGAGCCACACGTTAGTGGCCCCCAAAAGAAAAGAAACGCGCAGGTTTCAAAGGCGTTAACGCTAAAATACCGGGTGTCCATGTGGTTGTGTTGGCTGCGGCAGAATATGCCGGCGTCACCTGATTGCTTCGCAATGGAAGTTGCTCGTCTTGAACAGCAACTGTCAGTTCAAACATGTGCGACGCTCGGTCCAATCTGTTCGTACTGATGGTTGTCGCTCGTTACCAGAGCACCCCGTGCGACGAATGCAAGCATTATGCCTGTAAGTAGGTGGCTGAATGTATCCTAAGAGACCCTTGTTCAAATACATGTTCACTGTTCCCATATGGTTCGTAGCCAATGTGTAATGCATTGTCTGAACCTCACGCGGTGATTTATTGCTGTTTAGTTTCGCTGTTATCTCACTTGGTTACGGCTGCCGTGTTATGTTTTTCGAATATGGCGGCCTGGTCAGTTGCATTGGGAAGCAGTCTCTCGAAGTAAGCATTCGCTCCTGCAGTCTGCACAGCGACATAGACTCCCAATTGACACACACCATGATTCGTGCTCCCCATTTGCCCATTCCTGATGAAGCCATGGGCAAATTGTGCCTCTGGCTATTCTCGGCCGCGATTAGGCATGAACGGAGACCAGCATACGTGCTTACATGGTTCGAAGTGTATGAAGTTGATTGCCGTATGGCTGGAAAGGCCGCAAAAATGGCTGCTGAAGGTGATGTCCACGCAAGCGACTTGCCCATATTGAGACAAAATAGGACACCAAGTGTGAGCCACACATTAGTGGCCCCCGAAAGAAAAGAAACGTACAGGTTGGAAAGTAGTTAACGCTAAGATGCCGGGTAGTCCATGTCGCTGTGTTGGCTGCGGCAGCAGATGCCTGTGTCACCCGATTGCTTCGCAATGCAAGTTGCTCTCTTTAACGGCGACTGCCACTGCAAACAGGCGGGACACTCTGTCCAATCTGCTTGCGCTGCTGGTTGTCGCTCGTTACAAGACCGCCATGTGCGACGACGGTGAGAATTTTACGAGCTCGCGTCAATGATTCCAGCGTATCTCGACATGCAAATTTTATTTCTGCTGTTGCACGAGAATGTAAACTGCTTGTCTTCTGCCAATAAAGTCGCACGTTCTGTTCACTCACTTCTGGCTTGCTTGTATGGGCTTCAGTAGAGGCTCTTTGGTCTCCTGGCCATTAAAACGCACCAGCTAGACTCTAAAAACAAACAGATCCATATTTCACTCTTTTCGAGAGATCGACCCTCTTTGAGAGAGAATAGGGCAAGTCCTCTTGACAGTTTTGTTACTCCACCGCAAAGCAGTGCTAGGGCTCTTCCGCAGAATGCTAATACTCTCCCCAAAGGGAGTGCTAGTACTCTTTCACGGAGTGCTAATGCTCTCCCCACAGGGGTAATAGTACTCCTCCAGACCGAGTGCTTCTACTCCTCCAAGCCGAGTGTTTCTACTACCCCAAACAGAGTGCGTGTACTACTTCAGAACAGTGTTAGTACTCTTCCCAATAGTATGAAAGCACGATGTAGATCCATGGTCACGTTTGAATGGATTCGTAACACTTACCTGTGGCAAGTATTTGATTCCTTCATAAGCAGCGTCTGCACTCAAGCTTAGTGAATTGGATGTAATCAGTAGTCGCCGAGTTACTCAAATGGCACATTTTCTCGCTTAAAAGGTGAAAATCTTTATTGATCAGTCACAAGACAAACTGAATAATAATTTGTGAACCATACCGACAAACACATAAAATCAGATTACAATGATGCCCATGAAATTTAGAAGACATCTTGTAATAATACATAAGTATATTCTCTGAAGTTTCATCAGTATTACAGTGTATAAATATCTTTTCATTTCAATTGGCTCCTTCTTTTCAAAAATAAAGTATACAATTGAAAGTTAAGCATAGAAGAAACATGTGCAAACTCATAAAGTATTGACACTGTGTGAGAGATAGAGCATGAAACCTTTATTTGAAGCAGCCACTTGTCAGTCGAGGTGGGAGGGTCCCTTATTCCAGGAACCCTCTCGCTTGGATCGCCCTCCCGGCCCGGGCGACGAGTTTGCGCTGATCGACCAGGTCAGGCTTGGAGATCGCAGCCTCCCACGTTTCAGCGAGGAGGTTTGGGTCTGCGTCTGTTGGGGCTACTAGGTGTGCCGCTGTGATGGTTTCTCGGGTTTTCTTGCATTGCAGTAGGATCGAAGAGAAATATACGCCACATTACTGGCCAGCAAACTCATTTCTGGCACAAAACGCGTGCACTTACATGGGAAAGGTTTCCAGATGACCTGCTATGCATGTGGCTGGTAATGTAGATAAATTCGGCAAGAAACTTCTTTTGTGTGCAATATTCTAAGACCGCAGCTCATTTGATGACGTCCTGTACAGCACATGGATGTTCCTGACTGAGAGCACAGTGCATTTAGGAATGTGTTGTATATTCTCTTTGCTGGCTTTGCTTATGTTTTACGTAAAGTTATTCATGTATGGACTGCGCCCCATTGTTTCGAAGTGTGTCTTGTCGTGGTTCTGCAGCAATATCCTGCCCGGTCTCAAACCGGTACAGAGGCGTATTCGGTTGGCCTCCTCACGAAAATAGTTTCCTGGTGCTGTTGTAATTAATCCATTACACTTTTTCACAAATAAATAAGTTTAAATTTACTATATTATCTAGTGTGTAGCAAATGAGAATGAAACTGCAAGGAGCATTGGCATTAAAATCTTGCGCATCAAGTTTCTTGTCACATATGGCATCTTTTCATTCCCATTACGGTAAGAATGCTATACTTATGAGGAGCAGCTTGCATTATTACATGATCAATTATTGTGACTCGCTAAATACGCAATCTAACTGAAGTATAGCATGGCTTCAGATGTGAACCTAAAGCAGATGTGATGAATATGATGCATCAAAGGTGACATGAGCATAAGTACAGGCAGGGAAGTGCACGAAAAAGACAAACAAAGAAGCAAAACAAACTGACACTAGCATCATCCCGTTTCATATATTCCTTCCATGCACGTGGATTTTGCATGCGACTATGCATATACTTGCACAATGAACCAACTACCTGAAATCAAAACTTTTTTCCAACTGAAGTGGTTGAGATGCGCTCAAGTAAGAAAAATTATCGCACTTACACAATCTTCGACTCAAAACAAGTACATATGTGTCTAGGAAGATTAATACATCACCTCACTGTGCACTCTATTTTAAGTGCAAAAGAATTATGTCTACAGAAGCCATGAAACTAAGGGGCTTTTGCTTAACACCATATGTTCACATCCGCCTATTGATTAGCAAGTTTTCTACTCAGATGCTCTCAGTTTTTTGCATTGAACGCATCCCTATCACCACTAGCATACTTAGTTGGCAAATAGGTTGAAGAAACCACAATTTTACATTTTTAAAATAATTTTCAATTCCAAGTGACTCTCTGGCTTCTGAGACGCAAGGTGTTGACCACTGTGTACACAGTTCAAGACTTTAATTGCTCCTTGCTTTCGCTTGGGGAGCCACAAGCAGTTCTAATGAATTGGTTTCATGAGCATGCACGTAAACCATAATGACTTCTTAAACATGGGATTCTCATCCCTCAATGCTTCCCCTTTCTGGAACCTAAACGGAAGCCATACTTCTAAAATATCGTGTAAAACGAGATAAAAGGGTAGGCATGCAAATCTATCTGCTTCATGTCGGCATTTAAAATACAGAATCACAGTAGTTTATATTTCCACCGCTGCATTCACATGCTGTTAAATGTAAGCTGTTAAATGTACGTAAGCACCTAAGCAAGCATGAGTTGTTGCTTATTAGAGTGAACGCAAGTACCGTCCTCATTGCAAGTATGCATCATGTCCCTAAGCAAATATGCAATTTCATTGTACAACTATATTTTATCACGTGGATATATCTGTTGAGAGGGCAATGGCACTTACTACTATGTCTTTGTCTCCAGAGAGCATACTTGATTTTCACTTTCCCATCAGAGACATTACATAAATATACCATGTTAAGATGACTGCCGAGAGCCCGTGAGAATTTTCATCTCGGTGGGACATACTCTATTTTGATTTTGTTGAGATTTAGTCAAATGGTACATCCAATACACCCACACTGTAGTTTTCTTGACCAAATTGCATGGTAATGTATTTTGATTCTTTGGCGTGCCCTTCTCTGCACTGTGTGAAGTCGCGCTGGGCTGGCTCTTTGACATTGTTGTGTTCTTGCAGCTGCCTTCTTGCGTTATATAAAGCGGGTTCCAGAAAAATATCATGCGCAAAAGTCAACACGAGCACATCGTGTAAACAACATCAAGATCGTCGAGGTCATGGCGCTAAAAAAAAGTTTTAGCTCTTAGTCTTCCTACTGAAATGCATGCGAAACATAAATGACTGCAACACTCAACTGCTAAACTAACTTCAATTTTTAGATTTAAACAAAAAAGAAATAACGGACAGTTCATCCTCGCTCGGCACCAATGTTAAAATACAGCTGCTAATCAATTGAATATTGGTCATTGTCAGATGTAATAGGTCTGTCATTAGTCTGATGTGTCGCAAACACCCCTTGAAACACATCCTAAGCACGTGCCCAGTGTGCCCCCCGCACCATCTCTGGTTGTGCCACTGGTCAAGCCATAAATTGAGGATTATATCTGCAAACATTATGCTCAATGGGGATGAAAATATGGTCCTCCAGTTCTATGGATATGACTGGACGTGCCCATAATAAAGGGCAACAAGGCTTCTTATTGCAAGCTTACCCACATTTCAAGAACAAGAAAGTTCCCTGCGGCCTGCATCTAAGCTTACTAAAAGGCATGAACTTGTTTTCATTTATGAGGTGCGCAATGGAGTTCATTTTGACAGACTTGACAACTGCTACAGTTTGAAATCTAGCATTTTATGTTCTTGAAGGCATGTGAAAGTTGCAGTTAGACAGCAGTTATTAATTTCTTAGACAACTCTATTTTTGTGTACGACAGATGACTGGAAACCCAGAATTAAAAGAACATTTTAATTTGATGCTTTATTTCTCTACTAGATATAGTAAAGTGATAAACACATTTTGATGTGCCATGCAATAGCAAGATGCACACATTACTCTTGTAACCCCCAGCGGAAGGGTGATTTAGCTGTTAATATGACATAACTCTGAAACGCCAACTCATATTAGCAAATGCACAGGCATGTCCAAAACAATAAGCCTATGCAAAAGCCGCTGCAGTTGTAATTACACACAGCAGCCGTTATATTCGATGCCGATGCATAACTTGCTTCTTCAACATTCACCGAGCTTGTAGACATAAGCAGCCTTTCAGATTCGCACCGTGCTCGAAAACCGCAACAGGCGACATAAAATCAGACATATAATCACACCATTTCAATACATGAGCAATAACAGCTCAGTGCTAGTGCTAAACACCATGAGAGCGAATTAGTGTGCAACGGCGAGGAGTGACGGCTTCGAGCGACAAAACGCGCCATCGCTTGAATAGATCGCTCGGTTCTGGAAATGTAGAAATTGTTGCTCTTCTCCCGGAAGTGCTATGAGCGACTAGCCAATAGCACGAAACCGGAACAGGATGTACATCGCTCAAATACTGCCGATTATCGCGCGAAACGAGCGAACGATTGAATTTTTACACGTGCAAGGATAACAACCGACTGCAAGACCTTCAGGAATATTTTATGCTACTTTTTACAGTAAGATACATCAACTTAAATTACTAAAGCACGCGTCACGCTAGTTTCGACGCGTGTTTGCAGCCCTCATACCGGCAACACCGGGGAGGCGTCGCTCAATATCGTCGATCGGCCGGAGTACGACTTGAAGGCGACGAGCGAACGCGACAGCCATTTCTATCGCATCGCTTGTAGCTGTCGCGCGCGAGATCGCTTATATGGGGTTTATACGGTATTTCGCATAAAACATGGTTTTCTCATGCGTTTTCAGTAAGTTCAAGATAATGCGCCCAGTTGGCCTCTTACAGCATGCAGCTGAATGCCTGCGGCAAAGTTTCTAACTAGTACTGGTGCTGCACGTAACTTCAGTGGTCGCATATTACTCATGGGCGAGACACCGTGAAGCACGCGGCTTATTTAGAAAGAAAGCACGCCACCAGCAAGATGACGCCTTCTGGAATGTGACTCCTTATTTCAACAGCCTTCAGTACACAGCAGACTGCCAAACTGAATAAATTCAAACACACAAAACGCACGCTAAGCACGCTACGCGTAAACTCGGAATCATGCCCTGGTGAACAAACCATTTTAGGCGTCCTCTCGTCACGCGTCTTATTGAACATACCATGGTTCTGACAGCGTTTCCGATTTTCAAAGATCTTACGGACAGCGGCAAGTGATAAAATCACATGCAGTTATCGCGACGACTGGCTTTTGCTATTGACATCGAGAGACACAGCGCGCAATGCCTAGGCCGTTGTCAATCGCGTCGGCTAAGCGCCGCGACGACTTCCTGGCGAAAGCATGTCATACACGCAGAATGTGCACCTAAGTTATAATTCACTTAAAGTGTAGGATTCGTTGTTATATCCAACGAATGACGAATGAGTGTCGTGTTTTCGCGGCGACACGAGATGCGATCGCCCTTGGATGGCCTTCGTTGCTGCTCGCTGGACGGATCACCTTTCTCCAGTGCTGTGTTGTTCCGCGACGTTGAGCGCGCGCGCGGTGGAGCAACTCCGTGTGAAAAAGTAGAGCGCTGACTACGCGTTCCTTTGAATTGTGGCTGCCTGTTCTCTTAGAAGCAGAACGGTGTGTTCTTTGCTCAGTCTGCGTGACTGATACATCGCCATGTTCGGGGCCAGCCTCTACAGTTGAAGCAGAAGACTACGCTACGTTTTGTTCTCCATTGCCGCAAGAGTAGAACGGAAATTCTACTTCCCCTCTGAAGGGGAGAGTGAAAAGAGCATTTGACATTCCCCTTGGTGACGGAGTGAAAAATTCATTTTACTCCACTCGACATTTCGAGAGAGTGAAAAAACGCTTTGAAGAGTAAATAGGCCGCGTCCCTCCTGCAAAACCCTCTCTAGTTTTTAGAGTGTACGCCGCAGCCAAGGCATTGAAGCATGCCGCATAGCCGGCAGGGCAAGCACGGCGCGTACCAGCGTACGCTACCGATGAAAAACGGCCATATTGGATTGTGCTCTAAAAACGCATTTCCGCTTGCTGGTTGAGCAGTGAAATCTGGCGTCCACCTAAGCAAGTTTCATGCGCTGCCGCTGCTACCACTGCGGAAGGCGCAGTTTCGATTCGTTAAAGTTGGTTCTTTATTCTATGGAACAGCAACGACGGCCATCCAAGGGAGATCGTGTGTAAGCCATCTCGTGTCGCCGCGAAAGCACGACAGGCTTTCGTCATTCGTTGGATATAACAACAAATCCTCCACGCTAAGTGAATGCTAACTTAGGTCACATTCTACGTATTGTTAGGATTGGGGGGGGGGGCTCAATCCCATCGCTCGTAATCAGTTGTCAAAATTGGACTTGGGCATGAATTAGATGGTAGCTGGCCCATGCCGTCGTCCAACTTATCCACGCTGAGGACGTTGTTGAAGGGTAGGACTGATTCTGATGGAGAACGAGGAACATGGGTTTATTTACAGTATCTACATGCAGTTCATCAGTCTAGCATGACTGCGAGAGAAAGTACCTCAGTCTAACATGACTGCGAGAGAAAGTTCCTCAGTCTAACATGACTGCGACAGAAAGTTCCCTGAGCAGCCGCAGAACAGCGGTTTATAAACACTCGGTCCTCCCTCGATCCCAAGGTAAGGGAAACGGCCGTCGAGTCATCGTAAACAAGTCACCCCTCTGCGGGACGGCTTACACACACACATTCACACACACACTTCTTTGCGCGAGGTTCACGGTCCGGAGTCGACGTCAGACGGACTTCGTAGAACTCGGGGCTTACGTCAGGAAAGGCGCCTTTTATTCCCCAAGCTGACGCCCGTAGCGGGCCGCCATGTGCCCATTGTCTTGCCTCTTTAACGGCGCGTGGGAAGGAGCCTCGAACTACGTTACCTCGGGGACTCCCTCGTTCACAGCACAGCAGATTGGCGGTGGCGGGTTCAGGCACAAAGCCTGCTTCAACGCAGTCATCTTGGCTCCAGCGACAGAGAGTTGAGGACACACGTATTGTCCTTCACACACAGTCGACTTAGTGACGCCGGTGCTAGAGGTTTGTGGTGGCGTTCCGGGAATGTTGCCGCCGCTGTCGCAACTTGCTGGCAAAACATGCACTTCAGCTGGCCGTTCTTAACAGTATATCACATGATATCGCCAGGATGTCGTCGCAGCGCTTAACCGACGCGATTGACAAGGGAATAGGCAAGTGCGCTGTGTCTCTCGATGTCTCGAAAAAGCCAGTCGTCGCGATAACTGCATGTGATTTTATCACTTGCCGCTATCCCTAAGAGCTTTGAAAATCGCAAGCGCTACAGAACCACGGTATGTTGAATAAGACGTGAGGCGAGAGGACGCTTAAAATGGTTTGCTCCCCCAGCCCATGATTCCAAGCCTACGCGGAGCGTGCTTAGCGTGCATTTTATGTGTTTGAATTTATTTATGTGTTTAAATTTACTTTATACGGAACATGAAGGCGACGGCGACTGCAGGAATGCGCCTGGAGTGTCCGTATAATTGGTGTCGCAATAATGTAATAAGAATATCCGGCAACTGAAGCGTCCCGTGGCCCATTACTTTCCGCAAAATAAGAAGTGACAAAATCAAACTTTCCCCATGCGACAATTCGCTGCGCCGCAACAATGTTTTTTTCTTTTGTGCTGCGTGGCGCACCGAAATGAAATAGCGGAAAGGAAAGCATTAAGACTACAATCGAATGCCTTCTTTGGGCACCTAGTGGGGCTACCGAAGGAATATCGAAGAAAACGTGAGACGCTTGGTCCACAGAGAACCATATTCCTGTTGATGGGTATCCTACACCGGCGAGACAAGGCTTTCTGGAGAGTTTGCGCTCAAGCGAACGCGTTGCAACACATCGAGTCCCCACAGTGATGGCGGCGAGAGACCATTGTTTCTTTTTCTCGCCTGCTAGCCAGAAGGAGTCCAAAACTCTGGCAGGTCAAAATGCACTCGGCCAGAGAAAAACGAACGCGCACCGCGCGTTGGCCGGGGCAACACGAGAAAAACGCATGCGCTCTGGCTGGCTCTGGCAGCCCACGGGTAGGAGAACAAGAAAACTGAAGAAACTCAATGTGCGCTCGCCATTAAAAGCCAAAGTAAAAAAACAAAGAACGTAGTTGCCTTTGCTGTGCCTTGACATGGTTCCTTTGGCGCAGGTGAAAAAAAAAGCATGACGGCAGAAATAAACCACCGCACTGCTTCGTCTCATCGGAACTCGCTGTGTCCTTTGTCAACTTGTCTGATAGTGTGTGGATTTGGCTTGTCTCGTATCGTCCGATGTACGACTTTAGAAAAGGCAATGCAACTTTGGGCGTCAAATGTTTATAACAGCATTAAACCCACAAACTTCTGGAAATGAAAATCTAAAGCACTGCTTTGGAAATGTCAATGCACCTTTCGCATCAAAACTTTTTGAGAACATTATGCCCAGAAAGTTTCAGAATTGAAATCCAAGCGCTCCCTAGATACCACGGCCTTTGCGAGATGCCGCGACCAGTGCGCTCGCCATCAAAACACCTTTCAGACTTTGTGCTCCGATGGGGCTCCTTGCGTTACGATTAGCGACTCCCGGTGCAGGGGCGTTGCCGCGAAATCCAGCGCGAGTTCGCAATGTTCATGCTAAAATTTTTTTCGAGCGTCAAAAGGACATTCTAGACAAAATCAAGCATGATTTTCGGAACCGGGAGTTGTTTTGGTCAGCGGTGCATGACAGCACGAAAAAATTTCGGGGGGGGGGGTGGGGGAGGAGGGCTGAAGCAAAATAAGCCCCCCCCCTGGCTACGTCCCTGAAGAGGTTCGGTCTACTCTTGAAAAGCGAGTGAAATATAGGGCAAGCAGATACTCCCTCAGAGAGAGTGCCCGGAACTCTCTTTGTTTTTAGACTGCACGACTTCACAATAAATCGCAAGACACCAGATTTCACTGGGCCAATTGAGATTTTTATGCGCGTGACCGTTTTCTAGAACACTTAAAAAATGGCGGAACTCATCTCACGATTACTGTCGACGATAATGCCATCAACATTCTAGCAATGCAGCGACGCGCCGTATTTCTGCTTTCGCGTTTAAGATAGAATAGGATAGGAATACCTTTAATAAAACGCCGGCAACCGATGGTTTGACGCGTCGTGACGTTGGCCAAGCGTCGATCCGGGGCTATGCTCTACTCTGCACTACCCCAGTTCGGCCCATTTGTGGCGGGTCGTGAGGCTCGTGCTTTTCGAGGGCACCCCAGGCCTGCTGGACGGCCCTTGACTGTACACTGCAATTATGTGCCATTGATCCGCTGGACCCACTGCACAAACACCACACAAATCACTCGGATAGAGTTCTGGGTGAAGCATGTGTTGCACTGCCGGGATGAGGAGTGGCCCAGTCTGTATCTGCCTTAGGATGACGGCCTCCTCCCGAGTGAGTGCCGGGTGGGGAGGCGGCATTGTCCGTCGAGCTAAGCGGTAGCGCTTTGTAACTTCGCCATAACTGGTCACTGAGTCCTTGGTTTCGAACCACCACACGGAACGGTCACTCTCGCGGGCGCGGAGCGTAAGCGCTCGCGCCGCCATATGGGCCGTCTCGTTGTGGTTCGGTGAGGATGCACACTCGCAGGAGTGCGCAGTGAACAACTTGATGCGGATGGTGCTGCCGCGGTCTTGGAGCTGGAGCTTGCCTCTGATGGCGGCCGCCGGAGCGCATACTCGCCCCTTGGCAAAGTTGCTCACGGCGTTCCTCGAGTCGCTGAGCAGGGTGCGACACTCGGCCTCGGAGATTGCCAGAGGGATGGCAACCACCTCTGTGTTTGTGGCGTCCGTGCACGTCACGCTCGCTGCCATTGTCTTGGTGCCGGTAGCCGCCGCAACGACCACTGCCGCGAAGCCTTCCAAGAGAATAAAAGCGCAGTGTGGCGACGATGGCTACTGATGACGCCAGAGTAGCGCGCGTCGTCTGGGAGGTCTGTCAGCGGCGGTTGTTGTGGAACGCGCCAACGCGTCACCCACGCGCTGCTTCTCGCTTTCTCCATCCTAGCGAGGTAGTCGCGCCACATTTCGATCTGTCTGCAACGTTCTGCAGATCTTCCGCGCTGGTCAATACATTGCGCAACGAAAACACGTATAGAGCTCCGGACAAGCCATTCCAAAGTGCAAAGAATGCGCGAACTGCTTTTGGTCTGGAGACTGTGAGCGATAGCACGTAACGGCGAAGGCTCAGAGAAGCAAGAGTGCGAAGTCGCGTCGCCGCTCTGAAACCTCTTCTCAGCGCAGCGATCAAAGCAGCTCGCCTCAACTTTGCTGCTGAACACCGCTGCCTGTACGAGGAGGGTGGAAGTATATGATTTTCATAGACTAGTCTACAATTTTGATCCACTGGGGTAGACAAAAGAATTTGTCGGACAAAAAGCACACGCTCCAGACAAACAGATTATCCAGGAGATGGACGCCAGTGAGCGCACGTCTGTGAAGGTGTCGCGGGTAGATACACGCAAGGGCATCGGTCCACTGGTAAGGATTGATGAGAGGTGTACTTGTGCTCTCTATTGTATCTTGCTGGAGCACCAGATGATTCTCTACGGGTAGAATGTAGCGCATACAGATGGGTATAATTCCTTCCAACAGGAATTGTATCCTGGTCGCACTGCAAAGGACGTGGCACGACTTTTCAACGAAGGAGGAGTCATACAACATCAATGGCATTGTCATTTCCGCCGGCAGCGAAACACCCGCTGACGTGGAAGGCGTCATCGAGGGCGACCAACGTCTAGTGCTCAACGGTGAAATTTGCGTCGCTATAGGGACTCTTCGACTGCACGCAGGGAAAGCGAAAGTGATGCGGCCAAACTTCACCCAGGAATTCAAGCACATCATCAAGGGCACGACGATCGCATGCATCGAAGGAAATTGGGCAAACTAGCATGCGCATCTCCTCTCGAATTCTGCCGCAACTACACCGACGAGCATAGTTTTCTCGAACCAGACGTCGACATAAATGCAGGTATCCCCCTGAGTAAAGAGCAACAGCTGAGAAGTCTTCTTCAACGATACAAAGGCTGCTTTTCGACGTCCTCGAGGATTCGACAACCACCAGTTGCAAAGCATCGCGTAATAAACAAAGAGTGCGCTCTACCACTCCGCCCGAGCCCGTATCAAGTTTCTACGCGAGAACGTGAAGCTATTAGGCAGCAAGTCGACGAAACGCTTCACGACGACATCATCCAGCCGTCGAAAAACCCGTGGGAGTCTCCGGTAGTCTTGGTGAAGAAAACAGGACAAAACCCCACGTTTCTCTGTCGATTATAGTCGACTGAACAAGATCACCAAGAAGCACGTATACCGCTTCCAATGGATAGATGCGCATTGGTTCGGCTCTGCAACGCTAAATGCTTCTCGACGATGGACCTCAAGTCTGGCTACTGGCAAGTAAGAGTCGACGAGAGAGATCGCTAAAAGACCGCCTTCACCACGCGAGACGGTCTCTATGAGTTCAAGGTTATGCCATTTGGACTGTGCTCGGCGCCTGCAACGTTCCAGCGCGTAATAGGCACAGTTTTAACAAGATTGAAGTAGCAGACCTGTCATGTTTACTTGGATGACGTCGTTTCCCTCTCCGGAAATTTCGACGATCACCTTTGGCGACTTGCGGCAGAACTAGACTAGGGCTCAATTTGAAGCCAGAAAAGCCCCAAAAGCCACAAAAGGACAACTGCCTACCACCCGCAGACGAATGGTTTTACGGAGTGCCTCCATAAGACCCTCGCCGACATGATAGCCATGTACGTCAATATCGAACACAAGACCACGGATGCCGTTCTACCCTACGCAAGTTTCGCTTACAGCACAACGGTGGAAGAAACAACACAGATGCCGCCGTTCAAGCTGGTTTACGGCAGGAACCCGACTACGACTCTCGACGCCATGCAGCCGCACGTCACCGACGAAGAGATTCTTCAAGCCGTCACCTTTGTGCATCGCGTCGAATCAAGAACCAGCACAGGACTACCAGCCAACCCTACAACCTTCGACGAAGCTACGTCGAGTACCAGCCCCGCGATCGTGTTTGGGTTTGTATCCCAATACGCCGAGGAGGACTTAGCGAGAAGCTTTTACGTCTGTATTTCGGACCCTACAAGATAATCCGAAGCAATGGCGCACTGGACTATCAGGTCGTACCAGACGGCATTTCGCTATCACAGCGGCGTCACTCACGTCCTGAAATAGTTCACACTGTTCGACTTAAGTCGTTCTACCAGCGCTAATGAACTTTGGGGCTTTGCGTAGCAGACCGTTGGAGTTTCTTTTTTGCACTGTTACTTTGGACTTTGTTTCTGTTATAAGTGATCTTTTGTGTTTTGCTCTCTCGTTATGTTTGTGGCATTGGGACGACGCTTTTTGAGAGGAAGGCATTGACACGTGGACTTGTTTATGTTTTTAGGGCGAACGCTTTTCACCGCCTAACCAAAGTTATCGCTTAGGGCTGGGAGCACCTGCATGTATCGGAAGCTTCTGGAATGTTATCGATGGTTGTTTCCGCTTTGGGCTGTCACATTGTGTAATCTGATGGCACGCTTGCGCGACGCGAATGGTGGGCGCTATAACGTAAAACTATTCCTAACTTCAGACTTTTCTATTGCATTTCTGCCGTCGGCCCTCCGCTATTGGTCCAAAACTTTTTTGTACAACCCCGACTTCACCTGTCTACCGCGCGACGTCACGAAAACTGGGATATGTACACATATCCAGCGTGTACACATCTGATATGATGTGTACACGCTGATTATGTATGATTTGGCCGAACAAATGGAAAATAGTTATTTCTGATTCGACGCCTTTTCGCCGTTAGCCCTTGGCTATGATAAAAAGTTTCGGCTGCACCCACTTCACCTGCCTGTCACCCGACGTCATAAAACCGCGGAAGCTCACCGCGTCAAAATGATGTGTACGCTTTAAAGATGCATTAATATGACGAACAAAACTGAATTTTCTTCTGAATAGCGGCAGGTTGCTCCGTTCCGAAAGGAATAAAAGATGGCTGCCTCCGACCGCTCACGCACTGGCTACTCGCACCTAACGGAGAGCATGCGTTTATTTTCGTACAATAAATCTTTTTGCGTGGCCGTGTAACGTTTTCGAGCACTTTCGGCACTTTTACGACCTTGTTCTGCCAACTCTTCTTTGCTGAGGATTCATTTTAGTGGCATTCTTAACCTTTCTTTGCATCAGCCAACTCAAGCTAAGTAAGGGAAAGCGGACGAATCGCAGACGCCGGCACCACCCTCTTCATCCGGTTATCGATTTTCAGCGTAGTGGCTCGGCCCCATCGAGTCCCTCTCCACTTGAGCGCGCTCCTCGCCTCTTGTCAGCCAATTAGATATGACTAGCCGCTCAGTGTAGGCCATGTTATTTGTTTTTCAAGCAAACAAAAGTGACATCCTGTGAACGAGGTGAGCCTTTGGTTGGTCTGTTCAGAAAACCCTGCGGATGACCACCCAATGCTTGCGTCGGCGGTTACGCAAATTGGACGTTAGCAAATTCGGAATAAAAATATATTGGAATAATTTTACGTTATAGGGACCGGTGTAGAACTTTCTGTAGGACCCGCGAGCACCAGCGATTTCTCTGGAATCTTCGATGGCTCGTATATAAAAGGTGACGCGTTTAACAGGCAGATTAGATTGCGACGATCGCCGACCGTTTTCGCCGCTATTGCAGTGTTTTGAGTGTAACTTGCTTTTGTTGGCACAAGTTCGCCCAATAATACTTAGTTTCATCATTGACAGTATTGCTAACGTGTTCTTTACCGTCACTACCACGTGACAATATAGACGACTTAATCTGTTTCTCGAAGGCAAATGGAGATCATGAAAGTCACGCTCGCATAGCTCTCAGTGCCCTCAGCTTCGGACATCTGAATGTAAGCTTGAAGAAAAGTGCATTCTTCGAAGACAAAGTAGTATTTATAAGCAGGGCTTTTGACGGCTACACCAAAAGCACAAAGCAGGAGTCCGTTGAAAGAATTTCCATGTTGGGGAAGCCTTACGACGTACAGTGGCGTGCAATATGACTTAAAACACCCTTGTTCGTGGTCGAAGGGGCTCCATGGGTACGCGGTAGCTCTGACAGGCGAAATAACGGCTTATAGAATACCAATAATTGAAGCTGTGTTTAGGTCTGGGACTTACCCAGTGTCTGCGCGGTCTTACAGTCTTGGACCCCCTTCGACCACGGGTACCGGTGTTGCAGGTCACATTGCACGTGGCTGTGCATTCCCTGTGTACATTCCTGGGCATCTCTGGACACTTTAGGGCCTTTATAAGTAACTACGCAGTAAAGACAAGATGCCTCATATGACTGATGCAGAAAGGCGTACCATTCCTGTGGAATGGCGAGTCTGAAGGCGTCTACCATGAACTAGTAAGGCTTATATCATCTGACCCTGTTCTCCGCATTCATCATTTCTCTCGACTATTTGTGCTAACATTGATGCATCATATTGCGCAACTAGGGCAGTGCTCTATCAGATGCTTTAAAACCGACCTGACCACCAAATACACTATGTAGTGGGACACTGCAGCTGTACATTTAAGGCTGCAGAAATTTACACCACCACCGAAGAAGAAACACAGGCCGTCTTGAAGCTGTTCATTATTTCCGGACATACCTAGAAGGAGCGAAATTAACACTTTTCACTGACCATCAGGCATTGACACACCTTGATATGGCCGAACCACGAGGGCGCATTGCAAGGTGGTTTAACTACCTGCAACAATTTGATTTCGTCGTTTCGCATAGCCCTAGTTTACTACTTACCGACGAAGATGCCTTATCCACATTGCTCGTCCCCGAAACGAGCAATCACGCGGAACCGATAAATTACGTGAAGCTATGGGAAGGCACACAAGAAATGAAAGTACATCGTGCCACTGACAATGGTTCTGAAGATCCTTCATCTTTACCATGATACTCCAAAATCAGGCGGACATTATGGACTTTGGCGCAGACACAGCAAGTTACTTAAGTGGCCACATATGGCCACATATGAATTAACACATTAGCAACAACGTACGAATATGATGTAATAGTTCTGCGGAAACCCGCACGGCGGAGGGAATTAATTATATTGAGGAAATCAAACGCGCACCCAACCGTATAAATTGCTACAAAGGAGACAATGGGTTTCCCTTGAAGCAATTGCTACGATTTGGTGGATGTCGGATAGTCTCTAAATCATGTAAGTACCTGTAACCCATGTCAATTAAACAAAATAAAGTTCACCCAGGCGACAGATATAATGGTAATCCCGCAGCATTCGCGCGTCCCCTTCGACGTTGTTCAATCAGAGTTTGCGGAGCTAATGAATGCGGGTGAAGGTTTCAGAAAAACGCAAACGTTTCTACTTTGCATAGACAAATGTGCCAGAGCGCTTGCGGCGAATGCAGGAAATTCATCCACGGCGTCATTCTTCTTGTTCAAGCCGAATGTGTTTAATATACGAAGATCGCAGTGCGTGACAACACACCTGCATTTCGAAGTGCCAAACTAGCGAAGTGTACTCGAAATCATGGCCTTACTCTCAAATTTTGCTCACCCTACCAGTCGACCGCAAACGATCGTGCGGAGGCGCCATTCGATATGTGAAGCCATGCATAAGTATGTACCCATAATTTGCAGGTGGTTGAAAATGCTACATAGGCGCTGCTGTGAGGCACCATGACCGTTCATGCAAAAGTGGCCTGGGGTGCAGCCCTCTCTTTTCCGCCTCAGGAGTCGCGCCGATCCTTCCTGCGGATCGCGAGCAGGGCATCCTGGGCAATTGCTTCAACTTACCGAAACAAAGAAAAGCGCTCAAGAGGAGGACATCTACAAACAACGCATCAAGCGAAACTTCCACAGAAGACACAACAAAGAAATGCCGCACATAGAGGTTGATGAAGTGTCTTAATAATGAAAGGCGTTGGGACTTCAAACGTGAAATTTCACTGACCCTTTCCTGTGGCAAAGATTGCATCACAGCTTGGCATATTGAAAACAATACTTTCGCAACAACTTGGCCACGTTCAAGTAGCATGCCTATCGCCCTTCATATTGGACACTGTGCGCGCCGTACCGTGGGGTAGTTCAGTGACAACAGGCAGCGACCGTCGTGGCACGAGTAGCCGGTGGGACCCGGATTGCATGCGCCATGCGCCCGACTGTTTACGCGAGGTTAAAATAGAAGACAGTTTGAGACCAGTTTAAAATACGACTAACGGGTGTTTTGACGACAGGAGTGACTTTGAGTTGTGGGCACAGGTTCGCCCTTAACCCTTTCACTGGCAAGATAAGAAATACCTGACCTAGAATGTATTATTGCTCTGTTTCTTCTTCCCATTCTTCAAATAGATACGAAATGAAATATGAAAAGGTTTCTCTGCCAATTAAGTGAGATACAGCGGGTCGAAAATATTTTTGATCGATGGGTTAAAGGCAAATGTTTCGTCGAAAACTGGTGTTTGCTACTGCCTTTGACAAGGTAAACGCGGGTTCTTGGGATGCACATCTATGGATAAAAAATAAAAGCTTTCTTAAACAACTTAAAATAACTTCGCGTTCACGATAATATGACCACCACGTTCGCTAACACAACGACAAGGTATTCGAGTTTTGTCACCAAATCATTTGCTACTACTCACGGTCGACATTTTTGTGAATACCACTGTTGATTGCGTACAGAAGTTAAATTAAATTGAAAGCCACAGATTAATATTTCGTTTTGTCTAGTGTTTGTAGATGTTTTTGTATGGTGAGCAATATTGTTGAGTTGCCAGTTAAAGGGTTAATAAATATCGTTGTTTTATTAACCTGTGTTCCTCAACGTCGCTACTATATGGTATCTGGGAGCCTCTGGTAAAGTTGGTTAACCGCCCTACCTTTTCTCCCTCGATTCTCTCTCTCTCTCTCCCTCTGGTAAAAAAGAGCGGGCCTCCATCGGAAATGTCGAGTACTACACCAGGAGGTGTGAACAAAGAGAGCCAGGGAGGGTGAAGCATGCTGCATTTGGGCCCTGAAAAACGAGGAATAGCCAAGGGTACGAAGAAAGAGGAGGACGAGGGCGGCAGCTTGGTTAAAATAAAATGGCGGTATACATGCCTCTGTGTTAAGCTGTGTGTTTCCTTTAATGGTGTTTATAAGAAACCCTACAAGTTTAACCGCTTTGAAGGATGTCCGTGTACCAACGGTATAACACAGTGGCGACTACGACCAACATCATTCCTGACACGTTCTTGACAAGTTCATTCCTGTCAACAGACATTGCTCGGTGGCACCATAGCTGGTCACGCTGTTTTCGCTAATCTGCTCACTCTGACCATGTGCATGGATGCTCGTCCGCGGAAGAGTCGGGGTCCTAATCACACAGTTTCGCCACATACGCATTCACCGTGACGTTGAATTTACGTGTGACTTGTACCGCAATTTTCTGGTCCTGCCATTTCCCGATGGCAATGCCTTCAGGTGGTTTTTCCATTCGTGATTAATCAAAGCGATGCTCTGCTGGAGCGTTGCTTCCGAGGTGCTGTTTACATTGAGAAGCAGCACACGCTTCGCGCGCGTACTATCGGTGTCATTGCTTTGCTCGTCGCGCGACGTTGTGATTAATTGAGGACTGCGCGCGTTCGTAGACTTGTACCGGCCAATGTGCAATGGAACTGCCGCTGCTTTTTAGAATGACTGCTATGATTGGCTTAGAATTCGGCTTGTGAAATGTGGGAAACGTTCCAACTCGCTTTCACTTGTCAAGGTTATTGTGCTTTACGAGAAAACGTCAGCCCTACAGACCCTTTCACGTCGTGAGCTGACACTGGCGACCAACACGCCGTGAAAAAGAGAAGGCCATTGACGCAACAACTTCACAAGCGGACAAAAGACTGCGCGAACACTAAGGCGCTAGTAAGTGGGCGCAGCGTCAGACAACTACGAAAATCATGCAACGAACAACGAGGTAGACGACCTGTTCTGTGGAGGGTTCCCCTCGTCCTTGGATATAAAACTTGTACGCCGATTACGTCGGATAGATGCAGGAGATTAGTTAAGGCTGCCCTGGCTCCCGTGATGACGGAGTCACCAATTCTTATGAAACGTGTAAATACAATCCTTCTCGTTTTGGGCAAGATGCCCGCCTTCGTCAGTGTCTCTTGCCTATTTGGTGAAGCTCACTTCACCTGGTTCAGATGTCCTGACGAACTCCTCATAGAAAGGAATCAACTTTGTTTACATACGCAGTGTTGCGCCCAGCAGCCCGATGCTCTACGCATTCGGCAATGGACGACCTAGTGACCCATGTTGAGAGCTCTTCTGCCTTACAGCAGCGACACAGAGGCAATTTCGGTAGATTGGCAGAGAAAGTTGAGCTTTAACATAAATCGTGATTCGAAGCTGTGTAATGAACACCGTCGAAGTTGACGGGGTGAAGTAGTGTCGTAATATTCATTGAGTCAATTCATGCGACAGGAACACCCGCATATGCTGCGTGCTTTAAGGCTTGAGTGTAACAACACGGCTTGGCTAATTATATTTTAATAGAGTGTTCTTATGTGACAACTGTGAGCTAGAATATAGGCACTTAAAAATCACATCGAAGACGGTTTCTAGTGTTTTTCTCAGTATTTACCTCGTTGATATAATTGTTACGGAAAGTATCTGTTGCCACCATACTAATGTCTTTGTTTTCAACTGATATATGCTATTTTTAGAATGCGAATCCTTCACGTAATGGATTATGACTACCCTGCATAGGAATACAAAGACCTAATCAAAATAGTAGTTTCTCTCTTAGCCTCCTATCGTAATCAACGCGGTTTTATTGTTTGAATTCAGAAACTATAATTCAAACGAAATATGCTATCCAGGTGATCTTCAGTAATAGAGAGGTGTACGACTCAAAAAACACACCATTTGTTATCTGCCGCACGAAGTAAGCTCAATGAACATTAAAATCATGCTTCATAATAATTGCGATATTACTTAAATAATCCACGAGAGTGCTCGTTCATTCGTAACACTTTATTGCGATGAACGTGGTGTTCAGGTCTTGAAGTGCACAATTATGCAATGATATAACCTTATAGGGCCAAGCAGCATTAATACTGATTTCTCGATTTTTTACACTTAAAGAATTATTAAATCGCAGAACAGAGGATCTGCAGAATCATATTGTTGTCTGGAAGGCTCCTAGTGCTAAAGGCCGCATACATTGTTCAAATGTTAGAATTCTGTACACATGAAAAAAAGGTTAAGTATAGGCACCGAAATCAGAGTCTTTCTACGGGTTGGTTCCACTTGCTTTATTGTGCGAACATTCACCTGATGTAGAGGGCGCAGGATATTGCAATCCGGAATGAGTTAGGATAATCAAAAAGGTAAACGAAATATGTCGTTATGTCTCCGAAGGTCAAATATGAACATTTGATGGAGCCCTGCAGCTTCACTGCGTAGACCTGATTTCTTCTATGTAAAAGTGACAAAATACGCGTGCAAGCGACCTCTCATGGATGATGATGCCGACTGAGGAAAGTAGCACGGCAAGTGACATGCAGCATTGGCACTTAGCTAGTTAACCATCGAGTTTTCTGTTTTAGACAAAACGATTGCGTGTCATTTTTCGCTGTTCATTCCGCTCATTTCACAACGCATTAAGCACAACCACAGCTTGCTACTAATAGTATTGTCAACTATACGGAGCCCGCAGATCCTTGTAATATCATAGATGCCCTCGTGTGCTTTGCTCCGTCTCGTGTCACGTCTCCGGAAAATGACAGGTTCCTGTGAGTATTGCTGCCTGTAGAGAGTAGAAAAAAACAAGCATGACATGACACAACAAGCACGGAAGTGCTACGTCACGAACACAAATGAAAAAAAAAACGCGTCGCGAGTGCACAAACGCCATCAAACTGCAAGTGTGTGCAAATGTAAATGGCCAATAACGAAAAAACAACAAATTGTTTCACAGATGCAGTGAAAATAACTGCACGATCATAAAACCATCAGCCCGCTGGTTAATACTGCTAAACACAATTTGCAGGGGTCGTACCGTGAAAGCAGATTGTTGAATTTCATGATACCACAAAACATTATGGGCAAAGCAGTGTTAAAACTCGTAACACTTACTGTCGTTAGCTGCGTGCATAGATGACCTGGAAATTGATTTGGTTGGTTGGTTATTGGGGTTTAGTGGCACAAGGGCAACTAAGGCCACGCTGCACCAGTCACAAGACAAAAGGAAACGCAAGGTTAGAGGGAAATTGATCTAGTGCAAAGATAACACAAGAGCAAATTACTGCCTCACTCTTCCTTTTCTTTTTTTTTTCTGCTGCTGCTGCAAAATTCCTGCAAGCCAAATTTTTCTGGAAGTGCATAAATAATGGAGACAGCAATCACACCAGCTTGCCATGATTAGACGCCGCTTTTAGTGCAAATTTATGCTTGTGTCAGAGTTTAAAGGCGCATTGTAGAGAAATGATTATTGAGTAAATCGCAGAACCACCTCTCAAAACCAAAAGCCTCTAGTAGCGCCGTCGTCTTCCATGTCTTTCAGCTTCAATTGGACACCTCTCTGTGCCACGCTCGGACTCTTCGAGCCGCGTACTCTCGAGAATAAATCAAAGGCCTCTGATGACTAGACTAGGCGGTCGTCTATGAATGTGCCTCGCCTATGACACTTCGCTGGCCAATAGGACCTGACATAGACCTTTACAGCGTGGCGACCTCGAGGCGGTAGGTTTGGAAACCACATTCAACAGCGACTGAGTTTGCCGTTTTGGCTGTCCAAGGGTTGTCACCACTAACCGTGGACGCCAATTCAAATTTGACATTGCGCTGACAAGCCTTCTTGGTGTCCGCCTTAGCCACAGTCCTGCCTGAGCAGGACTGTAAATCAGGCCTGAGCGACCGCGTCGTCAGCTCAAGGCTGCCCCATCGTCCGTGGTGCCGCTGCCTGCTGGGTCAACTAGCTTCCCGTCCTCCTTGCCGGCACCCGTTTTGCATTTAATCGTTGCAACGTCGAGCTTTTTCACAGGTGACGCACCCCCAGTGTCAGGTTTTTCTCTCGCTTATTGTAAAACGAACAGAGCCATTTATTTTGGCTTCTGCAAAAAAAAAGAAATGATACGCCTAATGGTAAATGTTGTTCTTGTGTGGTCCTCACAATCGTATCTGACGACAGAAATTTAAAAAGGAAAATGGAGGGACAGAAACGTGGAGACGTACCAGTACGTAGGTGACGCTGATAGGCTTAAAGAAGACCACACATGCAAGGAAGCTGAGATGATTTACGGCACGACTCTGCGGTCACAGGGTGAATTTTTCGCTCCGCTGCTTTCATCACTGTCTAATGCTCAGGAGTGTGTTGAGCAAATAAGAGTGCTTTTTACCGCCTACGCGAAGCCTTCCAGAAGCCTTCTATGTAACACATCTTTTTGAGTCAGAAACTAACCTTGTCGACCCACGCCAGTGTGTTTCGGGAAGACATTAGACTGACCGTTGCTCCACAATACGACGACCCTTTTCAACTTCTCTACCGAGCTGTGAAGACGCTGATAATCCGCGCTAATATTCGTGACAAACTTGTTGCGTTTAATCACGTCAAGCCCACGTTTACATCAAACACTGTCGTGTCATCAACGCCACCTTATATTTTTGCCCCTATTTCAACCATCTTCCTAAGATAATCTGTTTTGCGACATTAGCTTTTGACTCCAGTGCTGCCTACGGAAGAGAGAACCCTCTGGCGGCACCGTGGTCTCCTGTGAGCCCCACTTAGACGCGTTTCTGAGCTTTTCTCGGGTATATTGAGCAACACGCTCTCCTGAATAAATCAATGGACTCTGCTTCGTGGTCTCATCAGTAGCCTATGCGTCTGCATCACCCACGACAGGCCCTCTAATCGTAAGACCTCACTTCGGCATCTATAAGCCTGTTCTCGCAAAGAACAAGTGAAATGCTACCAATATCAGACTATCCATCGATTTCTGCTTTTTTTCTATTGTATTTCTCTAATATTATAATATGCCCTAGAATTCGTGCTACCGCGTTCTTATTTTGCTCTCTTCAAACGAAAACAAATGAATGATGGATTAGCTAACCATGGGAATAGAATAAGTCCAACGCTTAAGCATGGGGCGATTTTCAGGACTGTAAAGCTTGAAACAGGTGATGTACACGATAGGATGCTGCACCAGTCAGTCTTAACGATTCGTCAGCCTCGCCTTACATAATTGCTCTGTTTCCGTACAAGGTGTTTTGTAGTGCTTGGAAAAAGATTTCATAAATGCGGAAGGTGAGGTCATAAGCGACATACTTGCGGGTTTGTTTTACCACAGACGCGTGTATATTAAATTGACGCTCGAGCTAAGCATTAGACGAGTAGGTATGAAAATTATATCAGTTGACATTTTAACTAAACTCATCAGAAGACTAGCCGTAATGCGTGTCTTCCATGGTGATCGTGAGAGCGTCCAGAAATACAATAAGCTTATGCTGGTAATTTTTGCAGCGTAATTAAATTATGGCCAAAATCACCCTGCAAACAGAAATCGAGGCGCCGGAAAGTGCAAATTACGCTGCCTTAGCAGACGCCCAAAAATAACATGACTCTTTACGTCTAACTGTTGGGCGAGCACGAACACAGGCAGATCGCGACTTCATGAGGACACTCGCTTCACACTCACCCACTAGTGCAGCGTAGGCGGTGATTCCATCGTGTAGAGATACCCGGTGTAATGCCCCGCACAGACGAATTTGTTATGATTCCGAATAATTTTAACATGTTACAGCTATATTTCGGAATACTTTTATGTGTGTATATGCTTTGTCTATGACATAAAATATCTTAGGGTATCCAAAACTGCAGTAAAATAATTTTTTTCGTGCATGCATTATAACCATATTTCCACTGAACGCTTACGATATGCCAAGAAGTTGTTGCTTAGAGGACGCTGCTCCAATAAGGCACGTCATTTTACGTGCTAGATTATCTTTAAAACACATTTGTTCACAAATGGCTGATGGTGAGCTGAAACGTCAGACATAATCCTCATAGGAATCTCAACCTGTAATAGACGCTAAAATAGAAGTGTCTTTCAGCGAATGATTTATCAGAAGAAACATTAATCTCTGCCAAAGCAAAGTACAGTGCGTAGTTATTGTGTACTTTCGGAGAAATATTGCACTCTGTTGAAAACAACAATGCAAGAGACAACATTGCTGTAGCTATTAAGGCAGTGGTCTAGCAGGATATTGACCCGTACTGGAAGCACAAGGAGTTTACATGCAATATATGCCGCAATACTTTCAGTAACGAATCATTAACGTTGGAACATGCTCATTTTACCTTATGTATGTACAAAAAAGCTAAACTTTTTGTAAAAGTTGCCGCTTAAATTTGTTGGCTTTATATCTACAAGTACTAACCCCGACTTGCTTGTTCGATCGTGCAGTGAACATGCCATACCTCGGTTGCAGACTATCTAATTGCAGTTTTTGTTTTCTGCACAGTCCAATCGCTCTAACCAAACGTTCCAACGTAACGGTGGTCGTTTACGAACGGAGACACGCGAGCGCGTGACCTTTTCTCCGTTGCGGCTGCTTAGAGCAACCAGCAAATGGTAGCAAGAGGAAACATGTCTGCTTCTATCGTCATCTCTAGACGGCGATAATAACCAGCCATAGCGCATAGGCATCCGGCTGCTGGATTTAGCTGGATTCACTTCTCGCCATGACTGCTGCGCAAGGAGCCGGACGTGCAGCGCAGCGTCTGCTGCTAGCAGACCGCACGCGGTGCACCAGCGCGCTAGAATTGTCGAAAGTGCCGACAAATGTGCAGTAGTTCTTAGGTACTCCCAGTCTATTTTAATGCGTAAGCATTCTATATAGCTACTTCCCTCGGAAGTCTGTCCCTCCGTCCGGCTGTCTTTAACGCGTGAGATATACGATTCGTAGCATAGGTATACATGGAGTCCTATGGGAGCATATATAAGAATGTCTTCTAAGTGTGACTACTGAGATTTACGTACATGACTATATATGTTCAGAAGTGAAGAGGTATTAACAGTGTCCAATGTTATATACGGCTAATAAGATTAATTAAGAACAAATACCCTAAGCGTAATGAAAATAATTAAGGGTAATAAGGAATAGTGAGGCTAATTAAAATTCAATGAGGGTAAATAATCTGGCAATTCATGAATAATAAGGAGATATTAAAATTATTCCGCCCTAATTACCGTTAATTAAATAAATAAATATATACTTACTTTATTAAGCAGATGCCTCCTTCATACTGGTAATTCAGTCTGATAATTTAATACTCAATTAACTAATACATTCGGCAAATGCCACCATCACACAAATAGTGAAGCTAGATTATTCATTTAATTAGGCTGAACCACTGAATTATAACGTGAACGCATCGTTGTCTCCTAAATCGTTCCGTATCAGGTGAAGGTTCGCGTTAGGCGGGGAGGCGAGAATTCAGACCTGCCTACTGCAGTAAATACTCTGGGTGTAAATAACAATTACCGCGTCTATGTTGGCACTTGCACGTTTCCAGTCAGCTCGCGTATAAAGACCGGTTTGCTAGCCGCAGACGCTTCGCTGTTCGGCCCGTTCTTGAGCATCCCTCTAGCGGGGTAGGGAGTCGAGTAGGCGCTTGGCTCTCAGCCGTGTCTGGTTATTCTGGCCCCCAATAGATGACGCCAAATGCGCACGTGCTTCCCCTTGCTGCCGCTTGCTGCCACTGTGAGCTGCTACCTCAGGGTACAGGCCACATGCTGACGTATTCCCGTTCATAAAGGGCCACTATGCACCTCTAGTCTACGGATAGTTTAACTCGGGAAAAACATGTTTGAATCCCTCCTATACAAGATCACGCGGCAGTTGGAGGGTATACGAACCCTCCACCTGCCGATAATTGACTTGTCAGCTAAACAGAAATAACCCAGTGATAAATGTTTGCAGCAAAGTATGGATAACAACTACTATGTTGGAATAAAAGGTTCGTTTATATTGGTAAATTGATATCAATTAGAGAGAGAGTAAAACATTTTTATTAATAATGTTTCAATGGCGAGAGCAGTGTGGGAGGAACCATCAGTCCAGGGTTCCTAAGTTGATTCCGTCGATGTTTCGAGCCCGTTGTATCATAGCTCGGAGGACCTCGGGAGGTCCGTCGCGGAGGGCATCGTCCCACAGCTCTTTGCTGCGTAGGGGGTAAAGGAGAGTTGGCAAGGGAGGAAAGGGGTTTGCAGTGCACTCAATCGTGACGTGGAAGATTGTGGGCGAGCTGCCACAGCCAGGGCAACGATCTGCTTAACAGTGTGGGTAGAATTTATTGAGAGAGACAAGATTTGGAAAAGTTGCGGTTTGTAACTGGCGTAATGCCACTGCTTCCTCCCGCGAGCAGGACGGCGGTGGTGCGGCGTGGGTGCGACAAATGCGTGTATAATGACGGAGTATTTCTTTGTAACGGATTAAGAGATCCCCCCACTCTGAACTAATCGTCTCACCCCGCCGAGTCGCCGGGAGAGAAATTTCTCGGGCAACCGTATGTGCGCGTTCGTTACCCGGCAGGGAGGTATGACCAGGGGTCCAGAGTAAGTGGATGCGGGGAGGTTTGGTTGGTGTATTTTGCGGGATCTGTTTGAGAATTTGGTGCGCCGCTCTCGGGATGCCATGCCCTGATAGGAACGCCCGGCATGCCTGTTGCGAGTCCGTCAATATATACACTTCCTCAGGAACACGGATGGCGTATCGAATTGCAAGAGCAACACCGAGAATTTCTCCGTAAGCGGCATTTGTTCCGCGCATTGCAGCAGAGTCTCTCAGGGATTCGGTGCGATCCAAAACTACCGAGGTATAGCCCTCTTGAGTGCGTGATGTGTCCGTGTATAAAGTATGTGTTTCCGGGATGTTTGCAAGCATGCGGCCAATGTATCGTACACGGGCTTTGCGCCGCCCTTTGTCATGCTCGGGGTGCATATTACGTGGCAATGGATGAATACTTAGTTCTTGGCGTATCGCTGATGCCAAGATCGTTGGACGGGTTTCAGACTCAAGGGCTGGGACAGAGTATCCTAGCCGTGTAAGAAGATGGCGGCCAGTAGGAGTGAGTAGGAGGCGCTGGCGATGGCTGACCCAATGTGCCTCTAGCAGCTCGCCTAGTGTGTTATGTGTCCCTAAGTTAAGGAGACGATGAGTGGAAGTATATTTCGGGAGGCCATGGGCCAGCTTCGTCGCTTTGCGAATCATTGCGTCTATGCGAAGTTGTTGCGCTTGGGTCAACCGCTGAAATGGGAGATGGTATGTAAGGCGGCTGATCACGCATGCCTCCACCAAGCGCAGCAGGTACTCTTCGCGAAGGCCCGAGCGCCATGTTGGAGACCCTCCGGATCATGGCCAGAATTTGCTCAATCTGTCTTGATGGAAGGGAAACAGTGTGGTTTGACCTGCCGTCCGCTTGGACGTGTAGGCCGAGGATACGAGCACGATTAACCTGTGGTATCGGTGTGCCATCCACGTGCACAGTGATAGGGGGAGTAGAGGAATGGCTCCGGGGGCGAATGATTATGAGCTCCGACTTTTCCGGAGCACATCTTAAGCCGGATTTTTTCGCGTACTCGGAAACTGTATCGCCTGCTTGCTGCAGTAGGTCCTGGATGGCTCCGTCGGAACCCCGTGTCGACCAGATAGTAATGTCATCCGCATTAATAGCGTGGGCGACATCAGGGATCTGGTTTAGTAGCCGGGAGCCCTGCGAGCGCGATATTGAATAAAGTAGGGGAAAGAACTGAGCCCTGGGGTGTCCCACGTCCTACAAGGGGAATCGTACCGGATCGATGCGGTCTCATTCCTACGGTGGCTGTGCGATCTCAAATAAATGCGCGGATATAGTTGTACATACGAATTCCACAGTGTGAATGTGCAACATTGCGAAGGATGAGGTCATGTTCAACATTATCGAATGCCCCTTTTAGGTCTAAGGCGATGAGTGCTCTCATTTGGGCGGACGAAGGAGGTCCTATGACTTCCTCCCGCAATTGTAAAAGCACATCTTTGGCAGACAGATGAGCCCAATATCCGGATTGAGAGTTAGAAAAGAAGGATTTTTCTTCGAGGAAGGGCTGCAGACGGCGCAAGAGTACATGCCATAAGCTTACCAATGCAGGATGTTAGGGAGATGGGTCGTAAGTTTTCAACCTTAACAGGCTTGCCCGGTTTGCGGATCAGTGTGATGTCGGCGTGTCGCCATGCTGGGGGAAGCATGCCCTTGCGCCAGCAATCATTGAAGATATGGGTGAGGTGGGAAATATCCGCGTCACTGAGGTTACGAAGGGTGGCGAATGAGATGCGGTCGGCTCCCAGTGCCGTGTTGCGGCGTAGGTCTTGTAGGACCACCCGCACCTCGTCAGATGCGATGTCTGCATCGAGCAATTCGTTCGCCTCGTCTACATAAGGATAGTCGGGGTACTGCGGGGGCGGGCCTGTGGGTATGAAATGCTTCTCTAGCTCTCTGAGTAGTGTATAGACATCGTCGCTGTACTCGTGCATTAGGACGTGCAGCTGTTGAAATGTTTTTCCCTTTGTTGTGGTGGCATCTGCGAGTGAGCGAAGAATCGACCACGTTTTTGCTGTGCTCATTGTGCCTGAGAGTCGATCGCAAAATCCACGCGAGTTATTCCTCGTAAGGATCTCTGCATACTCCTGAGATTCCCGTGTAATTTGATCTATACGTTTCCTAAGTTTGCGGTTGAGGCCTTGTCGTTTCCATCGTCGTGTAACCATCTGCGGGCGTTCCAAATATGAAGTAAACGCGGGTATATGTCTGCTGTCTCGGTTGTGGTGCGCAGTGTGCTCGTGGTGGCCTCTAGATCTTGTGCAAGAGAGTCAAGCCAGCGTTCGTACCCTTGGCGCTCAGGTGGGTCCTGGCGACGTTCCCTGAATTTCGCCCAATCCGTTATACACACATTTCGCTCGGGCATGCGCGCACCCCGTAATGACAAGGTTGTCGCTACAATGTAGTGGTCACTACCAAGGTGCTCCTCTAAAGGCCCGAGCGCAACGACTGGGCCAGTATTGCGCACGAAGGTAAGGTCAGGGCAGGTGTCACGAGATACGCTGTTGCCCATCCGAGTGGGGTGCTACATCTTGCATAGGAGTCGCGATGTAGTGACCGTCGGGCACTGGTGGGGATGACACGAAGTTAACGTAAGTCAGTTCCGAAGGTGGCAAGCGAACGAAGTCGACGGAGCTGAGGCCAGTACGGTGTTGTTCAGCGGGGTCCAGCACAGGTAGGTCGAGGCGGAGAGTACTGGCGGAACAATCGATGAGAGCAGAATGTGCGGAGAGGAAGTCTAGGCCGAGGATGATGTCGTGGGGACAGTGAGCGATGACTGTGAATAGCACGGTAGTGGAGCGATCGGCGAAGGAGACGCGGGCGGCACACATACCAATTACAGGGGCTGTTCCGCCATCGGCGACACGGACAACAGGCGTCGTGGCGGGCGTGATTATTTTCCTGAGCCGGTTACGAATGTCAGCGCTCATTACCGACAAATGCGCCCCAGTGTCTATGAGAGCATATACAGGAACACCGTCGACTTGCA
Organism: Dermacentor variabilis; assembly: GCF_050947875.1. NCBI lineage: Eukaryota > Metazoa > Arthropoda > Arachnida > Ixodida > Ixodidae > Dermacentor > Dermacentor variabilis. The sequence continues at coordinate 183,002,078 of NC_134572.1, read as the reverse complement.
CGTCAAGAAGGTTCAGATGAGTGGGCAACGTTATGAGAGGATTTGGCGGCGTAGGGAGCAATGCAGCGTCACCTCGAGGCGCTGCATCGTCTAGGTTTCCGGCTGGGAGCGGCGTCCGAAAGGAGTCGGCGAATAGGAGCGACGGGGCTGGGGGGGGGGCAAGATTGTCGTCGTTGGGACGAAGGCGAACGAGAATAGGGGCGGTTCGGCGCAGGAGAATCGGTGGCGGCATTATCTGAGCGGGCAGCATAGGGACGAGAAAGGCCACCTGGCGGGCGAGAGTAGGCAGTATATTTAGACTGGTTCAGGGAGCTCCAGCGACTGCGACAGTGCCGAGAAATGTGCCCAATTCGATGGCAGTGAAAACAAATTGGCTTGTCGTCTGCAGTGCGTCATTCAGAGGGGTTGCGGAAACGTGGTGGGTAAGAAGGTGCGGGACGGGGTGGAATCGAAGAAGCCGGGTGAGTATCAGGGCGATGGGCCGAGCCGATGGTGTGAAGACCCATGTTGGCGAACTCCTGGCGGACAACTGCCTGGATCAGGGAAAGAGTGACTGCAGGTGCATTGGAGGGGCTGGAGTCGAACGCAGCCGGATAGGCGGCCTCGATCTCACGCCGGACAATCCTGGTAACATCGCCAGTGTTGTTGGGACGAGGAGCATCGGCACAGGAAGATGTCGCTGGGATGTTGGGCCGACGGGCAAACTGTTGGTCAATACGTCGGCTTTTAGCGAGTTCCAGGCGGCGGCACTCTTTTATAACTGCATCCACCGTCGCCACGTTGTTAAATACGAGCAAGTTGAAGGCGCCATCGGCAATGCCTTTGAGGATGTGGGAGACCTTGTCGGACTCAGTCATGTGTGCGTCAACTTTGCGGCATAGAGCCAAAACGTCCTGAATGTACGTGACGTATGGCTCCGTTGACGTCTGCACGCGACCGGAAAGCGCCTTCTGCGCGGCAAGTTGGTGACCGTAGGGGCTGCCGAACAAATCTCGAAGCTTTTGCTTAAGCGAATCCCAACTGGTCAGCTCATCTTCGTGCGTCCAATACCAAACTCGAGGTGTGCCACCGAGGTAAAAAACTACGTTGGCGAGCATGATAGTAGGGTCCCACCGGTTATTGCGGCTGACATGTTCGTACAGGCTGATCCAGTCCTCGACGTCTTCCCCATCTTTTGCCGAGAATACGCCAGGATCACGGGGAGCGCAGAGGGTGATGTAGGTCGTCGAAGTGGCAACAGGTGTCGGAGCCGGCGGAGTCGGGTTGTCGCCGCCGGGAGCCATGAAGGAAGGCTCGACGTACCGTCCACTGCGAAGCTCCGTGACGAGATACAGGGAACTTCCACCTCCACCATTTATGTTACGTTGGAAGACACCGACGAAAATGTATTTACAAGTATATTTACAAGGCAATACGCCGCAGTTGGCCAAGAGGCCACAGCCCGCGCTAGTTTCCAATCGGCGTCGTCGTCTTCTTACTGCTCGGCTCTTTGTCATTGGAAATACTATCCCGTAGCAATATGATGCGTAAACTCAACAGCTTGCAAAATAAGCGCTCACGCGCTGCGCCTGCCGCTTCAGTTGGGCCTAATCTTATGTGTGTGTCGCACGGCGCGCAATTGATCGCGGTCGAGTCCGATCGGGATCGAATTTCTAGGTGGCGATTGGCTCCTTTGAGAAAGCTATGGGAGAGTCAATCGGGGTCTTGGAATTTCCCTCCGGATCGGGCTTGATCGCGAACGCCAGTGTTAAGCGAACATATTGTTCCGACATCCAATTTCGGTGGCCCAAAGCACATACAAGGAATCTTGGATCCGGCCTTAGTTGAAACGAGATAACGTATGTCCTCGCGCGTTCCCGCCACGTCAATTCTATTGTTTTGAAAAGGAAGCTGGTCATCGAACAATCAAGCGACTGGTGCTGCGTACGCACGCGCCTATTTTATTCACGGCGTCAGCGCATGTTAACGGACACTTTTTTTACATCTGTTTGCCTGCTACACAAGATCAGGCAACCGGACCTCACGAAGTCTGCGTTCCTGACGAGTTCATACTAAGCATTCCGCATTGTAAACATTGTTTACGGGCCCAAAAAGAGAAGTACAAAAGACGGGGACAGATAAATAGTCTGTGTGTGTTCTTTCTTTCTATGTATCTGTATGCGGCCCAAAGTGATGTTCAGCACAACCCATGAACTTGCCCAAGAAGTCGGAATGAGCCGTATTGACTTTGTATACATTCCCAGTCCACCGAATTTTCAAGTGCATCACAGTGCTCTGTTGTTTCCTGTACCTTTTCTATGCACAGTTCCAGAGAGGCGGGCCATATGTAAATTGCGAAAGCAGTGCCAGTCTGTGTGCAATTATTTATATCTGTAATAAGTAGCCCTGCATGTAATAATTTTTCCCCTAATAAGGCGGGCAATTCTATTAAAAGAACATTTGCATGCTGTGAGGAGTTTTGTGCGCTAAATGAAAGTTTCTTTAGTAAGCTGAGGCGCACTGGCACATCAACCGGCTAAAAAGGTGTCGAGTGGCCTTTTTATTGGCAGCTCCACTCATTGTTGGGCACGCTTCCTGTTGGAGGAGAGCGTGGAGGTAATTTGAACTGCTAATCATTACAGTGTTATATGTAGTTGGTGTACTCATGAGTACTCTCACTCGTACTTGCTCCCAACTCAATTCACAGGAGGGAGCACAGTTGAGTTTGATTGGAACTGAATAGGATGAATATTAATGTGTGGTAGGTAATAAGAGTATGAATGAAATTCAGTGACAGTGATTTTGAGTGGACCGAAGTATTAACGGGCGTGATTGTTAGCGAGTGTTAGTGGATGCATGTATGTCAGTGAGTGCCGTTAAGTGTGAGCGGGCGCAAGTATGAGAGTGAATGAGTGCTAGTACATGTGAATTGACTATGAGCGCTAGTCAGTGTTAGTGAGCATGACTGCGCCTGAGTGCCAGCTAGTGTCACTGAGTACGCAGCCTGCAAAAATGCACAGTTTCGAGATGCATCCGCACTTATAGAATGGTAGTTTAACTGTAAATTTACAAAATATGTACAGGGACTCCTAGACTAAATGCATGAAGCTTTGCTTGGCAAGGCACCGCAATGCGAACAAACTGCCTCATAGTTACGAGCACAGCGACAAACAATGCCAGCGCAAATTATAATTTAATAATTTAATGCGAGAATGAGGTAACACATGAATGCACTTTTAACTTATGATTCAATCAGACATCTAAATAGACTAACTCATTGCACATCATTAGACACAACATATTCATAAGAGAAGCAATAAAAATAGCTTCTTATAGCACAACTTCGTTTGCATTCCTCGACTGTGCGCAACAGTGGAACACATCTCCCTCAAGTTGTAGGAACTTCATTATTCATTTTTGCGAAAATGCATCAGAGCGTACGAACTTTTGTGAAAATGAACATCAAAATCTTCAGCTATATTAAATTATGAAAGTATTCTTAATCAAAATAAACATGGCGAAAAATGCGCACGCATGTTTATAAGCAGTAGATAGCACATTTGTATTATGTGAAGAGCGGAAATGTTTTTATCAAACAATGTTGAAGAATTCTACATATCTGTGATAGCAGCATTTTAAGCTGCTATCACAAAAATGAGCACAGGAAGTAAAAGCACAGGAAGTGAAAGAGAGAAACGGTCATCCACCTGTCTAGCACGAAACTGCACTGAGTGGATGACAACTTTTCCCCTTCGTGAAATTTTCTTCACCTTGCGGGCTTCCGCATAACTAACTGATTTGCCAGAAGGGACTTTGCATTGAAACGTTGACTTGTTTTCAGATGTAAAGTCTAGAAGCAATAGTTGTCATAACTGGAGAGAACTCTTGATCCTGACATGTAACATGCTGCAAGTAACATGTCTAAACAAAGCTGGTTGGTTTGCTGGTTTTCAAGTAGTTATGCTGCTGATGCAGCATCCAGTTTTTACAAGTGCACTTTGAGTTTACATGTACGCGCCATTGTCTTTTTCTGTCATACACAGGTGCAGAAGTTAATGAGGCACCTGATAAGCTGAAGTGATTGCGTCACGGGAAGCCGACCTATTTACTATTGATAATAGCGTGAAATTTATTATTACGCGGGCGACACAACTATTCTGGTTACCGCACCGGATTCCAGAGAGGCTATCGGGATCGCAAATGAGGCACTAACAAAGCTCTCCTTGTGGTCTACCGCAAATTCAGTTAATATAAATACTAAGAAAACAACAGCTGTTCTGTTCAGACCGAGAAATCGTAATGCAGCTACAGCCTTAACGTTACAACTTAAAGGGCCCCTGAAACGGTTCGGACAAATTTTTGTAGACGCGTAGGGTACAGCTTAAGTAGAACATTCGCACCACAATTTAAGTGAAGCGTTACGTATTAATGGAGCTACAAGCGATTAGAAGTTACCCTCCTCCCCAGCCATGCTTTTCCTCCTCAACTCGTTCGCCGAGCGAGCGGGGCTAAGCTCCGCCTTCACTGGTCCTGCGTCACGATGCGACGTCACATCGTCCACTTCCGGTTGTTTTGGAGCCCGCCCCCGCCCGCGCGAAACCTCTCCGCTAGCCGCTTGGCTGTCGACCCCAAGCGAGAGCTATCGAAGCAGCGTGCATTGCGAGCATTCTGTCGTAGCGCTGAACGTGTCTGGTATTCCGTTAACCATAGGCAAGCTGGTCATTTCGGAAATTACTGGAGGCATAAACTCAAGCTGATGAAGGAACTTTGGCGTAGACGTACGTGAGCGGCCTGATCGGTCTGCACGGTCCAGACACTTGTTGGCGCAGCGCTTAACCAGCCAAACAAAGCGCTAATATTACTGTAACCAAGTGTAAAACATTTTAAACATTTATAAAAACAACGATTTGATGATTACACTCCTGCGAAAAATACGCACCAGCAGCAAAGAAGAATACGCTTCGTTGCTGCTACTGCGTATGGTTGAGCTCTATGCCACCAGGTGGCTGCACCGTGCAGACCATTCACATTTGCCCTTCTGCTCATCTCGGCTCATCCCGTTACGGCACAGTCAAGCGGCCAGACCCTGTCCCCTTGCGCTTACGTTTGCTCTAATACGGGACTCGCGAAACGCTTTTCCGTTAGTAATCTTCCGGTGTAAAGTGACGGCCACAAACGCGCAAATCCTGGCGCCGATCGGATAGCGGCAGTCCGATGCGCAGCAGCCAGTTCGCTCGTACGCTGCCTTGCAGAGGGGCACGATGTCGCAGCTTGACATGTTGCCAGTCGCTACGTTTGCAGTCCACAAGGCAAGAAAGTCGAATCATAGTGCTCGCGAAAAGACTGAGACCAATTCTGACCGCGGAGCTCTCGTCAAAATGGAGTACGTTGTAACACAAGCAGACGACACTTGCTGTGTGCCGGAAGTGCTTAAGTGTACTGAAAAATTGTTCTTGTGCATTCTCTTTATGCTACTTTCTTTTTATAAAAACAAATTAACTAACATTCCAACTATTACGAAGATCATTTGTTTACCATAAAGTTGGAAAAATTATCGATCACGCGCCCTGGTCAGCCAATCGGATAGCTCGTCCCACTGACGTCATATGGGTGATTTCGGTCATATGGGTAGGGGCGGCTTAACATTCCGCCGAGCAGTGCGCTGCGATTGGCAGCGATGTGCATTTTTAAAACCTTTTAATAAATTACACGCTTTACGCAGAGCACTTAGATGTGTCAATTAATGATCAGAAGGACCTACTCTAACGACTCAGTACGTTTGTAGAAAATCGTCAAAAGCGTTTCAGGGTCCCTTTAATACTTCCATTAGTCCGATTGTGCCTACTCTTAAGTGTCTTCGGGTTGTATTCGAACCAAATATGTCGTGGAACATACATGTGGATTTAGTCGCTCCTAAAATATCCCGTGTGAGTGCGAGCTTCTTCTATAGAAATCCTTGCTTCTCAGTCAAATTAACTATGCCCATCTTGTTTGGGGTACTACGACACTTTCTAATATCACCACATTATACAGAATACAAAAAATGCCATCCGTAGTACCCTGGATGTTCCCCACGACACACATAGTCACCCACTTTTCAAAAAAACTGAATTTACTTCCTATGCTTTATATTTATGAGCAAACACTAATTCGCCGGTATAAGATAGGCAGATATTTAAAAAATTAACACGTTTAATACTATCTCGAACTTAAAACGTAGAGATGGGAAGCTAAATACGCGCAATTGTGAACTCTCGGAGATGCCTCGGGCAAGGACTAATTGCACCTAGCAAATGTTGCGCTTTACATTACTGTCTTGTTTAAACAAAATCTACACTGCATAACTGTCATTATTGTGCTTTTTTCCTGTCTTTTCTTTGTTTTCGCAAAAAAGAAAGAAATTTGTTTTTGGTAACATAATTTGTAGAATTGGACATTGCAGTATGTATTGTATGACACATTTGTCGACTTCATATATGTATAATGTGGATTAGTAATTAGCGTTAATTCTTTTTCTTTTTCCCTCGGTTACGTGAGTGCTATATCTACTATATATACATTCTGTGTCACTTGAATTCATTTTACATATATAAATGCATCATGTCTGTCACTCATGATATTGAGACTTAGGTGATTCTAGCTGAATATGTTACCCCTCACCTTATGCTTTGTCACTGCCTGTTAAAGAGAGCTGCGGACCTCGTCAAGCCATATAAAGGCTTTTTGTTCGCGGTCCTCAACCTTTTGGTCCTCAACCCCTCCTCTCTCTAATGCCTCTGACCCTGAGAGTACTGAAATAAATAAATAAATAAATAAATTGAATTAAAAGATAATCTTTCCGGACAGGATGTGTGGAAGGCAGCCCTGCGCCAACAAGTGTAAACTGCGAAGAGGCAGCCCAGAATGGTACAACTACAGCCGCCAGCCGCCGACCTGGCAGCATAAAGCGAAAGCGGCCGTCATCGCTTTTACAGGATGTGGTGGCGGTCCACAGCCGCACAGAAAAGCGAGCCGCAGAAAATGCAACACAGTCCATTAAGCTGCGCAAAGAGCGTGTGCAGCTGCAAAAGGACGCCAATGAAATAAACAAAAACAGCCTTCAGGTGATAAAAAACTATTTTGCGTTCAAGCTAAATAAAGATTGAATGGGAAGAACCCAAGATCAGTTTTGTTTTGCTTTCCTCAAACTCGTTCGTAAGATACTCATTCTGGATATCCCATACATCCATCTGTACTTGTTTCCACTAAATGTCTAAACCAGATCTATCACTATTTTATTCTAAGGAGGTGAGCCAATGTATCACTCTTGAATGTACTTGTTTCAGTGAGAAAGCCACAAAACGATTTCACTTTCAAGATAAAAAGCGCACATAAGCAGACCTGTCACAATTTTCTTCTGAATAAGTGATGCAAAGTTTCACTGTTGAAGAGATTTGTTTCAGTGCGAAAGCCACAAGGCAAACTTGGTATTAATATACAAGGCACGCTATGTGCAAATCAGCCTTTCAAGAAGATAGGGCCACCTATTTAAGTGCCAGCCAGCCTCTATGAGGCACTTTATCCCTGTTTTTAAAACTTGTATCCAGACAGTGTGCTTCCATCTGTCGGTGCCTTTCCTGACGTTGAATATAAAAAGTCAGTCATCCACTCCAGCCTTCTGTAATCTACCAGTACTTTAAAATACAAAAAGATAACAAGAGCGGAGCCATAAGTGCCCGTGCAACTGCTACGAAACTCTCTGCACTGCTTGTTGCCACTTTTGTCATTGCAGTAGTAAAACTGGCACACTAGTGAGTACAAGAAAACCAAAACAGACAGCACATTTACACTAGACGCTAAGTAATGTTCACAACACACTGGAAAAGTAAGGGGTAATCTCCATGGTTGGTGTAAGGAAACTTTCCTTATCGAGCACTGCACTGAAAGCGAGACCTTGCTTGTAGTAGACATACAACTTCTTGTACAATTCTCACAAACTGTGCAGATGGAATTTCTGTACCATATAGAATGTAGACTGAGTGCTTGTCAGTCTCATGGTGTCTTCTAAAAATGCGGTGAGTCAAAACACTTAGGTGGTCCGCCATGCGGCAATATGCTTTGCAAGAGCATTTCTCACTTCCACTAGTGGCTTAATATGACTGCTTGTAGATGCTGGCTGAGCCCGCCTTGCATCTTTACTGCGCACAACTTCAATCCAGGTTGCATCACAGTGATCTGTTAGCTGCTCACAGATGTTTTTCTGAACCCAGCAAGCACGGATGATGCAGTTTACGTTACCGATAGCACATCCCATGCCCTCATGCATGATTCAGAAGCGCGCTTTCAGTCTCCCGAAAGTATTTTCAACAGCACGTCTAGCGCTTAGCAGATTATATCGGAAGATATGTAGTACTGAACCAGTAGTACCTGGCTTTGCAAAAGGTTTCATCAAATGAGGCTGTAGAGTGAATGCTTTGTCAGCCAAGAGAACAGGCCCAACCGATACTCCTTCAATTGATTTGGCATCCAACCTGCACAAATTGCTGCTAAGTACACTTGGCAGACGTGACCGCTCGAATACTGCCGCATCACATATTCGACCCGGGGATCCAACTTTCGTGCACATAAATCTGTAGTGCTGATGAACAACAGTGAGAAGAATGGTGCTGTACCACCCTTTATAGTTGAACTAATCGGCAGTGTGCCCCTTCGGAGGGTACACTTCAATATGACAGCTATTCAGGGCGCGAATTCCTTCAGGAAACCTTGTAACAGCGTTGAACTGACGCAGACGCTGTACTAGACCTTGTGCTTAGAGGAACTGGACGTACCGCGGTTCAAGGCGCCGCACAACAACACTAAAATTTGCGCAATATTATATTAACCGACGAGCGGCCGACGCCAAAGAGATTGGCCCCGATTCTGTCTTCAGCGGGTGTAGCCAGCCGATATGACCCAATTGCCACGGGCTTCTCCGGAGGGATGGCTCTGCGCATGTTCGTGCCTTACCGTGCCATCGATTACCGTGCTATTCTTCCCGCTCGCGAGAACCAAGCCGAACAGCCGAGACCACGAGTAGACGACACTGCATTTCAGCTTTCTCTCTTTCCTGCTCGAGTTCCACAATGCCTTGTAGTACACGGTGCACCTTCATCTGCTTATTGTGCAGAACTGTTCGTTGAGCAGCAAACATAATGAAGAAGTCGTCGCGGTGTTCGTCCCCCATCACATGATGCAACCTTGCTCAGCACCATCAAACAGTTCGCGTCACCACATCAAGGCTAGCAGAAACGACAAAAGAAAAAAAAGACACAAGCAATAACGTACAGTCTTGCAAAAATACACCAGAAACACAGGGATTACAACTATTCGCAGCGCACGTGCTCAGGTAAAAATACCAATCCGACAATGGATTTTGGCTTTCGCACCGACCGTGAGACAGACATTGGCCTTGAGTCGGATGACTAGCTCTGTTGCCGAACCCCGCGAAAGCAATTTCATCAATATGCTCAGAGAGTGCAGCCGCTAACACGGCGGACATATTTTAAAGAAAATAAAGTTTTTATGTCAATATAATTAGAAAGAACAGCTAAACAAACACATTTTCATTGGCAGTACTGAGTATCACGTGACCTGCTTCACAGCGCTGCAGCAGCACTGAGGACAGGTTTTTCCGTGTAACATATGTCCACCTGCAGTTACTGGTAACCATAGTTCACTCCGGTAAGTGAGCTACGTTGTAACTGCGGTTAACACGCCCGTGTAACTAGGGTATTCCGGTATTCCGGTAAGCGCGGGCGGTTTGCCGCTTTAGCGAGGGCGTAAACATGAGCGGCCAGATTGGTGGCGCCATCTGGTGGGTAAAATCTTAACCACATAAACACAGAGCCCATTACTATATTCTTCTTAGCTGCTGGTGTAAATTTTCTACAGCGGCGTAATTGTGTTCACATTTACGACGTTGCCAAAAATTTGCACCGGCAGCGAAGGAGAATAAAGTAGGTTACTGCAATTTTAGCTCTGCGCTTGTCTGGTTGAGCTCTACAACACCAGAGGGCTGCACCGCTCCGGCCGCTCACGTTTACGCCCACGACCATCCGGTAATCCGCCCAAAGCACCCCCGTTTGCCGGAATAGCGGACATGCTAAAAGTCTCTACTGGCCAAGAATTATCTTCCACCGGAATTCTCAGTTCACAGATGTGACCGCATGTATGATGCGCGTGTTACAAACGTCGGTGGTGTCCTAATTGCCGTCCGGAATTATATTAGCTTTACAAGGCGTGCAGATCTTGAGATTGTACCAGAGATTGTGTGGGTTGAAATTCCTGTTCAAAGCGCCAAGAATTTGTTGCTCTGCGTAGCCTACTTCCCCCCTAGCATGAGTAACGTGGAGTTTTCTAACCATATGAATAACTTAGTTGAAATTATTGATGCTGCAAAATGTAATGTCGAGGTAGCTGGCGATTTCAATGTTTCGTCTATTCTTTGGGTTTCTTAACGCACGACATCTGTGCCTTTATCATCACCTCGCTGCGATGCGCTGTTCTTTCTTTATCGAATTTCTTGGATTAACACAGTTTAACACGGTTCCGAATTCCACTGGTAATGTTTTAGGTCCGATTTTGGCTAATTTTTGCGTTTCTAGTTTTTCTGCTGCTGTTAGCGGTTTAGTTCTTGTGGACCATTGGCATGTTCCGCTCAAATTCGTAATTTTTCTAGAGACGATTTATGTGTTGGGTGAGCTTGTTCGCTCATTTATTTTACAAACGCCAACTATCTAGGTAGGTCATTACTACTAATTGAATGATGCAGACTGGTCTGAATTGTACCGTACTGCAGACATCAACAAAGAAGTTAGAATCCATACTGATAATCTAAAATGTGCTTTAGAAGCCATCATCCCCTGCAAAGAGTTTCGTCCCACTCGCTATCCTGCGTGGTTTTCTAAGTAATTACGCGGTCTACTGCGTAAAAAGCTAAGATGCCATAGGAAATTCAAGAAAACAGAATCAATTGAGTGGTACGAAAAATTGAGTGTCTGGAGAGGAACAGGTAAAATTCGCAATGCGTAGAGACAGTGATGCATACATTGACTTTGTCGAAGAGCGCGTAAAATGCGATCCAAAACGTTTCTGCTCGTATGTAAAGATAGCTGTTCTGAGGGGGCTCAGATTTATGTCATAAATCATCCATCTCGTGGCAATCTTAGAAACTGCGACGATATTGCCAATGCATTCGCAGAACATTTTTCCTCGGTTTTCCTAAATAAAGCGCATGATAATAGCTCTGGTGACTGGCAGTATGGCTTCAGTGACAATTTCAGCATTTCAAATATTACAGAACGCAAAATTGCGGCGGCCGTAAGTTGAAACCAAAGCATCCTCTTGCTAACGACCGTATACGAACTTTTGTTATCAAAGACTGTTCTTCTATTTTTGTTCATGTCCTTTCGCAAATCTTTCATCTTGCTTTGCATACAAGTGTCTTTCCTTCTTGGAAGAATTCAATAGTTGTGGCAGTTCATAAAAGTGGCAGCATGATTGACATAAAAAATTATCGCCCGGTGTCCCTCTTGCCTCCGTTTGCAAAAGTGTTTGAAATAGTTATGTTTACACATCTGTTGTTTTTCCTTAAGCATAAGATTAGTGTATACCGATGTGCTTTGTTCATGGTAGGTCTGTGGAAATAAACCTTATTTCTTTTCATGGTGCTGCAGCACCTGCTGTTGCTAACCGAAGACAGACACCGTATACTTCGACTTGTCAAAAGCATTTAATGTTGTTTCTCATGATCTTCTTATTCACAAACTCGTGAGTTACGGCGTTAGTACTAGTCTATGCATGCTGATTACAGACTACCTGACAACTCGGTTATATTAAGTTTGCGTCGGTGCTAAATACTCTTTGTCTTATGAACCAACTTACGGTGTTTTGCAAGGCTCGATCTTAGGCCCATTATTTTTCAGTATCTGTGTTAGTATCCTTCAAGCACGTTTGTGTTATTTGCGTCTCCTTTTATACGCTGACGAAATTAAACTTTACCGCTAAATAGAATCAGAGCAGGATTGTGAATTATTACACGAATATGTGAATTTTCGAGCGGAGTGGTGGGCTTCCAACTTTTTGTGCATTAATCCAACTAAGGCAATGGTTTCATTCAATCGGAAAATTTACCCCTTACTATACGAATACTCATTTGATAAAATTCCTTTGAATAGAGGGAGTTGTGCGCTCGTCTTAGGAATATTGGTTTACTCCCGGCTAACTTTCTAAGAACACGTTTCAAGCATCCGTAATGCATCCTACAGGAAGTTAAGCCTCATATCAAGGATGACTAAAAGTTCACGAATGTGAAGTGCGTTATTCTCTTGTATTCTTCCTTTGTCCTCCCGAAGTTAGAGTTTAGTTTTGTTGTATGGAACTGTATTAATTTGACAAATGTCGCGAAAACTGAAAGTTTTCAGCGACGTTTCCTGCGTATTCTATACGATCGTTTTCTTTGACGCCGTGTATTTTATGCTCAAAAGCGTGTACTGCAGATGTTTAACATTAGGTCCCTAGAAATGAGGCGGAGATATCGTGTTAGTTATTCTTGTATCACCTAACTCACAACCACTTCTCCTATTCGAGAGAGAGACAAAAAGTGATGCATAGAAAGGCGGGGTTACTGTCAGCTCTAACGTTCTGCGTGCCTTGCCTTAACATGCGTAATTCTAGCATTTCCTGCGTGAATTCCTCTTGCACCTCTAAATCTATAACACGTCTTGTAACAGAGGAAAACACCTTGCGTCATGATCTTGATATGTTCAACTCTACTATCTGACTTCTGCATTTGATTAATTCAATTTTTTTTTTGCACTTTAGCATTGTTGTTTGAGATATTGCGTTTTGTTTTTCGGTCTTATGTTCTTTGTGTTACACAAGTGCCCCAATATTAAGGCGTAAAGCTGTTCTTGGGCACTTTCAGAAAATAAATAAATGAAATGAAATATTGGCCGATTAAGTTTAGAAAACTGAAAAGCCGATTTTGGAGAACGAAATATCACGTCGTCTTTTAGTGTTTCGACAAATGCATTCTAAAATTACAACGCCGCACATATAATCCAATGGAACGCTAGAAAATGCTGCAGGAGTTTGAAATTTGCTTGGCTTGAAATAAGGAATCACGTTAGTAACCTAAATAGTGTAACTCGATTTCAGAAATTTCCCTATAAGCGTTCCCTATAAGAATCTACATTGCTGTCACACCATGGGAACCGATTAGTGGGAAAATGTGAGTTAAGTTGATTTATTACTGCCTCACCAATGCGTCCTCAGAAATATAGTCTATTTAGATATTTATGGACGTGATAAAGCGAAATCAATCGATTGTCGAGCTTTCCCTATTGCAAAGTCCAGTGGCCCTTGCCCAGTGCGACACCTCATTATTGGACCAGTGTGGAGCTGGGTACTAGGACACTGGACGTAGGGACGCAAAATGCTCGAGTACGGGCAAGGGCCCAAAATGAGTTTTTATGTTACTTTGCACAATTTCTTTAATATTACGATTATAAATACAACCAAATCGGATACACTGTGACAAAATAATGCCGTAGTAATTTTCCTCGAAAAGCGAAGCATCGATAGCAGTAGCAAATTGTCAGACAGCTGTACGAAGTGAGGTTAGTAGCGTTGTTGGTCGTATGAACTCGTTAATTTTGGCTCATTAACTAACAAGCATGGTGTCGCACTTGCAGAGGCAAACCAGAACATAACTCACTCGACGACCGCCGACCCACGCTGTCATAACGCTGGGGCGCTATAACGTAAAGCTATTCCAAACTTTCTATTCTAACTTTGCAATCAGCGCTCCACCGTCGGTAACAAAATTTCGGAGCACCGCCAATTCGCCTGCCTGACACGCGACGTCACGGAAACGGCGAAAACGCCCCATTTGATGTGATTTGCGCACACTCATTGTGCGCGATTGTACCAAACGAAATAAACAAAATTATCTCTGATTCCATGCCTTTCTCGCGATTAGCCCTCTGCTATGGGTCAAGCGTTATCGGGCTCCGCTTACTTCGCCTCGCTCTAACGCGACGTCTTAAAACCACGAAAAGTCACCGCGTCAAACTGACGTGTACGCGTTAAAGGCGCAATAATATGCCGAACAGAACTGATCTTTTTTTCTGAATAGCCGAGCAGTGCCCCGTTCCGAAAGGAATAGAAGACGGCTGCCGGCCGATCGCTCTGGCACTGGCAAATCGGAGCTGGCAGGGAGCATGGATTTATTTGCGTATAATAAACATTTTTTGGGTGGTAGTGTAACGTAATAGAGCCCTTTCGGCCCATATACATGACCTTTCCAACTCTTGTTTGCTGAGGATCAGTTTTAGTAGCAATTTTACACCTTCCATTGCACGCCGCCGCAATTTTCGACCAGCCATCGCAAGCTAAGCTAGGGAAAAACGGACCAATCGCAGACACTTGCTCACGTTCAGTGAGGTTACCGCGCATTACTATCTGTCGAGACGGGTATTCCCCATCCCGCACCCCGCCTTATGCAGGGCGCGGGCGGTGACCCTTTGACCTTTACAAGCCCGTGTGTATCGTAACCTTGCGGTTCTTCATGCGATATACCCTGAACGGTATCCCAGTGCGGACAGCCCTGCCTGTGGACTAAGGGCAACATTGGACCATGTGTTGTGAGAGTGCGAAGCCATTGGCTCCTCCTTCAGCGAGGATAGGTTGGCTGCGCTCTTGGGCAGCCCCGAACTCAAGGACCAAACTCTGGCCGTCCAGAGTGCCCGCGATCGGGCCGTCAAACTCGGCTTGCCAGTCCCTGCGTGAGACTAGCTGGCTGGCGCGGTGTCTACCCTGCGTCTTCTCTGGACCGAAATCAAGTTATTTCACTCACTCACTCACTCATCGCAGACGCCGGCCCCACCCTTCTCATACGGTCACCTGCTTTCACTGTGCTGCATCGGCCTCATTGAAATCTTCCCCACTTGAGCGTGCTCCTCTCCTCATGTCAGCCAATTAGATAAGAAAAACTGCTCAATGTAAACAATGCTATTCGCTTTAAAAGCAAAATAGGTGCCCTCCTACAAACAAGGACCGTGTTTGATTGGGCTTTTCTAACAACGTTGCGGGTTACCGCTCGATGCTTGCGTCGGTGGCTACGTAATTTGAGGTCAGGAGATTGTAATAAGAACACATTGGAATAGGTTTACGTTATAGGGCCCTTGGCGTGAGAAAGAGCGGCAGCAGCAACGAGCGAGTTGCCCTTCATGCTACCTCTCGCTCCAACGCGAACCAAGCGGCGAGAAGACAGCGCACATGAAGCCATAAGCCCTCGGCGAGCCTAGAATCTGTAGCCTACGCAGATAGCTTTGAATAATGGTCCGCGCTCAGCCATGCCATACGCTGCCAACGCCGGAGAAGAACATCCCAGCCCCCCGCGCTGCCTTGCACGCGACGAAAGAAAGCGAGCTTCGTCCCCGCCTCCTTGCCTCTGGCATGCGAGATCGAGCCACCATAATTCTGGGCTCACCCTTGCACGCTCGCACTCTCACCCACAGCATATGGCACTCGAACACGATGTTGTCGCATTTGGACTTGATACGGAACATCACGGCTATACGGCGGATATGTGCCTCGAGTTTCGGTATAATTGATATCGCAATAAAAATAACAACGCCAAAAGAAAGAAAACGCTCGATCCACTGATCTCCAGATTCGAAGACCGACCCACTTAACACCAGGGTGTCTACAAAGTTGACATTTCCAAATTCCTTGAGTTTTCCAGGTTCTCCCTGAGTTCCTTTGCAAAATTCCCTTAGTTATGCAGAGCTATGCTTTATGTCAAGACGGGTTGAAACCATATCGCTCGATGCTGTCACTCTCTAGTAAGCATATGAAAACAAATTTTTTAAAAGACAGCTTAATGAAATTTGAATACTAAGGAGTAATGTTTATGCTATTCAAAAAAAGAATAGAAAGGAGGGGTTGGTAAAGTGCACAGCAAATAAAAAGCCTTCGAAAGAAATTGCAAATTGAGTCGAACATTCTCATATACAAATAAAAAGGAATGCATACACAAGCAAATATTGTCGAATATCAGCTATTTCTGTCAACTGATAGCAAGCTCAGTGGTATGAGGCCCGAACTTTGACACCAATTGAGATTCTCTCTCAACAGCTCGTAAGTCAACCTCAACTGTCCTGACATACTCTCAGCCCGCGAACGACGCCTCAGTGTATTGTTTCACTGCTTTAAATAATTATTTTGGTTTGGATGAGCGGCACCTGCATCTCAGCATCAGCCAACACTGTTTTTTGAGCTCAAAACGGCGGCAGCACGCTTCCTTTCCCGTTCATTCTCCAATGCGTAGGTGCTTTCTGTTCTTGTCCGCCTTCCGCCACTCATTCGCCACCCCGACCATTTGAAGCATCTTTTCGGTCAGTTTGAAAGTCCACTTCCGATTTTGGAACTCCCCAGGGGCCGCGAAAACGTCCGAAAATCAGCCGGTTGGAAAAATAAATGCATGTCATTTACTGCCCTTAAGGGTTCAATCCGCCACATGCACATTAGAAAACGCTCTGCAGGCCTGTCAGTACGCGTATTAGGCATATTGGCGCTTGTACTCTGACAGGAAATACCGGGTGCACGCGTGTATAATTAAGGAATACATAATGTGTCCCGTGGCAACCGCCCCTTCCCACGCTTGTTATGCTTCACTGCAATACTTTTGCATAAGCTTCACCAAGTAACATTTCTGTAAGAAGGCGAAGCTGACTTTCGGTAACCGGCATTATGCAACGCACCGTGCTTTCCAAGCTTCTAAGCCAATTGCGAGCACCACAAATGCGGAGTCCGTGGCATTGCTGAGAGCAGCAAATTCTTTCAATAAAAACCGCTGCACTCAACGGCAAGAAGCTTCATAGCGAACGTCGAAGCAGCTAGAATTAGCGTTGCCGCAGTGGTGGCTACGTCTGCCAGCGGATCATCGTGTGAGAGCGGCGGTTCGAGGCAGCGACGTAATCAAAATGGCAGCTGTGGTGGCTTTGAATAATGCCGTTTTGGACCTGTGGTCACGGCGAAACGTCTGGAAAATCGGACGGCGAAGAGTTCTTGCGTACAGAATTTCAGACGTTCTGATAAATTGACTCTATGGGGTACGCGGCGGGGCCGCGAAGCCATCCAAATAATCGGGAATCCGGAAAGTCTCTCGTTGACTGTACACTGGCAACTCCTCCAGCCGACGACAGGGCGTCAAAGACTATTCATTACGATTCCTGTCTGTTACTCGAGCCAGCGTTACCGCGATTTTCAACCCTTTCAATAAACTTACAGCTAATTTTTCCTGATAGAGGCACAAATTCCCTAAGTTTTCCCTGACTTTTTTCCAGACTACACAAAATCCCTGAGAATTCCCGGTTTTCCCGGTTTCCCCGGTTGGTAGACACCCTGATTACACGGCACCACACGACGACGAAATCTAGTTTACCTTTCTTTCCTCCAGGTAGCAGCCGCTTTCTATTAACCGTCTTGTCTTTCATTGTGTGCATTGGGACACATATTTCAGTATCGTAGTGTATATGACACGCAAACCGAAGCCAGCTCATCTGTTTAGAATGGCTTACCCAGAATCAAAAAGCCATTCTGGAAGTGAAAGGCAAAAGAAAAAAGGAAGAAAAGTGATCAGCCCTATGAATAAGTTATTCGGGCCGGCTCGCTGGGGGATGAGGCATTATTATTAGGTATAGGTATTTATTGATGTAACTTCATGTATTGTCATTTACCAATATTACCGATGCATTGTCATTTTGCCGATTATTCGCCACCCTGGCCTCCGCCAAGCTGTCTACTTTCCGCTTTCTTGCCAGGACAGCGTTTAACACCCAATGTTGTATGTGTACTGTGAATAAAAAAAAATTGCGCTGAATTGAATTAGATGTAAAAGGAAATTCGCTTTTGAACTTGACAAAAACAAACTCTTCATGTCACACCTGGTACAGCCGTACCGATCATTGTGCTTAGCGCTGTACTTGTGCGACGTGCGTGACAAAGAACCGAATTGATTAACCATGAAAAATTTAATACCAGTTAGAGTGTAGTCGCAATCATGATTTATTTAAATAAAGTAACATTTACTTATTTAAGGGGCCCTGTAGGAAGCAGGAAGCTTCCTACAGCCCTTGGACTTTAACGGGGCCTCACGGTGACGGTAGAAATGCACCTAGAGCCTCCATACAATTGCTATCACAATAAAAACTTGTTATACAAGACAAGCTAGTTTAACTGATAGCGAGTTCTCTTATAGTGCTTATACTCTGACCAGGACCACCCAAACTCCAGCACCGTGCGGCATTTTCATTATTAAACGAGTATCTACCTAACACATCACTGTGAATTCCTGTGTGACCAGCTCTCAGTGCGTTTAGATCCAGTGTACGCCCAGTGCACCAGTGAGCTCCTAATGCTCCCATTATGATCCATTGCGCTCGAAGGCCCAGGGACATGCTGTTTTTTTTTACGCTGGTGTATCGTTTTTACCAACGGTTTTGACAGAATTTTGAATGGCGGGCCCATTCCTGAGATGGTCCATCGATAAAGTAGGATGATGGCTGCACTTAGGGTTGTCCTTACCTAATTAGCAGATACTTAAACATGTCCCCGTAGGATTGTAACGTACGATTACCCCCAGCCAAAATTGACGCTCAACGACGACACTATGGCTGCACTTAATACATTCTCTGCTCTGCCAAGTCATTGTGCAATGAAAGAAGAGTAAACGAGTGAATGGAAGACAAAAAAGAAATCACATTTTGTATATTTGAGGCTCTGCATTCTTTTCATTCAGTTCAGAATTTGATTAGTTAGAAGAAATCAGTTTATGTTTAAGAGCATTCGGAAGAGCGAAAAAAAGTGAAAATTCACACAACTCACCTAATCCGGCATCCAGATACTATAGATGCTTAAGCTCATGGCGATGCAAAATAGCGACAGGATGGGCATCGTAGATGCGCTAGAAAAACCTGTAATAGATAGAGAAATGAGGGAAAAGCAGTGGGAGAAATAACTAATCGCTAATTATTGATCCGTGCTGCAAAAACTAAACTTTAACATAGTGAGTCTGACTGCATCACATCAGAAGCATTAACCGATTCGGGCACCTCGCTATCTGTCATTTCAAATTTAGCATTGAAAACTAATTGAATACAAAAGTGTGCGACGGTTGAACTTGTTTGGTCCTGTTTCTGAGTTTGTGATTTTGTGGGCTTTCTGTATTCAAATGAGCAAATCTTTCTGCTCAAGCGTGTTTAGCTTAAGCGGGAGCGCTCTCTCCCATAAACTATAATTAACAGAGCGACCTGGTTTCCTAATGTAACTGGGACGCATGACAGCGAATCTATAAACAACCGCGCACGTGCATTGAATGAAGGATCGCTCATGTTTCTTTTTACATTCCAGTTCTTTCGGACGTGCTTTGTTTCGCATGGATAGTTCACATACGTAGTTCACGTACACTGAAAAGAGGAAAATAACGCTCAGGAAATTCAATTCGTTCAGCCGTTATTTATTCAGAGTAATCTTAGGCGTATTTACAGGAGAGAAAACTTTTTTCTTGGAGTTTTAAGGCCGTTACATTAGTCACAAAATTTCGCACTTGAGGCTGATGTAAAATGGTATCGGGAGGATGGAATCTATTCTTAATGAAAAATAGTGAATCCTGAAAGACCCGCCGCGATTGTGTAGTGGCTATGGTGTTAGCCTGCTAGCACGAGGTCGCGGGATCTAATACCGGCCACTGCGGCCGCATTTTTATGGGGACGAAATCGGAAAGCCCCCGTGTGCTTAGCACATGGTAAACAACCTCAGGTGGTACAAATTTGCCGAGTCAGGTCGTGGTTCTGGCAAGTAAAACCCCATTATTTAATTTTAATCCTGAAATACTGTAATCAATGAAAATAATTATGCCAGAACTTGTTTTTTGGACTTCTACAAATGTCAATAATAACCATTTTTATTGACTAACCTGTCTAGTGTTTCTTAATTAGGAGCATTTATAATATTTTTACGACAACTGAGGAATCAACAATTGCTAACTTTCGACGCGTTGACGAATTAGGTAGCTCTACTAAAATTAATTGAAAGGGCCGTTGTTCGTTAGCTGACATTCACTAGCCACTGTATTTCATTCGAGGCAAGTTTCCATTCACGTGCTTGCTCAAAAAATCTGCCAGCTTTAACAAATCATGTGTTGAAGCTTGAGCGAGTTATTAACGGTTGTTTTAGATAGTGTTCCTAACAGACGCGCACTGAGGAAGCTTCAGTCGCGGCCTGTTCCTTATTTCTTTAGTAGGTGTGCGCTGTGAACGCCTTACCAAGCCAAATTCATATTTATCTCGTTGCGGTACTTTCTAAAGCACGAGTAAATTATACAGAACCAACACTCACCGTAAGCTCCCCAGGTCAGTTCTGCGAAGACAGGGAGAGAAAATAAAGCAGAGTGATCAACTGAAGATCTGGACAGACTGATGCACATATATGTAGTATGAACTAGACTTAAAAGAAACAATGCCACTGCATCAGAAAACTTCGAAAAAACACGCTATGTGCAGCCTAACCAAGTTTCACCCCTGAACATATCGGCATTCAAGCTGAGTAATAAAAGAATCGCCTTGCGCGTTTTATACCTATAGGAACGACGGTAAAAAAAGCAGTGAAGTTACATTCGGGAGACGAAGATCTAAACTACGTATAACATAAAATCGGCTCACGTCATGAGTAAATGAAGGACTTCAGCGCAAACAGCGCGAAAATCAGGACGTCAGTAAAGGACAGACAATTGCGCCGAAGAGCTCGTTTTCTCACGTGCTGTTTTTGCACTGTCTACGCTAACGCAATGAACCAACCAGCCCGAATGCGTACGCTCCTGTAAATTAGTGACTTCTTCATTGTACAGTTACACCTCGCAAGCTACTTACAAGATTCCAAACCAATTTTCTCTTACTTATACTGCGTCCGTAACAAGACGAAGTTATTTACAAGCCCTTTATTGTACCGGAAGTCCAATGAATTTGTTCTTCGTCCTATCGGCTTGAAAATACATCATTGCCAATTCAGTAACTTGGTGCATAGCAATTAACTATGTACGAATTGCCGAATTTGCAACATCCACACAAGGAGTACCTCTTGCACATGGTCATTTCCGATTATCAACATCACTTCCATGAACACCAGATGAATATTTTACTTCAAAAGCAAATTCGGCTTTCGCAGACGCTGCACGGATGACGTGCGCATTCAAAAGGTGCCCCTGCAGTTCCATTTCTCTAATCTGTTGTGTCGTGTTTGGTGCCCTCGTTTGCTTATTTAGAGAAAAAATTCTAATCTATGCATCTAGCCAAAGCAGATGAAAACGCAAGAGGGCGCATCATTTGCAATATCTAAAAAGCTTCATCAAGACAATAAGTAAGGTAACTGGCACACGCTTTATTTAGAAATCTGGAACTAGTGCATATTTTTAGTTTTTCATTTTCGCCTCCTGATGCAACGTATTTCGTAACAAAAGATTAATTTATGTGGCGAAGCGTAATGCAGGTGCTTCTGCAAATAAAATGGCTCTCAAGTGATCTTGCTGCTGTAAATGTTCTCAGATAGACGCTATTCTAGCGTACTTCTCAGAATAAACATCCCGCACAAGCTTATCATGTCACTGTCGTCGTCATAAATAGACATGGCGTAGCGGCCGTGTTCTTGATCAGTATAAACTGTTTCGTAGCAAACTTAACTGCAGCAGACAAATTGAAGGTTTTATCAGCCGTTAACGATATTTAGTGGATATCATGGACGTAGAAGTGTTGAAAATACCTTGACATTCACTTTTATCGTCCTTACACTAAATTTAATCGGAAGAACTCGAATTCTTGCCCTCTTCTGACGTCTGCCGAAAGGCGCAATACCACCATTCGTGCAACTGCCGAACTCTCACCAGCGCACCTTTTCCGCGTGGCAGTAACTCTTGCCAAGAAGCATTGTGCTTTGGAGGATGTTTTTGTTCGGTTTCCAGCATTACGAAAAGTTCGACGACAAATCTTGCCAACGAATATTATTTGTACATTCATTTCTACACCGCCGTGCCGGGTCAGAATTTAGTTCTGGCACTCTGTAACCCATTGAGGAATGACCTACAGAATGCTTCATTTTGCCTAATTCTCTATAAGGCATCTTGCTCAAAGCCTTCTGGGCAGATTTCAGCTTTATAGAGAGTTTAAGTTCATCGTCTCAACCACTCGGCAACGACTGCGCATATTATAGAGCGTTACTTTCGGGCATTATCAACAGTGTAAGTAAAGCAGTTACTACTGCAGTAACTCACAAATTTTTACACGAAAATGTGTGCAATGGTGCGCTCGTAAAGCTTGGTCAAAGCTTCGCGATATAGGCTACTGAATAAAGGCAGAAGTGACGGAGCAGTCGTAACTCACCTTGCGCGAGGCTTAACCTCCGCGTCTGTGCGTAGTTGCTGTATGGAATCTCCAGCACACACTCGAAGAGGTCGGCCAGCGAAGACAGCTGGCTCTCTGCCATGTCGGCCTGTAGAACCACTTCGAAGAGGCCTTCCGCCGTGGCTCTAGTAAAGGTTCGCACACCGGCTTCTCCCACGGGTCTCCGCCGGCCGCCTTTTATGAGGAACAGCTTGAGCTCCGGCTTGGGGTACATGCCCCGAGCCGCACACAACAACCGCACTGAAGGTTCTTGAGATCGCAGTCGCGGATGTTGGTCTGCAAGCTGCAGTGAATTGCTGTAGTTGAAAGAAAACGATTTCGCCGGAACTGAAACAGAAGAGAATCAAGGGGAAGTGTTAGGGATCACTAAACGAGTGCTAAATAATATCAAGCTGCGGCCATCTTACCAAAGATGCTAAAAGCGCTCTAAATCTCATGCGTTATCTCACTTTCAAAATGAGAAGCCTAACTGCGCCTCCATGGTTTTGCCAGTGTCATCCCGTCTGACATTACGTCTGGCGGACAATTCCTGGTGGTTTACCGTTTATTTGAATCAAACCGAGGCGTTAGCGCGATTGCAATGCAAAACGAAACGACGCCGAAGTGAACAGCGCACCGGTTCAGCAATAGAAGACTAACAAATACATTATTGAAGTGCAAAATTTCTGCGCTCTTCAACAGTCACAAAGAAATGTTCACTTTTCGCAATCAACCTATTTACTTAATTAATTTAACAGTACTCCTGGTCTCATCGTAGATTATAGCCCGAAATGAGCATATATCTTGTTATCAATTTTCCTGGTGCATAAAAAAACACAATCACATTCAATAACATTAGAATAATTAGATATAACAACAGCACATTTCATAACAACTGCAACATAAGAATAAGCAACACACCTAAAGCGAAGCACTCCTCTCGCTAAAAACTTGCCGTGTCTAAAATTTTACTTCGCATCCCTGATATTTAACTAAGATCTGCACTTAGTGGAATGTTTTACTTGTTTTAAATAGCTTGTGTACGGAGGAGACAAGATATTATTAGCGGCTTAGCAGACATCGCGCTCCTGCCGCTCTTAGAGGTCTCGCATTCATGACTGGCTGTACCACCCTCCTCCACCACGCTGCCATTACCAAACCACAATTAGGGGTATCTATAAAGGCGCAGGAGGAGCAGCGAACAAGGTGTTCGCGCGTGCTATAAATGTTTTTGTGTTTTAGTGCAAAGAACCGGATTGTTCTCGGCCATTGGCGCAAAGCTCCACCCTCACGCATTATTGATCGTACGTACTCAGGATGTCATCTTTGGCAAACAGCAGATTTAGCTCTCGGCTGTCGTTTTATTAGGGAGCCTTAATGGTAGCGGCAACAATTATTGAAAACGTGATCGCTGCTTCTTGTATTTCCTTTTCGCGATAACGGGAAGGGCCGCCGTGAAATGGCTCGTGAGTATGCTGAAGTAGTGGTTGTTTGCTACGATTTACGACAGCTCCTTTCTTTAAGTAATACTTGCAAAGAATTACGTATATCACAGAAGTTTTTATACAATGACCTCCATGCTCAGTGACTGTGATTTTCGAAAAACATCTGTTCAAGAGCTTTTTCGCTCTGTTATTTATGAACTTTGTGCACGAAAGCCCCACAAAGAATAATTGTGTTGAGGAAGAAAATTTGTTTAAACAAGTACTGAGCAACATTATCCCAGATGTATTCGGTAATTGTACGATGAGAGTGGATGAAAAAAAAATTCGCTGCTGCAGGAGACGCACGGAATTATACAAAGTGTACACACTGTACAGTTCTCGGGTACAATTTAACTACAAACCTTAGGGAGCAATTTGCGTGACAAATCCTATGGAACAATCCCTACGGATAGATTCAATTTTGACGGCCATGCATACTTAAGAGCAGATGTACTCTTGAAAAAGGCCTTAAATACCGAACCGGGATTGTCATGCCATGAATGTTATGAAGAGGTTATCACTCACTAAGGCTGCCTTAAAGAAACAGGCTAATGAAATACGCATAAAATACGAGAATGAGAACGAAGTTTCTGGCGAAATGTCTTCAACCAACAATGAATGACAAGCAGAAAGCGTGATTTGTTGCTTTACAGCAGGAACACTGGACGAGGAAGAAGAAGTTTCCCACGTGACCCATTGTCTTTTGAATGCAAGGCCAGATGAGCCAGGCTGATCAAAGATATCCAGCTGCAGCGGTGTCACACATGTGATACAAAGCAAATGAAATGTGCACCTGTGGTTCATACATGGTGACAACTGTTCATAAAAATTGAAAACGAAGCCTTAGGTGGCTTAGAGTGAAGCGCACTTCCAGTTTCCCAACTGGGATTTTTACCCTATTGCTGAAAGAATTACCACAAAAAATTTTTTTTGTAGATGATTGTTATGCTTGATGGGTTTTGAACATTTAAATAGAACATAAACAGTTTTCTGGGTATTTATTTTTCCCGCCATTAAAGGTTAAAGAAAACTTATAATGCAATATTTTATGTTGTCTCATAAGCGGGTAAATGCAGTGCTTGAAATTGTTAGCCTACGTTCATGTACGTAACCTATTGCTGCTGTTTGCAAAAAAAGGAGGAAAAATTGTAGGTTAACTTGCTTTCTCGTGAAGTTTCTGAGCTCATGTTGACAAGACTGCAGCATCTACTGGCACTCCAGGAGCTTTATTGCTTGCCTAATAATTGTGTAGCCTGTAATAATCTACCTGATCTACTAAAGCATGACATATACAGATATTTTGAAATTGTAACGTCTAGTTCCATTTATCGAATGGCATCATATTGAATTATTGCCGCAGTCCGTGAATCAAGACAATGCTTCAAAATGTTGTATTTAGGAACACATAGAACGATGATGATGATGATGATAGTGGTGACCCTTGTTTATGTTTCGTGGGCACTAATGGAGTTAAGCATAAAATGGGGGGTGGGCGAATCCAGCTGAAGAGAATTCTTATTTCAAAAGGAGAATTCATGTGTAGGCGAAACTATCGCATGGCCTCACTCCTCGCGTGCGCTACTTGGTCTTCTTCACTAATTAGCATAAATTTAATTTTGTTGCGGAAGGCTATGACTAGGGACATGACTGACAGGGAGCAAGGTTTCACATGGTTGATTAACAACAGAGGTCTTAACTGCACGCTTGGAGCATGTGTGTAAGGAAAGACAGACAGAAAATACGAATTCTGTGAGATTTCAGCACTCTTTTACTTCAGCAGGGGTAATCTTTTGTAGCAGACAGAGTAACATTGCTGGCTCACATAACCTTAGATACAGCGGGTATTTTCTCAAATGGGGCAATAAAAGTGTCGCGATGAAGACTAGGACGGGCAAACGGAAGATGATGAGGGTGAATTGTGTGTTGTTGCTAGCGCTTCGGTCGCCATGCTTTAGGATGTAGGCTTGAGTAGATGCAAGGATCTCGTCGGCAGACAGCGCTGGAAATTCAAGGATGACCCATTCGTAACCTACGTGGGCGTAGAGGGATACACCGAAGGGGGCTTCTTCGCAGGGGCCGCCGTGAACGGGTGAGACAACTCCTTGACCCTCGCGGCCTCCATCAGTGGATGTGCCCCAGCCGCGACTGAGACCAAAGCCGCGGCGCTAGTAATAAAACGATAAGATAGGGGTCGGCAGGGAAGTTCACATTTTTACCGACTCGCAACAGGCCTGCTGTAACTTTACCAACGGATGAACATAGCTGCGGGCGACTCAGATCCAAGGCCTGAGGCTGGATGAATCCCATTAAGTCACAGGAACTCCAGGGCACACGGGAATGGAGGGAAACGAAAGAGCGTACGCCTTAGCTCAAGTGCTAACCAACAGAGCGAGGCCGAACCAATCGTTCCATCAATCGCCACCCTTTACTTTCATGCCACAGCCTCCAATTACGGCAACGCCTAGAGATACAGCGGCTCAAACGCAAGATTTAATCACTTCCCGACAAAAAGCACAAGTGCTGTTTATGAGCGCAAGCACAACCACTGTCTCAAGAGAGAGAGAGAGAAAACATTTATTTCAACAATCGATGTCGTTGCACTTGAGATCGAGTGGGTGGTGCCCTCATTCCAGACTCCACTGGCTATGGCTGCTCGACGACCTTGCTGGATGAGAGCTTCTTGACCCGTCAGGTTATCGCCGGTCAGCTGTACCGCCCACCGCTCAAATGGCGTGCCTTTAAGTGTTGATGTTTACCCCCACACATCCACGAGGTCTGAAAGAGTGCAAAGCGTGTGTCGCTGTGCCAGGTACAGATGCGGGGATATGTTAGTCGGTACATTTTGGTGTATCTATGTACAATTGGAAATGTAGTCGTTTGTGTCAGTCTGAGAACTGCTCAGACTGACACACGCACGAATACATCACAAGCTGGGACGTATGCAAAGAGAATCTTCGGGACTTGTTTGGAAGGCCTACGGGTCACCAGATGGCAGCGGAGAAGCATCTTTCAAGCTGGGCTCAAACGTCGTCAGAGCTTTAAGGGGCGTATATTCAAGATGCGCTCGTGCTGTCTAAAAATCTATCACAACATGAATGACACGAACAAGTATGGCCAAACACTCAACGGCATTGCACAGGGTGCCTTTAACTTCCCTGCTCATCTACACAAACTGTAACTCAGTTAAAGCAATCATAGAAAAGCTTCACAAGTTCGCACAGGTGAAGAGCCGTCACATTAAGCAGCACTTGCGACCCCAAATACTGCCAAATATGGCCCCGAAATCGCTGTTAGAAGATAAACCAGCTGGAATCCATCCGTGTGGTCATGAAAATTTGACGCTGATGATTCGTCGCCAACTCGAAGCCATATCTCCAGCGGCTCCTAGTTACCATTTGTTAGATAACGCATCTTCAATCTTTCTCATACAAGGCGTTGTCCGACACGAGACGGCCAATTTAGGTCTTGCCCCACTGCGGTTGCTGCCGTCAACCACGACAGACCATCCATCTTTTCCAGTTTTCTACCTAACTCGCTGCCGTAACACACCAGAGTGAACACCCGACAACATGCCTATCTGTAATAATTGTTCGCGCATTGGACAAATTGCCCGTAACTGCCGCAATACTTGGTCATTGTCACCCATATGAATCTACGCGCACAACCATCCAAAATCAGTAGGGTCTTGCAGTTTCTCTGCGCGCACGCTGGCTTTGAATACTGACGACGCGCCTACGACCTTTTGGACCAGTCGATTTTGGCGCCCCTAAGCTGTCGGACTCGTTCACCGAAGGATCGCTGCTTTTCCTCTCCGACGAACACCCCATAAGAAAACTAATCGGTGCAGCTCCGGAGGTGGCGCCCCATCAACGACCCGGCCTCGAACTCCCCTGTTTACATTGCCTACCCATAAAGTCATTTTAGGCGTTGAGGTGGATGGCGTTCCAATTAAGTACCTGGTTGAGTTGACACAGGTACACAGGTACTGTCATGAGTGCCGTCCTTCAGGAGTGGCTTAGTGAAAGTGAAAGTGAAAGTTTATTCTCTTTTCAACGAAAAGAGGGCGCCAAGACAAAAGGCAAGAGCCTGACAAGGTCCAGGTCACCCGTACAACAGCTGGCATTGTGCACGAGCACTTCACAATAAATTCACAATTAATTTCTCAAGCATTGTAAAAGCATGAAGCCGTAAGATTACATGCATAAAATTTGTTAAAGAAAAGAATAAATTGAATACACAACTTATCGTATGAGCGGTACAAAGATCCAAAATTTTTTTTTACAAACATAGAATATCAGAAATATCAGTCCTAAAACACAGAAACAATACCACACAGCTTACAACATACGTGTTATAGAAAAAACCATTTGAAAGGTAGTAAAATAAATACAAATAAATAAAATATGTCGACTAAATAAACATCTCATTCCGTTTGTGCCAATAGGTATGTTTTGTAGGTTTAAAACGTTTTGGTGGAAGGTAATATTCCTTTTCAAAGGGAAATTTATTT
This sequence comes from Dermacentor variabilis, assembly GCF_050947875.1. Classification (NCBI taxonomy): domain Eukaryota; kingdom Metazoa; phylum Arthropoda; class Arachnida; order Ixodida; family Ixodidae; genus Dermacentor; species Dermacentor variabilis. Next base: position 182,973,648 of record NC_134572.1, on the reverse strand, counting down.
ATTACCGTGGGAATTTGGTAGCCTAGTGTTTGCTTGCCATAATTGGTGCGTGTGTTTGGAACAAGCTTACGTTTCTTCCGAAAAGCATAACGGCTGCTGGAATTATCTGGACAATAAAAGAACAATCTATGATGATGGATGTACTTAAGTAGACAGAGGTTGCATACTTCTTTTACTTTAAGGATGCCATGTTTCTGAAATAGCGGTGACGTAGGTAAATCTGAAGGTCTGCCACGAAACCCCTCAATAGCACGCATAGCGCGTTTCTGAATTGAAATTAGTTTAAGGTCGTTGCTGGACGTCGTAGTTCTCCAAACAAAGATACAGTATAATAAAGTTGAGTACAGAAGTGCGTAATACATGGATATCTTTACCCATGGGCAACAAATGAGATATCTTATACAAACAGGCGACTGTTTTACTTAGATCAGAAATTAATTTAGTGGTATCGAAATTCCAAGAAAGATTCTCATTGAACCAAACACGAAAAAATTCCTGGTTTGAAACGCGCTTCAATTCAGTATGTTCGTAGAAAATTTTCAGAGTGATACTTTCTACTGTATTAATAGGATGAAAAATTATGTAGTTAGTCTTCACACTTGCCCTATTGTGCACAGTGCGCGCTGCAAATGGCAGCCTGCCTCCCGTTGTCGGCATCTTTATCTACCCGAGTAGATACAGATCATCAAAGGACCGTTTTTTTATGTGCTGGAGCAGTGTCCGCATGACCGGATCTCGTCTTAGTAATAACGCTTTGCTGGACAAGTTGGTTCATGACTGAGAAGGAAAGAATAGTAACGCCAAAAAAACGAGGACGAGGCGATAACAGACGAATGGCGCTGATTTTTAAATGCACTTTATTGAGGAAATACGAAATTCATATACATCACGAGACCAGCAAACAGGTATCACCTTCCCGACGAAGCGGGTAGGAAACACAGTGGCCGAGATTTCCGAAACAACTATATCACCACCCCGCTCCTTTGCCTAACCGTGCGCATCTGTGGCAGAGGTAAGTAAGCAATCTAAAAAGTATGGAATGCCACCCTTCTCGCTGTATACTTGACCTTAGCTGAGAATGCTCATACGCTGAAACGCCGACTAAAACTGCGATTTATAAAAAAACTGCCGCGCTAAAATTAAAAATTAAAAGATTACATCGTAAAATCGGAAGGGATAAGAAGAACATTACGAAATAAAACTCAAGACCCCTATTCCTAAAACAAAAAAAGAATGTTCTACCTATTCCTTAAAAAAGGTCTGAAAAAAGTTAATAGCGATATGCTGCCTCAGTTAAACATGAGTGTACACAAAACAAAAAAAAAAAAACAATGGAACGTTATACATGTCCTTCCACGTAGCTAGGCGATTTCATTATTGTGAAGCGCTAAAGAGGACGCACTAACGCAATTGTCGTCAGACTTCAAAATGCGAAAGACTTCAAACATTTCGCTTTTGTTCTATTATATGACCTCTTCAAGAAGGTTGTACACGGAAATTCTAGTGCGCACCGTACCTGTTGCAAGGTCCGGCCAAATGCCCTCGCGAGATCTTAATCGTCATTGTGTGCTCTAGCCCTATCAATGCAACACCTTCCACTCTTTGTTACGTACATTTTTCACAATTCAGGGGTATCTTATACAGACTGTTAGCAATGTATGCTGTGAACCAATAAGCATGCCTGCTATCATACTTCTTGCAGTTTCTTTTTGATGTTATCGGGCATATATTTAAAGCTTGCATGGTGCCGAGAATACGACAATAACATCGTACTTGGAGAATACTTTCCTCAGATTGTACGAATTCTGGTGAATATGCGGCACGGTTAGCGTTGGCTCTCGTTCACGATATTGTTATTCAATTTTTTTCAGATCCTTTTAGCTGCAGCAAAAGCAACTCGCAAACACTGGCACTAAGCAAAGGAGGGTATTTGACTGTTTTTAGGCGCTACAGCTACTATATTGAGCTACAATATATATATTTCTTGCCTTCTGAGCCTGCTTTTGGATCTAGACTTTCCTTCGGCCAATTCTGGCCTGATCGGCTGCTGTACTGTTGTTTAGTTCAGCCTTCCCTCCGAAAGCGACTCTGTTTCTAATCTGCTTCCCACCTTGTGCTCCGCCGACTTCGCCCAGTTGCCGCCGCTTCTCGCAATTACTGTGCGTTTGGCCCTCCGCCTCCTGTTACTAACAAAGACTACATCGCCTCTCCACTTGGCGACGTCATCCTGAGGCATATTGTCGCGTTCCCGAGTATGATGCGGATAACTCGCCTTCCCATGCTCCCCTTTTGTTGCCCTGCACATGTTCTTCACTGCGACACTACGATGGCTTGTCTGACACCTGCGCGCAAGTGACAGATGTCGTCGATCACACTCGCTCTCTGTACCTCTATCAGCTCTGTTTTGGAGTGCTCCAAGTGCTCCAGTTAGGCTTCTTTCTCGCCCTGCCACCACGTTGACAAGATGAATGCTACCGACGTCACTGGTCCAAGCTGAGATGTAAGTCACCTAATGCTCAATTGCCGCGATATTTATGTTTACGGCCACCCACTTGGCGAGACAACCATCGTCACTCATATCGTCGCTCATCGTCATTCATCGTATTCAATCCGATCACGCTAGTCCTATTCACCAACGTCGTTATTGTGTCCGCAGACGAACGAAACATCGTTCAGATTGAAGCTGCAAAGATACTGCAAAAGAAGATCACCGAACCTTCAGATATCTATCGGCCTCGCCAGTTGTCCTCCTCATGAGATAGGACACCACCTAGAGTTTTTGCCATGACTACCATCATCTTAAGATTACAAAAAAATTACGTCTATCCTTTGATTCCCATCGGTGATGAACTTTATTGTCTACACGGAGCGAAGTATTTTTCATAGATTAGCCTCTGCTCTGGGTACCGGCAGGTGGCTGTTGATGAGAACGGCCGTCGAAAATACCGCGTTTATTACGCTGATGGTCCTTACCCGCTGACAGTTATGTCCTTCGGGCTCTGCAATGCACTAGTGGCATTCGAGAGAATTATGAACGCTCTTGTGCTAGGTTTGAAGTGGTCGATATTTCTGTCATCTTGATGATTTAAATTGGTTTGAACGCGAGCTCGTTGATATTATACCATAAAGAACTGCTCTAAAGGCGCGGATGAGCTCTGACTACCAACAATTGGTTTTATTGTGCGTGTACAAATATATACCTTGAAAAGGAAGGGCGAAGGGGGAAGAAAATGAGGGAGAGAACAAAACTTCCAGTCGCGCATGATGGGTCTGACGATAAAAACAAGCGAATACATGATTCGTCCCGGAGAAATCTTTACTCCTTGTCAGTGTCTACGAGTGAAGGGGCGATGGAGGGATGAGGAGCCTTTGCACATAATCGAAAAGGCTTCTAAGATTTCACAGGCGCGATTGTCTCGATACCTGCGCAGAACCTGAGTGTGTTGAAGTGACGGGGCGCACCCATAGTTTGCGCATTGAATAGCCAGATTGCTTCCATTCTTGTTCTTTTCTTTTTACGCATGCTCCCGCCAGCGGTAACTGAGACACCATCCTGTTTGGCCGAATTACGGCCTGCCACACGAATTCGGGATCTCGTAAGCGACTTTTTGCTGCACTGAACAAAGAGCGAAGAGTAGTTGTTACTGCAAGTCATTTTGCCAGTGTGCCTTTTTTTGTTTCGCTTTTCTGCACAATGAACCGAGTTTGTTGGGGCCTGAAAACAACAGGTGCACCTGCAGGCCGTGCTGTTTTATTGCGGTAGGAATTATATGTACACTCCAGGCGTATTTTTGCCATCGCCATGAAGTCCCGTATAATGTTCAAGGTCGATAACACCATCGCCGCGCGCCGCATGATGTATGCGCAAGTGAAAACGTGCGAGGGAGCCGGCGACAGTGGCTCAATCGCGCGTACATTGGAGGAAAGTGGGGAGGAAGCGCGCCGTCATCCATCAGGCTCTAGACACCGGGGGGGGGGGATGGGGGGGATGGGGAGGGGGGGAGTTCTACTCCGGCAGCAACGAGGCATTGCGCGGTCGCGCGCAGTCACGCGGGCCTTCGAAGCGATCTGCCATCCTAGATGCGCCAACGGATATACCTTTGTGCCTGATGTGTTCTCACCACTCAGTTGGCATTGAAGCCATCGACAGCTCGAAGTTCACTTCGCTCGCTGCTGCTGCCTCGCTTCTCACATCAGCATTTGATGCTACCACCGCCACTGCCTGACTGTGGCCCCTTCAACAATTTTTCATCCCTGCGCACCCGATGGAATCGCTCGCCTTCGACCGTTCAACCCCACCGACATCTGCACCATCGCCCGTAAGGAATTTAAGCTGTGGCGATTCCGTCCTCCGATTCAGTGGGCACGGGAACATTGCAAGAAGCATGGCTCCTGATTTTCGCTTTGCTCCGATGCAGGTGTGTAAGTTTTCCTTGTACGCTAAAAAGAGCGATGACATCTGCTTATTGCTGTTCCCCTGCCCAGGGGTGCTGTGTGAAACTGTGCATGATTGCTTTTCTATGGCTTTCCTACTCTTGTGCTCCGGCGACATAGAAATGAATCCCCACCCCACCACTCGATCCGGATCCCTATCAGAAATTGAATCGCTCCCTGAAGACCCTGCAAAACAGATGACGGTAATTTTTCAGCTGCTCAAAGATGTTCGCTTCCGCTCATTACAAAGTTCGAAGGCAAAAGATGAGCTGACCGCAGATATTAAATCCATTAAGGCTGGGCAGAAAAGCTTCGAAACAAAAATAACTAACGTTCAGAAGTGTTTGGATGAACTAGAAGAGAAAGGGAAAGTTCTTGACACCTTCAGCCGTGAGTTTGCAGGCATGCAAGAATGTGTTGAAAGCTTAACTTCACAAAATATTTTTTTTACAAAAGCGCCTAGATGATATGGAGGACAGGTCACACCGCGATAATTTGATTTTTCATGGACTAACAGATTCATCTAAAATTTGGCAACAAACTGACAGCACACTGACCAATGCACTAACAATGCACTAACAATGTAGGTTCTTGACTCGCTACCAAACGACCCATTTCAGTGTGTTCATAGTTTAGGGATATTTTTCGCTAATAAATGCAGACCCATCATTGCCAAGTTTACCAAGTACAAAATAAAGGAGTTAATCCTATCACACTGCAATGATTTGAAGCAACACAAAATTTCACTAAGCGAGGATTTTTCCCCTGCCACTCGAATTGCGAGACGGAAACTTACCGAATTTGAAATTGGTCATCCGGGATCACCCAAATTTCTTCTTCGCTACAATAAGCTACACATACGCAGCAAATGCTTCATCTACAATCAATCTAACGACACAATCGATGAAATCGAGCAGCCATCCGAACACGCGCCCCAAGGATCAAACGCTTCGTCACATGGGGCGTCCCAGGGGCGCGAGAGGGGCAGTGGTCGTTCAACACTATCTGATGTTACGATTCCGTATACTAACATTAGAAGTATCTTGAATAAGAAAACTTCTCTTTCATCGGCAATCGACACCTGTTCTGCGCATATCACCGCACTTACTGAAACTTGGCTATCATCTCAAATTCACGATAACGAACTCTTTCACAACGCACACCGCTTCGTAGTATATCGCAATGACCGAACTAATAAGTGGGGAGGCGGCGTACTCCTTGCTATTGCGAAAGACGTACCGTCATCATGCATCTACACTAATAGCGTCTTGGAAACTGTCTGGGTATCAGTTACTCTTCACCATCAAAAAATAAAATTCGGCGTATGCTATCGTCCTCCTTCTCCACGCTCGTTTAATAACGACCTTAATGACGAACTTAACATAATACACACCACATTTCCATCGGCTTCCTTGTTTTTACTAGGTGATTTTAACTTTCCGAATATTTCTTGGGTTACCCAGCCTCCCACCCTATCTCAATTTTCATACGATACCAGGGGTTTTCTTGATTTATGCTCTGTTTTTTCACTTACCCAATTAGTCTCTAACGCTACCAGAATCTCTGTCAACACCGACAACACTTTAGATTTGATTCGAACCAATCGAGCCGACTTTGCTTCAGCCATCACCTATTTACCTAATATAAGTGATCACTCTTTGCTCATTTTCAACATTAACACTGCCTGTCCTAAACCTGCAAGAAACAAAAAGACCATACTAGATTACATTAGAGCAGACTTCGATGCCATTAACAATGAATTATCAGTTTTTACTCAAAACTTCTTCAGAAACATTATCGAACGCTCTGTGCAAACTAAGTGGGATATGTTCAGGGCCAAAGTTCAAGAACTAACTCAAAAATATGATCCAAGACGCACCATCACTTCTAATCCTCAAGCCCCATGGTATACCGCCCATATAAGACGCCTATCTAACAGAAAAAGCACCGATATCGTGCAGCCAGGCTATCACAATGTAACGCACACTAGGACGCATACAAGACTGCCGCTGATGCGTATATAACTGCGCTCGAGCAAGCTGAAGATAACTTCCTCTCTAACACTTTATCATCGATGGTATCTACCAACATTAAAAATTTTTGGCGCGGCATCAACACGCGTACCGAAGAAGAATCTGTTAACTTAAGTGACGCGTCAGGTGACCCTATTCCGGCTCATTTATGCGCATCAGAACCTAACCAAACCTTTGTTCTGAACTTCTCGCGCACATCAAACACTAAACAGCCCGTTCCACTACGGTATAATTTCACAACTATGCCTCAAATTTTCATCGATTCACCTGGCGATGCTAAACTTATTGATGCCCTAAAATTTCATTCATCGCCCGGTTTTCACTGCATTCATGCTAAATTTAAAGAAATACAATTGTCTACAGTTCCTTAATACTAACAAAGATATTTCAGCAGACTCTCCATAGTACCACTCTGCCAACACAATGGAAAGTCGGGAAGGTGGTTCCATTATTCAAGTGAGGAAATAGAACATCGCTTATGAATTATCGCCGCCTCTTGCTCACTAGTACTTGTTGCAAACTATTAAAACATGTCATCTTCACTAACCTTGAGAACGTTTTCGAGTGTAATTCATTTTTTTACACCCGCAAAGCATAGCTTTCGTACGTCATTTTCTTGCGAAACGCAACTTGCCAGCTTCACTATCAAACTTCACCATATTTTAGATCGCGCATCAGAAGCTGACTGCATTTTCCTAGATTACTCCAAAGCATTTGACAAGGTATCTCACCGCTCATTATTTTTAAAGCTAGCCCAACTGAATATCGACTACGATGTTCTGAAATGGATTGAATACTTTCTTCTTAACCGATCGCAGTTCGGTTAGGCTAATAATTTTAACTCACCTTTCAGCGAAGTATACTCGGGCGTGCCACAAGTGTGAGTGCTTGGACCCCTTAATTTCTTATTTACATCAATGATCTCCCTTCCATTGTATCATCTAACATTCTTTTCTTTGCTGACGACTGTGTTGTATTCCGTGAAATAAAATTCCCCGACGACGCTAACAGTCTTCAGCGTGACCTCTCTACCATTTCTCTTTGGAGTAATGAATTACTTATGGAACTTAATACTAATAAGGGCAAAATTATGCGAATATCAAGAAGTGCGAACTCTCCGCCTGTGTACCACCTAAATAACGTTGCGTTAGAAGTGGTTAGTTCATATAAATACCTGGGTGTTCATATTTCTGCTGATCTTAACTGGACTCGCCATTTTGAATATATTACTAACAAAGCTAACCGCATGTTGGGCTACGTGGCCGTAACTTTTCCAAAACTCCATCTTCTTTGAAATTACTGCTTTATAAAATACTAATACGTTCTAATTTGTAATATGCCGCCGCGATATGGGATCCGCATCATGAAAAACTAATAACTTTACTTGAGCTGGTTCAAAATAACGCTGCTCGTTTTATCCTGTCCAACTTTAACCGTACCGCAAGTGTAACAAGCATGAAAACTAATCTTTCTGTACCTCTTTTAGCATCCCGCCGGCAGCAGTTCGTTTGAGCCTTTTTTATAAACTATACCATCACCCCATGCTACGCGATTCCCTCATTTCGTCCTGCAGATACGTGTTAAATCGCATTGACCATCGCCACAAAGTTGGCATTGAAACATGTAACACCAAAACTGCATTTCAGTCTTTCTTGCCTCACACATCACGCGATTGGAACCGCCTTCCCGCAGATATCGTCGACATAATTGATAACCAGCAGTTTCGTTCTCCACTAGCTAACATTGTGTAACCTGAGGATGATAACACTTGTTCTGTAATATGTATTGTATTTTTTATGTATTTCTGTTTTGTAACTACTCCCCTCTTTTATCGCCTTTGGCCCTGAGGGTTCAATAAATGGAAAAAAATGAAATAAAGAAGAACCTACTATACAGGAAGTGCGTTTTCAGCTCGGGTAGCGAACTACTACAGTTGATGGTCCCGAAGGAGCTGAGGGACAAGTACTGAAGATATGGCACGGTAGTGTAACCGCAGGACACAAAGTAGTAAAGGATACATTAGAAAGAATCACAGAAGAGCTCTTTTGGATCGGGGTGCAGAGTGACGTGAAATGATATGTGAAGGCATGTGATGTATGCCAAAATACAGTGGCTAAGGGACGTGTAAGAAAGTAGGAACAGAGGAAGGAGATAGAAAGGGCGAAGAACTACGAGAAGGCTAGAATTAGCACGGTGATTGCCAAAGAGAAAGACCGCGGGGAAGTGCACTTATATTGGTGAGAAGACCTTTGGAGCAGAGAGCGTTAGGTTGAACCAAGCCCTAGCGGCAATACAAGTAGAGAAGTTAACGGAGTTGATTCATAAGTTCGAGGAAGTTTTTGCAGACCTCCCAGGGCGGACAGAAGTAGTGTAGTGTGAGCTATAATAATAGTAGGGCGTTGGAGTGATGAAACGTCAAGAGTGCAACGAGGACGATTAAGTGTACATGTGTAAAGAGGCGAGAACAATGAACTCGCAAACGTTGTAAACTGTACATGTCGTGAAACATGTGTGACAGTGTGGTGATGTGTTGTGAGCCACGAGGACGCATGAAAAGCACTCAAGTGACAGCGGGAGAATCAAATTCGCCACCACGAAGACCGACAGAAGGCAGATTTTTGAAAAAAAAAACTCCTGAAAAGGGGGCCTATGTCATCTGTAAGAGGCATGGGGCACAAAAAGAAAAGAAGAGGACGCTGTGCGCCGACCGGTCCGAACGGCACGGGCCCTCGTGGTGCGTGACCCGAGGTGTGATCGGAGGAGAAGCGGCGCCAAGCTGGGATTATCGACGTGGCTCTGGGCCAAGAAGGTTGGAGCGCCAGTTTCGCACTGGGGACGGGAACCATGGAGGTTCAGACTCGCCCGTGACGCTGGCTATCCAGGGTGTGGCCGTCGACCTCGGCGACGTTAGAGCGAGGCTCCCTGGACCTGCTGCAGCCTCGCACGGCGCTGCCAGGCACTACAGGAATTCGATCCCCCTTCTTCGGCAGAGCAGCACGAACGGTAGTCCCGGGGCTTCTCGTCGGCACTCGGAGAGGTAGCGGCGGAGCCCGGCGGTAGGCCTAACCAGGAAGGCCAGAGTGCCACGTCAGACAGTTCGGGGCACCGACATCCGAGACGGAGGAGCTGGCCCGTCGATGCCATGACAACAAAGCTTACAAGTCGGCAGGAGCACCGACTCGGATCAAGAGCCGACGCACATTGGACTTGGAGTTACGTGCGACAACGGAACTTTGCAAGAGCGTTCCTTTGTGTTAGCTTGCAGCCATAGGCCAGGGTTGCCGGACTTCGCGCGAAACGCGCTAAGGACGCACGCAGGCGAGGATAAGGATATTGTTTTGGCTATGCAAGTGTGGAGTTTAGTTTCTTTGCCAATTGAGTTTTGACTTTCCCATTTCGAGTTTTGACTTTTCTATTTCGAGTTTGGGTAAATTAAAATATGTTTGCTGTGCTCGCCTGCGTCTCCCGACTCCATCTCTCCCTACATCCGCACGGCCCCGAGATCAGTGACAGCCACATATAAATCGATTACGAGTGAATAATTCTTAGAGTGTACCAAAAATATTCCAGAGCGATATATAGGAGGTAAACCCATGTCATGACCTATGCTTTCACCATCTTACTAAATTTGAAAGCACACAAGTGCCCTGTGGGAATACTAACGTACGGGTACGAAATATCATAGATATAAAAAAAGCCTCAGAAGGAGGTTAGCAGAGCACAATGACCGATGGGATGAAATTTGATAAGCTTGGCGTTAAAGAGATAGTAAAGCAACGTATGAGGCCGAGTAGGATCCCTACATTGTTTGTATAGAATGGTATAGTAGTTTGTTACGTGTAAACATATGCCTTTATTGAGTATAATTCTACCGAAAGCCTCACTGCTGCTTTTCACTTTGAACCCCAGAGCCAGAACGGGCAAGCCTCTGGCACCATTATGACGTCAGGCAATGTTGACGCCACGTGGGAGGTAAGAGTGACCAAAATACGCGGCGCCACTCCAACTTTGCATTTCATTCCCGACGTTATTAGAGATAGCTTCGACATAAAAAAGCGCAGTCCCGACAAAAACGGATGAAACCTCGGCAAGGCCGGGAGCCTGATATATAAAACTTAAGCGTAGAAACATTTTACTGGAAACTAGCAGAGCAAATACCCCTGATAACACCATCGCAGAATGCTATGAAATCCCAATACAGCTGTTCAAACAGCTGTATCCAAAATGAAAGGCACTCTTGACTAATGTCGTAGACGAAGTCAATGAAAGGAAAGAATTCTGGTTGGAAGGCATAAAAGCAAGATGCTCATCTACCAAAGCAATGGAGATAAGAATGAGGCGAGCTCATAAAGGCCAGTTACAGGAATATCGATGATCTATAGCATGGCGAAGCAGGTGGAGAAAAATGATATACTGGAAGAACTACAAAAAGGCTTCAGACCAGACAGGCGCTCAGATGAGTTGGCAAATCAATTCTGCTGAATCCCGCAAGTTGGAGGAAGTATCGTGAAAGGGTCACATTTTTAATCCACGCGAATACAGCGTGAAGCTACGAAATAAACCTCTACTAGACTGTCAAAAAGGAAGCTTCGCAGATCAGGAAAATTTGTCCCAGCACGGGATTCAAACCCGAGAATAGTGCGTTTCCTGGGCAGTTGCTCTTCTGTCTGCGCTAACCAAGCGGTTCTCAGGTCGTAGCGCGCCGGCAAACACGGCGCCATGGCAGATCGCAGCACGATGGCAACACGAAGCACAGAGACACTGAATACGGCAAATCAGTTCTGCAGAATCCAGCAAGGTGGAGGTAGCATCATGAAAGAGAGAAATTGTCATGCATCCCAGTGCAGCACGAAGCTACAAAGGCGAAACCCGTATGGGTTTCCTCTCTAGCTTCGTGTTGCATTGGCATGGATGAAAAATTTCCCTTTCGGCCTGAGAGACTAATATTTTGAATTAGCTCTGTGCATAGAGATTTCAATAGCTGAAAAAGGAACTTTAGAGATAGCATTTATAGATTTTAAGCGAACGAACGACAACGTAGACATGGAATTGTTATGGGCCATTCTCAAGCATGAGTGGGCGTGGTGGCACTTCAGAAGCCATGTCACCTGTAACTCGTCTTCAGTTTCTTGAACAGGTGCTGTTATTTTGCGCATTTTTCCACGAGAACGCATGCAACACGTGTATTGCTGGACCGGTTCCTGGTATGGCCTTCCTCGAATGGGAAGTGCCTGTCAGCGACACCCTCGACACCAGATACTACGGAAGCATGTCATGTCCTATAAAGGCAGCGGATTCAGCAGCCTGCATGAGTAGGCACAGTTGCACTGCAGGAGCCATGACACCACCTGCAACTCGTCTTCTGTTCCTTGAAAAGGTTGGTATTTATTCGTATTATGGTTGCAACAATGATAATCGCTGCATTGTAGTGCTGTCGTGCCCAAAAGTGCTGTATTTGTCATTCGCTTCTCTATGTCGGCTGTTATCTGGTGACATTGAGACGAATCCAGGTCCCAACACAGCAGCGCTCTTGAAAGAACTGATTGACGGGAAACAAGCCAAGTAAACGGATTTAGTCGCCTTGGGGAAAGAATAAAACAAGTTGACAAGACGGTGCACGTTGTCAGGGACCAAGGCAAAGTGATAGGTCAGTTGAATAAGACAAACAAAACCCTGAACCCTGAACCCTGAAACCCTGAAACCCTGAACACTGCGCGATAGGCTTCTGTCATTGGAAGACAGAAGTAGACGAAATAACCCCATGGCTTGTGGAATACCGGAGGGTGAAAAAGAAACCTGTTTATTTGATAAACAGCTGAACGTAACTTGAACGTTGAACGAATACATAGGATCAGGAAACAGCAGAGCAAACAGCCGCGACCTGTTATTCTAAAGCTTTACAATTCCAGAGAAAGTGAAAAGTATACAAAAACTGCAAAAAAATTAAGGGGAACTGGTATATCTATTGCTGATAACTACAGCAAGGAAACAGTTGCCAAACGCAAGCTTCACTGGAATTCTGCGCAGGATGAACGAAAACAAGGACAGTGCGTGCGTCTTGCCTATGATAAACTCTTCCTCGATGCTGATATCTACAGTTGGGAAGACGAAAAGAACCGTGGAGTCAAGATCAGGCGTAATGAGAGTACTCTATCAGCTGTAAGCCAGGACTGAACGAAGCAGAGGGCTTCATGAATTTCGTCTAGTTAATTTTAATGCTAGAAGTAACGGGAATAAGACTGCTGGCTTAGCGTAAATTTCAGTCAATTATGATCCGGACGTTTGTACGATCACAGAGACATGGTTGCGTTTAGAGATTCAAAATAATTAGATAATACCCACCCCATACAAGAGAGTACGTCCGGATCGGCAGTCTCGACGAGGCGGCGTTGCAGTAATATTGACAGAACATATTGAATTCAAAACACTATACGGTATCCCAAGAAACGAAAGTCTTTGATGTGACATTAATACTGGAACGTCACAAGTCCTCGATACAGTTTACCGACCGCCAAACTCACCTCTCTCATTCATAGAGTCGATACAGAGTTACTTAGAAGCAAGAAAAAAGCGCAACTGCCGGCTACTCGTAACCGGTGACTTCAATTTACCTGCAACTAACTGGGACAGATTCGCAACCGAGACGCATGAACAGGCACATTGCGACTTGCTCCTTCAGATTGCATTCACCCATGGATTTTCACAAAGTGTTCGTCAAAGTACGCTAAAGTCAGGGAAAGGTCCGTCAATCCTTGTTCTGGTATTTCTTGACGGGCGCTTTGACCAGCTTGCAGTGTCAGTTGAGAAGGGTATCTCAGACCGCGAAGTTGTGTTCGTTCAGATAGCACACAACGAAACAATGTCAAAACGTAAAGAGACGATTACATACAATGTATGTTCTCAAATTTTTCGAAGCTGATGAAACAAACATCATTGACTACTTGTCATTTCCACTGAACAATTTTGATTCTTAAGCTGCTATCAATACCATGGTGCAATCTTTCAAGTATATTATTTTCCATTGTATTAGCAAATTCGTGCCGCTTCGTAAAAGAAGAAAAACTAAAAGGAACCCTTGCTTCAACAGGGAAACCATCTAACTAAAACGTACAATAAGCCTATAGAGACGGAAAATAACAAAAGACCCCACAAAAATGACTGAGTTGTCTGCACAACTGCGTGCTATGATTACTGAAGCAAAAATAGATATTAGAAAGAAACATCGACAGATTTCATGAGGTCGTCTCCCGATAAATTTTGGCGTTACATGTCGAAGAAGGACGAGTCACATAGCACTGTAGTTGATAACACTGTAGTTACTGATCCTGCAGTGATTGCTTCTTCCTACAACGAATTCTTTCGTTCGGTGCTTTCTGTTCCGTCACAATCCAGTATTGAATCCATGCTCTCTCCATTGCTTTGCTCGGAACAGATGCCGGACGTTGAAATCTCGTATGAGGGAATCGCAGTTCTACTGAACATTGATGTCAAGAAAACGGTAGGCCGCGATGACATACCGAACGTATTTTTGCGCAGGCGTGCGGAATGGGTTGCGCATTACTTAAATATTATGTTTGACGCGTCATTTGCGGTAGGCCGAGTCCCTGATTACTGGCTTACGGCAAAGGTTATACCTGTGAACAAGTCTGGAGATAGACAGACAATTGAAAATTATCTTCCGATATTGCTGACCAGCGTTTGATGCAAGCTCCTAGAACATGCTGTAGCCAAGTCAATTTACACGTACAACTAATCTTTTCCCAACCCAACACGGATTCCGACACCGCCTTTCCACAACACAGCTTCTTGAACCAATCCATGACTTTGCCAGCACCTTAAACAATAAGAAACAAATAGATGCCATCTGTCTTGATCTGTGGAAAGCATTCGACAGAGTGCTACATGCAGAATTGATTGTGAAACTGACTGATATATAGGAATAAACGCGAAAATAGTAAAATGGATAACCGCGTACCTCCGGCGCAGAACCCAATACGTAGAAGTGGAACAAAATAAATCAAAGCCGTTGAACGTGACGACTGGTGTCCCACCGGGGTCTGTGTTACGTCCTGAACTATTTTTAGAATATATTAATCACATTTCCTCTGCAATTGACGAAGGTATCACGGTGCGACTTATCGCCGATGATTGCTTATTATACAAGGAAATCAATAGCACGGAAGATCAGCAATTACCAAGTGACGTTTTTAGAGCTATAGAAAAATGGTGCGACAAATGGAAAATAAAAAAAACGAGACTAAAACTGTTGTACTGCGGATAGCGAATAAAATAAACAATATTTGAGATTTTAATTACACAGTGAATTCTTAGGTGCTTTCCACGGTTGACGTGATGAAATACTTAGGCATACATATGTCCGCGAATTTCAGCTGGTCAAGCCATGTTATATGAATGTGCGAAACTGCGGAAAAGAAGCTTTTGTTTTTGCGACGGAAATTGCAGTTAGCCTCACAGTAAAACTAACAGCTTCCTTAACGTACGTTAGGCCCACGCTAGAATATGCCAGAATAATCTTGGACCCTTATCAGTCAGGGTTAATTGAGAGACTGGAAAGAGTTCAACATCGAGCATCAATGTTTATTCTATCATGTTAATCTCGCACAGATTCTGTCTCCAAAATGCTCAGTTTGCTACGCTCGCTGAACACAGGCGCATAGCTAGGTTAAAGTTCCTTTTTCTTGTCACTAAAAACACATTTACCATCAATCGTGAACAGTATTTCATAGCACGACAAGGTACAACGCTATGGGAAGCCAAATATCATCATCATCATCATCATCATCAGCCTAGTTACGCCCACTGCAGGGCAAAGGCCCCTCCCATACTTCTCCAACTACCCCGGTCATGTACTAATTGTGGCCATGTTGTCCCTGCAAACGTCTTAATGTCATCCGCCCACCTAACTTTCTGCCGCCCCCTGCTACGCATCCCTTCCCTTGGAATCCAGTCCGTAACCCTTAGTGACCATCGGTTATCTTCCCTCCTCATTACATGTCCGGCCCATGCCCATTTCTTTTTCTTGATTTCAACTAAGATGTCGTTTACCCGCGTTTGTTGCCTCACCCAATCTGCTCTTTTCTTATCCCTTAACGTCACACCCATCATTCTTCTTTCCATAGCTCGTTGCGTCGTCCTCAATTTCAGCAGAACCCTTTTGGTAAGCCTCCAAGTTTCTGCCCCATATGTGAGTACTGGTAACACACAGCTGTTATACACTTTCCTTTTGAGGGATAGTGGCAACCTGCTGTTCATGATTTGAGAATGCCTCCCAAACGCACCCCAGCCCATTCTTATTCTTCTGGTTATTTCAGTCTCATGATCCGGATCCGTGGTCACTACCTGCCCTAAGTAGATATATTCCCTTACCACTTCCAGTGCTTCGCTACCTATCGTAAACTGCTGTTCTCTTCCGAGACTGTTAAACAATACTTTAGTTTTCTGCAGATTAATTTTCAGACCCACCCTTCTGCTTTGCCTCTCCAGGTCAGTGAGCATGCATTGCAATTGGTCTCCTGAGTTACTAAGCAAGGCAATATCATCAGCGAATCGCAAGTTGCTAAGGTATTCTCCATCAACTTTTATCCCCAATTCTTCCCACTCCAAGCCTCTGAATACCTCTATTACACATGCTGTGAATAGCATTGGAGATATCGTATCTCCCTGTCTGACGCCTTTCTTCATAGGGATTTTGTTGCTTTCCTTGTGGAGGACTACCGTGGCTGTGGAGCCGCTATAGATATCTTCCAGTATCTTTACATATGGCTCATCTACACCCTGATTCCGTAATGCCTCCATGACTGCTGAGGTTTCGACTGAATCAAACGCTTTCTCGTAATCAATGAAAGCTATATATAAGGGTTGGTTATATTCTGCACATTTCTCTATCACTTCATTGATAGTGTGAATATGGTCTATTGTTGAGTAGCCTTTACGGAATGCTGCCTGGTCCTTTGGTTGACAGAAGTCTAAGGTGTTCCTGATTCTATTTGCGATTACCTTAGTAAATACTTTGTAGGCAACGGACAGTAAGCTGATCGGTCTATAATTTTTCAAGTCTTTGGCGTCCCCTTTCTTATGGATTAGGATTATGTTAGCGTTCTTCCAAGATTCCGGTACGCTCGAGGTTATCAGGCATTGCGTATACAGGGTGGCCAGTTTCTCTAGAACAATCTGACCACCATCCTTCAACAAATCTGCTGTTACCTGATCCTCCCCAGCTGCCTTCCCCCTTTGCATAGCTCCTAAGGCTTTCTTTACTTCTTCTGGCGTTACCTGTGGGATTTCGAATACCTCTAGGCTATTCTCTCTTCCACTATCGTCGTGGGTGCCACTGGTACTGTATAAATCTCTATAGAACTCCTCAGCCACTTGAACTATCTCATCCATATTAGTAACGATATTGCCGGCTTTGTCTCTTAACGCACACATCTGATTCTTGCCTATTCCTACTTTCTTCTTCACTGTTTTTAGGCTTCCTCCGTTCCTGAGAGTCCGTTCAATTCTATCCATATTATAGTTCCTGATGTCCGCTGTCTTACGCTTGTTCATTAACTTAGAAAGTTCTGCCAGTTCTATTCTAGCTGTAGGGTTAGAGGCTTTCATGCATTGGCGTTTCTTGATCAGATCTTTCGTCTCCTGCGATAGCTTACTTGTTTCCTGTCTAACGGCGTTACGACCGACTTCTATTGCGCACTCCTTAATGATGCCCATGAGATAGTCGTTCATTGCTTCAACACTAAGGTCCTCTTCCTGAGTTAAAGCCGAATACCTGTTCTGTAGCTTGATCCGGAATTCCTCTAGTTTCCCTCTTACCGCTAACTCATTGATTGGCTTCTTGTGTACCAGTTTCTTCCGTTCCCTCCTCAAGTCTAGGCTAATTCGAGTTCTTACCATCCTATGGTCACTGCAGCGTACCTTGCCGAGCACGTCTACATCTTGTATGATGCCAGGGTTCGCGCAGAGTATGAAGTCAATTTCATTTCTAGGCTCACCATTCGGGCTCCTCCACGTCCACTTTCGACTAACCCGCTCGCGGAAAAAGGTGTTCATTATCCGCATATTATTCTGTTCTGCAAATTCTACTAATAATTCTCCTCTGCTATTCCTAGAGCCTATGCCATATTCCCCCACTGACTTGTCTCCAGCCTGCTTCTTGCCTACCCTGGCATTGAAGTCGCCCATCAGTATAGTGTGTTTTGTTTTGACTTTACCCATTGCCGATTCCACGTCTTCATAAAAGCTTTCGACTTCCTGGTCATCATGACTGCATGTAGGGGCATATACTTGCACGCCCTTCAATTTGTACCTCTTATTAAGTTTCACAACAAGACCTGCCACCCTCTCATTAATGCTATAGAATTCCTGTATGTTACCAGCTATTTCCTTATTAATCAGGAATCCGACTCCTAGTTCGCGTGTCTCCGCTAAGCCCCGGTAACACAGTACATGCCCGCTTTTTAGCACTGTATATGCTTCTTTTGTCCTCCTAACCTCACTGAGCCCTATTATATCCCATTTACTACCCTCTAATTCCTCCAATAACACTGCTAGACTCGCCTCAGTAGTTAGCGTTCTAACGTTAAACTTTGCCAGGTTCAGATTCCAATGGCGGCCTGTCCGGCCAAATATATTACTTTTCAAATACCTCGGATGCAGATTAACGCTTACGCATTTTCCTTCTTCCCAAGAACCATTAAATAATGGAATGAATTACCGGTGCACAATAATTTGACAAAAACTTAAAGCTACATTGAAAGATGCGCGCATCTATGCGTACACACCGCTTTGTGTGCGTGTGTGTGTGTATGAGCTCATTTTTTAACACTGCATGTATAGTCTTGTATTATTGATCGGAGTACGTGCAGAATAATTCGCTTATGTATCTGTTTTGTTCGCCTACGTTCGCTTATTCGTGTATTGTACTAATTTCCGAACTGCTGCTATTGACATGTTTTTTTGTGCTCTATGTAATACTGGAATATTCATGTATTGTAGGAATTGTTAAAGTGCTGCTTTTGACGCGCCCAGTAAAGGCCGACAGGACAACAGTTTGAGTAAAAAAAATAAATGCATAGATAACGATTTCCTGGAGTTGTTGAGATTTATAGAGAACCGAGCACAAATTGAGCACCAGAAATGCAATGCAGTGATGGAAATACACCAAGGACTGAAGCAAAGATGTCATTTTTCCTTATTTACGACTCATGTTAAGGACATGGAAAGACGACTGCACAACAGCAAATTAGGGCTCGACTTATCTTACATTCGTAATGGGCAAATGGTGCAACAGGAGGTCCCTGGACTAGTCAATGCGGAAGACATAGTGGTACTAGCGACAGGCTAAGCGATATATACAGCAAGCCCGCGAACACGCGTGGCGGCGCAGCGGCAAATCTAGGCTTTAATTTTAACACAAAGAAATGGGGCTTTATTATGTTAAATGAAGAGACGAGTAATTGCGTGGTATCAATTCAACAGCAAGTATTTATCCATAGTCAAGCAATAGGGATGCCTGGGTTTATACGTAAACGAAAGAAAGACTTACTCAAGCACACACCGGGATTATCTGAAAATAAATGGGAAGCGGATTGCAGCAATAACGAAGCATAGCGCACTTTGAGGCTACATTAAATATGAAGCGGTGCGTGGAATCTGGAAATGATTAATGGTATCCGTGCTAACGTTCGCAAATGCTCATTCTGCGTTTAAAATCAGATATCTTCTCGGGGTTGGAAGTTTACCAAAGAACGGTAGGCTGGTTGGTTTTGGTAAAAGCACAAAGGAGACATTGCAGGGTGACATGGGTCGGGCCTCTTCTATAGTCAGAGAAGCGCGGACTAAAATTGCTTTTAGAGAATGACTGAGGAACATGGATGAAAATAAATGGATGGCAAAGTGCACAAGTGTCTGTGCCTAAAAGGCATAGACACAGAATGAAGGAAGAGGTCAAGAAGGTTGGCAACCATGTACAGGGTAAGTGAATATAAAAATGTACTACTAGGAGTCATCAAAAATAATATCAGAGAAACATTGACAGTAAATAGGATACAAAGAATGGAAAGAACGAAAACATGCAGATTTACAAGTACGGTTAGAGGGAAATTGAAAGGAAAATTTGTACAATAACACAAAGGGCAGCGCCTTGCTATTGAAGGCTCGACCTGGTTGCCTGAGGACAAAACATACCGGGGCAAATATTCACAAGGCGCTACAGCAAAAATTTGGAAACCGCTCAGCACATCGTAATAGAATTTGAAGGTATTCGCCAAGCGAGACGCGTACGTGACGCACACTTTCCAAAAACGTCTGTATTTATTACGGATGAAAGCAGCAAACGGCCAGCAGTCGAAATAAGGAACAGTTGTTTAAAATATGGGTGAAAAAAGAACAGGGAAGAGGTTAATACGACCTAATTCGTTAGAGGCCGAGGCAGCTGTGCATTGTATACATAGACGATTGGAGGAGGAAAACAGAAGATTAAGGAGATGAATACAAAATGCTAGAATACGCAGCACGTATAGCATGTCTGATTATCTCATGCAGGTAAGGTGACTATTTGTCACCGCATCTTTTCAGAGGGGACGCCAAGAAATCATCATCAGAATCAATAATTTCGTCATTTTCTAATTTATAAGTGCTCTCATTCTTGCTAAGAATGACAAATTGGTTATTGCAGAAGTGTTTAAAACCGCCTGAATCAATTGTTTTTCTGTAGTGTCCCTCTAGGAGCCGAAAATACAAAGGTACGGATTACAGAGCAAGTGGATGAAGGTAGATTTTTGTTGCTATTGAGATTAGTTCAAGTTCGACAAGTGATGTGTAGTCATCTGGAGCAATGATTGGATGCAAACTGAAACGAAAGACCCAATGAGACAGTCGATGATTATGAGGTATGACAAGAAAATATGCATTCACAAAATTGAGTCTTCTGAAGGATCTCAGAATAATTGGAAATAGGTGTGCACAAGCGGGCCTAAGGTATTTCTAGATAATCTTGCAGAAGAGAGCATGAAATACAATAAGCTGGTGGCGGCGGTGACGATCACAACCACGATGCATGGTAAATGGTAAATGGTGTCAATAACGAGCAAACGACACAACTTTATTGTGATGTTTCATAATGGACTGTGAAAATTCATTGACGAGGCATTTTAAAAGGCATAAATGTATTTTGATGTGCTCACTAAAAATACATTTAAGGCAAAAACTGCGTTGCCCTGTAATATCGTCATCGTTTCCTATTCGCTTTCAAATGTGTATGAAATCATTACTTGGATTACTTTCTGCTTACACAACCCTTTTTTTCATTGTGTTGCACGCGTATAGCGCAGCACAGGTTTCAGAGACGCTCCGTAGGAGCGGTGACATAGTTACGCTTTGTTTATGTTTATTAACCGCCCATACAAAAGTGGCATGTATTCCTACGGCCTGCCAAGCAAGCTCGTGGCCATTTTTACGATCAAGCGTTGTACGCCATCAAATATAGTGCTTTATGGCTCTACAAAGAAATCATCAGCAACGTAGATCCACGTTTTACTTTATTTTATTGCGTGTGCTGATTTCTGTGACTTCAACTTTAAAGGCACGGTTGAGCCCGCAGCCGACTGTCACAATTGAATTACCGGCAATCACCGACCAGTATTGAGCGACGGCACTCCGAGGCTGCGGACTCACGACTTTCGTAGGGGACGCTGCTCACGCTCGAGCACCGCCGTGGCGCCCCCGCTTCGATCAGTCCCGCAAACAACACTGACGTGCCACGCAGCTAGCAGGCAGCGACGTGGCCTGCATTTGTTGACTGGCCCATGTGTTGGGTGGCGCACCGTTATCAGTCTCTTGTAAACACAGGCTGCCTAAACTTTTGCGACTGAATTTTGCATAACCTTGGATCAAAAGAGCACGTAATTCTGTAAGGCCTGTCCCATCAAGTTTCGTGTACGCGGGCAGCCTTTTAACTTACGCACCACATGTTGCCTGTCGCTTGACGTGAACTAGAACAGAAGAGAGATTTTTGCCGCCTGTGACAGCGATGCCACTGTAGCCGCAAGCTGCTTAAGGACAATTTCCTAGCGAAAGCAACATCACGTTCTTTATTAAAATATATAGTTAACTCAGTGATGCACATTTACATCATTTCACTACTGCTTTCTTCTGAGTGTTTCGCTGCATTATATGTGTGGCTTGGTTGTATAAATATTATTGTTAGAAGCGGCAGTACTCCATCAGCCTCATCTACGTTTGTATACGCTTTTAAAATGCTTGAGGAGACATGTGAGGTGGCCAGCGAAAGGGACAGGTCACCAATGTCATAAGCTGTACATACAGATAACCACAGATTACTTTCATCTGAGTTCAAAGCAGGCTTGTTTTCTTTGTTTGACAATTAAATGCACTAGCACCCTAGGCGAATCACGAGCTTATTTCAATTGCCATATCATTTAGTTATTTTTCGGAGAATACGAAGCATTGCCCACAGTAATAGCCCTTGATGCTGTAGCAAAGTACTAATAATAGCATTACACCAAATTATGCAGCAGTCGTCGTTGCCACACAGTGAGCAAGCAAATATAGAATAAAGGACGAAAAGGGCAAAAGATAAGTTCAAAAGGTATAAGAGACTACAGTAGACGCATTTCACCGTAACCAAACTGGGCCTTACATATATATTCTTCATTTCTTCAAAAAAGAATAGAAAAAAACGAGCGAACATAGATTTTCACATTTCAAGCAGTTGCATTTCTTTGTGCTAGTTCAAAAATAGAAGCTAGGCAATACACGAATTCGATAATTAGATAGTTTAGCGCTGCTTTTATAATTTGGCCACTCTTTTCTACTACTATGTGGGTTTTATTTTTCTTAATTACCTTACAGGCCCCTAGAGGCATTTTGTAAGGGGAGAATGTACACTCGAAGATTAAACAATAATTAGAATACATATATGAATACATATAGAAAAAGTACAGTGTAATAAATGCGATAACACTGTAGTAATGTGGTGTCCAAATTTTAATATGGACAAACCGAATGCTTTTGAAAGCGAGAGGTCACTGAACAAGGAACTTTTAAACAGTAAAATATAATCAATGCAATTACAGAACGAGCGGGACATATTTCGGTATAATAAAACAGTATTTAGGGGTAGCAGCAGAATAACAACGCCAAAGGCAAGAAAGAATAATGCGTTAGGTTATGTAAAGTTTGAGAAATGCGTCGTTGGAAGATGCCGGAAATTTCCCTTGTCATTCTCATAAGCTATGGCGTTAGGAAGATTGTTCCTAAGGCGAAATGCTCTTGAAAGAGCGGAGTAGTTAAATGACTTAGCCTTTCCGCAGATGCAAATGAAATTGAACTGATTCTACAACCGATGTGACCTGTACTGAGGAGTTTCAAGAGAACTGATGGCGCTGTATTATGGACATCTTTAAGAAATAATGAAAGCAGGGCTACATCACGACCATCATGCAACGGCTGTAGTGGGAGGTTGAGTTTAATTTCTGTTATGCTTTTGTTAGAGTCATAACAACGTGAAATAAGACGCACAGCCCTATTCCTAATAGACTGGAGTTTTTCGATCAAGTATTTCTAATGGGGAGAACAGACGGATGCGGTGTATTCAAGATGAGGTCGGACAAACATTACATAAGCTAGTTTACGAATGTCTTTGGTATTATTATGCGACTAGCGTCTTATGTACCAAGATGATCTCGAAACATTGGCGCATATATTTCAATGTACTTTGACCACGAAAGAGTCAAAGTTAGGTTAACACCAAGATATTAATATTGAGTACCATGCAAAATAGTGATCTTATCTATGTGATAAAAGAACTTAGATTTAGTATGTTTGCGGCGAACAGAAATTTTACATTTAGAAACCTTAAGCTTCATTAGCCAAGTGTTACAGCAAAGAGAAATAAGTTCTACATCGTTTTGGACGACTGTATGATCATCGGCACCTTTGATGGAACGATAAAGAATGCAGTCGTCTGCAGAAGTGCGCATGTGTGATGAACTGTTATTGGGTAAGTCAATAATGTACATTAGAAGTAGTAATGACCCAAGAATGCTGCTTTGTGGTACACCTGAAGTAAAGTGCGACAGAGGAGAGGAATAATTATTAGCTGCTGTGAATTGCTCACAATTATAAAGGAAATTGCGAATCCATGTTAGCCTAATGAATCTAATTAAAGAGACGATAATTTCAAAATAAACGGCAATGTGCTACGACGTCAAACGCTTTCGAGAAGTGTAGAAAAGCTCAATCAGTTTGTTAATCCTCTTCCATGCTAGTATGAAAATCAGCTGTTAATTCTAATATCTGCGTTTCACAAGAGAAGTTTCTCCAAATCCGCGTTGATTAGAAAAGAAAGATTTGTTACGATTACCACCGTGCGCGATTTCGTAAGCTTCAGTAATTGATTTAGCCGTTTCCAAATATTTCCTGCTTTGTCATAGCATTCCTGATGAACAGGGGCATGTAAATACTTGCTTCTTACGCTCCTCAGGAAAGACGTCATCTTATGGCGCTACTGGTTAAAATTTGCTGGGTCCGGGAGTGACTGTTCCTCGATTTATTCTTCGACAATCACGAGGTATCCATAGCTTACCGCATTTGCCACGTTTTCTTATCGAAGAAGTTTTGGTTAAGCACTCACGATAAATACAATAGAACGTGAAAATAAAGGCTGTATGAGACTTATCAGCTGTTCTACCACGCGTTATTTCGTCCTATTTTTTTCCTTTTTAGGTCACAGGTGATAAGACAAGCAAGGTCTACGACACGACGTTCTCGATCGTTACTATTCAATCTGGTTACTATCGTTCTGGCTAAGTTAGTGTGTCTGTTCACTGAACGAGTAAATAAATGGGACGATGATCCCTGATACGAGAATGCAACACTCCCAATAAAACACCGTCTGTATAGTAACGACATCAGTAAGCGATTGCGCCAGGGCGGCAGAACGCCTAGCACAATTTGTTAAAACGGTTGAACATCTTGAACGGGCAGCGCAAGACGACGAAGACAAAAGGCAGCAAACAGAAAGGGCAGCGCTCAACTCACGACTAACAATATTAGAAGGCATACACAAGCTTATGTATTGCAACCATCACCTACGTGCTCTCCAATCGTACCATCGATGGCGTCATTATCAGTGCACAGGCAAAAACGAAAAGCCCTGCAATCCAAGGTTAGTCTATGAGGTGATTTAAAAGTTCAGATTCACTGTCATACAAATTTAATGATCGCGTGCTTACACAACGCGATCATTTTTCATGATACCGTAGGGCCTCAATAATCTCCCTCGTATTCTGATTGCTATGCGTCGAAAGTATTGTGGTGTCTTCATAGATTGGAGTGCACCCATGCTCTAAGCAATGTCGCGCGACATGTGGGTAGGCATTACCCGTTAGCGAGCGCCTATGCTCTGACACTCGAATGTTCAGGCGTCAACCTGTGTGGCCGATATAATGTGACCGTTCTTGCCTGTGCACTTGTAATGACGCCATGGATTCGAGAACACGTAGATAAGTTTGTGTATGCCTTCTTATGAAGTTAGTTGTGAGTTCAACGCTGTTTTGTGTGTTTTCTGCCTTTTGTCTTCGTCATCTTGCGCCACCCGTTCAAGATGTACAACCATTACCAACTCCCCCGAATGTCAATTCTTCTTTGTTACAACGGTATGACCATTTGATTCCACAATACACAAAGACGTTGCCTGATCAGCATAGAGTTTTGATGAATCGATGGTAACATCACTTCCAATGATCGTTTGCGTTTGTTTTCAATTGTAATGTTCAACAGCTCATCAACATAATGGATAAAGAGACCCATATGACCAACAGGTGGACGATATGTTACGCAGTAAGCGTTACTGTTCCATAATAAGCATAGGAATTCAAAGTCTGTAGTTGTAATGAAGAATTCTGGAATAATCTGGCGTTTCAGTTCACGTATTGCCAAAATGACAAGGCCACCAGCCAGCCTACTTGCTCGGCAGAGGAAGAAGCTATAGTAGCCACCAAACCGATACACCTCAGCGCTTCACCCAAGCCATGTCTCAATGAGCATGATTAAAGCAAGTGAATAGTCAAGCACTCACAACTGATCTTCGTTGTGTCTGGCTGAACGATTGTTTCAGTGAAAGCAAATTAAAGGAATGTGCTTGTGGCCATTATATATGCGATTTACATAGGGCGGTGAGATAGCCATTTAACGTGCAAACGGCAACACTCACTCTACTTTATCGACGTATTACGCAGTACGGATGCGTGCTATGTATGAAGACTCATTATTTCGAGTAAGAGCATCTGCATAGTTCGTCCACACGAAACTCCAGCGTTGGGCTTCCTTTTTAGGAATTTCCATTCCCGGTAGTTGCTTCATGGCTGGGCTTAGGTGCTCATTTATAAAAACTGGTTGTCCTGTCGAGAGGCCGCAACCTTGCGTTGTTATACGCGTCCTTTGCAGTGCCACAAGCGTCGAGTGAAAATCTTGTTTCTTGTAGAGCACTTCCTGTTCACCTGAAATGAAATCGAGGGTTCGACGGAAGCCCGTCTGGTCGGGATGAAGCATTGAAGAAATAAAATGAAGGACACCGACCAACAGAAGTGCTAGAACATGAATAAATCTAAAAGACGTTTCGGTTCACCTGCTCAGACGACCGGGAACGAAATTCAATATAAATCAGAAAGAAAGGGACACAATAGTACTGTACAGAATTCATGGGTTTCCTTATCGATATATTCCCACAGCATAAGTTTAGTTAAAAGATGAGTTAATGAAGTGTCTATAATTATTGAATATAATTAGAAATTACTGATTATCCCACATCAAAGCACAGAGAATCGTAGACATTAGAGACCCGCCCCGTGAGCATGACCTTGGCAAAATTCCTGGAAACCCAGAAGTAGAAATCGGAAGTAATGATGTCACTAATGACGCCACACAGAAGGTCGCATGATGTTTAACCGGCTTAATAATGAAAAACTGTTGCGCGGCATCGACTGAACATTTATTTAGCGGAGCGGATGTGACGCCAGTCTCTCCTCTCTCGCCTCTGCCGGCGCGCGCCTGCTCGCTCGCTCGCTTGCTCGCAATAGCTGTGCGCGCGCGCTCGTTACATGCTGTGACGTCAACACCGGAGACGGCGCGCAAGGTGCGCTTTGTGCGCCGCTCGCTTGGGGGCTGCACCCCGCCAGGTGGCGCGCGCTGCGCTTCCTCCTAGTAAGAAGTGATTGGAAGAATGGTGGAAGAAAAGTAGGGAAACGACAGAAAATGGAGACGTACAATCGCAAAGTTCGCAATATGGCGTCAGAAAATTTGGTTCTGGGAGTACATATTGTTTTGTTTTCGTTTTTTCTTTCTTGTTTAACTTAGGTAGGACATCAGGTCATATAGCAAGAGCTTGGTGGCGCATCCCACTGCCCCGTTCCAAAGGGAACGTTCATAACATCTATGCATCCATCCACCTCGCCCTCCTTTGCTTCTCGACCGCATATCATGCTAGGGGAAACACGTTCGCTTCCTTAACCTAAAGAACACCAACGCCAAGGTGCGAGTGCCACAAATAGACACCAGTCAAAGATTGGGTTCGCATACCATTTTTTTTTGTTCGAGGTCCCTCCCCACTCTTTGACTATGGGACCTCCTAGAGTTACTTTTTCTGTACACAAATTCAATCGCATCAATAAACTGAAACTGAAACTGCAGCACAGCTTCTCGTTTCGCACGGCTCCTAAATTGAACAACGATGTTGGAATGCCCCTGTGAAGCCTCCATTGCTAGGCAGTGGCACACTTCTACATCTTTTTCCAATATTGGTTCCCTCAGAAGTTCACCAATTGGGTGAATAGCATTAGGAAGGCTTTTGTCCTATGTCTGAGGTAGTCCCTAAATCTCAAGGTTACAGCTGCGTGAATATTGTACCGCAGCTATGATTCTTTATTCTTCTTCACTGTTCTGCTTTTTGATAATTTCCAACTCGTTACCAAGGTTTGTTTCTTGGCTTCCTTCTCTAGCTCTTTCTGCTGCAGTTTTGCTTTCTCGTGCTCCATATACATAAAATCCCAGCGTTTCTGGTGATCTTTTATTTCTTTCCTTAGTTCGGGTTTTCATTTTTGGAAACGGTGTTCTGGTTAATGCATAATGCGTAACTGTGGAGCCTGTTTGGTGATTTTAACAAATTACGTGCCGCACTCTATCTCTTGCCACAGCCATGACGAAAGCTGCTCCAGCGGAGCAATTATTTTATGTTTAAGGAGCGGAACATCGACACGTTCACCTAATTTCCTTACACCCCGTGAGAAGGGTGTAAGAAAATTAAGTGAACATGTCGATGGTCCCAGAAGGTCGGTTGTGAAAATGTGTAATAGATTTATCGTTTATCGTAGCATGGCATGGATGCTGACAGTCTGAACTTACTTTCTGAAAGTACAAGAAACTAGAGTACGTCCTCTGGAAATGAAGAGACGACTCATTTGATCCTACGTAGGAGCTCTGTATGGGACTTGTTCTGAAGTTGGCCATCGCGACGTGGGTGCTCAGATGGCATACAGGATCTCGCTAGTATCTTGATGGCGCTGACTTCAGCAGACTGATAAAGAACAGAAGCGTGGTCCAAACGAGAGCCTCTAAAGCTCTTTTACAGGGTCATGAAGCACTTTCTGTCACTGCCCCGTGTTGAGCGCGACAAGACTTTCAGGATATTGTGGGTTCTTAAGGATTTAATTTTTAATATGCGCTATTTGGCAAAGAAACCTAAGCATTGAGCCTAGCATGATACTTAATAATTTGGGCTCTGCATTTGCGCGTATGCGTTTTCCATGGAGTTCAATATTGAGATCAGTGACCAGGCATCTCTTCTAAACAAGTCGCAGGAGCTCTTTCGGGGATTTAGCTCAAAATTATTCTAATCAGCCCCCTCTTGACACCTTGTTATGGCCAAACTAAACTTGTCGCTCACACAAGAACAGGTTACGTGAATTTATTCCTATCCGCATGTCATCAACATAGGCAGAATAAAGTAAACTCTGCGAGATATAAAAACTTAAGGACTTCATTTTTAAAACAAAGGTGGTGTAACTAACTAAGATGGTGCAACTCTAGATTCCTGTACAAATTGCTTAGACAATGTATTTCCAATTCCTACACGGAATGTCTGGTTAGAAAGGTAGCTTTTCATTATGTTAAACATGTGTAAGGGCGCGAATATCGCCTCCAAAGCAGGCGATGAAGAAGACGGGATTGCGTGTGAAGAATTCACACGGTGCAAGCACCGTGTGAATTGAACGCGCAATCGCGCTCGACCTGAGTGCCGCCCGTTCACGAGATCCCGCTGCACCATGGCTGGCTGGCCTAAATAAAGCATGGCTACGGCGGCTACGTCTTCGTGCCGCCTCCCAAAAAATGGTGACCTGGATGACCGAACCCAGCATTCCCAGAAATTGGTGACTCTGGACGACCCAGCCTTACGACAAATTGGTGAGACCAGATAACCGAGCCCAGCAATGCCAGTGTCAGCGCACCGACTCCCCTAAGGAGATTACTGACGTGGTCTACCCGATCTAGCAGATGTCCCCCGATTGCACATCGACATGCCCGACATCTGGTTCACCCACCTGAATACTCGTTTCTTTCTCAACAGCGTCCCAGCCTCCGGCTACGTTCCATGCTCCGGTTGTCATCCTCCGGCCCCGACGTTTACGCGGACTTGCGGGCAGCCGTCCATGCTCACTATGTCACCTCGAGCGCTTACTCACAACTTTTTGAACCACTTGAACCGTCGCGACATTCCACGTCTTGCCGGCCCACATCACCTGCGTCCACCCTTGCCGATCGTCAGCAGGCTCCAGCCCCAGCATCAGCCACATACTCGGTCCGTGAGCTCCCACGCCAGCTCAAAGGCAGCTGCGCGACGACTCTTTCTAAGAAATTGACTTTCCCCAAGGCGAGCGCTTTCAGCTACTTTACCGCCCGTCGCTCTGCTTCCGTGGACGTTACCGCAAGCTGTGCGCTTTCTGTTCAGGGGCACTTTACTCAGCACCGACTTCATTAGGTGCAATCAAATTTCACTTTCTCTCGCACGGCGACGCTCCAAGCACAACCTTAGCGATGCCTTCAGAGGCCACTGAAACACTGATGCTATCGCCATTCGAGATTTCACCGTAAGCAGCAGCAGGCGAGCCTTTCGATGTTCTGCGACATCATGACTACCGACATCTGCGACTAGCGAAGTTTTACAGGAGTAGCTCTGCCATCTGGTTTCTTCAGCTCGAGCATCACTTCAACGTCTACATCGTGAGTGACCAGCACTTGCGCTATCTACACGAAAGTTGTGAGCTGATAGACGCTCTCCTTTCGGAGTTCGGAATTCCACAGGCCTAGGCCTCTACGAGCACGTGCGACAGGTCGCAATTTTGCACTATGGCATCACTGTGGCTGCGCCTCACTCACAACCTTCGCTGCCGGTGCTGTCTGGTATACATCTCTATAGGGTTGCGTTAGCGCGACACTACCAATGACGACACATTCTGCACACTTTATCTGCATTTTACCATTTTATTTTATTTCAATCGCGCTTCGCACTAGAAGGGGGGCCCTGTAGCGGCGCAACTATCGCCTCCAAAGCAGGCAAAGAAGAAGATGGGCCCACGTGCAGGTAGCGCGAGAACAGAACACGCTAGCGCGCAGGACTTGAGCGGCCACAGTGTTGGTTGCTCCCAAGATCCCGCTGCACCATGGCTGGCCGGCCT
Source organism: Dermacentor variabilis (assembly GCF_050947875.1). Lineage (NCBI taxonomy): Eukaryota > Metazoa > Arthropoda > Arachnida > Ixodida > Ixodidae > Dermacentor > Dermacentor variabilis. The sequence goes on along the minus strand of NC_134572.1, from coordinate 182,943,410 downwards.
GTATAAACCGTGGCTACGACGGCTACTTCTTCGCGCCAACTCCCACGCATGTTTCCACGGATTCTCATTTTGGCAACCCGAATTAGTTAATTAAATAGGCGGAACGTAAGAAATACTTTAAGAAGCATCACATGATGGCCAACCATACGCCACTAGTTTCATTCCGCTACGGGTACCCACTTTTTCTATGTCTTAGACACAAGTTACGTAAAACACCCTGTATATACAAAAAAGAATCGGTGATAACGGGCATCCTTGTCTGACTGTGCGCTACACTGGTATGCGCTCACCCACTGATTTGTTTATTATCCGCCTCGCTGCACATCTGGCGTAAGCCTTCCACACACTTTCGCTGATCACCATTGCCTACATTCACATAATCAACTATAGATAGAAGGAAATCGAGCGGAACGCAGTCCACTGCCTTCTCAAGGTCAACTTGCAGCATGGCGATACTGTTGCATAGCGTCACAGCATTCGAGGATTGGTCGTGCTATAGTGTATATTTCTCATAATTGTCCTTTCTTTTATTCCGCACGTTTGATGCGCACCGACTAAATCATTCAATAGTGTCTGCAATCTGTCAGCCAATACATTCATTAATATGTTATAGTCTATGTCAGACTAATCGGTCTATACCAGGTACCATTGCGTAGTTTGATTGGGTTTTCAGTTTTTGTATTGAGACGGTGTGTGCTAAAGAAAGGACGGCGCAAGATGTTTTTTCTCATTAGCCTCGGGTGATACTTCAGTCAAAACAAATGTGATCTGTGCTACAGTTGCTTTGAACATTGTATACCATGATAAGTGTCTTGAACAAGAGGTCCCAATGCAGTCTTCGACTATGGGACCTCCTTATGTATACTAAACGCATGTAATATTTTGGTAATTTTAACAATAAAATATTCTGAAATTCGTATAGGATCCCGCAGTCCAGTGGGCGCGTCGACTTACAGCCACCGAGTATAAGCGACGCCAGCCTGTGTTGGCTGGTTACACGAGACTTTTTGGAAAGCCGCTACGGGGCGCCGACGAGCGAAGTACCGCTCGCACGCGCTGCGCGAGTTTTGCTCATTTTATGCAATCCCTGCCTGAGTTACCTGGACTCTGTTGGCACCACGATATCACGGAACACCAGGCTGCACGCAGATAACCAATCTTCCCCAGTAAGCAGCCTTTACAAATCATTTACAGGCGAGGACATGCCCTCAAGACGTGTGTGAGAAACGCAGGTGGGGGCGAGGCGCTGACACCTGAGACACGGGAAGCGTCGATGACGCGAGCACGCCAGATGGTAGTAACTCTGGCGGCTCCTCCGAGAGGAGCAGTGCCCACGCAAAAAGCGCTGAAAACAGCGATGGAGAAGTCTACGCACCTAAAGACAGACCATAGAGCACAACCTAATACCTCGGACTTAGACCGCAACCACTTGGAGTGCCAAGATACAGAAGCCGGGGATTACATCGTCCTCCAAGACAACGAAGGCAAAGGCGGGACTTGCGGACCTAAGGTAAACGACGATAATGTTGGCTGGCAAGCGGTCCTTTCCGTTCGTCAGAAGAGAGCACTTGAAAAGGCGGGAAAGAAAGCCATGAAAAATCGTGGGAGTCTATGGGTCCTCGGGTGCCCATTCTAAATCGCTTTCGCAACACACGTCACAAAGAAAATCGAAGAAGCGGAAGCTGCCACCACTCCCCAAAGGATATATTACAGTGGTCGTAAGGCCCCTCCCAGGGAATACCTATAAAGGAATTAACGGCACCACGAATTGCAAAAGTAGTTGCGAACGCTTGTCAAGGAAAGTAAGCGGTAGCCGGATCCTCTTCCCACTGAAGCCAGGATCCAACATATTCATCATCTCCACTCTCCACCAAGAGGTGGCGAATATCACCATAAAGGTCACAGATCTCACTCTTAATGGAAAACTGCACGCTCTCAATACCTATGCAGCAGTGGGGGACGACACAAAACAAGGAGTTTTACATGAGCTCACTACCAACATAAGCCCGGATACTTTTATAGCAAGTCTACGCATAAGAACGCTAGGAGTGGACATCCTAAAAGCCAGAATGCCAGAAGAAACTAAGTCAGCGATGATCACCTTTTTTCTGTCCCATAATAAATAGACTTGTGTACTATATGGGCCTGGAGATTCCCTGTATCCCATATAAAAATGAGATACAATCTCGCTATGCCAGCTAGCAGACGGGACAAAGAACAGACGTTTGCCCGAATCCCCACCTCGCAGTGTGCCATGTATTTGTTATATAAACATGTTGCATTGTTATTCATGTTTTTTAGCTGATTTTACCCCTTATGTAATACCCCTTCGTGGGGTCTTTAAGGAAATAAAAATCAAATGAAATATACGGCATAAAGGAGCCTCAACCGGACCACCCTTGCAACCCCGTATTTTCCACGAGTGGGGAGCTAGACTTGATGGGCAAAAAAGATTGCAACGAGCGCTTAAAGCAGCCAGCACAGCAGCGGAATCCCAAACAACCGTACCGAAAGACAGAGAAGAAGGCATCTCGGACAGCTTTTTTAATCGCCGCCAAAGCCAACATGGTACGCATTGCAGCACACTGACGACGAATAATAGCCACCACTTAGGAACCAGGTGGACATACCAGAAAGAAAAGGCAGAAACGGAGACTGCGCTCCAGGTGAATGGACAAAGGGAGAAACTATTCACAACAAGGAACTCCAAAGTCGCAGCCAAACTGCCGCCCCTATTTCCGAAGCCCTACCCCAAACAGGGTGTTGCGGCCTGCGGCGAGCTCGACCCAGCAACAGGTGGGTTGGGCGGCGGGGGTGTATCGAGGAGCGGCCCCAATAATACCGAGCCTTGAGAATCAGAGGGTGCTTTTGGAAAACCAATAATTAAAATATCCTTTGGGCGAACTCAAGTTTGAACTGGCAGAACTTAGTGCGAAATTACAAAACTCCAAGGGCGCGACAATAAAGCCAATGAAACCGAGAGACCATCCAATCAGCCTTGGAATGTATTGAGAAAACGACGAGCCAGCTAGTGCGACAGATGCACGGCCTACAAAAGTTTCAACAACATTTATGTGTGGAGGGATAGAAGTGCCGAGCAGTGCAGATGTGGCAACAGTGGCTTCCGCTTTCTTAAAAGTTCTCGGTTGCGAAATTACCTGCAGTCCTCCCAAAAACTATACTAATCGACATGTTAGGCACCATGGATTACTCCAATACCAAGATTTTCACGGTGGGAGGACGAAAGCTGATGAACATGCGATACTGAATCGATTATCTCGGTACCTGGAAGAGCGCGAAGTTTATTCACAGACGATAATCGGTTTGAGACCTGGTCTATCTACGCAAGGTGCCATGCTCCTACTCAAGCACCAACTAATCAGCCGCAAGACTAGGGACACGAGAGCGATACTGGGACTAGGCATGGAGAAATGCTTCGATAATATCGTCCATACGTTTATACTGAAAACCAGTTCGGAGCTCGGCTTGGGTAGTCACTTTCATGAATATTTCGAAGCCTTTCTCAGTGGAAGGATGACCACGCACAAGGCTGGGGACCTAACATCACATACAATGAAGCTAGGCACCCGAGGTATACCACAAGGAGTAGTCATCTCGCTCAATCTTTTCAGTATCTCCATGATAGGTCTCTCTAGAAGACTTGAATACCTCGAAGGCATAGAATACATCATTCACGCAGATTATGTCATGATATGGTGTACTGGAGGCAGCGACGGAGAAATAGAACAAAGATTACAAGATGCCGTAAACTTCATTGAAGAGTACTTTATCCCAACGGGACTTCGATGTTCACCCAAGAAATCGGAACTCCTACTATACCTACTATATATTCTGTAGGGTGGCTGCGGGCCTCGTCAAGCTGCCTCTACTGGAGCAGCTTTTACTTGCAGCCTCCTCCATCAAGCCGACGGTTTTAAAGTTATTCTATTCTATTCTATTCTACCGACCTAAGAAACGACGCCGCAAACCAGGAGATAGCTTCCTCGTGGGGAGAACGACATAACGCTCTATACCAGAAGCGGAAGTGTCATCCGAAGAATGGACTCCATCCGGGTTCTAGGCTTCGTGATAGACGACAATGGGTCCACTAATCAAACAATTCTACATAAGTGTACAACGCAACGAGGCTAGTGAAAAGAGTAACTAACTAACCGCTGACATGGGCTTGGAGAAGACAACGTCGTCAGACTAGCTCACGGCCCTGTGCTATGTCAATTCGCCTACGTAGCAAGCATGCACGAGTGGCAGAGATCTGAAAGAGACAAATTTTCATTGCGTCTCTGTACCACTCCTGCACGGGCCGTGAAGGGCCTGCAGTATATTCAAATAAAAAATAAATAAAAGTCAATGCATTGTTGAGGAAGGTAATCTCTTCGCCTACCTATGTACACAGAACCTGAAAGACTCATGCAACTAGCGCTGCATATTATACTAGAGCAAATAACCGAGGTACACGAAAGAGCCCAGTTCGTTAGTCTCTCCATCACGCGATCAGGAAGACATCCTCAAACAGATTTGTGTACCAATCACAGCAATACATTGTAAACATACAGAAATTCCGAAAGATCTGTGTAAGAATATCACAGTTATTACCTGTTCCAAGGAATGTTGACCCCATTCATAATGTGGGCAGAAAATAAGCCACAGCCAAAGCCTTACTAGAGAAAGCTAAAAATCAGGATGAAGAATGCTCGTTCATCGACGCGACTTTCATGTCAAATAGACGAGCCTTCAGTGCGGTCCTTTTGAACGGCAAAGGTGAAGTCGTCAACTCTGCTTGCACGTACATCACGCAACCAGAAATTGCAGAACAGGTAGCCATCCTATTATTATTTTTCGACCGAAATTATTATCTTTATACCACGATCCACACCGATTCTAGGGCAGCCATCTGAGCATTTGCCAAAGGAGTAACCTCTAGACAGGCCACGCAATTTTCGTCAGAAGGTCATTAAACCCCACATGATCATCTGGTTTCCTGCTCGTATAGGATAAATCACCCGTGCTCCCGCGAACTTCAATAAATCTGCCCACAATGCTGCACTGGCACTTGACAAACCTTGCAGTCACAAGGCAAGAAGAGGCTGAGGTTCCAGATTGCAGGGACCACCTCCTCACGTACAACGAGCTAACCAAGCACTTAAACCGCGGACGCGACGTCTCCCCCCTCCACACAGTAAACTAAATACAGCTCATGCCATTACGCTAAGGCTCTTGCAAACCAGAACCTATCCGAACCCGCTATTAATCAACAAGATCCATTCGGAGTTCTCTGATCCTACATTATACGATAAATGTAACGACACCATAGATCTTAGTCATGTGCTCTGGCGTTGCTCCGTGTTACACAGCAACAAAGACAAGACTGAGAAGCGGGGCCACGCAGCTCCACACAGTCTCACATTAGAAGAACAGCAATGGACGGTCCGAAAAACCCGCGAAGTGGCCGGCAGGCTGGGCCTTTCGGCCTCAACGTGGTAGCTGTCTGTTTCGGGCTAGGAAACTAGCGCGACCTAATGGACCTCAATAAGGTTTTTCCATCCATCCATCCATCCATCCATCCATCCATCCATCCATCCATCCATCCATCCATCCATCCATTTCTTCAGTGTCACAAGCCTTATCTTCACAGCCACAAGCCTTATCTGAACGAGCAAATTAACAAGCAACAAACATCGCGTAAAGGGCTGGCAACAACGCAGGCGCGCCCTTGGCACGTAAATTTAAAAACGGAGTAGTCTGACTCTACAGATGCCGAAAGTGTTACCAGCCATGGCCAGTAATACCATTCGCACCACTGACTCCATTGGGATAAGGCAATGGAACTGCCGTTCATGCACAAGTGAGTGGCAGCGCTTCAATCATATATAGACGCCATAATTTTGTAACCACAAGTAATTTGTTTTCAGAAGATTGGTAAGGGAGTAATAAAATAAAGACATTACAATACCATTCAAAATCTAACATACTCTACGATAGCCACATTAGTGCCACATCGCGAGCAGTGTTTATCACTACTCTCAATGCCTAACAGACCATCAATTGATCGAACTCCACGCCAGTAAACGAGGACAGTCCAGACCGTTTATCATCAATACTTCAAGCCCACCGAAGGAGCGTCAAGGAAATTTTCTCGGGATGCTAGAGTTGTACCTTGGGCACGTTGAACATAAATTTAGATTATTGTTTGTAGGCGAATTTACTGCCCCTCATAATGGTTGTGGTTTCCAGAAAAAACACCAAGAAAGGCACAGATTTATTGGAGGCACTAGAGAGATATGACGCACAAGTGGAGACTATGCCCTAAGCCGCAACTAGAATTGGTAATAGCGTTTGCATAGACACGTATCCACATCTTACCTTTACTTACAATGTGTCGGGCCCTTGGCCCTCTCTGCAGCGCGCACGGGGGAAGCCTTTGAAACGCGCGCCACAACGGCACTCGTCGCATGGAGCATGCGCATCTATCGCGGTATCGTAAGAACTCGCGCGGGGACTGCCGGGAAGGCGGCTGCCAGATAAGAAGGCAGCGGAGACTGCACAAGGGGCTTTCTTTTCGGGGCGTGGGCCTGGGGAGGCACTGGTGGGGCGTGGCCCGTCTAGGTTTTTTTCCAAGCGTGCTGCAGAGCAGGGAAAAAAGCCTATTGTGTCCGCGGAAAGAGTTCTCTTGTAGTTCGCTTTTGGAACTGTGTCTGCGCGCCTGGTTCGGTGCTTGTTTGCTTTCTGCACTTTATGCATTCTGTTATCGACCGAAAGATTGTGTTGGTTGATGGTTTGTAACGGCCGTTCTTTCGTCGCTCTCTTTGGCTTGTATATTTTGTTGCCTCGCTGTTTTGCTGCTTGCTTCTTTGGTTTTGCTGCTTTTTGCTGCTTTGCTTCTTTGCTGCGTGCTTCTTTGCCTTGTTCTTTTCTGCTATTGGCCGCGAGGCTGCGGTAATTGTGGAGTGTTACATTCTATCGTAAATTAAAGCGGTTTTTGTTCCTTGCGCCTTTGGCCCTTTGTCGTGCTGGTCGCGGCTCGCGGACCCCCTGAGCGAAGGCGAGGGGCCTTCATCTGGCGCCCAACGTGGTTTTTCTTCTCGTTTTTTGTTCTGGAGTACGCTTCCGCACCGCAGGGACCACGAGCACGGGAACGAGGGAACCGCCCCTATCTCCAGGCAGCTGGCACTCTCCCCTAGGCCTACTTGTTTCGCTCCGACATCGGGTCCCGCAGCTCATGCATCTGTACCTAACCTCTCTGACCGGCGTAAGCTCACTGAACGTTTTTATTCTACCTCTCGCTTTACTTGCGCCCCGCTATTCCGCGCCATCCTGCCTCCGCAGAACCGCTTGACCATTCCGTCGGACCGCTTTGCCCGTCCAATTTCAACAGCAAAGACACACCGCTGGCATTTTAATGCACCAATGTTCGGGCAATGTCAAGAAGAGCGCGGTTGAAAATCGCTCGAAAATCCACTAGTACGATGCCTGATAAGGACCAGGATGCCCCCGCACAAGATATGTGCAACATTATTGTCCAGCTGACAGCGCTGCTCGAGCATCAGACAAACATAACTCCAGCAGCCAGTTTCCATTTGCCGCTCGCTGTGCCTACATATGAAGGGCACACAGATACGAAATTGGTGGCGGACTTCCTCCAGGAAATGGAAGATTACCGCAATGCGCAAGCAATTACGGATGACGTTCTTCTTTAGCGCGTTTTGCCCGTCGCCCTGACTGGGTCCGCCGCCCGCTGGCGTCGTCGCCAGTCATTCCAAAGTTGGGCGCACTTTGAGCAGCTCCTGCGAGCAGAATTCCTCCCCCCCGACTACGTTGTCCGCATGAAAGACGAGCTTCGCGCCCGTAGTCAGGCGGAGGAGGAAAGCCTCCAAGAATACATACGGTCCTTTCAGGAGCTTTACGAGCGCGCAGACCCTTCAGCACCCGAAACAGAAAGAGTCACCCGGGCAATCCGGCAATCTCACCCACGCTTCCAGGCTTATCTAAGGGGCCGCACCTTCTCTTCGCTTGACGATCTCGCTAAAGCGGTGTCCGATATTCAGGCGGCGATGTTGGCAGAGCTAACTTACCAGCCTCCGCCTCAAGCCTCCCTCGAACCGTCTTGCGCGTGGCGCGGTTCTCCGTTTGCAAGCCCGGGGGATATGGTACCGCCTCCAAGGGCGCTGGATCTATTTATTCACCGCACCTTCGCCACCCAGGTACCTTTCCGGCCTCCGGTACGGGAACCTGCAACAACGTTGCGAGGAACTCGGGGCCGCAGCAGGCCTGTAGCGGCTGCCGCCCAATCAGGCGCAGAAGATACACGCAGGAACATTCGAGTCTGCTTCCAGTGTGGGGGACGAGGCCACTACAAGAGCCAGTGCCCGAGCGCCGATCAGACAGCTAACCGTGCTTCAGTCATTATACGAGTGCAGCAGTTAACGCGGCTCTGCCCTACATCCGTTATCTGTTAATGGCGACGTTTTTACATATGCTGTCCTTGGATATCCTCGCCTTACGCAGAATACCACGCTACCACTCCAACGGGCGTGACCAGCCTGGCTGCCACGGCGGCCCATCGAAACATCACCTAGGTCGTCGGCCTCTCACCGAGGCGACCGATGTGCGCTAGCGTCAGTTGGGCGAAAAGTGCATTGTCTCCGAAAGAGCGCACCCCTTAAGCGCACGCCAATTGGAGCCGTCACGTGGAGCTCCGAACGACGCTAGACACCATTCCAGTCCATCGCGTGCCAACTGCCCCGAACATTTTGCTTCGCAAAAGCCGTGATGTACTCGACTAGGACGATGCATGGTGCGGTTGGACATAGTGTCCTTATATAGCGTCGTTACATAGTGCTGTTGGACACCCAGGCGGGTGTCCGGTCTTGTACGGGGGGGAGTGTCGCGGCTCGCGGACCCCCTGAGCGAAGGCGAGGGGCCTTCAAATGTTATTGAAGGATCCTGTAAAAATCCAGGTGAAAATATGGGGAGTGATCACTTTATAATCAGATTTTCTACCTCCACTCCCAAACCGACAAAAAATTTGTAACTGCGATAATGACGGACTGGATAGCCTAGATGAATTATTCAGTGGCGCAGCAGCCGTTAGAAACGCTAGAAGAATGGTCAAAGGATACAACGCAAGCGTACAAAGCAATTCGAGCAGTGGACTCCCCCACCCCCCACCTCTGACCTATGTGAGGGAAGGCCGGCATAGCATCACGAGAACGTGAAAGAGACTGAAACTGAACAGAAAACTAAGATAGGATAGAGGAATGGTCAGAAAAAAGAAATTAATATGCCCAAGAGCTTCAGGTCTTTCTCGCAGCAGATTCTCTTCGCGAGGCAAGCTGACTTTGGAGAGTGGCGTGCAAGCTTGAAAGTTGTGTTTAGGGTCTATGAGTGTGAGTGTCCGCCAGCGACACATGTAATTACGGCGCAGGTCTTCGCCGTCTTCTTCAAGGTGCCACTGAAAAGCACAGGAGCGCGTCTGCTTCACGGAACTGTCACAGAACTGTTGTAGGCTTTGTTCTGACACGCATCGGCAGGACACACTTCCGGTGGCTCGGAACAATGCAAATTCAACGCTCGCGATTGTTTGCTCCGGCGAGCTGATTGAAGGCGCACAGAAAAATTATAAACTGTCATGGCTGCATTTCCGGCGTTAAAAACATGACGCCAGGGCTCCTCCTATTTTGTTCCTTTCCAACATGTGTCACGCAATGTGAACGCCTTTGAAAGCGATCGCTTTAACCGCTCCGTTACGCAGAAATTTCGCTGTCGTCTTCGTTGTGCGTGCGTTGGCAATGCGCTGGACGTAAGAAAAAACTCCCGATAGAAGTACAGAATTAATAAAATTCATTAGCACGTCAAACAATGTTTGCATTGGCTCCAAGTTTATCATACATGTTCCTCCAACCAAATGAAAGTAGTTCAGCTGAAAAGAAAATTGACGTTTAGGTTGAAACTGAACCACGACTTTCGGAATTCGAAAGGATCACGAATACTAGTTAGTTCAAGTGTGTTAGAGTGGGTCGTAATGAATGTTTTGTGGTCTTTGACTCAGTAATGTTTCTTAGAGGAATGTACTCTTGCGTGCGTGGCAATTAACACTACGGTAATTAAGAACGGGCTAACTAGACCAAGGTGAATGCGAGTGTTGGGTCGATTCATTGCACTTCCACAAATGGATGCGTGATTATGTGTAATGTACCGATAAGCACGTTGTGTTCTGGCTTGGTAAAGTGTCTTGGACAAACGTAGTAACGCGTACATAGTAATTGTGAGTATGCTACAAGGAATGAGGTAATTAGATTGAAGTAAAGACGTCTGGTGCTTCATTGGACCTAAACTACTGGATGCATGTCTATGTGTGATGTATCGATGAGAAGACTGTGGTTCTAGTATCAGGTATCGTTAATGAGTGCAACTGGTAATTGGGAAGGTAATTACAGGTGTTATGTTAGTGCGTGGATGCTTCAATGAATTTGAATTGATGTGATTGTGAAGATATAAGAGCGTGTAACCTGATTGAGTATACGAATGTAGCTGTAATGGATGATGATGATGATGATGATGATGATGATAACGGATAATAATATCCATTATTGATGGATTTTCAACTGGTGATTAATGATAGGTGGTTGATACCGATTTCATCATTCGTGATTGATAATGTGTGCATAAATGCGCGTTGCCATGTGTGATGTAATTGATAGGAGGATTTGTGCATTAATTATCGCGTTGTATTCCTAAAGGCAAAGTTTTAGCGACTCATGTTTTCGGTAGATTTCCTATGGTACAAAAGGCTTTCCAGCGCCCCTGTGTCAGGGCTATAAGTCGATGATATATGTGTGACACGTCATGTGGCTATCTACACGGTGTTTATCAGGGGATGTACTTAAGGACGATGACTTTCGGCGATACCATTCCTTTCGCGTGACGTACTGCTCAAGCAGCCAATCAGCAACAGAACACTTTTTAAGCACTTCCCGCGTGGAAGCCCGCGTGCTGAAGCGTTTGACACGTTTTATTGCAATATGAATTATATGAATGCTACATGAGATATTTCGCCGTCATCAGTAACTACTGATAAGAATACAGAGTTGTTTAGTCTTCATACGTTTTCTGAAGATCGTTGCTCACATTAAATTAACGCTTTCCCTTTGCGTCACAATTTGAACAATAAGTGGCGAATTATGTCTAGACGTGTTCGTGTTCCACTCAACCGCAGAAGTGGCTTAGCGGCTATGGTGTTACGATGCTAAGCCACCTCTAGCAGATAGCTCAGAATAACCACCTGTAGCAATCTAGCAGATAGCTCAGAATAACACACATCAGTTCTTGATAGAATTATATACTTTCACTGGTATTCTGAAATAAAGCCACCCTCACCGAAGACTGTCATGTCTTTGTGCCGCGCGTCTTGGCCCGCGAGCGACGCGACGACGCACGTGTACTTGCCGGTGAGCTCCCAGGTGGGTCTCAGAATGCGGATGGCACGGTACTGCGAGTAGGCGTCGCGTGAGTTCACTGAAAACGTGTCGTCCAGGCGTCCCTGAAGCACTCCGAATGCCTCGCGGACCCTCATCTCTGGTATCCACTGATACACTGGCTCGGGCCCGTCGTTGAAGAACCACTTGACCACCAGCTTGAGGTCATTTTCGTTGTACACGTACTCGCAGTCCAGCACCGCGGGTGTCTCGGTTCCGTTACGCACCCAGCGAGGTACGCTCAGCCGTCGGATGATCACCGCAAGACAGGATCCTGTGTCAAAGAAAGCACCAGAAAAGTAGGTCGTGTCAGATTTCATTGCCAGTAGTCGGCTTTCTTTCTTTTTCCTCTCTCAACAGAATTCGATCCCAGCACGATGGGTTCCGATTCATAGAAAAGTTTATATTGCTTATAAGGAATGTATGTATGTATGTATGTATGTATGTATGTATGTATGTATGTATGTATGTATGTATGTATGTATGTATGTATGTATGTATGTATGTATGTATGTATGTATGTATGTATGTATGTATGTATGTATGTATGTATGTATGTATGTATGTATGTATGTATGTATGTATGTATGTATGTATGTATGTATGTATGTATGTATGTATGTATGTATGTATGTATGTATGTATGTATGTATGTATGTATGTATGTATGTATGTATGTATGTATGTATGTATGTATGTATGTATGTATGTATGTATGTATGTATGTATGTATGTATGTATGTATGTATGTATGTATGTATGTATGTATGTATGTATGTATGTATGTATGTATGTATGTATGTATGTATGTATGTATGTATGTATGTATGTATGTATGTATGTATGTATGTATGTATGTATGTATGTATGTATGTATGTATGTATGTATGTAATGGGGTCCCTGTTTCAAACAGTGTTGTGGCGGAAGCCACGAAGCTCGTTATTTTCACCTCTCTCTTGGGCTTATTATTGGTCTTTAGAACACATCATCATCATCATCAGCCTGGTTACGCCCACTGCAGGGCAAATGCCTCTCCCATACTTCTCCAACAACCCCGGTCATGTACTAATTGTGGCCATGCCGTCCCTGCAAACTTCTTAATCTCATCCGCCCACCTAACTTTCTGCCGCCCCCTGCTACGCTTCCCTTCCCTTGGGATCCAGTCCGTAACCCTTAATGACCACCGGTTATCTTCCCTCCTCATTACATGTCCTGCCCAAACCCATTTCTTTTTCTTGATTTCAACTAAGATATCATTGACTCGCGTTTCTTCCCTCACCCAATCTGCTGTTTTCTTATCCCTAAACGTTACACCTATCATTCTTCTTTCCACAGCTCGTTGCGTCATCCTCAATTTGAGTAGAGCCCTTTTCGTAAGCCTCCAGGTTTCTGCACCGTAGGTGAGTACTGGTAAGACACAGCTATTATGCACTTTTCTCTTGAGGGATAATGGCAACCTGATGTTCATGATCTGAGAATGCCTGCCAAACGCACCCCAGCCCATTCTTATTCTTCTGATTATTTCCGTCTCATGATCCGGATCCGCCGTCACTACCTGCCCTAAGTAGATGCATTCCCTTACGACTTCCAGTGCCTCGCTGCCAATTGTATATTGCTGTTCTCTTCCGAGACTGTTACACATTACTTTAGTTTTCTGCAGATTAATTTTTAGGCCCACTGTTCTGCTTTGCCTCTCCAGGTCAGTGAGCATGCATTGCAATTGGTCCCCTGAGTTACTAAGCAAGGCGATATCATCAGCGAATCGCAATTTACTAAGGTATTCTCCATTAACTTTTATCCCCGATTCTTCCCAATCCATGGTACTTCCCAATCAAGAACACATGGTACTTGTTAAATCATCGAACATGTCAAATTCAGTTTTTATTCGAAGAATTCTTTTGCTCATCCCATGCGACTTGCGGTAGGTAAGTGGGTTCCACTCCCGCATCGGGCCTCTTCATTGAAATCGTTTTGGGCCTCTTCAATGAAAAAACAAATCATTCAGCTACCCGAACATCAGTCTCCCATCATAAAACCCCGATGCTCGAACCGTTATACAACACACGCCAACGGCAACTAACTCTATGATGCAACAGAACGTGCGTCACTTCGCATAGCACGAGTGAAAGCACTTGCGAGTGTGCCAGTTTGCATTCGGTCACAGTCTTTCCACTTTCTTTTACGTGCCTGACGCCGCATAAAAACAACTTGTTCAGAAAGCGAGAGCATGCCAGCTTCTCCATATTTTTACACGTGATAGCTAGTGCTTTGAAACACTACCTAAAGCTGCACCTCAATCTTGATGGGCCCACATCTTATCATCGTCGCAGTTAGCGCTACATAGGTACTGTGCAGCACTCAGTGCACTGTGCAACACTGTGCAGCATTCAGTGTTGGAGCAGGTCGCAATGTAAACGGTTTTCACGTTTCTTTGCTAGAGTGAGAGATAGCAAAACAAGCGCTGTTACCGTCTTACAACCACAGTCGCAGTCGTCTTTGTATCAATTCTGTCATCACACACGCGCTCTGCACAGACAGAGAATTGCTCGCTCTACAGAAAGGCTTTCGCCTAGCTGGTAAAGCCTATGAAAACCGAAAACATTGTTGGCTAGCCAGCTTACTGCAATATGCTTTGAATAGCATAGATTTCCACAGCACATGGCATCAGCAAAATATTTCTTATGCAAAACATCAATCGCCATCTATTGACGCTACAGTAAACGACAGTCCGCGTGCTTACCTTTAGCACAGCAAAACGAAACTACTCTCTCGACGGCAAAACTGTTTCACGCACCTTTATTTACCCTATTTCTGCCACTGCTGTGATCTGCTGTGGGTGAAGCAACCAAAACAAGGCAACGCTCGGAACATGTTAAGCATGTTCTTATGACGCACTGGCACAAGGAATGGTTGAGCAAAGTTGGAAGGCGTTTCAACCTCTACGAGGTCGATGAAAGATGAAGTCCACCTGAGCGAGTTGGGGATGGGACAAGGTAGAACAACAGTGCCAGTGGACTTTTATCGCGACATTACTCGGTTGAAGGGGGTTGGAGGTAGGCGGAGTGTCGGATTAAATTATTTTTCATTGCACTATCTTGAGGATCGGCTCAGACTTGGTAGTATGATGACGTATTATTTATTTTAAATATTTTCCTGTGTTTAACGCGTCAAACCGACGATGTCATTATGAGGAAAACCATTATGATGCAAAGGCGTCCGTGGCGTAACGGTCACTGTACCAGGCTTCTGTGCTTAGACGACTTCTGTTCGAATCCAGCCGTTGGAAAATCTTATTGACTGACATATTTTTAAGAAATTACAAATTAAGAAATTTAAGAAATCAAGAATATTACACGAAGTAAGAATCGTAGCTTTAGTGACAGCATCAATTGCAGTAAACATAAGCTGGCTATGTAAAGCACCGCAAGCTAAGTAAGGGAAAGCGGACCAATCGCAGACGCGGGCACCACCCTCTTCATCCTGTTATGGATCTTCAATGCACTGGCTCAGCCCCATCGAATCCCTGTCCACTTGAGCGTGCTCCTCGCCTCTGGTCAACCAATTAGATAATACAAGCCGCTCAGTGTAAGCAATTTCATTCGTTTTTAAAGCAAACAAAAATGAACTCCGATAAATGAGGAGAGCATTTGATCGCTTTCTTCAGACAACCCTGCGCATCACCGCGCGATGCTTGAGTCGGCGGTTGCGCAAACTTGACGTCAGGAAATTGGAATAGTTTTACGCTATAGGGCTCCAGGGGACTCTCGCTATACATTGCGAGCTTTGCGACAGACTTCAGACAACATCCAGGCCCTTGCTTTATTTTTACTGCTCTAGCTGTTATGAGCTAGGTATAGGGATGTTCGTGTAACACCACATCTCCTCGTCAAATCACGCTTGAAGCTTCGGAATTTAATACGAAGCTTGGGATAAATTTACCTGTTTGCAGGCGCAGGCAATGGTAATAGTGCACCATAGCATTCAAGTGAAGACCGATCTTGAACGTTGTTCACGGAAACACTCGTTTCGTTGTATGAATAGGTTTTTAGGTCACTAAAGGGGTACCTTGCAATGGAGAGGCTTAGCGAAGTCTGAGTCGGAGCTCTTGTCTGCACTTTTACGCACCATGTCTAATGACTGTATGTAACCGCGTGCTCATCCAAACTGAATAATAGCTAGCAGAGTAAGTAAGTAAGATGGCTTGTAATATATGGGTGGATTAGGAAAAGATTGTGTTACAGAGAGCTAGGCACTAAAAATGAATGCAACTACACAAAAGTCGAGAAAATTTAGTTCATTGACGTACGTATCAAACAAGTTCTTTGTTTCTTTCTTTCTTTCTTTATTGATTTATTTAAGACAATGAACAGATTGTCTTAGGGGCATAATAGGTCAGGAATCTGCAGAAAAATTGCGAAGAATGAATAGTGATAATTAGCGGAAAAAAAATTACTGCTCAACATAAAGATCACAAGCAAAACTATCAAAACGCAAGATGTGCGCGCACAATATTTTGTAAACCTGTTGCGTCGTGTCTTGTTGAATGTGATGAGACAAGATTTTTTTTTTTTGCAAGCTACGCTGTTCCAGCGACTGGACATAACGTCTGAACCACGGACTTAAAGACGAATACGTTCTGCTGCCGAGCAAAAGACGACAAATTCTAGTCTCTGTAGTACACGTCATGTCTAAAACATGGCGGCTGTGAAGTATTTCAGCATTTCAAACAGCTTCCGGTGCACACAGTCAGCAAGAATGAGAACTATTTCTGGCGTACAGAGAGCAGTCACTGGGGCATGGAGTTGCGCAACGCCTATTTTGTTGGGGGCGGTAGGCAAAATGTCCTGCGTTGACTTCAGGCGCACGTCAATGAATAAAAGCTGTTCAGAATTATTCTAGGAAACGTCCTACAGTGGATCTCCTAGCCTGCAAATTTTGCTAAAAAATTACACCGTGCTTTTGGTCATAAAACATTGCCTGATGAGCATTCTAATACATGTTTAGGCAACAAACTTTCTGCGATGAGTGAGTAAGAAAACCATGCATAACTGTGGATACATTGCACACTCGAAGCGAGTGCAATTCTAGCTTTTGAAAAGCCGGCGTCTTCAGCTAGCCCAGCAGGCCACACTCGATAGACCACTTCACCATGACTATATCCAGAAACAATGCGATATTAGGAAATTTCCAGAGCAAGCTATTTTAACTAGACCATCTTAGAGAATGCACTTAGGAGAACGGATAACAAGGCCTCGTTGTATTACATGACACATCGCCGCTCAACATTAGCGGAGAGTTTCAGATTGTCTGGCAAACTGTCTGCGTTTGCAGGATTTCAGGTTACGGGAGAGGTGTGCGGCAGCGCTAATGCTGCGAGAGCGATCCCCTGAAGCAAAGATTAACAGAGAGCACGCAAACCTAATGCTGCAGAGTATATAATCTATTTAATTGTTTCTGTAAAGTGTTAGAAACGTGATCGTGAACGGTCAGTGCTTTTACATTTTCTTTTTCGGACAAGAACACTGACGCAAGAGGAAAATTTTTAATATGCATTGTAGTACAAAAAATCGCTACAAGATGTTGCTATCGGCTTTCCCATTTCCGTCCACGGCTTCGGTAGCCCTCTAATCCAGACAGTAAGATGCCATGGACGACCGAAAGCTCACGACCGATCCTACATACGACTGGGCAAATTGTGTTCACGGTGCTACTAAGTTCATGGTTCATATGAGATAGGCACGTGATGCAACCCTGTAAGATTACGCTATAAACGACTTTTCCGGCGGCTCGAAAAATTGCGGCTATTTGCAGGCGTAACCACTGTTGTCTAAACCGTGCCCCAGGAGCGCAATCACGCTCATTCCAGGCTACCAGAACCACGAAAAAGTGTATACATTTTGTTCATCACAAACGTGCTACGAGAATATTGATTTAGTCAGCTTCTTCCGCTTTGCTAAGACCATAATATATACAAAGTAAAAAAAAAGAAACAAACACGACACATAATTGAGAGCGCAGTCTCCGCCAGCCGTCACGTGCCCGCGTTGTATGAGGGAGGGCTGTTTCCATTACTTGCACACTAGTGCCGACAAATGGGGCGGAAGAGCAATATTCTAGGATACGTACAGCGGTACGTATCCTAGAATACTATCGGTACGCACGTATTTGTTTTCGTGGTTTTTCAACTTGCTTACAAGTATTTTTTTTCGTATCGGCGAAAAAAAATATATATACTAGCCCTGTTATGGCGGACGACAAACAGCGTCCAACTGCATCTCCATACAGCATGCGTAGTAAACGAGACACGAATACCCGCGCACTGCCAGCGCGGAGAGGCGATCGATCAACCAGATGAAAAGCGGCGAAATATGCAAACCCGCACGCGACCGGATAAAAGAGTGCGCGCAATATGGTTGCAAAAAAAGTGACAAATATTCTTTCGCCCGAGCTTCTTCTTGGTGGGCGGCACGTATAACTGTGTGTGGAGGCCGGGAGGGAAGGTTGCTGATTCGGACCCGAGTCCGGCTTTGCTTGTGCAATCTTCAGAGAGGAGGAAGGAGTTGGAGTGGGGGTGCGCCAGACGAATGCAGCGTAGCGGCCAGCATGCTTTCTTTCTTATTGAGCTGAACTGCCGTCCTGTGCCCTGCGTTTCTTGGCATTTTCATGAAGCCGAAAAGAAAGTGAGCGTATAGGAACTATGTCGGTCTAACCATTATAGTGCAGGTAATATGACGTGTCATTTTGTGAGTTTCCTTTTTGTGTTCTCTTTTGCGATGCGCTAGTGCTGTGGTTTGACGTGTCCATCCCTGCCGCCGCTGCCCAACATTTCAGTCCGACGACGGTGTTTCTTCTTTTAACCACGTCATTCACACGTATAACCGTCGTTAAACTCTACCATTGCCAAAAACAACTTCCGGTAGCTAGCGCTACATATCGTAAGCGTTCAACATAATAAAATCATCAACAAACAGCGTTTCAAAAAATCATGCTTCAATTGGGGGGGGGGGGGGGGGGCAGAACGGCGGCACAGTACCGCGAAATTGCGCACTAGTGTAATCAAACGTGGAAGCGATGTCTATAGCAGCAGTATCTCTTCATATTTATTTCTTGTAATTTTCAAACATTGATACTGCTATCCTTCTTCCCTCGTCCACTCTTTTCTTTTTGGTACAGCACACATTTTGTATTTGCTCATATGCCGACAACTCCACTACGTTATATTATTTGTAAGGACTGCCATTCGGCGGCGGCATTCTCATGCAAATGTTGTGCTCAATCTTTTCAACAGCAACCAGCCATTCTTGCTAAATTCCACAGCGTAATCTGCGAATTTGGTTTCTGTCGCCGTAATCAGAAAACTTATCACATGTATAGCTGAAAATAACAAATTGGTTACACGTTGGAATTTTAAGTGGAAAAGTCACGATATGATTATGAGGCACGCCGTAGTTGACTCCAGATTGATTTTGGCAACCTGGGTTTCTGTGCCGGGCCCCTAAATATAAATTACATGTCATAGCTGTTGGGATACCGCGGCTGGTATAGCTGCAATGCGAGGTTTCTGGAAGATTCTGGCGTATTCGCGCTGGCCGCTTTCGTGTGTTGCGCGCAGCCGAACGAAGGCGAAAGAAGCAATGCTGCTACACGTAACAGGAACTTTGTGAATAGGTACTTGATCATCAGTGCAAGTTTGAGTTAGTTGTTTAGGAGTTATTACACTAGCAGCGCGAACATAACATTTGGACAAAGAAAAACATTTCGCGAAGGCAATGCGCCGCGTTCTCGTCGCTTGTTTCTACTGTCGAAGCTTTACTTTCGCACTGCTAGTTTAAGGCTGTGCCGAATTCATAAAGCTCGTCGCTCGCAAGTGCTCTTTGCAATGGCTCGCCGCCCTCACTAGTAATGTTTCCTGTTTCAGGATTGCCCTTTCTTTTCTTTTACGGACAATTCTAGCGTAAGAACGTTTTCCAAATAAAGGCCCTGCTGAGCTGCAAGGACACATGGCGCCTTCATGGACGTTTCACTATGCGCATTGTGACTAGTGCTGCAGAATTATTGGACAGCGCGAGCAGGCAGTCATCTGCGCGACCTTTCCTGCAATTATTCAATGCGCCAGGCACAAAAGATGTTCACGGTCCGCAATTCGTTGCTCGAAACTGCGCTCAGAAACTATCTACGGAATACATTCTTTTTTCTTAGGGAACGTCGAAGAATGTAGTGCTTACAGTTGAACCCTGTAGAACTAAGATATTTAGGGGCGGTGGCATTGCCAGTGCTGCAACACACAAGAGCCCTTCCTACGTTGTGTTGGAGCTTTCATGGAGGGCTAGGGATGTCACAGTCAGAAATGTACAGGAGCCCGAATACAGAGTCCGTATATACACGAGTACGTGTATACGAGCAACTAAACAAGCGATAAAATGAAAGCACCAGCTCAGCGTAAGAAATTGTGCGTCTGTGTGCGGGGAGGGGGATGTGCTACAGGGGAAAAGGGAAGCGGACGCGCTCTTGACATGTGGATCGAGAGGAGGGGGCTCGGGCGCGAAAGGGAAATAGTGGCGGCGGGTCGATATATTTTCCGCTGCCTCATTTCCGAACACTGCGGGCGGCCGACCCTTAGGGGCTCCCCAGAGGAGGTCGGGAGCCAAAAGAACACTGTGTCGGCGCCACTCTAAGTGTACAAATAAAAATATGTGCGCCAGAAAGGGCGACCCTTTCATTCGATTGGCCTTCTCTCGCCTCTGCGCGCTGTCGCACAGCAAAGCGCCCGACAGCAACGACAGAAATAGGCGGTGGCGGTTGCCTTGTAGCTGAATACGATGAAGCCGATGTAGTGCGGGCATGGAAAAATAAAAAAAAGAAAGGGGGGGGGGGGGGGGTCTCGTTCTTGACCCTACAGCAGCTTCCGTAAAATTAAGGACACTCAGCGAAGATGGATGAGGACCTGGATTAATGAACTGTCGTTAATTAATTATAGGCGCCAACGTTCTGGCAAAACCAGAGCCGTTGAAAGCGAAGAATGATGTGGGATCAACAGCGTGGTGGCGCCTTCAACCATCTCTGAGTGTTAGAAGAAGGCGATTTCACTAAAAGAAAAAAAAGGGTGTTTTTATTCTGATAACTTTTCTGGGAAATTTTTCTATTACCGTTAAAAATCACAATATAAGCGATACAGCCACAAGTGTGGCGAACACGCAGCCATTATTCGTAGCTTTGCTGCGAACTTTTCAGAATTTGGAAGACTTATTTCACTCAAGTTGCAGAATTGATGGTGCATCCACCAAATATTTAGCGAATAAATTGAATACATGCTATCAGGGACACAAATGAACTGCTACTCACTCTCACATAACAGCACTCATGTGTCCTCTTAGGCTGGAGAACCGAGTCAAAAAGATAGCGTGAAAGATAGGGCGCGCCTTTCATGCACTATTATTCTCACTAATCCTAGAACCAACTAGCCCAAGAGAATGTAGTAGTCGCTCGTCTTTAATAAAAAATCTACGCCTCGCTTTTTCCTGCGCCTCAAGGCTTTCGAAGACGTTACACTGAATTAGTCACTGCATATTGTTAGAAAATATTATCTGTTATGTGGTTGGCCGAGGCATAACGCTAGATCTCCTGAAAGGTTATCTATCTAATCTGCATCGGAAAGTACGTGAAAAAAAACAAGAACTGCAGTCATCAAGAAACCTTGAGCACTGTGTACTTCCGCCAGCTCTTATTCTATATTAGAGAGATTGTCCAAGGGGAACAGCACACACACAAACAAAGCATAATAATTAGCGCTGTCCTGTCTGCTTTTCTCTGTTCCCTTTCTTTTGTGTCTGTCTTGGTGCGCTTCAAGATCTGTCTATAATAAACATCAACTGACGAGCCCGACAAGCCTTCCCGTTGTGACATTTCTTTATACGTTAACGTACGAGCTCATTGTACCTGAGGGTAGTGTGTAACGCATAATTGCGCGGATGGCACAAGCCTGTTCTTGACGGGAACTGAAGAAATAATCATTGTTGAATAACGTGAATGTGTCTCTAAACGGTCCGAATTACACCTGCTCTGCAGGGTGCTTTGTTTTTTAGCCTCACAAAACTTTTAAACATTGCCTGATGCAGATAGCGCTGTTGCAGCCCTTAACCTAAATAACTCGATGAGGCGGCCATTGAGTCTACGAAAAGAAAGTACGTTATTGAGTAATTAAGATTATTTCCCTAATTCATTATTTAATATATACAGGAGATTTATTGGGGTTCCGGTCCCTACGAACCCCAATAAATCTCCTTAATATATATATATATATATATATATATATATATATATATATATATATGCACCGAGCAGTTCCCGAGCACGAGCCTCTGCCGCGCGCTTCATGCTGCCGATGCTGCTGACTCTGTCCGCACGTTGGTTATCTTCTTACAATGGCCCCGCGGAAATAAAGGAGCCATCCTGGCGACTTAGTTTTCTGGAAGGACGGTAGAATGGTGATACGGCTTGAGACGGTGAACGTGAACGACTTCGAGGTTACGACGTCGCGTGTCGGACGGCGGCGTTAGTGGCTCAACCAGGTAATTAACGGGTGATGTTCTCTAGAGAACGCGGTATGGCCCGTCGTACTTCGGAAGGAGTTTTGAACCGAGCCCAGGCGTGCGGTGTGGCACTAACAACCAGACGAGAGCGCCCGGGAGAAAAGTGGGAGTACAGTTCTGGGCATCGTGAACGGCTTTTTGACGGTTGTGGTCGTCCGAGGTGAATCGGCGGGCCAGCTGGAGGTATTCCTCGGCGTGTCTGGCGGCTTCCGCGATCGGCAGGCATTCGGATGGGTCCGGCCGGTAGGGCAGAATGGTGCCAATTGTGTGCGAAGGATAACGGCCGTAAAGAAGGTAAAAGGGTGAGCATCCGGTACTGGCCTGAGTCGCGGTGTTGTAGGCGTAGGTGACAAACGGAAGAACTAGGTCCCCACTAGAGTGATCAGGTGAGACATACATGGCGACCATGTCACCAAGAGTTCGATTAAAGCGTTCCGTGGCACCGTTAGTCTGTGGGTGATAAGCCGTGCATTTACGATGAACAACAGCGCATTCAGCAAGCACTTGTTCGATGACTTCAGACAAGAAGGCGCGGCTTCTGTCGCTTAAAAGTTCCCGTGGACCTCAATGACGAAGGAGAAAACGGCGAAGTATGAAACTGGCGACCTCCTGCGCTGTAGCATTTGGTAGAACAGCAGTCTCCGCATAACGGGTTAAGTGGTCTACCACAACGATTATCCACCTGTTGCCGGTAGAAGTCAACGGAAGTGGCCCGTAGAGGTCTATGCCCACGCGATCAAAGGGTCGGGATGGGCATTGTAAAGGCTGGAGTTCACCGGCTGAGTTGTGCGGTGGCGCTTTGCGGCGTTGGCACTCATGACAAGAGCGGACGAACTTTCGAACCAAATTGTACATTCCCCGCTAGTAATGGCGGTGTCGAAGTCTTTCGTAGGTCTTGAAGACTCCCGCGTGGCCACACTGAGGGTCGACGTGGAACGAGAAGCAGAGCTCTGATCGCAAGATTCTCGGAATGGCGAGTAACCAGGTGCGTCCCTCCGGGGCATAGTTGTGTCGATATATTAGCTGGTCTCGAATCGCAAAATGAGGAACTTGGCGGCGAAGTGCACGTGACGCCGGAGCTTTCGACGTATCCGAGAGAAGGTCGAGCAGAGATGCAGTCCAGGGATCATTACGCTGTGCAGCAGCGATAGTGTCAACGTCCAGAGAGGATAATGTGCACTCGCAGTAGGAGTCGTGACTGGCCTTCGGGGGAAGCGGCGATCGGCATAGCGCGTCAGCGTCGGAGTGCTTTCATCTGGAACGGTAAACCACGCGGATGTCATATTCTTGGATTCGCAATGCCCAGCGGGCAAGGCGGCCCGATGGATCTTTGAGCATCGACAGCCAACATAGTGCGTGGTGGTCGGTCACTACGTCAAACGATCGGCCGAATAAATATGGGCGAAACTTGCCAAGCGCCCACACAATGGCCAAACACTCCTTTTCTGTAACGCTGTAATTGGTCTCCGCCTCGGTTCCCGAGCACGAGGCTCTGCCGCGCGCTTGACGCTGCCGATGCTGCTGACTCTGTCCGCACGTTGGTTATCTTCCTTACAAATAATTATTTTACAGCGCATAACCTACAAATTTTAGCTAATGAGTTCGCTAGGTGTATCCACTTGGAACGAAATCTCAGGACTGCACCAGTTTCGAGATTATTTTTCAAGATGACTTATAAAGTGCATTGGTGTTCCAATTGTTTTTGTACTTAGATTCCTAAAACAGCGTTTTCTTTAGGAAAATCTCATTGCAACGCCATTGCATTTCGTCGGAGACTGAAATATCTCGAAATCGGTGCAGTGCTAAGAATTTGTTCCAAGTGGATACGCCTTGCAAGCTTGTCGGCTATAATTCGTAGATTCAAATATGTTCCGTAAAATAATGAATTATTTAATTAGTTAGGGCAATTACCGTAATTACCCAATTATGTATTTTCATTTCTTGTACAAGTAATGGCGCATGACCGGGTAATTTAGATAAAAAATTAGAATTGTGATATCTGCCATAGGCTGCTTTTTTGAAATATGGTGCAGCTAAAGAAAAACAGCGTACATAACAACAGCTGTGTCTTCCCGCACGAAGCAACCTGCTTGTAATCTGTTCACTTCTTTACTAGCAAACAGCATTAAAGCTACTGTGTCACCTAAAATAATGCAATGGGTGATATTTTTTATAAAAACACGCTTTCCAACATCCATAGAGAAAATATAAAGTAGAGATTATTGAAACCTCTGGGCTCGTGTTCAGATGATGCTAACAAATGTTACTAGGTAAGCTAATGTTACTTCTCTATAATACGAGTATTCTGTTTGACACTCATTTACGGTACTCCTACGCAGTACGGTGTAACCGCTCAATGAGATCTACTGAAAAGTAATAGTTTTGCAAAAAATTATACGCTTCATTATTACTTCTGAGTTGAAACATATGATTCATTTCAAGTTTTCAATGTAGCAAAAATCCATAATCATTTTTGCCTAAGCTAGCACTTGAAAACAAGCCTCCAATATTGCCAGAAACTTGATACAAATCGCCAACTTTCATAAAAAAAACACACTACGTCTGGAAGTATATTGTGCTGAGAGAATTCATTTAGTGTTCGTCTAAGAAGAAACTGCGACTTAGAGACATTGCATTATGCTGTACCTGCTACGGTAAGCAAATTCGGTTTGGCTGAAAAGGAGCTAAAACCATTGTCTAACAAAACTTTGGGGCGGATATGTTTCTATAATATAAGGCGTCTTTTCTCTAGTAATGCTTCAGCACAATTGTCTTTAATATTCTCTTGATGTCATTTGTGTTTTATTATTTCAGTATGTCATTGATATGCAATGTGACCATGCTGTCGAAAAATTTTATGTGAAATATTGCCACTGGCCAAATATTGCCAAATATTGTCCTTTAAAAAAATAACGCAGTTTCGCGCGAAATACGTAGCATCGATTTCCGTAACAAATTAGTAGACAGCTATAAGAAGTAAGGATAGTAGTTTTATCGGCCATATAAACATGTGACATTTACTTACTAGCCAAACTAGCAAGTATCGTGTCACGCGCGCACCGAATTGACCTTCGTCTTGCCTCTCTTTTCAACGCGAACTAAGCTGCGAAAACACAGCGAACATGAAGCTATCAGCACTCGGCGTGCTCAGTTCATTTCGCAGACCGCTTTCTAGATCGCACCCCCGCAACCGCGCCATGCGCAGCAGCCGCCGAAGTAGATAGCCCCCTCCCCCACCCCCCTTGCCTTGCACGCGACGAAAGACGGGGCGCTTCCTACCCGCTTTCCTCGCTTACGCGCGCGGGATTGAGCAACGCCTGACAGACAGCAGGCCTGTGCGCATTGGTTTCGTAGGGAATAGCCAGAATACTACGGACGGCCTTTTTTGTATTTTATGTAGTGTGCTGATATTAGCCAGAGTCGTTCGTAGTACCCCAAACCTGATGGCAATAGTTAATTGTATATGACTTGTATATGTGAAGCTTGATGAAACTTTCAGGGAGAGAAAATCTGAACCTGCACAAAATTCCACCCACACGGGATGTTTAAACAGCGACTAAATTCACTAGTGTATTCCACGGCATATGTTGCTCGAATAGGAGCCCAAGTCATTTAACTATAGGGACAATTTGAATAATCGAATTATTGAGTTGTAACGTTAAGCCTGTAGGGACATTACGATTTTTGGTTTGAACAGCTGCCTTTCTTTTCTTTAGTACTTAAAGCAAGTGCATTTGCGGTAGACCAAGAGAACAGTTCTATTAGTGCTTGATTTGCGATACCGCTTGCCTCAGTGGAACTCGAACTCGGTGTAACCAGAATAGTTATGACGTCCGCGTACATAATAAATTGTACAATATTAATAATACCAACTAAGTCATTAATATAAACACAAAAATGTAGAGGCCACAGAATACCTCGCTGCGGCACTCTCGCATGAACTGGCCTTAAATTTGACATGTATCTGTCTATTATTCCTTTTTGCATAAACTGTTGAATATATGATCGTGTTAGTTCAAGAAAGACATCACAAAAACAATGTTATAGCTTGTCGAGTAGTGTAGCATGGTTTATACAATCGAATGCCTTCGAATAATCAACACAGATACTCAGAGTACATGACCGGTGTTCAAACGACTGCAATAATTTTTTTTTTGAGTAAGTAAGGCAGTTTCTGTTGACAGCCCTTTCACAAAGTCATACTGCGCACTAGTAATCAGTTTGTGTTTAAGTTGGAATGATGTTATGTGGGCACGTGCTAGTTTTTCTTTGCCTTTAAAAGAATGGGCAACACCCATATTCGTCGGTAATTTACTAACTCGTTTTTATCATTCGGTGCTCAGTTTGCGTTGAAGCGATATACTGCACTAAGGCCACTTCGCTCGCTGCGGCTGCCGCGCGTGCCCACGCCAGCGTTTCGACAGCAGGTGCCTGCGCTTATCGAGACCGATGTGTTCATGTTTCCTGTGTGCGCTGACACCATGCTTGTTTAGTTCGCAAGCGAATGTTTAAAATTCATACGAGCGATAAAAGTGGTATCCTTACTTCGTATGGATGTCTGCTCCTTTGCTATCGCAATCGATGCTTCGCGTTTCTTGCGAAAACGCGACTTTAAACATTTATTTTCTCTCATCAAGTGAACTAGCACTATGTCATTCTTTTAGACATCCCGGTCATTACAGTGCGAGGACAGGGCGAATGGTGAGGCTAAGCAAACCATTAGTTATCTTTTTTGTACTAAGAGAGACTGAGTAGGCTGAAACGCATACGCCCCGTAAACTGTGTCTGTGTGTCTCGACAATTAAGACGACGATGTCGGTGTGGGCTGGACTCGTGCTCAGACCAGCCTGCGTAACTAGTGTTTCTGCAAACGCGGCTTCATCGGTGACCCCCCAAAGATGTTCTCATAAACATGCCTTTAGTACGAAGTCAGCGTCTCAAGCTCATAGGATGATTGATAAAGCACTGCATAAGCCGCCATACCAAAAACACCATAGAAATCGTGTGAATTGTCTACACACCAGTAAGCATTGTTTGGCTCAGCCGTGACTTCGTTCTTGCTTAGTTTTGCTTACGTACTTTTCCTACCTTGGCCTATGGCCCTTGACCTATGGCCTTTCCGGTGGCAACGAATGCTATTTAGTAGACAATTGTCACATTTTCGCACCGCATCCGGACTCTCCAATATAATCGTACGAATTGAGCCGGAACGCCAGGAACGATCGCGTATCGACGGAGCAACGCGGTCGCAAGGGAACGCCATCCGCCGCAGTACCGCGTTAGTAGTTTGAGGGGAGAGTGGATCGCCGCGACGTCATGGCACCCTGGCTGTCGATCACGCAAGCCTGTGTTATGCCGCGTTCCTTGAAGGCGCTAGCTCTCGCCTGCGTTCTGAGTGGGCCTCGGCAAGGTCCAATGAAAACGCGCCAAACCACTCAACGCTCCACTCGTAACTCTAAGGTGTTCATAACTAGAAGGCCGCTCCGCTGCGTTCAATTGGACATTGGGCACGCCGATATCTCTAGTTGGCCCAGCCCCGCATTTTATTCGTGCCAAGTGAAATTTCCAGCAGGCCTACACCCAAATTTCAGTTGGGCAACCCCCACCCCTCCCCCGCCACTTCAAGTTGACCCACCCTTAAATTCAAGTTCGCCGACCTCCAACTTTCAAGTTGACCCACCCCCAAATTTAAGTTGGCCCATCTTCAGGTTTCAACGTGGTACATCCTCAAATAGTAGCTTATTGCAAATATTAGCAAATATGGCCCGTCCCAAATTTCAGGCTGGCCCACCCCCAAATTTACCTTGGCCCACTCCCAGATTTCAACTTCGCACATCCCCAAATTTCAGTTGGCCCACATTCTAATTTCAAGTTGCCCCAACCCCAAATTTTATTTGGCCCATGTCTAAATTTGAAGTTGGCCTACGCCCAAGTTTCTTGTTTACCAACCCAAAATCAAGTTGGGTCACCCTACATTTCAAATTGGGCTAACCACACATTTAAAGTTTAGCTGGCCCATCCCTATCATAATCTTCCCTATGCCTTTTCTAAGGAAGCCTATGCATGTCTATGGGTATCCTTTTTAGATCGAAAGCTCTACTACGCCACGTCTCTCAAGGTCATTCATGGCGTCGTAATGACCTTGAGTCGCCGGAGCGCGTGTGACGTCACGCCACGTGATCCACGGCGGAGAAGCGCCGCAACTGCGCTCACTAGGAGCCTCGCTGCTGCAGTACCACGAGACTAGGCGAGGGTTTAATGGCTGCTTCGCCAGCACTTCGTCGCTCATTCTCGCCATGGATGGTGCACCGGCTGCGCCGTCTGTGCGTGCGCTTAAGCGCCAGCGACATGCTCAATCCAGTCCTCCAGTAGATATAGCTACACGACAGGCTGCTAAATCTCAAGCAAATGCAAAGTTACCTGTTGAAACACCGGAGAAAACGGAGGCCCGATTAACACGTTATAGAGGAGCTTGCCAAGCGCGGAAGCGTGCCAAGATTGAAGCTACTGCAACCACGACCATAGTTCAGCAACACAGACAACAAGGAGAAGGAGACAAAGCCGTGGATACAAGCAACGGCACCCACATCAAACCTTTGACAAACCACACCTTTCGGCTGGCGGCAATCTCGACTGCGACGGCCAAGTTTCATTGCGACTTTAGGGACAATCCGTTCGGCAGCGTGTGTAATGTGTGTGTGAGAGACTGTGGCCTAACTGTAATGAAACTGTGTGTGTATGTTCTTCGGTAAACCAAGCCAAACCGACCTTTGACTCGTGATAACTAGGTTTAGAAGAGCCTAAAAATTAAACTACGGGGTTTTACATGCCAAAACCACTTTTTGATTACGAGGCACGCCGTAGTGGGGGACTCCGGAAATTTGGACCACCTGGGGTTCTTTAACGTGCACCTAAGTCTAAGTACACGGTTGTTTTCGCCCCCATCGAAATGCGGCCGCCGTGGCCGGGATTCGAACCCGCGACCTCGTGCTTAGGAGCCCAACACCATAGCCACTAAGCAACCACGGCGGGTTTACAAGAGCCTCAGCCCATTTTTTGTTTTATATTTTGCTTTAAGTTGTTCCTGATCGTTTAAACGCTACCCATCACCTAGATTCACACTATCATAACAATTAAACGTCTTTGCAAATTACGCAATTCTGTCCCTATGAAATGCATTACATTTTTCGCTTGACAGGGTTGAGTTACGCGCCAAAGAATCCTTACGAATTAAAACTATTAAAGCCAGCTACGCTTGTTCACGCAATTTTTCTTACCAGATCGAGGAAATGAAGATACATTTAATATACGTTACGTCATACTGTTGCAGATAATTTGTCTGCCCTTACAACCTGGAGGCTTCTAAGCTGACTATCCTGCTGATTTAGCCATAGCACTAGGTTTCGCCTGGTTTATACATGCGCGAATCACTTGCAGTAAGTAGTAAATTCGCATACTTTAGCAAGCAAAAAAAAATACTATTGCGGTATAAGAATTGACAAAATATTTAAGTGAGAGACTACGAAAGAGGCCCATCAAGGTAAATCTGCATCAGAAATATTTTCAGGTTTCTTCCACTTAAGGCACTTTGCACATTCCTAGTTGAATGGAGTTCTCTTGCAAATGTGACAATCTGAATGAAAAGGGAAGTTGGTTCCTTTTGTTATTCTTGTTCACCCTGCCTAAAAATTAGCCTTTCGTTTTGTGGCTGCTCCGTTACATAGTCCTTGTTTTGCTATTTGATGCCTTCACGTAAGATCCCCTTTGAAGAGCTCTTAAGTTTTCAGGTATATTTTTCACTGTACTTTGCAACGTTGTTTATGCCGAGGAGTATGTTCGTTGTAGCATCAACTGAAAGCAGATAACGAACGTCTGTGTCAAACTTGAAGTTTGTGTTTTCTTGCATGTTGCTGTACTTTCTTACCTGTTTTTCTTGATGTCATACTTTTCTGGCATTATTTCGTAAGATATTCTGCGCTGCGCAGTTTTAGGCAAACCATGAAAAATGCGAGCGTGAAGCTTTTTGAATCGTCCGCTATCCATAAATGTGCTGAAAATTGTATCAGCTATTCACTATATATTCACTATCGTGTACTTATCAAGTAAGTGACAGATCATTCCTAACTATGGCATCTTACGTGGTGCGAATTTCTTTCCGTTGTACTGATATTACTTGAGATATATATTGACGTAATGTAAATAGTTGTTGATTGTCAGCGCTCCGCTTGTCTCCCCAGGTCCCCCCTGTTTTTTCAGCGCTGTTTCCTACAAGTTCAGTAATGCACCAACCATCTCTATTCTACACACTGTTGCAGCGCTGCCTTATCAGCATCTACTATGACAAGTACCACGGTCGACGCCGCCTTCATAAGAAAGTTTCCAGCTGATTCAATAGGTACATACAAAGCGCAAACGTTTGCTTCCAGAAAACCCAAACCAGGTTGCTATTCCTCTGAAATGTTTGCGCGGTCTAATTGACACGCAGACTTCGAAATAGTTGTGTTTAACAAGCCTATGTGGCCACATAGACCAGACAGTTCCTTTTATGTAAATAAGTCGTAGTCTACGCACGCACTAACGGGAGTGCAAATTCTAGCTGGTGAGATGGTCAACAGCTCGAGATTTTGTAGCGCTGTCGACAGACTGGACTCTGTTGAAATATGTGCGTCTTCGTTGAGTGAACTTGAATTGTCATTAAAAAATAACGTTTTGTTCAATTTGTCCTATTATATCTAGACATCATACTGCTTACGGGCACAAAAAATACAGGCTTGCTTACGTACTAAAGGACCCTAATAAACTTTTTCATCGATCCATCCATCCATCCATCATACTGCTTACGGGCACAAAAAATACAGGAGAGAATGAATATGTAAAAAAAACGCACGAGTTATTGAATCGGAAAACCGACAAATCAATCTTAATGGAATTTGTTGCGCGAAAAGACCTTTCATTTAAGGTCTCCTTGAATGAGACAAGTGTTCATTAAATTGAAAAAATTACAAATTCATAACCCAGCACCGAATACACATAACGGACTTAAATGTAAGTCCATGCCTCTGAAGCGGATAAATTTGTCAGAAGTACAGCTTACGTGACAACAATGACTTTGTAAACGCTTTACTCACAGATTAGTGGCATGTTTTCAAGTACTGTAAAAACAAAGTTGTCCGTTTGAGATGTTGCAAACGGTTCAGCTGCCAGATTCGTGAGATCAACTTTCTTTTGTCCTGAATTAGAGCACGACCAGCATAAAATTTGTTTCTTCGCAACTTTGATCAATTTTCAATAAATTCTGGAATATATTTGGCTTTCTTAGTGCAAATTTTTTGACCATTAGTATATTTTAGCATTTTTATTTCTTTTGAATAAGACAAACATCATCAAATCTGATGCCGTGGATGCCGAGTGTAACAAGTCTTCCTTCCTACTTATTCATACAGGAGCTCTCTGGGTAAAAAAGTACCATTTAATTTGCGTAATTACTTGACTAAATACGAGTTCTAATCACCCTATAATGTTGAGCTTTGTAATGGGAAAGAAATAATTCATCGCATTCTTGCTATTCTTAGGCATTCACAGAAATGCCCAATAGGGAAGCGTCTCCGCAGTAAGCAACGACGCCTTTCTTGGGGGCTCTTCCCCACAAGAAGCTGCCCTCCTCCCACATTTCTTTCTCATCTTCCAAGGCCAAGTAATCGTGAATGGGATCGCGCAAATTATCCTTAGGTCTTCAGAGAAAGCAATAAGCCAACCATGATTTGTTTCTAAACGCGTTGACATACTGCTGATAATGCGACGGTGGTGCAAAAGTTTTCTTTTTTACTTAGCGTTGTCTAGAGTTCCAGGTATATTTGTTACGGGGGTAGAGTTTCGTTTATCGAGAGTTTAATGGAAGTAGAATGAAAATTTATTTACGGGAATAGAGTTACCTGAAAAGTACACAGAAGAAACTGTGATTTCAGAAGTTATATCGAAGAACACAGAACGTTTGAGGTGATGTTAACACTTGATGGAAGAAAGGTTAGGAAAAAGCTCATAAATATAGGTAATCGCGGTATTCTCACGACACGTCAAGGAGTACCTCGTAGGTTATACGCAAGACACGCTCATAGTCATAGGAAGCAACGCTTTCGAGAAACCGATCATACAAAAAGAAATGACGTAATTTAACACATTAAGTCCTGTCTGCGTTGGGCGCATTATTACAATTCTAACCTATAGAACAAGGCTGTAACTTTCAGCGGAAAAAATAAAAATACATAGGTAATATTGGAGAATTTGTTTCTCGTTCTTGACATAAAACCTAACTTCCTAAAGGACACGTTAACAATGTTTTTAACTTGTTCCTTGAAAGTTAAGGGGTCGAAAACTGCCACGCCTAAATCGCGCATACAGCCGGCTCCTTTGAAAAGATGGTTTCCAAGAGCATAAGCACACTGTACAGTACTCATTTTCTGCTAATGGAAACAACGAAACTATTAGTTAAATTAAATAGCAAGAAGTTTGCAACACACCGTTCAGCGACAGAACTCACATCTTCCCGGAATACCTGTAGATAACAATCATGTACTGAATATATACAAGGATTAAGTTTTATATCATAACAAAGTTCACATTATAAGTAGCACCAATTAGCGTAGTAGAGTTCATAGCTCATACAATCGTAGAAATGAAGCAATTGTAAGTTTGAAAAGACGAGAGGGAGCGCTAAAAAATAAAAATGTGCGAGTGTTCTGCTCTCCATTCAACTAATAGGAACAAGGAATAAGCGTCATAACCAAATTGCACAACTAGCGTGTTTACAGAATCTAAGCGTGCGGACTTACCACGAAGTGAGAAGAGCACAAGGAGAAACAGACCGCACGGGTGGCACCTCATGTCGGAGTTATCGTAAGCAGTACATCTATTCCTCCGCGGGTTGCTCAAAAACTTCTAGCCAGAGCCGTGTTCCAAGCATTGCGTGACAATACGTGCGAGCCATTGAGCGAAAGAAACACCGATGACAAGGAGGAAGTGGCATCAAATGTACTTTGCGCTTCCTCGCGACCCGTTCGCCATTCGCCGACAGTGCAGACGTGGTGTCGCTAAGGCACGCTGGCTCTCCGCCTGCTCTGCGGCTGCCGCACTGCACAAGTAGGCCGCTCCGCTCGAGGTCGCAGAGGCGAAACTGCCGCCCAGCACGAGAAAGTAATGCCACGGCGCATTTCTGACCGCAATCGAATGTACGCTGCAGCTCGCTAGTCGACGTCTGCTCTTTTTCAGGGACCGCTCGAAGCCACGTGGCCTGGCTCAGGCTCCGACGACGCTGTGACGCCCTTGGTAGCTCGCTGGCGCCACCTAGGAACGAAGGGCAAAACTTCTACGCGCGGGCTTGCGCCTGAGAACCGCGCCCTGGCATCTTAATCGCGAAACTCGTCCTCGATGTAGTGGTGAATTTCACAGCGGCACAGCTCCGGCGTCGGTATAACATACATATTCATCTTT
This sequence comes from Dermacentor variabilis, assembly GCF_050947875.1. Taxonomy (NCBI): domain Eukaryota; kingdom Metazoa; phylum Arthropoda; class Arachnida; order Ixodida; family Ixodidae; genus Dermacentor; species Dermacentor variabilis. The sequence goes on along the minus strand of NC_134572.1, from coordinate 182,909,841 downwards.
CGCTATTTATTTATTTATGCGAATAGTATTATTTGTCTACTTCAGACGTTTTGCATCTATCTATCTATCTATCTATCTATCTATCTATCTATCTATCTATCTATCTATCTATCTATCTATCTATCTATCTATAAAGAAAGCCTTAGGAGCTATGCAAAGGAGGAAGGAAGCTGGGGAGGATCAGGTAACAGCAGATTTGTTGAAGGATGGTGGGCAGACTGTTCCAGAAAAACTGGCCACCCTGAATACACAATCCCTCATGACTTCGAGCGTACCGGAATCTTGGAAGAACGCTGATAAAATCCAAATCCATAAGAAAGGGGACGCCAAAGACGTGAAAAATTATAGACCGATCTGCTTAATGTCCGTTGCCTACAAAGTATTTACTAAGGTAATTGCAAATAGAATCCGCAACACCTTAGACTTCCGTCAACCAAAGACCAGGTGGCATTCCGTAAAGGCTACTCAATAATTGACCACATTTACACCGTCAATCAGGTGAGAGAGAAATGTGCGGAATATAACCAACCCTTATATATAGCTTTCATAGATTACGAGAAAGCGTTTGATTCAGTCGAAACCTCAGCAGTAATGGAGGCATTACGGAATCAGGGTGCAGACGAGCCGTATGTAAAAATACTGAAAGATATCTATAGCGGCTCCACAGCCACCGTCGTCCTCCGTAAAGAAAACAACAAAATCTCAATAAAGAAAGGCGTCAGGCAGGGAGATACGATCTCTCCAATGCTATTCACAGCGTGTTTACAGGAGGTATTCAGAGATCTGGAGTGGGAAGAATTGGGGATAAGAGTTAATGGAGAATACTTTAGTAACTTGCGATTCGCAGATGATATTGCCTTGCTTAGTAACTGAGGGGACCAACTACAATGCATGCTCACTGACCTAGAGAGGCAAAGCAGAAGGGTGGGTCTAAATATTAAACTGCAGAAAACAAAATAATGTTTAACATTCTCGAAACAGAACACCAGTTTACAATAGGTAGCGAGGCACTGGAAGTGGTAAGGGAATACATCTGCTTATGATAGGTAGTGACTGCGTATACGGATCATGAGACTGAAATAATCAGAAGAATAAGAAAGGGTTGGGGCGCGTTTGGCAGGCATTCTCAGATCATGTACAGCAGGTTGCCATTATCCCTCAAGAGAAAAGTGCATGAAAGCTGTGTCTCACCAGTACTCATGTACGGGGCAGAAACCGGGAGGCTTACGAAAAAGGTTCTACTTAAATTGAGGACGACGCAACGAACTATAGAAAGAAGAATTGTAGGTGTAACGTTAAGGGATAAGAAAAGAGCAGGTTGGGTGAGGGAACAAACGCGATTTAATGACATCTTAGTTGAAATCCAGAAAAAGAAATGGGGGGGGGGGGGGGCATGGGCAGGACCTGTAATAAGGAGGGAAGATAACCGATGGTCATTAAGGTTTACGGACTGGATTCCAAGGGAAGGGAAGCGTAGCAGCGGGCGGCAGGAAGTTAGGTGGGCGGATGATATTGAGAAGTTTGCGGGGATAACGTAGCCACAATTAGTGCGTGACCGGGGTAGTTGGACAAGTATGGGAGAGGCTTTTGCCCTGCAGTGGGCGTAACCAAGCTGATGATGATGATGATCTATCTATCTATCTATCTATCTATCTATCTATCTATCTATCTATCTATCTATCTATCTATCTATCTATCTATCTATCTATCTATCTATCTATCTATCTATCTATCTATTGTTTTAGCCTCATAGGCTGACGCAAAGGACTAGGTTGTCTACTTGCTTGCAGAACAACGTATAGGCTCCTTATTGTGATGCCGTCGTGTTCGTTCCACCGTCCCCATTCAAGCTTGGTGATCTTACTATCGTAAGAAATCTACAGGTATTACAGGAAGATGTGAGTTTTATCGCTGAACGGTGTACAAACTTCTTGCTATTTATTTCAGCTAACATTTTCCTTGTTTTGATTACCAGAGAAATGATTACTATGCAGTGTGCTTATACTTTTGAAAACCACCTTTTCAAACGAGCGAGTAGTACACGCGATTTAGGCGTGCCAACTGTCTATGCCTTAACTTTCAAGGAACAAGTTAAAAACATTGTGAATGTCCCCTTTAGGAAGTTAGGTTTCCTATCAAGAACAAGAAACAAATTCTCGAATATCAACTGTAACCTTCTACTGTATTTTTCTGTTCTCCGCTCAAACCAACAGTTTTTGTTCAGTAGTGCAGAATTGTAATAATGTGCCCAATGCAGAGAAGACTTAATATGTTCAACCACGTCTAGTTTTTATTTTGCACGATTCGTTTTTCGAGAGCAGTCCTTCCTATCAATAGGAAGCGTGTCCTGCGTATAAACTGTTAGGTACCCCTTGAGGTGACGTGAATATACTGCAATTATGTATTTCTTAAAGCTTTTTCCTAACCATTTTTTTTCGGTCACGTACTAACATCGCCTCGGACGTTTTTGTTTATTTATTTTATTACTTATAGATACTACAAACCCTGGTAGGGATATTAGTAGGGTGGGAAATGAGCGATACATGATTTGATGCAAAAATATTGGCGGACATGAGAAAAAAAAGAGAAATGTATACAAGGCAATTCATATACTCATAGATATACACACATGCACATCATCATCATCAGCAGCAGCAGCAGCATCATCATGATCCTGGTTACGCCCACTGCATGGCAAAGCCTCTCCCATACTTCTCCAACTAGCCCGGTCATGTACTAATTGTGGTGATGTCGTCCCTGCAAACTTCTTAATCTCATCCGCCCACCTAACTTTCTACCGCCCCCAGCTACGCTTCCCTTCCCTTGAAATGCAGTCCGTAACCCTTAATGACCATCGGCTATCTTCCCTCCTCATTAAATGTCCTGCCTATGCCCACATATGGACAGATATATGCAAATATATCCACAAACACGCATGCATCCACCTATATTCGGTGTACACGCCCTTGATTCATATAAAGCAATAAACATACAGAGCAGGCTAGCGAAACACAAGAAGAAAATATATATAAAGAACAGGATTTATTGGCACAAGCTTGAAACTCAGCCAGAGAGTGCTGCAACGCTTGGTGGTTTCTTAATACATTCCACCCCAGATCGTTCTTCAGAAAAAATTAATATTTAAAACAATTATTACGTATCTGGTACGGTGTTAATGTTCGACCATGCTGTTTTCTTATGTTATTACTTGAGGAAAAACGAATAACTGAAGATGAATCACCCTTAACTTGTCTCGCTAATATTCCATACAGGAATTTTAAACGTGAATGATGGTTTCTCGTAACTGGAGGTTTTAGGTTAGCTCTAACAGGTCTGTTAAAGATGTGCGGTTATAACGATTGCGTATAAAACGAACTGCTCTTTTCTGAATCATTTCCATCTTTCCAATATTCCTTTTTGTGAATGGATCCGAGCTAACATTGGCGTAATCTCGGCTAGGCAGATTTACCGATTTATACGCAAGAAGGACTGTAACCGCAGCTAGTTTCAGAGCCCTGCGAAGGAAAAATAGTTTGCGTTGTGTGTTGGCTGTGAATTAGTCAATGGGCTTATTCCATTCCATCTAAGATCACTTGTTATGAGGAGACCTAAGCATCTATACTCTGTTACTTGGGTAAGAAATTTTTTATTCATGGAGCACTGATAAATGAGGGGTAGTTTTTTTATAATTTTCATTGCTACTGTATCTTCAAGATTGAGCGACATTTGTCAATTTTCACACGATTAGGCAATCCTTGAAAACGCTTCATTTAAGAGCAGCTAGTCAGATGTGCTTTTAACCTCGGAGTACAAAACACAGTCGTCTGCGAATATTTTAATGTTAACTGGGATGCGTCATCAATGTCATTTATAAAGATGATAAAACGGGTCTTAGCACCGAGCCCTGTGGGACACCGGACGACACTGAAACTTTACATGAGCAATGCTGGTGAAAAGATACAGATTGATCAATAATCGATAGAATTGATTGATACAATTGTTGGCGGTCAGTAATGTATGATGAAATCCGGGATATTAGCTTAGAGTTTTGTAGCACCAAGTTCAATTTGTAAAGTATTTTATTTTTAGAAACCGTATCAACGGCTTTGCGAAAGTCTAAAAAAATTGCATCAGTTTGATTTTTAATATTTACTGAAACCGCAAAATCTTGTATAGTTTCTAGTGATTGAGTGTGTGTAGAAAATCCTCTCCTAAGCCCATGTTGGTCTTTGGAGAAGATGTGTCGCTGAATAATAATGAAATGTGTTTATGCATTCTACTCCATCAATTACAAATAGTAGAGATTAATGATAGGAGACGGTAATATATTATGCAGCATTTTCTGCCATTTTTGTGTAGGGGTATCAGCTTAGCTATTTTCCCGTCTCTTTGAACATCTCCCTCCTGCAACGATTTCGAAAACAATATGTGAAGGTACTTTGCCACCTGTTCAGCCTACCGCTTTAAAAACTAATTTGGGATGTCATCAGGACGACACGATTTTTGGATATCCATACTTAGTAGCATATTGAATATGTCCTGTTTACTAATGACCATAGCGGGTATAGGTGGAAGGCAGAAACTCAAATTGGGCATGAAATGATTGTCTCTAGTGTAAACAGATTGAAAATTATTGGTTAATGTGTTTGCTATTTTTGAGCGCTCTTCGATAATGCAGCCTTCAACATCAAAAGGCTTGCAGATGCGTGACGAAGGAGAAAGCAAACGTCAAAATTTCTCTTGATGCCGAAATAAAATGTGGCAATAACAGTACTACATAGTAATGCTGTTTACCTTTCGCAACTTGATCTCGGAGTTCTGAAATCTTCTGAAATAATTTCTGAAATCACAGTTTTATTTGTGTACTTTTCGTCTTTTCTTCTCATCTTACTCACGTCGTTACGCTTTCTACTCTGACCCAGTGGCCCGAGTCATCTAATAACTTGGGCTATTAAGTATGGGTGCATAGTCGTGATGCCGTCATGGTCGTTGCATCGTCTTGATTCCAGCGTTGTCATTCGATTCTCGTTACACCACCATCCTTACGCTGTTGCTATCATACAGTTGTCATGTACTTCCCGTCACACCACCATCGTGATACCGTCGTGGTCATACAGGCGTCATTCCAGCTTCGTGATCTGACTCTCCTCAGGCTGTCCTCGTTACGCCTTCCTTCTACTATAATCCAGTGATCCAAGTTGTCCAATATACTTGAGCTACTAGGTATGCGTTCGTCGTTGTGATGCCCTCTTGTTCGCCGCATCGTCATCACTGCAGATTTTTCATCGGACTATAGCCATGCCATAGTGATCATCGCATCGTCGCCACATAGTTGTCGGCACGATGTCGTTTTATAATTGTCATTGCTTCAGTCACGTCATTCCACTGTCGTTCCATCGACGTCAAATTTTCTTCGTTATTGACGTCATACTGTCGTCATTCAATGGCGCTTATACTTCCCTGTTCATACCATCATTGCGGAAGAGTCGCTATCATAGATCCGTTGTCAGACCATCGTCGTGCCGTCCTATTCGTGTCATTGTCGTCACACCAGCTTCGTCATACCACTCTAGTCATGCCGTCGTCGTCGCGCAATATACTTCATAGAGGTTTCATACACAGCCATCCTTACGCTATTGTCAACGTACACTCCTCGTCATCTTTTTGTTCTCAAAACAGTCACGCCAACGTCGTCACTGCCCCGTCATGATGCAGACATCGTCATGCTCTGGTCATAAGATCGTCGTGATGCCTTCGCGGTCGTTACTATTGACACGTGTGCTTATCTTTATCGGGCGACCACGTTTCGCCGCTTAACAACTGTAATCGCACAGCGACGGACGCGCCTGCATGTATCCAACGTTTCTGGAAAGTTATCAATGCTTCTACCCGGCTGTCTGTTGTCGCCGAACCTTGTGTTATCTGATTTCATTGCGTAACGCGAATGGTGTAGAACTTTGTGGAAGGCACGCGGGTCCAAACGATTAGTCCGGAACATTCGACGACTGCTCTATAAAAGCCGACGCGCTTGACCCGCTGATCAGATTTCCGACGATCGCCGACTCTGTTCGCCGCTTTCGTTGTGCTATAAGTGTAGCCTGTTTTGTGGGCACAGGTTCGCCCAATAAAATCTAGTTTTGCCTTTCACAGTATTGCTACTGTGTTCTTAACGTTACCACTACGTGACACTATTGTCATCGTAACTTCGGCATCCGATCCTTGTCGTGCAGTCGTCATGAGATATCGTAGTCTCTCTGTCGTGTCACCTTTGTCATCACTTGAGTGTCATTATCCCCTTGTGGTTATTCCTTCGTCCTCATACCACTTTAGTTGATCCATCAATGTCATTCATTACTCGTCATTACATCCTAATTACGCTGTGATTTATGCGTGATTATGCCGCTGTAGTCATGACATCCTCGTCAGACCGTCGTCGTTAAAGAGACGCTATCACGCATCCGTTGCCATCGTCGTCATTCCAGCTTCTTCTGAGGTTCTCGTCATACCGTTGTCGTCGCACCACCGTCGATATACAATCGTCGTCATCTCATTGTCCTCATGGCGTCGTCGTCCCGTTGCTGTCCTTAAACCATCGCATAATTTAGTAATCATCGCATTATCCACATGCTGTCCTGATTATGCCACCTTTGTCGTTTCATCGTTATTATTGCGATAGCAATTATACGGACACTACAAGCGGATTTCTGTCGTCGGCATCGCCGTGAGGTTCCGTGTAATGTCCAAAGGCGATCACACCGTCGCCGCGCACACTACGCTGTATGGGCGAGAGGAGCCTACGATCGCTACTCAACAGCGCCCGCGCGAGGAAGACGAAAGTGAGCAAGGAGCTCGCCGTCTTCCGTCACGCGCGAGGCACCCAACGTTGCGACCCACTAGGGACAGGGGAAGGAGGGGGGCGGCTTTCTAATCCGGCTGCAACTGCGCATGTAGGGGCTGCGCGCGGTCGCGCGGCCACGTCTTGAGAACGATATGCATTGGGGGCAGAGTGTACATGCGTCGTCGGCTCGTAGCTTTGTGCGTGCTGTGTGTTCTTTGTGCTCGCATTGCGTTGAAGCGATAGACAGCACGAATGTCACTGCGCTCGCTCCTGCTGCCGCGTTTGCCCACGCCATTTTTTGACAGCCAGTTTCCGCAGTTATCGAGTGAAATGTTTTTATGTTGGATTGAGCGCGCGCGATGCCATACTTGTTAATTTAGCAAGTATCCCTATTCCAAAAACCAGCATCTTTGAATGCCTTCCAGTGTGAAACCAGTGCGTTTTTGGCACTGGATTGCACTGGGTAAGCTGGCGCTTGCTAGGACTCACTGGGACACCAGTGAAAACGCTGGATCAGAATTGGGTAACACTGGAATACACGCTGGTTCTACTGCCATGACGATGGGCCGCACTGGTTTGTTCTGTGCAGGCGCTGGCTCTCGATGCAGTTCGCTGGCTCGCACTGGAAACTGCGCTGCTTGTGTTTGTGCAGCGCTGGTTCCAGTACGCAAGGACGAGCGCTGCTGAATATTAAATGCTTTATACAATTTCGTCACTTAATGCTAGTCTTTCGTCCTAAATAATGGTATATCTTGGGGTCATAAAACTCAATCTCGTGTCGCAGTTTGGAATAAGGGTGCGTGAGCTGCCCTGTTTATTCATGCACATTTGCCCTGCATTCTACATTTTGACTGGCCGGATAGCTAAATTCTTTAAAGAAAGGACGCAAACGCGGACGACGCCGCGTTTTTTAGTAGTTCCCACGTAACATATGACTGGAAGTTGTCACCGTTGTCGCAGTGTTGCGGAGTGGACATGAAATCCAGAAGTCGTTCAGACGCGCTCGAATGGACCCCGAGTTCGAAGCCTACCGCTGACTGATATTATCGCACCGATAACAAAGCTAAAGTGATTCGTGCGCTTCCACTTTCCCTATTGTACTAAAAAAATTCTGCGGCTCACATACACATATTTTAGCTTTCGCCAGCTACCCGGGCCGAGATCGGTCCCCACCGAAGTTTAGGCCTAGCGTATCCGCCTAGTCCGTCTGCTCGCTATCGGCGCGTCTAGGCTCAGGAATCAAGAAATCTAACAAAGATAAATCACTCTATATTTCAGCTTTCGCATCGGTGTTCATAAATAAACAATTTTTTTCATGTCTACAGTGCCAGCACAAGAAGTGATGACCACCGATATGACGCATCATAAATACAGGTATATGTGCTGTCGCCGAATGCTCCCAGCACTAGCCAGCGCTTCTCTGACGAAGATATATGACTTGAAAGATGTCTAGACTGAAAGACATCACTGAACTAAGAAAACGTTGCATATCCCTCACGCGAAGAACAAGAAACGGCTATCAAAATCGGCAGTAACAGCCCATATAGCTTCCCGAGTCGGCGGTTCATTTAGGGCTTTTTTCGAAGTTACAATACCAATCGCATGTGGAAATCGATGCTGTGGCACTTACAAGCATGCTACTGAATACGGACAGCAAATTTTTCTTTGTAGAAGAGGCGTGAGTGTTATTTGGTGGGCGATATCACATCTACGATATCTCTTCGAGACGCATCACTGCGAAACTAAAACAGCTTCTTGATTTTGGCATGGCAAATTATCAGTGAATGTTCACCTGCTGGCGTGGCGTAGCGGTAAAGCACCGGGTTTATGATCACGGGTCGGCCTATCAAATCCTGGTCGGAGCGCTTTTATTTTTATGATATTATTAATTTTTACTGCATTAAACGCTCTCTGTTGCTCTCTGTATTAAAAAAATGTACATGGTGTCCAGACACCGCGTGTTTAACGCGCTGGAGCTGTTTTTCGGACCAGTAGCCAGCACCTCCCAGTAAGCCGTGCCTGCCCAGCATCCAGCGCGTGGCACTGGGCCCATAATCAGGCTCACTGGTTACTGGGTTTTGCAATAGGAATATGCCTATGTTTAGAAATGTATACGGACGATAAAACTACTATCCTTACTTCATATTGCTGTCCCCTAATTTTCTATAGCAATGGAGGCTTTGCCTACCGGGCGAAACTGTGGCTTTTATTATTTATTCTTAATTCTATCAGCCCTGTCTCGGCCTCATACAGTTATCTTCATTACGCAATGCTCATGGACGACAGTGGCAAGTGAGTGCCACAGCAAAGTGGGACGATATCGGAGGATGTAGCAAACAGCCGAAGCAACGAACGTCCCAAGATTACCACTACACGTGTTAAATATACGTGAGTTCCGAACTGTGGTTTGGTGCATAATTGCTCAAATGAGTCATCGTGAGATCAGTTTCAGCATAATTTATTGATTTCGGATATTTTTATTCGTTTATTATCATGTACCGCTCGCGACAGGGAATCCTGGTGATAACGCGAGTATATGCTAGCTGCTACAAATGGCGAACTCTGAAAAAGGAAATATTTGGAATAGAATAGCTACATTATCCCAAGCCAGGTTTCCTTACGCATCCTTCTTGTAGAATAATACCAGATATCTATTCCATAACAAGAAAAAAAGGACATATATATGCTTAAATATTGCTACGGAAGAGCATTTGCGATGACGAAGAGGCAAGCAGTGTGAAGACGAGGACGGTTAGAGGCTAGCGCGGGCTGTTGCCTCTTGACCAAGTGCAGCGTATTTCATTGTAAATATACTTGTATGTAGCTTTTCGTCTGCGTCTTCCTACGTAACATACCTGGTGGAGGTGTACGTTCCCTGTACCTCGTCACAGAGCTTAGCAGTGGACGGTACGTCGTGCCTTCCTTCATAGATCCCGGCGACGACAACTCGACTCCGCCGGCTCCGACACCTGCTGCCACTTCGACGACCTATATCACTATCCCCGCTCCCCGTGATCTTGGCGTGTTCTCGGGCAAAGATGGGGAAGACGTCGAGGACTGGATCAGCCTGTACGAACACGTCAGCCGCAATAATCGGCAGGACCCTACTATCATGTTCGCCAAAGTAGTCTTTTACCTTGATGGCGCACCTCGAGTTTGGTTTCCGACGCACGAAGATGACCTCACCAGTTGGGTTTCGCTTCAGCAAAAGCTCCGAGACTTGTTCTCCAACCCCTACGGTCACCAACTTGACGCGCAGAAGGCGCATTCCGGCCGTGTGCAGACGTCAACAGAGCCCTACGCCACGTGCATGCAGGACGTCTTGGCTATGTGCCGCAAAGTTGACGCGCACATGACTGAGTCAGATAACGTATCCCACATCCTGAAAGGCATTGCCGATGACGCCTTCAACTTGTTCGTATTCAAGAACGTCGCCACGGTGGATGCAGCTATAAAAGGGTGCCGCCGCCTGGAACTCGCTAAAAGCCGACGTATTGACCAGCAGTTTGCCCGTCTGCCCCACACCCCCGCGACATCTTCCTGTGCCGACGCTCCTCGCCCCAACAACACTGGCGATGTTACCAGGATCGTCCGGCATGAGAACGAGGCCGCCTACCCGGCTGCCTTCGACTGATTGTTCCGCCAGTACTCTCCGCCTTGACCTGCCTGTTCTAGATCCCGATAAACCACACCCCAGTCGCCTCAGTTCCGTCGACTTCGTTCGCTTGTCACCTTCGGCACTGACTTTCGTTGACTTCGTGTCATCCCCACCAGTCCCCGACAGTCACTACATCGCGGCTCCTATGCAAGACGTCCTCCTTACGCACGGGATTACAGTACCTCATACAGTTTTATCTATAACGGCGAATTGCGTCTGCCAGCCAGTGGTCAATTTTGGCTTCACGACACAAGTGCTACTACGCGAGATGTCTCTGGCCCAGCTTTGCTCATTCGAGGATCACTCAGTAGCATCTATTGCAGTAGACGACAATTCAGCCGAGCCTCCTCTACCATCGCAGTCGGCAACTTTTACCATTGCCGACTTACAGAAAATGATTGCGCCCGACATACCGTCCGAGCGCGCCCGTGAGCTCTATCGCGTCTTCTTTTCCTACTACGATATTTTTTACCTTAACGATCGTCCTTCGGCCCAAACTACAGCTGTTAAACATCGTATTAATACCGGCGATGCCCCTCCTATTTATCGCCGCCCGTATCGAGTGTCACCGGCTGAGCGTCAAGTTATTCACGCCGAAGTTCACAAAATGCCTGCCAAGAACATTATTTAACCGTCATGTATTCCATGGGCGTCACCTGTTGTACTGGCAAAAACGAAGGTTGGCTCATGGTGCTTTTGCGTGGATTATCGGCACCTTAACAAGGTTAACAAAAAGGACGTGTATCCTCTACCTCGGACTGATGACGCCCTTGACTGCCTCCACGGTGCTCGCTATTTCTCCTCTATCGACCTTCGCTCCGGCTACTGGCAAATTGCTGTGGAGGATCTCGACCGCGAGAAGACTGCTGTTCTAATACCCGACTGTCTTTATCAATTCAAGGTGATGCCGTTCGGTCTATGTGATGCTCCTGCCACTTTTGAACGCATGATGGACTCCCTTCTTCACGGTTTCAAATGGTCCACGTGCCTGTGCTACTTGGACGACGTTATAGTATTCTCCCCAACGTTCGCTACGCACCTCGAGGGCCCCTCAGTAGTCGTGGACGTTTCTAGTCGAGCTGGTCTGCGACACAATGCATCCGCGTTTCAATTCATCCGTCGCCAGATTGCTGTCCTTGGACATCTCGTTGACGCAAACGAAGTGCAACCAAATCCAGGCAAGATCCATGCTGTTACGCACTTCCCTTTTCCGAAGTGTGTCAAGGATGTGCGCAGCTTCATCGGCCTTTGTTCGTACTTCCGCCGTTTCGTGAAAAATTTCGTACCCATAGCAGGCCCGCTAACCGAGCTTTTGGAAAAAGACGCCCCTTTCCAGTGGGGCGATAACGAGGCCTCTGCATTCTCGCATCTAATCGAGCTTCTCCCAAGGCCTCCCGTTCTGGCCCATTTCAATCATTCTGCGCCTGCCGAAGTCCGTACTGATGCCGGTGGTCACGGAATTGGCGCAGTACTGGCACAACGCCAGCGCGGCCACGACGGTTTATCGCTTACGCCAGCGGGGCCCTCTCACCCGCGGAGCGCAACTATTCCGTCACTGAAAGTGAGTGTCTGGCCCTAGTTTGGGCGGTTGCGAAGTTCCGCCCATACTTATATGGCCGACCCTTTTGCAATTTCCCAGACCATCACGTACTTTGCTGGTTATGCTCACTGAAGGATCCTGCAGGAAGACCTGGTCGCTGGGCCGTACGCCTCCAAGAATATTCGTATTCTGTCACCTACAAATCTGGCCGACTACACAAGGACGCTGACTGCCTGCCTCGCTACCCGGTAGACGAGCCTGACGACGGCGACAGTAGTACCGCCAACGGCATTTTCTCTGTGTCTGCATTCGCTAACATCGCCGGTGAGCAGCACCAAGACCTATCGCTGCGAGCACTCATCGAACGTCTGCGCTCTACACCTACCGACGCATCCGTTCACCGATATGTCCTTCAGGGCGGCATTCCATACCGAAGGAACTTCCTCCCTGATGGATCTGATCTTCTTCTTGTCGTGCCAAGACATCTACGACAGACTATGCTCTTTGAGATGCATGACACACCAACTGCGGGACATCTTGGGGTAACCCGCAAGTACGACTGCGTCCGCCACCGCTTCTATTGGCCTGGTCTCGCTCGCTCCGTCCGACGCTATGTTGCTGCCTGTGATCCCTGTCAACGTCGGAAAACACCTCAGGTGCTACCTGCGGGTCGTCTCCAACCGATCACCGTTCCTTTGGAACCGTTCTTTCGTGTTGGATTAGACCTCCTCGGTCCCTTTCCCACGTCATCCTCTGGGAACAAATTGGTAGCCGTCGCAACTAATTACCCCACCCGATACGCTATCACGCGGGCTATCCCAACCAGTTGCGCCACCGACATCGCGGATTTTTCCCTTGCGTGACATTATTTTGCATCATGGCGCCCCGCGACAGCTGCTTACTGACCGTGGTCGTAACTCCATCTCGAAAGTTATCGCTGACATTGTGCGTTCCTGCTCTATTCGACACAAGCTGACTACCTCACACCATCCTCAAACCAGTAGCATTTACAACAGTTACCAATTTTTACAACAGTTACAAAGAATGTCCCGGTATCGACAATTGGAAGTTTCTGCTACCTACACATTACACACCGAAGCGGAAGGACACTTGTAAAAACGTGAGAGAACATAGGTGTCGCATCATCTACCCAAAAGTTTTTTTTTCCAAGACAATCATCAAATGGAATGAGCCATCTGATTAGACAGTGTAATGTCAAAATTCTCGGACGGTATTTATTGTTCCGTGTGAACCTTATACCCTGGAGAAACCTGTTACCTACACTCTACCCTGTTCTTACCGTTGCCTATTGTGTGGATTGTACTTTAGTTGTGTTGTCCTTTTCATGGGAGGAGGAGGAGGGGAAGGGAAGCTGCGCTTGCATCGGTGCTTTAAAATCGCAGCTTTTCTTCGCTAACCTCACGGGGTCTTGGGACCGTGGCTGTGGCCTGGCTGTTCCCTTGCCGTGTAGGTAAACCAATCACAGCTAATTACGCGCGCCGCTATGTTCCTAGCGCCACCAATCAGATAGCGTTCGCGTCCGCGCATACACGGCAGAGGCGGCGCCGGCAGTGCCTGGAAACAACAAAAAAAGAACCAGAAAGTGTGCCTTCGTGCATCCATGGCTGCACGATATTGAGGAAGTAACCCCTTCTCGCGGATAGGATGCATTCTCATTGCACTATGAATGTATGCACATGCTGCTTCTGAAACCATGATGTGTTCAAAGCGTACGTCGTACTCGCGAGTAGTCAGCAACTCCGATTATCAAAATCTCTGTATAATTTATTGGCCCCCGCAGTTGTGTGTGTGTGTGTGTTTATGTGTTCGTTTGTATGCATGTACTCGTGTTTCGACAATTTATGCATTCACACAAAGCTTTGCTGTATATATGCGTAGATTCCAACTCGTTGGATCTACTGCACTTTTTGTTGACATTTCGTTTGTGGTATTAACCACCCTACTAAATTTTCTCATGAGCGCTGCAGGTATTCAATATAAATAAATGAATATAAATGAGTATTACTTCTGAATGAAGATATAGCTGGCCTGGGTCAAAGATAACAGGAATTCGCAGAAAGAGGCCTTCTACTGCAGTACAGTTAATAAATAGGCTGATAGTGATGAGGATGATTGTATTTCGTTGTGTTTATTTAAATGTTATTACTTTCTCGGTGAAACGATGAAATCATTCTTAGCCGAGTGCCTTTCCCTTCAAGCCTTCGTTCTATTTTACTGCAGTGAAAATTCAAGGTATAGAAGACCCGAACACCGGCAAAAATGAGACGAATGCCTAGTTCTACGGAGTGCATTTCACTCACTTATGAACTGATCACACATGATTTTATAAAGTCATTCATTGCTAGAGGTCTTCGGCGTTGTTCTTTCGTGTGCGAATTTTATTGCTTTCTCGTGTACAGGGCATGTGAGCTAGTTTGCACGAAGCCAAAAAAAAACTCATATGTGCGCTAATAGAACGCAACAAACCTATAATTTTGAAAGCATATTTAGCGCCAGCAAACAAGGACGGAAGGGAGACGACAACACAATGCGCTAACTTCAACAACTTGATTTTCAGGAAATACACCTATATAACCCATGCACAGTGCCGCCACCTTATCCAAATCTTATCCATCCAAAAAGCCGTCTCCTTATCTAACAGGTCGATTGAAGGGGCACTAACACACGTGTCTCTATTCCGCCAGATAGCCTGAGCTTCAATGATCTCTCGCACGTCTTTATCTTTGTGCTTCGCAAGAACCCGGCAGGATTCACACACCGGCGCACAGCCGCATTCTTGACAGTGGGTTGACAGATGACCGTATTGCTTATTTTTCACAGTTTGGCAATGTTCCCGTAATCGGTCATTAAGACATCTCCCTGTCTGTCCGATGTATTTTTTCCCACAGGACAGCGGAAGCTCATATACAACAGTCTCTACGCATCCCACTGGCACTTTTCGATGATTCGTAGATCATCCGACAGCTGGCTTACGGTACGGGTCCGTCAATCGACATATTTTCGAAAGCGTTTCTGGTGCGGAAAAGACCACTTTTGTGTCCACCCGGCTAGCCATTTTCTTAAATTTATGTGCCGTTCTATGCAGGTATGGCACTACCGCTACCTTCCTTCTACGTTCCGTCCCTTGATTTGCCGTGTCCTGAATTGTGCTATCTGACCTGCACCTTTTTAGCAGCCCCTTGACGACCTAAATTTGCACTGATTCCGGAAACCCTGCTGCTGATAACCTTCCCGATTGATCCATAAGGCTCGTATAGATCTTGTGGTGGCAAGACTTCTTTAGAGCATTTCCAAAGCATAAGTTGGCAATGCTCCTCTTGACGAGCTTCGAGTGGGCCGACTTATACGATAACAGGGGCTTATTAGCCCCTGTTATCGGATTTCAAAGTGTTAAGTGTCAAAGTGTTAAGGATTTCAAAGTGCGCCCCACAAGGTGAAGTGAATCGATGTATCTCCGAAGGGGTTGATGTTGTTTCGCGCAACAAACCGATGGTCTCACGTGTACCGGTTAAGCGCGCAACTTCGTTTTTGAGGCAGAACGGTCTGTGTGTTTGGCAGCGGACAAGGAAGGTGGCTTTGTTGTCCTCAAGGAAGGTGATTTTAATACGAAAGCCTGCTCTGCGATTGCCTCTGTGTTCGACCAGTGTACTAATGTATCTCTCAGAAAAATCAAGCTAGAAGCAAAGCGTCTTTGTAAGAAGGCAGACCTGAGTCAGTTGGTTCGTGAAATTGACAACGCAAAGTCTGGTTGCCTTCAAATTATGTTTAGTGCGAAGACGCACAAACCCGATTGCCCATTAAGGGTAATAGTTTCAGAAACAGGGTCATGGCAGAAAAAGTTCGCTCTTTTCTTGCAAGATAAGCTGCGAATTCTTAATATCGACGACCCATTTTTGGTTAGGAGCTCTACAGAAATGGTAGATTTCCTGAAAGAAAATTCTGGCAAATGCTTATCAGCTTGCTCCTTTGACATAGAGGACTTATACTACTCCTTACCTCAAAAGAAACTAATAACTTGTGTAGAAGAGTGCACAGACGCGTATGGCGTGGTTTCGTTCCAAAATTCAGCCGGTTTGTCTGTTCAGAGCTTTTTAGATATGCTTAGTCTCTACCTTCACTCTACATATGCAGCATGTTATGACGACATATTCATTCAAAAGCAAGGGGTTTGCATCGGTTCATGTTTGGCGCCCATACTAAGTGACATTTTTCTAGCTCACCATAACAGAAACCTGTCCCGTACCTTGTCGGAGCACAGGGTGGTTAAAGTTGTCAGATACGTTGACGACTATCTCGTTCTTTTTAAACCAGACGCACGTCTGGTTCAAAAAGAACAGTAGGCAAGCTTTACGAAGTATTTTCTGCAGGCCTTAGCCCACTTACTCTCACGGTTGAAGAGCCCTCCAATAACGTGCTGCGCTTCCTAGATATTCAGCTCGAGTTCATGGAACGGCACACGTGTTGGGAGTATAAACCTAGAGCTAATAAGCCCCTCTTATCGTATAGGTCAGCCCACTCGAAGCTCGTCAAGAGGAGCATTGCCAACTTATGCTTTGGAAATGCTCTAAAGAAGTCTTGCCACCACAACATCTATACGAGCCTTACGGATCAATCGGGAAGTTTATCAGCAGCAGGGTATCCGGAATCAGTGCAAGTTTCGGTCGTCGAGGGGCTGCTAAAAAGGTGCAGGTCAGATAGCACAGTTCAGGACACGGCAAATCAAGGGACGGAACGTAGAAGGAAGGTAGCGGTAGTGCCCTACCTGCATAGAACGGCACATAAACTTAAGAAAATGGCTTGCCAGGTGGACACAAAAGTGGTCTTTTCCGCACCAGAAAAGCTGGCAAAAGTATGTCGATTGACGGACCCGTACCGTAAGCCAGCTGCCGGATGATCTACGAATCATCGAAAAGCGCCAGTGGGATGCGTAGAGACTGTTGTATATGAGCTTCCGCTGTCCTGTGGGAAAAAATACATCGGACGGACAGGGAGATGTCTTAATGACCGATTAGGGGAACATTGCCTAACTGTGAAAAATAAGCAATACGGTCATCTGTCAACCCACTGTCGAGAATGCGGCTGTGCGCCGGTGTGTGAATCCTGCCGGGTTCTTGCGAAGCACAAAGATAAAGACGTGCGAGAGATCATTGAAGCTCAGGCTATCTGGCGGAATAGAGACACGCGTGTTAGTGCCCCTTCAGTCGACCTGTTAGATAAGGAGACGGCTTTTTGGATGGGTAAGATTTGGATAAGGTGGCGCCACTGTGTATGGGTTATATAGGTGTATTTCCTGAAAATCAAGTTGTTGAAGTTAGCGCATTGTGTTGTCTTCTCCCTTCCGTCCTTGTTTGCTGGCGCTAAATATGCTTTCAATTTACCAACACGCCCAACAAATGGCAATGCTAGAATTTTGTTCTGTCATTCAGCGGGAATAAGAGCAGGAAGAAACGCTATTTCTTTTCACATCGTTTTTCCACAACCACATCGTTTCTTGCTGCCCTTATTCCGCCCAACATAACATGATGCACCAACTGGCCCAACAGAGAACGATTCTAATCTTGGAACTGTCCCCTTGGGGCCACTCAAAAGAGGTATTACATGACCTTAAGCATTCATTACTAATAATTATTATTCAACATTTCGAGTCATAATTTAGACGCAAAGCCTGAAGTGAAGAAGTCCCAGAGCGCCCTTACACCCTACTGAGAAACATACAAAACATTTCTTGCCGTGATGATAATTGATGTGGTTTAAATTTTTTTTTCAAGCAGCAAGGAAAGCGCCTGAGATTTCAAAATATACCGCGCGACTAGCCGCTTGTGCGCAGTGACATAAGTACCCTCAAAAAGCTAAGAACGAATAATCGATGTTGTACGCACACCAGACGTGCGAATAGGCCTTGAGCGAAAGAGGGAGTTGGAAGACAATGGTCTTTTCTTCTGCTTTGACACAGCTGATTGGCTGTTGAGGCAATGAGGCAAATAGAGCCAAGCTCTATGCATACAATAAGGCAAATTGATTCTTAAAAGTTTGTCAGCCTTATCCTGTTGGACTACACAAAGGCGAGGAGGCTTTGGCGGCGGATGACGATGAATTCGAGACAACGTCATCGCCTATCATTCCGGCCTATTTGTGCCTTCGGGTGCGTGCCGCACCCATCACGCACTGTCATCACGCCCGAGAGCACCAACATCGCACCGCGCAACAACACTCGGAACTCTTCTTTCAAATCTCTCGACGTTTCTTTGCAGCCAGGGAAAATGGAAAGCCTAGCAAATCAGACGGAAACAAAGCGTTCGGATATTTCTCAGAAAATTCCAGATCACCTATTGATGTTTTGCGTTTAAAACAACAATATCGTTATTTATTCATTTTAGTTATTTACCAATGCGCAGAGTAAAATATATATTGAGTTGCTCAAGAAGACAAGATAATTTTCTTTATTTTTTCCTAAGAGAATTTGATTGATTTGATTTGATTTCTTGATTTCCATTTACACACACACATGTACAGAGGAGTGGTAAATGGAGGTGGATGAGGGAAAAAAGCCGCAGAGACGCGGCTTGAGTTAACCTCAGCCCCTTATGTACAATATGGCTGCATGGGGTAACACATCAAGCGCCATATAAATTACATTTATATAGTGGCCATAAAACATTGCAGTTATACAATATATGAAAAAACAGTGAAACATTTCCACAATAACAATGCAAAACACACTGCGGCATTGTAATAAATAAATGGTATGCACTTGGTAACATAGACAAAAAAAGAGGAACATAACATACATTATTAATCATTAACAAACGCGCTCTAAAGAGGTGAAAGCAATAGAATTTTAAATTCTGTCAGTGATAAATCCTGTAAATTGAAGCCTACTCTGTCATATAAATTCAGTAATCTCGGAAAGTTGTTAGACAACATTTGACAACTGTAGTTAGTTCTAGAGCGCAGAACCTTTGATACTTCACGTGTACGAGTCGAATAACGGTATGAATTGACGGATAGATTTGCAAGTTGTACAAGTATTGTTACGTTTGGTATTAAAGTAATACTCGCGTAATAGTCTGCAGTTATAGATGTTATGGGCTGTCGCAATGTTGTATTTCTTGAACAGGTTTTCAGTACGGGCGGCAAACGGTACATTAGCGATGACACGTATTATTTTCTTCTGCATACGAAATAATTTACTCAAGTTACATTCTGTTGTGGTGCCCCATACAAGATACCCATAATGTATGTAAGACACGAATAAGGCATCATAAATTAATAATTTTACAAAGACGGGTAGAGTATATCTGTAGTGATTTAAAACACCCGTTATGCGGCTAAGTTTTTGGAGTACAAAGCTTACATGGGTCGTCCCATTGCATAGTACTCGTGAAGTGTACCCCTAACACCTTTGCAGAAAGAGTGAGTTCTATGTTTGTGGATCTATAAGCTAATGTTAGATCTGGAGGAAGAAGACTCATGCCTTTGTTATGAAAAATTACGGCCTTTGTTTTTGCCGTATGTACTTTTAGACAGTTCTCAGCGGACCAATAGGATAGGCTGCGCAAGAAGTCATTTGCCATACTGACTAAACTGGTGCAAGAACTGGACGAGATGAAAACACTTGTGTCATCTGCGTAAATTATAAATTTCGCCTTTTCGTAGATGGAAGTAATATCGTTAGCATATAAGTTAAATAGCAACGGGCCCAAAATGCTACCCTGTGGGACGCCACAAAATATTTCCTTGGTTACCGATGTATTGTGGCCTACAGAAACAAACTGGCGTCTGTTATTAACATAAGATTTTAATAATTGAATGGAATGCCTCTAATCCCATATTTCTCTAGTTTGTAGAATAAAATGTTGCGAATAATATGATCAAACGCGTGTGTAAAGTTGACAAATATGCCTATTGTTAATAGCTTATGTTCGAAGTTCTGTAATATAAATTCTTTTTGATCGAGAAGAGCTAATTCAGTCGACCTGTTTTTACGGAAATCATATTGAGCATTCGAAATTATCTTGTATTTTTCACGGAACGAAGACAACTGACTTAGAATAATTTTTTCCCGACCTTTTAAAAATACAGAGAGGATCGAGATCGGGCGATAATTTTTTATATCTAATTTATTACCCTTTTTAAATAATACTGCTACCTTAGCAACCTTCATATTTTCTGGAAATACGCCCGTGGAAATGCACAAATTATAAATATGTGTCAAAATAGGGGCTATATCATATATAACAAATTTTATAGGTTCAATCTGTACACCATCGGCATCGCAGCTGCGAGATGTTTTGAGTCTTAGGTATACAGAACATACATCCAAAGGCATGAGTGGCTGAAAAAATATTGTGTTTGCGTTTGGAGTAATGTGCACATAGTGCGGCGTGGGATGATAGAGGTCAAAGCCTCTTTGTACAAAATAATCATTGAAGGCGTTTGCCAAATCCTACTTTACCAACAATCTACCATTTAAAATAATTCCTTCAATTTGATCACTCCTCTGATTTCTATTCATAAGAGCATTTAGTCTATTCCATAGTTTCTTTGAGTCACTCATACAAGACGAAAATATCTGCAGAAAATAAGCATCACGTGCTTTCTGTAGCTCTTTGCTTAATTTGTTACGAAACATTTTCAATGTTTTTAGGTCCAGAGGCTCTCGAGTTTTGATGAATTTGGCATACAGCTTGTCACGCATCTTCATTATTTTACAACGAGAATTCGTTAGCCATGGCTTTCTGAGGCATATTTTTTGTCCTGTTAACTTTGTAGGCAAAATGTTTTTTTTATACACGGTAACAAACCTGCTAAGAAAAATATTGTACGCTGATTCAGCATCATGTTCGTGTAAGACGTCGTCCCAGTTAATTTGATTCAGCTCTGTTTGAAAAGATGTTAGGAAGTCCTCGGTCACTTTCTGGAAGGTTCCGCTTGTGTATCTGTGCGAGGTGCTAGCTATTCCAGTTTTGACAAACATACAAATAGGCATATGCTCACTTATAGCACTACTCAAAACAGCACTTAAGATATACTGTGGAGAGTAATTCGTTATAAACAAATCAAAGCGTAGTTTCCGTATTTTCTGTTATTCTATTGCTGGAGTGCATTGTATTTATACAACCATTTGAAATGAATACCCTTTCAAAATCGGACCGGCGTACTGTATCCGCGCCAATGTTAACATGAAAATCTCCTCTAATAATTACGTTTAGGTGGTTTTCATTAGCAAATGACAACAGATCATCAAAAAATTCAAGAAAATGGGCAAGAACAGCATCACGAGGGCGGTAGCATACAGCAAAGAGGTCTTTCTCTGAATGAGCACATAGGACTTCGTAATCACTCGTTAGGAATATATGACAAGGTATATGGTTAGACATTAATAGGGACACACCTCCCCCGCGTCTTATAAACCTATTAAGGTAAAATGTTTTCATGTGCGGAAGCTCTAAAATGTGACTATCATTCGTATACCAGGTTTTGCTTATCATAACGTCACAGAGCTTATCTATCCCCACAAAAAGCTTTCCATTTCTTGTATTTTGCTAGAAACGGATTGAGCGTTAATATCAACACAACTAATTCCCTTTTGTTCAGCTTCTACGTGGGCAAACCATTCTTGTTTAGAAAGCGACCCTAAGTGATTCATGGTGTTGAAAAAAAAAGATCAATAGCAAGGAACATTAGCAAGGAATACTAAGTAAGAGTTGAAAGCACATCCTCGTGCTTAATGACTACAGCCTGGGCACCATTTTCTTTGCGTACAAGCACATGCCCATTCGCGTTCCATGCATACTTATACCCGGAATGTTTTGCCCATTCCTTAGCGGCAGCCAGAAGCTTTCTAGATCGAGTTGCCATGTTCTCGGCAATAAAAACTTTCAAGGAACTATCTCTGAGTGATCGTTTCCTATCAAGCCAGGCATTTCGCAGTTCCTGACGCGCGAAGCGCACAATAATACCACGGGTCCTGCCCGACCTAGCTGGCAGCCTGTGTATAGCCACAACGTCCTGTTGCGATAGAAATTCGATTTTAAGTTGTTGTGCTATTTCCTTCACCTGAGATAACAAGTTATCGCCCTCAGTCTCAGGACCTTCATAAATTTCAAGGTTCAGGTGCCACGAGCCCTTTCCATCTTTTCCACCCTACGCTTTACATTGTTGATCTCTTTTTCGTGACAATCCAGACGTCTCTTAATTTCATCAGATTGATCAGACAGCATTTGCATAGATTGCTCAATGCCAGTTACATTACTTGGCAACTCCAAAAGCAAATTAATCTTCTTATCCAATTATACCAGCTTCACCATGATTTCTGGATCATTTACCTGACCCTGTACAGGTGCAACAGTTTTACCTCCTTTCCCTCGACATGTCTCACACTTCCAATTTTTCTTGAAAGCTCCTCGTTTGGCTTCATTCACGCCCAAACACTGACCAATATGAAAAAGAAATCCGCAGTCGGAGCACGTCAGAACTGAGTCATGCTCGCCGATAACTAAACGGCACGTGCAACATCGGGACATTGTAGGCAACTTTTACGTACAACCACAATCACCAGCACATGTAAGAAATGGTAGAGCTACAGTGGCTAAAACGCATTAAGGATCAACGCAATCAGTTTGGCAGCAGACACAGACAAGCAGTTTGGCAGCGGCAGCAGCGGAGCGCAAAAATAGGAAGGTTCAAATTACAGAGATAGACCAACCTGTAAAACAGAAGACCCTTCAGGCTTTCGTGCATAATGCGCTCCACCACTGCAGTCAAAATGACGCGAGACGCCCCCCGCTGAGCTGGCCGTGTTATCAGGTCGCGTTTAGCGGATTTTCGGAGAGGCGGCAGCACAGGCAGCCAGGTAGTCTCGATGCGCGCAGATCAAACATCAGGTTTCCCTGTTGATGAAAGGCAGGAATGTCCTTGAAAGGTAGAAACACCGAAGATAATCCTCTAGGGCTGCGACAACACAGCCCATGACGTCCTGCCAAGTGATCTGTAGCAGTACCTGTAAAACAGAAGACCGTTCAGGCTTTCGTGCACGATGCGCTCCACCGCTGCAGCCCAAAATCATTTCTTCGAAACAGAAAGAGTGAAGCAAAGTACAGGCATCGAGGTTAACCATACTGAACTGATAGCATTTTAGTGGTGCACACAATTCTTTTACGTATGCTGCAAACTAGCTTCAACAACCAGTAGAGCATCACGACTCCATGGATTAAAAAGATTGCGATAGAGAGATGCTTCATATTGATATCAGCATTATTTCTGCCGACAAATATGGGTTTCCGACAACAATTCTGGCTTTAGTGTGAGAGAAATGTTTTACGCCATGGACAGAGAGTAACAAAAGAAAAATACTAATTTGCTATTTATGCACGAAAAGAAAGAGGGAGATTTAAATCGATTATAACAAGGAAAGTCGAGTCCCAAAATTTAAATCTCTGTTCAATATTGTGAGGGGACAAACATTACTATTCCAACCTATCTCGCAGTGCCGTAGACCGCAGTAGGCGAGCTACTCTTTAGTCCATATATGTGTTGTCGCCATTCTCTTATTAGTGAAGTGGCATATCTTTCGAGGGTTCAAATCTGAGCTGACGTGCTATTCATGAAGTTAAAGCAGAAGCAATTATAATTCCTGAGAAAGAGAAAACTAACGCTAATGTTCAAGGATGGAATAGTGAAAACATTACGAATACCGGCTAAATTCGAGCATATAGTCTGCCCATGGAACCATGGAACCATATACCTATACCATGGAACTACGCGAGTACACGTGCCGTGATTCTGCTATCTCGTCGTGCACAAGTAAACATGCTTGCATGGTTCCGACTCAACTAATACACTATGTGAGGTGAGGAAAACCGCCGATCTTATTGTCTGCGCAAGTTTCCTGTCCATTTTCTCAAGATTCCTGCCCCGTGCAATAGGGTAGTTTTGATGGGACAGCCTCCATTACAAATACTAACAATTATAATCGCCGTTGCCTACTTGCCCGTATATCTCTCTACTATTTGCAATGTGTGCGACATGTTCGTTACATCTCTGAGTTACAGCATCTGGATATTTTGTTCCTCTGTAACAAATCACCGTGAACTTCTCACGCGCTTAGTCATGTAGAGCCCGCTTCGCTTCGAAACCAGAGTGTTGTAACCTTTTATTTCTCTTTGTTAACATGCTGTAGATGTTCACGTTGTTGATTTCCCCTATTGCCAATCGAATGTTTTATAAAGAGTTCTAATTTGCTCGCTTATTTGTTGCTATGTCCTGCTAGCTACCCAAGCGGGACTCTTTGATGAACTATCAGGTTTTCTTTGGGGTATCATTCGCCTTAGTGGCGTTACAAGAACAAGAGACTTATACAGTGCTAACAAATGGCCGCGCCTTCGGCTATAGAGAACTACCAGATAAGAAGCAGTTCGGAGTAGTGTTCCTAATCCATAAGCACATAGCGGGTAACATTGACGAATTCTACAGCATTAATGAGAGGTTAGAAGCAGTTAATCAAACTTAATGAAAGGTAAGATGTAAAGATAGTTCAAGCCTACACTCAAACATCTAGTCACGATGATCATAAAGTATATCAGTTTTATGAAGATGTTGAATTAGCAACGAGAAAAGTGCAAACTCAGTATACTGTTGCAATGGGTGACTTCAACGCAAAAGTGAGGAAAAAGCAGGGTGGCGAACAAGCAATTGGCAACTGCGGCCTGGATTTTAGGAACCCTCGAGGACAGATGTTGGTAGAATTCGCGGAAAGGAATAAGCTGCGAATAATGAACACCTTCAGGAAGTCCCAGTATACGACAGTATTTCATTCCTTCTGGAATGCTATCCTTCTGAAGCTATCATTCCTTTACGAATGCTATCATTCCTTCTGAAGCTATCTTCCTAAAAAAGACTCAATAGAAGCCTTTATTGATGACAGTTCTGCCGACGTTGCAATATTTACAGTCATGGCTTACTACTGATATAGACGCGCAAGAACGTTTCTGCAGTGACGTGTTCAACGCCTTCAAAATTGACAGGGTTGGTCGCCGGGGGGGGGGGGTAGGGTGATGTCCTCTTATTGATTAAATTTGATATGTCTTCCTCCGCCATACCAATCAAGAACGAACAAGAAATTGTTTGCGTTAAAGTGTCTTTTCGTTTTTGCACAAACATTATTATCGCGTGCTACGGTGCTCCCGACTGCGATAAATCTTATACGAAAGACTTACACAACTTGCTATTGCATTTATTTGCTACATTTTCCCAAAGTAACTTGATCCTCTGCGCTGATTTTAATCTTCCTGACATTAACTGGGATAAAATGACATCATCTTCTCAGCTATCTAAAGAATTTCTTGATCTTGTTCCAACATTTAACTTCACACAGATGGTGTCCACGCCGACTCGAGGTGGCAATATTCTTTATTTAGTTTTAGTTTCCCACCCCAATGCTCTTCAATTATTAATGTGTATTGATAGCATAAGTGATCCCAAGATGGTGTTATTTGATCTGACCTGTTAGGTACCAACCAGTCAGCCTTCAACAAAATATATCTGCGATTACAACAAAGCAGACTTCTCGAAAATCAATAAGGAATTTAACGGATTGTTTTGAGTCTTTTGAGCTGTCCGCTTCCTCGCAAAGTGTAGAGAGCAAGTGGCTACTTTCTAAACAGAAGATATTGTCTCTTCTCGAGAAATATGTGCCACTTGTCCGCATTCGGGGCGATGTCGATAAACCATGGTTCACCAGCTCCCTTGGGAAGCTCGTAAACAAAAAGAAGCGCCTTTTTCGGGCAGCTAAACTCTCGGACTGCAATTCCAAATGGGAAACGTATTTCGCATGCCTCCGCCAATGCAATTATTTGTTAAGGCAATCAAAAAATTTTTTTTCATATCGACCTTCTTGGTATCCTTCGTGAAAACCCACAAAAATTTTGGAAACTTCTACCTACAAACCGCAGTTCTCACAATATAACTTTGTCATATCCTGATGGATCACCTGTCTCTACTGATCATCGATCCCATGTCTGGAATTCTTATTTCCCTTCCGTTTTCACTCATGAACCCGCCTTAAGTAGCAGTACCCTTCCTGACTGGAACTTTTCCCGCAAGCCTTCAATCGACATCACTTCTGAGGGCGTTTTGGCCCTCATCGATAATATGAAGGTCTCCAATGTTCCCGGTCCGAATAACATTCCCGCTGAAGTCGTCAAAAGCACTAAGGTGCTTGCTAGTAAAATTCTACAAACCATCTTTACGCAGTCCATAACTACCAGTACCATTCCTAACGACTGGAAGTTAGGCAAGGTTGTCCCGGTTTTCAAAAGCGGCGACAGAACTGATCCCTCGAATTATCGCCCGATATCACTCACCTGTATTGCCTGCAAACTTCTTGAACGTGTAATCAATTATCATGTTGCCTCTCATCTTGAAACTAACTCTTTCCTTTTCTGCAACCAGCATGGCTTCCGACCAGGTCACTCATGTGAAACTCAACTCTTTGAATGCACTACTGACCTCCATTTAAACCTTGATTCTCTCTTCCAAACAGACGTAATTTATATAGACTTTTTGAAAGCCTTTGACCGTGTACCTCATGAACGACTAATGATCAAAGTGAACAGCTTTTGTCTCCATGCTCAAATGACGTCCTGGCTCCGGTGCTTCCTAATTGGCCGATCATAGTTTGCAGTTATTGGACACCGTCACTCTACAGTCACTGAAGTATTATCTGGAGTACCGCAAGGTTCAGTCCTTGGACCCCTTTTGTTTTTAATTTTCATAATGACCTCCTTTCTGGTATTTAGTCATCCATCCAGCTCTCCGCCGATGACTGCGTGCTGTACCGCCGTATAAATTCATACAATGATCAGTTGCTTTTACAGCGTGACCTCACTACAATTGAAAAATGGTGCACAGAGTGGCTCATGCAGCTAAAGGTCAACAAATGTAAGTTCATGCGCGTATCGCGGAATCACTCTTTCATGTCATGCTCTTACTGTTTGCATTTCCCTCCTATTGAGCTGGTTCAATCATACAGGTACCTCGGTATCATTTTCACTAGCAAGCTTGCACGGTCAGAACGTATCCAAAATCTGGTTACTGCCAGTAATCGATCCCTGGGATTCATAAGACGGTCACTATCATACTCACCCCGTGTGATCCGTCAACTAGCACATGAAACATTTATCTATACTAAACTAGAGTTCGCGTCGGCAATATGGAATCCCCATCAAGCATACCTTGTTGAGCTACTGGAAGCCGTCAAAAACTGCGCAGCCCGGTTTATTACATCCCAGTACGACTATCGGCTAAGTGCTAGAAACATCAAATCATGCCTCCAAATTCAATCAGTAGCACATCGCCGAAAATTCTCACGGTTATGCCTCTTTCAAAAGCTCTATTACAATTTCCCACATTAACGCGACACACTTCTTTTACCACCTTACCGTACTTCACGCCGTCTCTCAAACAACCTCAGTCTTCAACGTCTTTACGGCTGTACTAAATCGTTAATAATAATAATATTTGGGGTTTTACGTGCCAAAACCACTTTCTGATTATGAGGCACGCCGTAGTGGAGGACTCCGGAAATTTCGACCACCTGGGGTTCTTTAACGTGCACCTAAATCTAAGCACACGGGTGTTTTCGCATTTCGCCCCCATCGAAATGCGGCCGCCGTGGCCGGGATTCGATCCCGCGATCCGGCGCGTGCTCAGCAGCCCAACACCATAGCCACTGAGCAACCACGGCGGGTTGTACTAAATCGTTCAACAGCGCTTTGTTGTCGGTAGCTATTGCAGAATGAAATACCGTATTTTCGCGATTCTAAGCACCCCCCGATTCTAAGCACCGCCCCCCCCCTCTATTTTCGCGAAAAGATTGGGAAAAAGTTTGCATGCGAATTAAAGCACCCCCCTATTCGTTAGGAAGCGCGCGTAGCGAAGGCCGCCAAGCGCGCTTGCTCACACTGTCATCGAGCCGGAGCCGTCAGAGTTCCGAGGTGGAACGGCGTCCGCGGCGCGAGTACGCGTACAGCCGGACTGTGCGGATGTATGGCGAAAGCTACAGAAAGCGTCCCCATCAACCATCGCAAAGTGGATTTCGGACGCGTGGAAGCGGGTCTAAGTGGACCTTGTGGTCAAATCATTTAAGAACTGCTCGATCACAAACCACTTCAACGGAACGGAAGACGACCTGCTGTGGGATACCGAGAGCGGCGGTTCAAGCGGTGCGACGAATTCGAGTGGCAGTGATAGTAACTGAGCATCCGACACAAGCGGTGGGTTCACTGTGTGCACCGATTTTTCTTTTGAATGTTTGCAAAATATAAAGTTATTATCGCACCCGTCTCGTCATGATGTCGCAGCGAAAAGAAGGCGGGAGGACGGGTCATTCTAGATTTTTCGAATCTAAGCACCCCCCCTCACTTTGGGCATCGCCATTGTGAAAAAAAGGGGGTGCTTAGAATCGAGTAAATACGGTAGTTTACCTGACCGCGTAGTAATCGAACGTAACCCTACCAAGTTTCGGAACATACTAACGAAGTTTCTGAGTACTTATGCTTAACGTATTTCACTTATTTTTACTACATCGCTCTTTTTTTAGTGCATTGGTTATCACTTTTTGTGTTTGACAGTCATTTCCGTACACCTTCTTTACCCTTCTCAATGTTATTGTTATTGTTTCTTACTTCACTCATGACTGCTTCTACGTTTCTTTTTCTTATGAATGCTCTCCCCTTATGTAATACCCGAACAGGGGCCTTCAAGGGTCAATAAATTATTATTATTATTATTATTATTATTATTATTATTATTATTATTATTATTATTATTATTATTATTATTATTAAGCTTTGGAAAAAAGTGGACCTGGAAAAGCCGTAATGGTGAAACTAGACGTGAAATTGATTTCATACTTTCTGCCAATACCAGCATAGTGCAGGATGTTGAAGTGTTAGGTAGGGTAAAGTGCAATGATCGCAGGTTATTGATTCACCTCAATTTGAAGAGAGAAATAGCAAAAATGGTCAAAAAGAAACAGGCCAATCAAGACGCGGTAAGGGTAAAAGTAAACCAATTCAGGTTGGCACTTGCAAACCAATATGCAGCCTTAGAGAGCGATTCGATGGGGGCGAAATGCGAGAACACCCGTGTACTTAGATTTAGGTGGACGTTAAATAACCCCAGGTGGCCGAAATTTCCGGAGTCCTCCACTACGGCGTGCCTCATAATCAGAAAGTGGTTTTGGCACGTAAAAACCCCATAATTTTAAATTTAGAAGAGCGAGATGAAGATGACATAGAGGCAATGAATGGAACCGTAACTAGGCTGGCTTATGAAGCAGCTGGCTTACAAAGCAGCAGTTGAAGTGGGAGGTAAGGCACCAAGGCAACCAGCAGGTAAGCTCTCCCAAGTAACAAAGGGCCTACTAAAGAAAGGACAAAGAATGAAAGTGTCCAACTCAAGAGATCAGATAGAATTCACGGAACTGTCAAAACTAATCAATACGGAGAAGATAAGGGATATTCGAAATTATAGCGTGAGAAAGACTGAGGAAGCAGTAAAAAATGGACGCAGCCTGAAAACAGTGAGAAGGAAACTAGGCATCGGATAGAGCAAGATGTGAGCACTGAAAGATAGGCACGGCAATATTATCAGCAATCGTGAAGATATACTAAAAGCGGCGGGATGATTTATACTGAGCTGTACAGTACCCAAAGTGGCCCGGTACCTCCATGGAAAGTAGTAATGAACAGGTTACAGAGGCTTGTTCTATAGCTACCAATGAAGTTAGAAGGACCTTGCAAGACATGAAACAAGGAAAAGCGGCAGGAGCAGATGGACTACCAGTCAATTTATTCCAAGATGGGGGAGATATAATTCTTCAAGAACTACCGGCCCAGTATACGAACAGTCTTTCGGCTTCGATGGTCCTACAGAACTGGAAGAATGTCAAAAATTATACTAATCCACAAAAAGGGAGACATTAAAAAATTGAAAATTTATAGGTCCATTAGCTGGGTTTCAATATTATATAAAATATTCACCAAGGTCATCTCAAATAGAATAAGAGAAACACTGGACTTTAGTCAACGAAGGGAACAGACAGGTTTCAGGAAGAGATACTCTACAATGGATCACATCCATGTCATCAATATTGTAATCGAGAACTCCGCACAGAGGTTAATTAGCTTCACTACATGGCTTTCAAATAGTACGAAAATGCATTGGATTTAGTCGGGATACCGGCAGTCATAGAGACATTCCGTAAGCGAGGAATACATGACGCTTACGTAAATATATTGGAAAGCATCTACAGAGATCCCACAGCTACCTTAGTTCTCCCCAAGAAAAGTAGGAAGATACCTATAAAGAAAGGGGTCAGACAAGGAGACACAATTTCTTCAATGCCATTCATTGCGTTCTTGGAAGAAGTATTCAAGCTATTAAACTAGGAAGGTTTAGGAGTAAGGATCGACGGCGAATATCACAGAAAACTTCGGTTTGCAGGTGAAATTTTTTTTTTATTCAGCAACACTGGTGACCAGTTGCAACAAACGATTGAGGACGTAAGCAGATAGCGTATAAAAGTGTGGTTGAAGATTAATATGCAGAAGACAAAGATAATGACCAATAGCCGGGCAAGGGCACAAGATTTCAGGATCGTCAGTCAGTCTCTAGAGTCTATGAAGAAGTACGTTTACCTTGGTCAATTAGCCACAGGGAACCCTGATCATGAGAAGAAAATATATAGAAGAATTTAAATGGGTTGGAGCGCATTCAGCAGACATTGTCAGCTCCTGACGTAAAGTTTACCATTATCATTGAAAAGGAAGGTGTACAATCAGTGCATTTTACCGGTGCTGACATATGGGGCAAAAACTTGCAGACTGACACAGAAGCTCGAATACAAGGTAAGGACCGTACAAGGACCGATGGAACGAGGAATGTTAGATGTAACGTTAAGAGACAGGAAGAGAGCGGTGTGGATCAGAGAGCAAACAGGGCTAGCTCATATTCTAATTGACATTAAGACAAAGAAATAGAGCTGCGCAGGTCATGTAATGCGTAGGTTAGATAACCGGTGGATCATTAGAGTTACAAAATTGGCACCAAGAAAAGGGTAGCCCAGTCAAGGACGGCAGAAGACTGGGCGGGGGAGGAAATTGAGAAATTCCCAGGCGCTAGCTGGAAACGGGTGGAGCAAGACAGGAGAAACTGGAGATTGCAGGGAGAGGCCTTCGTCCTGCAGTGTACGTAAAATAGCATGATGATGGTGATGATGATGATCGTTGTAGCTTTACCACACTTCTATAAATTCAGGAAATTTCAGGTATTGGATTTATGATTTGGATATTATTTTTCTAATATGCACATTAAAATTATTGTTTATACACACCTGCTATGCAAAGCGAATTGTGCTTTAATCTTTTAGAAAGTGTCAATCTGAAGTACTCACCGTACGTTTGTTGTACGCTAGTTTTCTATAAAGAGATAGGAAAATTTCAATCACTTTTGCGAAGCACTTCCACATGTTATACTGGAAAATACACAGCGCAAGAAAAGTTTCTCTGAATGCAGTTCTAAATATACATAAACTGAAAAAGCTCAGTTTTGTTAGCGAGGTGTTTACAAGCTCACCATACGATTATCTCGGCCCACAAAATTGCACTTAAACATGTTGTAGCTCCGATTGACGCACGTATTTTGTACCGCACTGTATGTCGACGCGTTATAGGCAGGTTAAATTTGTAAAATATTATTGCCTTACCTTATCAGAGGCAATTATTTCAGTACAAGGAGAAGCAGCTGCACACGGAAAAGAGGATTCGCCAAAGCTCCGAAAAACTGGCAGTTCCGTACTTAAATGATTTGTCAGTATACTTACAGGTCATCCGTGTTATCTACGCCTATTGAAAAAAACCCAGGTCCCACAACACCTATATCCCATAATCAGGTATGAATTAAGTAGGATGTTATGTAAAAACCCGTTTTTCACATATCTCATATGAGGGTATTAGATTCGGTAGTTATGAGATATACGGTCCTTTCTTTTTCAATAGGAATGTTTTACATAAAGGGAAGCTAACTTCCCTCTTAAATTTTGTTTAATCACTAAAGATAGTTTACATGGTAAGAATAAAGAAATGCCTGGGGCATCATTATTTCGTTAGTTACAACCATACTGTCACGTGGTGGTGACGTTGAAGAACACAGTAGCAATACTGTGAAAGACAAAACGAACTTTTATTGGGCGAACCTGTGCCTAGAAAAACAGGCTACACTTATAACACAACGAGAGCGGCGAACACAGTCGGCGATCGCCGAAAATCTGATCGGCGGGTCCAGCGCGTCGGTTTTTATACAGCAGTCATCGAATGTTCCAGACTAATTGTTGGGACCTGCGTGCCTTCCACAAAGTTCTACACCATTCGCGTCACGCGATGAAATCAGATAACACATGGTTCGGCGATAACAGACAGCGGATAGAAGCGTCGATAACCTTCCAGAAACTTCGGATACATGCAGGCACGTCCCGCGCTGTGCGATAACATTTGTTAGGCGGCGAAACGTGGTCGCCCGATAAATATAACTACACGTGTCAATACGAAGTAAAAGACAATGAAACCAGTAGGAAAACGTAGGTGAAGTGAATTGTTACGCTTACTTCAAATATCGAAGTAATCAGGTTAGGGGAAATAAAGGTGACCGAAATGATAACTTACCGTAGGCTGTGACCGAACCCATATCCTGTGCATTAAATCTGCTGTGCTGTAACAGTGATACTATACCACGCTACCATACACATCCACTTTCTTGAGTATTTGGGCTTCCGCACAAGGTCAGCCCTTGCAGTGTTAGCCAGCACCTCTCATGGCCAAGGTGGTGGACTTCTAACGAATCCTTCATGTAAAAGCACGTGCTTCTCCTAACTTATAAGCTTGTGAGCAGGCAAATGGCCAATGAAACCCTCCTGTGCTATCTCATGATACCATGACTCATAAATTCAATGCCCTCGGTATTCAGTAAGCGAGAATAAGAAAATCCCAGCTATACAATTTCTTTATAGATTCAAAACCATGAAAAGTACCAATGAAGGAAGCCACAAAAGGCATAGAGGAAGTTAATGATTATGTTTAATTGTGATAGATTCTTGGTTAAATGAGATTTGCAGCAAAGTAGCAACAGCCACTAGACTACACAGCCAAGACGTTTAACTGAAAAAGAGGGGTCGTATCCCAACTGCGTTTTCAAGCCCAAGCTTGTCAGTTAAAATGCTCGACTATTTTCTGCACGTGGATTCGGATTAAAATAAAAAGACCATTCTCCAGTTCTCCATAGCCTAGTTACCGGTCATACGACATCTCCATTCTGGTTTGATTTGTTTTCTTTGCCGGATATTGCTTAATCTTCGCACTGGAAATTCCAGAACAGCTCAAGCTTAGCGTGGCTCCCAGAAACTGCATCGCCATTTTGTTGAATTTGAAAGCACGTAAGCGGCACAAAAATAAATGCCTTGCAATTTCTTTTTCTTTTGTGACTCATAATCTCGCTGGTCGTAACGCCCAGCTAAAGCATAGTAATAAAATTAAAAGTTCCGTTAAAGAGGCGCTGTGCAGTCGGACCCTCGGAGCGCTCGTTGCATGGTCCCTGTGGTCGCTCGTAGCGACCCCCGCGTAATTGACCGCGGTTTGCCGCCGCGAGCGAGAGCTGGTAACTCGATTAAGAGTCCGCACCCCGAGGTCACACTCCAGCTGCCGCGATTGGTCGTTTAAAGTTCGCAACGACAGCACAACTTGGGCCACTTGGTTCAGTGTCTTTATGCTCTTTTGTTCGCGCTTGTTTTTCAGCCAACGTGGATCCGTTTTAAATTACACAGGCTGATTGCACGCCGATCACGTCCGCCGGATTTTCGAGCCGACTACGCTTTATCTACCTTCTGGCGGTCTGATAGCGTGTCAAGATTTTTTTTTTTGCTTCATGGAAGTGGAAAGCTCGTCAACCGTATTGTCGCTTTTATTCCCAACCCATCCATCATAGTTTTTTATTGATGGGGAAACAAACATTATTATTATGTGAATGAGAGGATAAATGAGCGAGGGGGGATGTCTACATTAAAGAATTTGGCGATTCTCTGCAGGACGGGGCAAAGAAAAAACATAGGCGTGTATGGAAAAAGAATTTAAAAAAAAAACGTCAGAGAGTCTTCTGTGTGTTTGGCGGCCAGCACTGCTTACCCTGAACAGATATAATCAGAGCAGAAAAATTCGGTTAGCAAGCATAAAGCTTGCAAAAATTGCGCGTCGTCTGTACTTCTTTACAAGCAAATAAATTAAAAATAAGTGTGATTACCGAGTAAATTACTTTAACGTTGTGAAAAGAAGGGCAGCTCCGATTATCTTCAAAAGCTTTAGCTGCTTGTATACTTCAAAGCCTCGCTTTTTCATCCTGGGATGCATCAAACTGGAAACCTATTTGAAACCTATTTTTCAGAGTAAAACAATATTTGCACACCTATTCGGAAACGCACATAAGTCACCAATTTCAGGAAAGCAATTGGCAAGGCTGAAATGAGCAGCATGCGTATTTAAACACTATATTGACAGGGTTTGCATCCGTCGCTCTTTGGAACTGAAATGATTGCTAAAGTGATCAAATAAGCTGCGCTTTACATAGTGCTAATGAGCAGGCAACATGGCATGGCCGCCGTGCTGCTCATGACTGCTAAGATATCAACTGCTCAGCGAGGAATTGAGCAGAAATCAACAGAACATAGCCTGAAAATACGCAGTGTGCATGATGTCGCTCGCACATTGCGATAACTTCCAGGCACACCGGAACCTATAGAAAGCGTGGTGTTTCACACAGGTTTGAAAGGTGTACGGGAGACTCTTTCTTATTTACTTTCTTCCCATTGGTCTGATGATAAGCTCTGATACGGAACCTAACAAAACTATTATATTTTTTTGTCAGGAGAAATTCTACTGGGCATTAGATAAAATAAATGTCTTTAGATGAAACAAGCATATCACGTATATTTATAAACAAGATTATTGAAGAAGTTGAAACACAACGTGAAGGCAAACACTGAACTATGATCGATTGAAAACTTATCCAATACAATGCTAAGCTTCTGTCTAACAGGAAACGGACTTATACGCATATAATAAAAACAGGGAAAGAACATCGCCAAGCACATAAACTTGTGCACACGCAATAACAGTAATCGCCAGAATAAACGATCAAAGTCGTCCGATACATTTATTTATAGAAGATATTTCATATGCTGAGAGCATTGTTTAGCTCGGTGATGGACATGCAAACCTCTTGCATGAAAATACTCGTTTAACAATTTCTCGTGTTTGACTGTAAGCAAGCAACACTCCGATGTTGGCACTTTTCTGTTCATTTCGTAACGCGACAATGTGGAGAAAAGTGAAAAAAACTAATAATCCTTGTATATGAAAAGTTGATGTTCCAGCAGCCTTTTATAAATAGTGCGGCAAGTATGGCCCACAAATACTTTGCTATAAGACAGCGAAAGGCCGTTGACTTTGTGAAGAAAACGAAGAGACAATTTTCTCGCTGGACATGGAAGCTGGAGATGCGCCATTGTAGTCATGAATTCTAATTATGTGGGTAAAGGTTGCTTAGTATGGCTTATTTGCACACGGTATATTACGATGAGGTTTTTGGTTTACCGGTCGTCTGCTGTATTTTTTTCCCTTGTTTGTTTCCAGTCTACTAGGCTATTAGTTCCCCGCGATCTTTTCTTGTTGGCTCATTGTATCTTGGGGCACTCGGCTGAGTGCTCGAGCTGAACGACATGCAGTGCCGTGCCAAAGAAGTCGTAGTTTTGCGCACAAGGCGAAACATCGAATGCTATGACAAATAAGTGGACAGCTATACGACATAACCATAGTAATTTTATCGGCTGTATCTACTTGTAAACATATGCATACTAACTAAATTAACAAGCATGATGTTACGCGCTCACAAGGCAACATGAACCTATTTCCATTGATGAGCGCGGAAGCTCGCACTGCGAAGGTTTCGGTGAGGAAACGCGGCCGCAGCAGCGAGCGAATTCACCTTCGTGCAGGCGCTCGCATCAACGCGAAGTAAGCCGGGGAAGCACAGCAAAGCGCGAGCCCGTCAAAGATGGCTTTCGCGATACAGCGGCCGGACCGCGTTTTTACGACTGCTAGTATGTACAGCGCAGCATGGCGCTTTTCACGGCGCTCGACGTTTCTGCGCAGGCGCGGGTAAGAGCGTGTGCGAGAGAGAAAATCTGGAGGTTTTGCTCCTTGAATATGTGAGCCTGGCTAGGCACAACAGAGGAGGTTTCACAACGGGTGTTGTATGGGTTTGTCCCTTAGGCATGCCGGCATAGCGGAGTTCGGTCCAGTTTATTTACGGGAACGGACGCCTCATTTGGTGAGGGCTGTGTCTGAAGGGGCAAAGTTCTGACTGATGTAATAGTCGCCGGTCGCGTTTTTTAGTCGCGACGATAGATTGCATTTTTCTTTACAAGCGCTGCTCTAGGAGGCCACCTGTAACCGGCAAACGGAGGCCTCAGGAGAGCACCTGAGGTTACATTAAAGCAGGCGCGCAGGATCTCCAGGGCACCCAAGCGGTAGCGGGGGAACGGGAATCAAAGCTGGAAGCAGGGCGGCCCATGGGTTGGGGCCGCGGAGGCCGAAGCGTGCCAGGAAGTCCTGGAGGCACCGCCAATAATTCGAAATAATGGCACCTTTGTTTTAATTAGTAAAAAACACGATTGAATAAATACAATCGCGTCGAGCCGCCAACTTGCGATGCTAAGTTCAGCACTACCGTGCCCCGCGAATTCTGACGGCATGCCTAGGGACGAGCGCACACAACACGCACACAACACGCACAAAGAAACTCCTCCGTACTGCCTAGTCAGAATATGGGGGCGAGCTCCACCACTGGAAAAGGTGGCGCCACCGTCGGCGTGACGTTGCATGAGGGATCACGTGGACACAACGGCCGCGTTCGCTGCTTCGAAGCGCCGAACCGAGCTCAAAACGAAAGTTTAATATCATACCTGCTCTGCGGTTCTGATTGAGTGGTGAGGCGTTACCGCTTGACAACATATGAAAGTACTCTAATAGGTGGTGGCTGCCTTTGGAGGCGTGCAGCATGGTGCCGCAGTGCCGGACGTACGCAACGGAGCCCGGAATCAGCCTTATTCACACGTAGCCGCAGGAAAAGGAGCTGCGTGAAGCTTCGCTCCCGAAACTCAGAACCGGCAGGCAGCCATCGCCTACAACTCCATTATGCAGACGCGAGGAAGATTTCTGCTACGGCGCCGGGACTGCGATGTTCGATGGGTAGCCGAAAACGCGCATGAGACGCTCGCCCGGGCCCGCTGCCCGGCTGGTGTCATGACGGTTTTGGTCTATGAACTTGTTGATGCTAGATATTGGCAAGTTCAGTGAAAGGGAAAGGGAGCGGTAAGGCGCATATTAAATAAAAGGCGTGGCATATGGGCATGTTTGTGTTATAAATTAATGCACTGGATTACGAAAAAGAAGCAGAGGGAAATCGCACGCTGAGAAGACCGATAAACATACAGTGCGACACAAGTTGAGAAATGATGTTGGAATGTCCAAGAATTTAGAAGACAAAAAAAATTGAATGGTCGCGACGGCGCATCACAGTCGCCGTAGACATCGAAAACTCTATAAAGAAATTATTTTTGAACAGTTCTGATAGCGTCTACGCAACAATGATTGCCAGTGTACTGTCAAATGCTCATATGCTGCGGCCTAAAGCTCACGGCACGGTGCGAAAACGCGCTCATAGCGAAAGCAAAATATTGTGCGCGGACATGCATACATACGCGCAGTTGGTCGCTCCGAAACCGTGCGATCACTGCATTGACACTTCATTCTCTTATGCTTCATTTTTTTATGCAGACAGCCCATTATAAAAACATAGTTGACATAGTTTACTCTCAGCGTTTGCCTACCTTTCACGCAAGAAGCCGGTCGGGAGGCTCCATCGCGGCGACCGCGCGCAGTGGCGCTCACTGTACATATTCGTCAAAGAGATATATCGTCTGTAAACGATCCTGTGCTTTCAGTTTGCCCAAGATTATCATGTCGACAGCCAATAGTTCTCTCGTTCTGAGAGTATTTACATAAATGTCCAGGAGGGCTCCCACGTGCTGTTTTTATTGAGCGCCGTAAGCGAATCCTATGAGGAGCGCACCGCGTGATCCCTCATACTACCCAAGGGATGCCGTAAGTCCTCGTCCCCAAGCAGCAAAAGTCCCCACATTTCCTCTCTCGCACCCGCTTTTATTCGCGCATGCGCGCAAACGACCGTCGTCTCCGGAAGTGCTAGGCCCCGCTGTACCTACTAGCAATTGGAAATTACGCGGCCCGGCCGCGCCGCCCGGCGTAGAACGTGCCTTCCCTCTCCCTACCCTCCCCTGAAGTCACCCGCGCGAAAAACGCGGCGCGCTTTCTCCCTGCTTTTCAGCATCGTGTGCGCGAGATTGAGCTGCGATCGCCGGCTCAGCCTCACACGATTTCACCCACATGCAGCATACGGCGCGCGGCGACCATTTCATCGTTCTTCGACTATACGAATGTTGCGGCGACGGCGAGGCCCACGCCTGCACCGACGGCAGAAATGCGCCTTGAATGTCTACAAAATTTCTGTATAGTAAAAGGAAGTGTATTTATTCACGTAGACGTGCGCTTATAAACCATGCCGGTGACATGGATGCCAGATGACGCGTTCCATTTCTCCAAAGAAGAAAGTAGTGGTAACAAATATTTCTTAGTGCTAGTGTTGAAATATTGAAACAGAATTTAGCCTGGAGGATGCCTGGCACTGAAATGTTGAATTAAAATTAAATTATGGGGTTTTACGTGCCAAAACGACGATCTGATTATGGGGCATGCCGTAGTGCTGTACTTCCGAAATTTGGACCACCTGGGGTCTTTTAGCATGCGCTGACTTGTTGCCCGCCTTGGTGCCAGTGGCTCGTCTGGGCTGCGGCTACTGCTGGACGATGCTGCACTGGTAAGGTAGGCGCTAGGCTAAGTCGGAAGAAGTGGTCGAAGCGTAGGAGCGCACGTTAATCCCCTAGAAAAGAAGGGTCCTCCGCAGTCGTCTTCAGGGTTGCTGCCGGATTGCTGCGCGTCTTGTTGGATGAACGACTCTTGAATAAGCCGAAGGTTACTACGGCTCATGCCAAAAGTTAGTTCGTCCTCTAGGATAACCTCGTAAGAGCAAGGTGCTACTTCTCGAATGGCGGTTGCGTTCGGCATCTGCATAGTCCATGCGCTTAGGCAAAGAATCTCGTGCGTGTGCAAACGCTACAAACGATGCTCGATTTACACCTGCTTCTATTTCGCAACTTGAGGCATGTGATCATCGGGAAAGTATTGAATACGACTAACTGGGGTCGTATTACAGGACGATGGTGTCGTCCTGTAATTTAGAAGCCCGAGCCAATAGTCTTCTGCTTTTTAAATCGAAGCTTCTTCTTTTTTACTCTTCCTTCGACTCTCCCACTGCTGCTGCTGCTGCCTCGCACATCACGCCGGGGGTTGACTCGGAGCGTGTGTATGGATGAAAACAGCAAGGCTTAGAGGAAAGCGACGCGAGAAACTCATTCAGACTCCACCGCGTAGAATGTGCTTAATGCCCTCTTGAGCTTCCTGGGCGTCGCCACATTAGCCTCTTGAAAGCTGTAATTATCCGCGACAACCTGGAACACTGTAAAGCACCACCGGAATGGAAAGATGCCGAGGTAACCAAAATACATAAACCCAACAAGCCCACCAGAGTGCAGAACCTTCGACCTATATCCCTCACCTCGTGTGCTAGAAAGCTCTATGAGCACATGGTGCACAATTGCATGATCGAACATATCGGAGACAACGCACCCATCCCAAACACACTGTTCGGATTTAGAGCTCACCTGTCCACGCAAGACGTGTTACTGCAGATGAAAGAACAAGTCCTCGACAATCTGGACACGCACAGCAAGAGAACCATCCTCGCACTTGAAGTGAAAGGGGCTTTCCACAACGTGTCACACGAAGCCATACTGCAACACCTCATCGTATATAACTGCGGGAAAAATATATGCAATTACATCAGAACTTTTCTGAAAGAACGGATAGCGACAGTGGGGATAGGCAATTTACGCTCTGAGAAATTCGACATACCACGAAAGGGAACGCCACAAGGCTCCGTCCTTTCGCCGATGCTATTCAATCTGGCGATGAGCTCGCTAGCGAAACAACTGAAGCAAATAGAAGGGATTAGTCACGCAATATATGCTGACAACCTCACCATATCGACTACGGGAGGGTCGACAGGTAAATAGCAAGAGGCTCTGCAAGAAGCGGTTGACACAACGGAAAAGTACCTGGAAGCATGTGGAGTGACGTGCGCCCCAAAAAAGTCAGAGCTCTTGGGCTAAGAAAGCGCACAAGAGGCCGACAACCGCAGTAGATACCAGACCCGAAAGCAAAGGTGAGAGGCATGATTTCGCAGGTAACGAGGCTCCGCATCTTCGGACTGCTGATTCAAAAGGACGGGGCCGGGGGAGCAGAGTTGGAAAAAATTCAGAGAACAGTGCAACAAATAACGCACCTTATCAAAAGAGTGGCAAGCAAAAGGCACGGGCTTAAGGAGGAAGACTGCACGAGTATGATACAAGCTCTGCTCACGAGCATCGTCACGTACGGGACGCCATCCGTTAATATGAAGACGAAGTACCTTAACGAGACAAAGTAAACGCCCTCATCAGAAAATCCTACAAAATGGCGTTGGGCATGTCCCCCTCCACGTCCGCAGTGATATTACTCAAAATGGGAGTTCACAACACGTGGGAAGAGCTTGTGAAAGCGAACGTCAACCAACTGGAGAAACTAAAGCTAATAAAAACGAGAAGAGCCCTGCTCCAACATCTGGGCTACCAAGTCGAGGATGAGAGGCAGCTACCTCAGCGTATCCCACACGAGATCAGAGACATGCTACACATAAGTACCATTCCTAGGAACATGCATCTAGAGTACGACAAGGAAAGTAGACAGGCGAGAATACAGGCACTCAAGCACATACTGGAACGCACCAAAAGCAAAGAACAAAATGCGAGATACACGGACGCAGCTGCGTACAGAACAAACGACCGATTTGCAATCAGCGTGGTCGACGAGAAGGGCAAACAACACACAGCCCCATCCATACGTGCCAAGGGCGCTAGCACAGCGGAAGAGCTGGGCATAGCCCTGGCCATCGCAACGTGCAAGAAGACCCTGGTTACCGTGGTGACGGACTCGCAAGAAGCCTGCAGAATGTATGGAAACGGAAGGATCGGAAAGACAGCACTTCAGATCTTCAGATCATCAGCACACCGAGAAAGAAAGAGCACAAATCCTCTGGACGCCGGGACACGAGTCTCTCGCTGGGAATCAGGCGACGCATGCCGCGGCTCGAGATCATGCACGCCGAGCCATCTCCGGCACGCAGAGGACACGGACCAACGAATGTGACGAGGATGATGAATGGATATCCAAGAAGTACTCGGATATCCTGGCGCACTACAGGAAGCACAGGCGTCGCTGCCTGCCCGAGCATAAGACGATGAGTAGGGAACAAGCGGTAACCTGGAGAAGACTCCAAGCTGGAACCTACCCGCATGGAACACTGCTGCACGCCATGTATCCGGGTACCTACAGGCGAGACTGCAAGTTTTTGTCGCCGGAAAAGCCTAACACCTTGCTCCGTGTGGTGTTGGAGTGCAGGAATAACCGCGAAGTACCACCGTCACCATCGCCACCAGACGATAACATGCAGGAAGAAGCGGATTCAGAGGAAGAATCGGAAGACCAGTGGGAGACTCTGCTGGTGACGCAATACCCTGACAGCCAGCTACGGCTGGTGAACAGGGATCGGGCCGTGGCAGCGAGCCATGGCTACCTGGACTGAGGAGGACACCCACCTTTGGGCTCAAGAAGCCTGGTCTAGCAATACAGTTTATTTTTCTCTCTCTCACCCTCAAAAGCATTCCAGAAAATTCAGCACTTACTTTCCTACTAACGTGCGCCTCCAGAGAGCACATAGAATGAATGCGCCTTTCTCACGGCGGGACGGTGCATATGCCCTGCGCTAGCAGATTTGTCGCGAAATGCTTTGGAAGGGTCGCGCGCACGATCGCGCGCACGATCGCGCGGCCGGATCGCAGGCAACAGTGCTATGGGAAAAAGGCGCACCGACGCGTGCTCTAGCAAACACTCGTGCCGTGTACCGCGTTGAAACTCTACTGCTAGCTCGATGTCGGTGCAGTGCCGAAAACATCTCTAGCGCGAGACTATAATTCAAGTCTAAAGCAGAAAGCATCCAAGGCTCCGACCGGACTACTGAGTTGTCGGGACTGCACCATAGAGAAAGAAATTTCAACAAGAGTGGACACTCCCATAGAGCGTGGAATTGACTGTAGCGCACCAAGCTGATGGTATGCACACCTTCCGGTTTCTGTTTGGGGCGCGCGCGTATAGAACGCCAATTGGTACACGCCAAGCCGCCTCCGCTGATCGGCGCAGCATTTTTTTTTTCGCGTCTACTGCTGAACCGCGCTCGGCCTTGGCACTGAATCGTTCCATTATTTAGTAAAAATGATTGCCACCGATCTTTCCAAGCCTTCACCGAATCTATATCACGTGAAATTTCATAAAGAAAACGCAAGATTACGCAATTAGGAAAAAACACGCAATTTTCTAATGTACGATACATTTTTTCTAAGAACCGCAGTGTGGCGCTACTGCAGTATTTGTTTTGTGGTGACGAGCGACCACGTAGACCGGGTAAAGTCTCGGGCTCTCGCAGGAGAGGAAGAACCGACACTCAATCGCTTAGCGTAGCATTTTTTTTCATCTCCTTCGGAACGCTAGCCCGTGCCGGAGCGTGCCAGCCGCTCGTGCCTCCTGTAGACGCGAGCGTCTACGTCATCTCTCGTGCGACGCC
This sequence comes from Dermacentor variabilis, assembly GCF_050947875.1. Taxonomy (NCBI): domain Eukaryota; kingdom Metazoa; phylum Arthropoda; class Arachnida; order Ixodida; family Ixodidae; genus Dermacentor; species Dermacentor variabilis. Next base: position 182,866,767 of record NC_134572.1, on the reverse strand, counting down.
GATGCTGCTGCCGCTACAGAGCGCTCCCCCCTAGAGAGGAGGAAAGTTCGACGAACGATGGAAGTCCACGTGACGCGGCGTGTCTTGGCGTTGGTCTTGGGTGTCACGTGCGCAGGCGGCGCCGAAGGATGCAGCAGGGTCGCGTCGCATACTGGTTGAGCTGATGGCACGGGTGCTTCGATGTAGGCGGGTTTGAGACGTTCCAGGGCAATCGTGTCTGATCGGCCGTTGACATTCACAACAAACGTCGTCGTACCACGCTGTACAACACAATATGGCCCAGAGTAGTGTGGCTGCAAAGGCTTCCGTTCGGCACAGTTACGCTCGAAAACGTTGCTGCGTTGCGAAAGCTGAGTGCGGGAAGAACGTACAGGGACCTTGCTTCTTGGGAACGTGTAGGCACGGGGCGTATCTGGCTGAAGAAAGCTTGCAGTTCGGCAACGTAGTCGGCAGGTGATGGTATTGGCGTTTTGGGGGTGGCGACAAAGAAATCGCATGGAAGGCGTAGGTGAGTGCCATAAACTAGCTCAGCATAGGAGCAACCTAGGTCGCTCTTGAGTGGGGCTCTGATGCCAAGGAAGACGAGGGGCAAATGCAGGACCCACTTATCCGGTGATTCATGTGCCATAAGGATCGCCTTTAGATGTCGGTGAAAACGTTCAACTAGTCCATTGGACTGCGGGTGGTAAGCAGTTGTGCGAAAACGTGTCGTTCGGAGTAGTTTGAGTAGCTCGTTGAAGAGTGCTGAGTCAAACTGCCGACCGCGATCTGTGATTATTGTGTGTGGGCAGCCGAACCTTGCGATCCACGTAGACATGAACGCTTCTGCAACTGTGGGCGCTGAGATGTCAGATATATGTGTAGCTTCTGGCCACCGTGTACACCGGTCGATGCATGTCAGTATGTGACAGTAACCTTTCGAAGGTGGGAGAGGGCCGACGAGGTCCAGGTGTACGGTGTCAAAACGAGTATCCGGTGGAAGAAAAGACTTGGCAGGTGGAATGGGGTGACGCTGGATCTTCGAACGTTGACACGACAAACAGCAGCGAACCCAATCGCGAACTTGCGCGTTTAGCCGAGGCCAAACGAAAAGACTGGAAAGAAGCTTCTGTGTCACGCGTATGCCAGGGTGCGACAGGTTGTGCACGGTTTAGAATAGACGTCTGCGAAGGGATGCCGGAATGTATGGTCTAGGTGTGTCGTGAGAAGTGTCGCAGACGACAGACGTATCATCTGGGGTCAGAACGACGTCTTCCAATTTCAGGGACGTTGACGAATTCCGGAGTGTACGAAGTTCAGTGTCGTCACTCTGTTGACTGGCGAGTAAGTCAGCCTCGATGATGAAAGGTTCCGATGTCAAAGTGGAAACTACATTGACACGACTCAGAACGTCAGCTTGAACGTTGTCGGTGCCCTTGATGTGGCGGAACGTTGTTGTAAACTCGCAGATGTAGGCAAGGTGTCGAATCTCGCGGGGCGAGTAACAGGACGCCGAACGATTCGTTGCGTGTACAAGGGGCGTGTGGTCAGTCGAGACAGTCAACGCAAGGCCTTCGAGGAAATGGCGAAAATGCTTGATAGCCAGGTAAACAGCGAGTAATTCACGGCAGAACACGCTGTAGCGGGACTGCGCAGGCTTCAGTTTCTTGGAGAAAAAAGCGAGTGGATGCCACGCATTGTGGATGAATTGCTGCAGAAAGGCACCAACGGCGGTGTTTGAAGCGTCGGTCATGATGGCAGCGGGTGCGTCTGGCTTTATGTGTCTAAGCAGCGTGGCGTTGGTGAGGGCAGACTTGACTTTTGTGAAAGCGTCGGTGTCCTCTTCAGTCCACTGAAGCACTTGTTTGCGTTTGTTTACCAGGAGAGCGTCTAGCGGAGCCAAAAGTCATGCGCACTCGGGAATAAATCGGTGGTAGAAATTGACGAATGCGAGAAATTGGTGAAGCTTGGTGAGTATGATAGGTCGCGGAAGGTTTTCGATGACGCGAATCTTGGACGGCAGTGGTCGAATGCCGTTAGCGTCTACAATATGACCGAGGAACTCGACTTCGGGTTGACCGAATTCACTTTTGGCGGCGTTGATGACAATTCTTTTACTGTCAAGGCGTGAAAACAACCGCAGGTGGTGAAGATGTTCTTCTGCCGAAGAGCTTGCGACGAGAAGGTCGTCAATGTATGCAAAAACGAAAGGCAAACCTCGGGTGACGGAATCGATGAAACGCCCGCGTTCCGTAAACCGAAAGGCATGCGGAGAAATTCGAAAAGACCGAAGGGTGTGGTGATGGCGGTCTTGGGAATGTCTTCTTCAGCGACCGGTGGTTGATGGTAGGCGCGAACGAGATCGATCTTAGAAAAGATCTTCGCACCGTGCAACGCTGCCGTGAAGTCCTGAATGTTCGGTAGAGGGTAGCGATCAGGAACTGCGACGTTGTTTAGTGCCCGCTAATCACCGCATGGGCGCCAGTCTCCCGTCTCCTTAGGCACCATGTGAAGTGGTGATGCCCAGTTACTGGAGGAAGGGCGGATGACACCAAATTGCAGCATGTGTTCGAACTCCGCGAGCGGTCTTGAGTTTCTCCGGGGACAAACGCCGGGGTTCGAAATAGACGGGTGGGTCGTACGTGACGATGTGATGGCACACGTCATGTCGCACCGGTTGCGTCCAGTCCGGCAGGTGCGTCAAAGTGGGAAACTCGCGTAGGAGCGCGGCGAAAGGTTCGGCCTACATGGCAGAAATAGGCGCTATGGGCGATGTGCCTGATGGTGGGACGCCGGGAACGGATAGCTGGGTCACGGAGTCGATGAGACAGCGTCGTTGGATGTCCACAAGGAGCCCGTAGTTATGCAAAAAGTCTGCTCCAATGACTGCATGACGGACGTCTGCAACCAGGAAAATCCAGCGCAACGCTCGTCGAAGGCCATGGTTTAGCATGACGGAGCGTGACGAGAAAACTTGAACCCTGGTGCCGCTGACGGCTTGCAAAAACGACACAGGTGTCGCCTTTCGGTCGGAGTGCTGGTCGGGGAGAATGCTGACGTCAGCACCTGTGTCGACTAGGAATCATACCGTAACTCTGTCCGTCACGTAGAAAAGGCGACGTGTGTGCTGGGCCGGACCACTCGTCGCCGTTAGAGGTCGGCAGGCCTGTTTCCCTGCCAAGCGAAGGGACGCCGACAGTGACGTGCGTCGTTTCCAAAACGGCGGTGGTAGTAGAAAACGCCAGGCGTTGTAGATGCGGTTTCATTTTGGGCGCCCGTGCGTCTTGATCTGCTGAAACTACGGCTGCGTGGGCGACGAGACGCGCTGCGATGTTCCGCTCCACAGATGATGCGTTCTAGGCGCTCACACAAGGAGTCGAGCGGAGATTGCACTGCGGAAGAGCAGGGAAGAGTTTGCAGAGCGGTTGTATTGTCACCCGGAGACGGTGACGTGGCTGCGATGGTTGGGGCGGCTACTTCCATGACTTTGTCGGCCAAAGCAGCAAGTCCGGTAAGGTCCATGGTAGAGGCTGTCGCCAGGGCCATCCGCACGTTAGCCGGGAGTCGTTGCAAAAACAATTCGCGCAACAGCGTGTCATCGATAGATCTCGCGTTGTTTCCGAGGAGCTGGCTCATTCGGCGAAGAAGTTGACTAGGGCGTCGGTCGCCGAGTTCTTCAGCGGACAGAAGCTGCTGGATGCGAGAACGTTGTGAAGCTTCTGTGCGCTGTAGCAGTGCTGCCTTGAGATCGTCATAGGCGGCGGCAGACAATGGGGAGTTCAACAAATCTGCTGCCTCGTCAACGGCGGCGGGCGAGAGCGCTGCGATGGCGTAATGGAACTTCGTTGCTTGAGAGCGGATACCAGCGACTTAAAATTGCGCTTCGGCCTGAAGAAACCACGCCGAAGGATGCTGGTCCCAGTACTGTGGGAGGCGGACAGCGATGGCGGAACAGGAGGGCTCACCGCGTTCCCCGGAAGGGTTCTGGCCTTGAGCTCTCGTAGCGTTGGTCTGGTCCATGGTCGTCTCTACCACAGGAGCGTATGGCAGTATCACGTCCGGGGTCGCCAAACTGTGGCGACGAGCGACCACGTAGACCGGTAAAGTCTCGGACTCTCGCACGAGAGGCAGAACCGACACTCAATCGCTTAGCGCAGCATTCTTTTTAATAATCTCCTTCGGAACGCTAGCCCGTGCCGGAGCGTGCCAGCCGCTCGTGCCTCCTGTAGACGCGAGCGTCGACGTCATCTCTCGTGCGACGCCGATGCTGCTGCCGCTACAGTTTGATTCGCAGATCCCGTTGGTTGTACTAAGTGCTCGTTGCTGTAAGGCGGTAGTGGAATTATGTTTTAGAAGTGCATAGACAAAATATGCTCCTTGTCGTGTGCATTAACCATCGCAAAACCTTCCGGACTCATGTAACGCCATTAGTTCGCTGTGTGTTTTGTGCGATCCACCAGTGTCGACAGTGAGCGTCCTACTACAGCGCCCGTCCGAGCTTCCTTTGTTCTACCGAGCTGCCCGCCCGCGCTCTCGTGAAAAGTCTGGTACTGGGGCTTCGAATCATAGTGTATGGAATACTTTAAGGTTGTAATTTTCTGGAGCTGGAGTTCATCAGAAGTTCTACAGTGTTTGCATCAAAGAAATAACGGTGCCACGGTACGTGTGAGACGAAGGAGCGTTTGCTGACTACGTCTTGAAAGGTAAGCAAGTCTGGCGCTTGCGCGCATTCTTGAAGCTTATGGTTGATGTATTAAGCGTCCTGTAACTAGTTAGTGCAGAGCGCTTTCTAATCGTAGGTAACCCATGTTGCTTTGTTCATTTAGCAAGCAATTTCACGAAAGCTTCGTCTGATGTTGCAGCGTACTAGTATTCTTCTGTGAAGTATATGCTACCCGCCTTGATTGCTATGATTGAATAGGCACACAATTATGAAAACACTGAGAGTTGCTGTTTGCTTGGTAGTTTCTTGGCAAGAAATTCTTCGTTATATCGGCATTCCCGCAATTATAGTACAAGTGTAATGTATACGGTGATGTGTCATGGGCTTCGCGCTTTGGCACACGATAGCTAAGTTTGACGATTGAGCAGGTATAGCTTTGTATTAGGATTTTTGTACGTATTCAGTTGGGTTTGAAGGACTGGGTCACGAGAACCTGCCTGTATTGTTTATATTCTTGAGTTTCCTCGCGAATTTTTCTGTGATCCAGATCAGATATAGGCCGATATTACAATAACGACGTTTCTTTTTAATCGAGACATTTCAATGAGACGCTGGCCTTTATATATATCTTAATTACTGGATGTCAGCTCTTGCAATCGTAGGTTAAGGCTAGTGCGTAATAAAGTAAGGACTTCGATTTTCTAGCGATACTTACAGCTCGATTCTATGCCACTCCTGTTGCTCACCGCTAACGGCCGGCTAACACGGGCCGAGGCGTCGGTCAGACATCTAATGAATAGCCAAACAATAGCATCGCTACGAAATCGCGGCCTAGCTTTCAGAATGCTTTTGATGTGCTCAATATCTTTTTCTTAATCCACTGCTCTGTGTTTTACTATATATTCGAGTTTTGTTGATGATCGTCCTGGTAGTCTGTTGTTGCTGCTGATTTCGTTCCTTCCTGAAATTTCACTCGTTACAATATAACAGTGTAAACCTCCTGAGATATAACGAAAAGAAATTTCTAGAACCAGACACTGATTGATGCAGCTGGCTATGTGAGGCACTCTTTTCAATTCCACATGACACTGGTAAATCACAAATTTCCTCCTTCACAGTACAATAAATAATAATTTCTTACTGTTGAAGGCTATGCAGATTCTGGAGGCATGCCTACACCCCGCAGCAACCTGCTGCACTGCTGAAAGCTGGGCAGCACAACAATACAGCACCTGATCTGCATGCTTTCACAAAGGTGCATACAAAACTGTCGCTACCTTGTGAGTTGTAGGATACGTTTGTGCAATATGCAATTATTTTACTGTATGCGCCATTTCCGGGATTTCTAGTGGCAGATCACCTGAATTTTATCTTTCGGTGATCTGGAGGGCCCTCAGTTTAATCAAATTACCAAAGTAGCCTTCTCTGAGTTGCATATAATTGGGGGGGCTTAAGTAATTATGCATGATATACTCCATACAGGCTCTATAATTATCTAGCCAAATTGTCTTTCTAAGAAGCTCGTTGAGATGCATGAGGTGTCCAGACGTGTATCATTTTCATTTTTCATTATGCAGTCTTATGGAGTTAAATTCTCACACTATTGCCTATGTGCCTTTATTCTTCCCTCCAATCGGTCACACTTATGCATTGCATGCCATACTTCACCTCCTAAATACATTTGCATAAAACAATATATTTTCTTGCTTTATTAGGTAGCTGCTGAATTCCTAGTCAGTACGAGAGTTTAATTCCTCAAACTTATAACAAATCATTAACCTTTTCATCTTAGAAGCTCTCTATGAGTACCAAGTGCAGGTTTGTATCAGGCTGGAAGCTGGTCTCCTTTATACGTTACAGAAATTTGAGTTGGTAACGTGGTATAGGAAACTGCCGAATCGTATAACAACCAGCCCAGTGCAGTAGTTGTAAGCCATACCATGACAGCACAGCTGAATTCTGACCGTTCACTGTTACATGGCCGTAATTTTTCTCCATTTCACTGCCCTTTTTCAGTTGGCATGGGACAAAGCTTGTTCTTTGCAATTACTCATGTTTAATGCGAAGAATTGATTTCAGTTTCCCTCAGATTTATCAAGATGTCGCAAGAGGCTTACTTCAAGCTCAAGCTGCCCTGCACTTAATTTTTGAAGTATTTACTTTTTTGGTATAACGTAATTATTTGTGGCACTTTTCAGCGAAGTGAGGTTTCATACTGCGAATAATTCACTCTAGAGCACCTAGAGAAATGTGTGCTACTACCCAAATACATGGTTTAGACAAAAGGCGCCTTAATGCTTTCGCACAAACGTTCTATCATAGACAGTTTGATGGAAGCTTGTCTGGTCGCGTTGGAACATGACAAAGGATGACATCGACTGATCAAATAAAACTTTAAAAGCTAGAGAGCTTGGCTTCCATTGGAAAGCCTTGTTCTCAATTGGGCAAAAAAATAGAAGTGGCTACTTAGTAGGTTTTAGGATGTGACGCAAGCATCGTGCATAAGAGGGAGAGGGTTCCTTCATTTCTATAAGCGTGTGTCCTGTTGATTGCATCTCTAGGGACCCCACAGGTACAGCTGTGATTTCCAGTTTCTTTCCTGGCCGATTGCACTAGAGTTCATGCAGTCACTGTTGTGCTTAACAATTGCTGCGTGCTCTGCCAAAGCATATGATGACATGAGTTGCCATTTGCTTCAAGCGAAGTGCTTTTCATTTTCATCTCTGCCAAAGTTCAGTCTAGCCGAGAAAAGACAAATTTACATCTTCATTATACTTTTGAGTATAGGGCAAGTAATTGTGGAACCTTGCTGTAAATATACATATAGATTTCTTTCATGGTGCATTTTGTGCATTTAATGATTTCAATCTACAAGCATGAAGATATATAATTTGGGAATAACTGTTCTTAAAATTTGTTCATAACTCTATTCAATATGGATCATTTCTTCTAAATACTTGTTCAGCAGTAATCTGTCAAATAGAATGTAGAATACATTTGTAAGACACTATGGTTATGGACATCCCTTAGCTGATGAGTATGCAAGGATAGGTTTTTTGCCTCTTGTTGGTTTTACGAGCCTAGAGGCAAAAAAAAACTCATTCTTGCATACTCACCTCATTCAAAGCTAGGGAATTGAGGTATTGTCAATTTGTGCTTCAGAAACGCGCTTTTGAAGTCCAGCCAGCACTTGGTTCAGAGACGTTTTCAGTACAAAGTCTCACATCTGTTAGATGCAGGTTACCCGTTGCATGTATAATGCTGCCTGCCACCACCGTGGCAGGCAGCATTCGCAATGCCACTGACCAGGTGACACAAGTAAAAAAAGTAATCGTCTTGCCCTACCTACATGAAGTTAGTGACAATCTGAAAAAGTTCGAGAAATGTGTCGTTGTAGATATTGGTTTCCCTGCTCCTTCGAAGCTGTCTAGTTTGTGCACGTAGGTAAACGCGGATACGCGCAAGCCACGTGGGTGGAACAAGACCCACCGCAAACCATTTTTTTCTTGTGTTGAAGGGGTGGTTTACTGCGTCCCGTTGGACTGTGGCAAAGAGTATGTAGGACAGACAAGTAGATGCATCAACGAGCGATTACGTGAGCACAGGAACAACGTTGAAAAACTAGCCCTATCCGGCCATCTTGCTGGACATTGCGCACGCTGCAGATGCAAGCCTCTGTTTTATCGCATTCAATCGCTGGCCAGACACTCTGACCAGTTCACCAGAGAAATAGTAGAAGCTGCAGAGATTAGGAATAGGAATTGTGTTAGTTGCCCATCAGTCTCTTTATTGGAGAAAGAAATGTTTTTGTCTCATTAGCTGCCTGTGTGAGTTCAGTTTGGTGGGTTGATTTGCTTGTGTCTTCCTTATGCCTTCCTTTTTTGTCTAGTGATATATATACCTGATCTCGTGCAGTAAACACTCAGTTGATAGTTAGCATTGTGTCCCGCTTCATGCGTCCATGTACTTCTGCGCTACTGCGTAAATAACCAGTGTGAGAAATTGTTGAGGTAGAAAGGCGCATTGTAGCAGTAATCACTAGGGAGAGCATGATCAGCAAGTGAATCGCATTAAGAATTGACTGGCGTAGTCAGATCAACATGTGAACCTTCAACGAAGGTGCAATTCACTTGTTCACAGTTTGGTTTTCTTTTTTGCAGACTCCTGAAGGATGGTAAGGAGGTTGAAACACGTCCTTGATAAAACAAGTGATGGCGGTGGTGCTGAGCCCGTCGCAGTCGTGTCAGCACCGAAAGTAAGAAGCTGATGTGATTTCTTGGGGCAGACTGTTGTAGGGGGAGGGGTAATTGACCCGTGGGAATTACGATATAGAAAAAGCTTAAAAGGTCAATCAATTTTTTTTTCTACCGTCGAGCACAGCATATATTAGCTTCCTTCTGTCGTTTTATCTTATCAGAACTATTCTTATTTAGTAGAAAATGCACAAAACATTGCTTTTCATATATTAGGCAAGCCTTCTGCATGTAGCAGCTACCGCAAACTTTCGCATGTTGTCCTCTTAAGTGTAGTGCAAGTGTTGATGTGGAACATTCATGTAAAATACACATAGCCTTACTTTGCTATGCACCATGTGCATTTAATTTCTGTCTGCCTTTGTTCCTTACCCAGTTTAGGGTAGCAAACTGAATATCTGCCTTCCATTTAACCTCCCTGCATTTCGCATCTCATTTCTCTCTCTCCAGCCTACTAGCCACAAAATAAAGAATTTGGCAAAGTTTTTAGAAATTAGTCCATGACTTTATTCAATATGAAGAACTTGTTCTAAGGACGTGTTCAGAAGTTACCTATAAAATACAGTGCAGTACACAATTACAAGACACTATTAAGATGGATACTCTATAGCCGAGCAGCCCGCGCAGCTAGGTCCAGTGCAAATAACTTCAGTTTTGTTAAATGTAAAACCATTTTAACAAAAAAGACTGTTTGTAGGAACTTCCATGTTTGCCTCTAAAGGTGGGCGTAATGCTTAAGTCATCACATTTATTGGCAGTTAGTGTAGCTCTGGCTGTCCTAAACTTCGAATATCCCTACTGCAACTGATTTATTGCTACTTTGCTTCTTTTAGGTTTGTTCTCACAACTGTACAGCTCCTACATATAACAGATCATATTCTGTGCAGCAGTACTACTTCAACAATTTCATTACACTGATTGCAGGTGCATTTAATTCTGCTTCTATAAAAAATGAAGCTACTTCATTTCTGAACCAAGCAGCACGACTTTCAGAAGCTCCTAGCTCACCTCACAAAACAGACAGTAAATGGAAAAATAGAACATCTTAGTCATATAAGTTATTCGCTTCAAAGCTATTTTATTCATTTAATTGGGAGCAAAACGTTGATTAAAGAAAATGCAACCAAACTTCTTTGTTCTGAACTTCACACCTCATTACGGCAATGGTAAAGAGAGCATGTAATATACCAGGCTCTGCTTCATTTTTGCATGTTTTTGTTGTTTATTCTGCAAACAAAGGGTCCTGTTTTTTCTAGGTCGACTACTGTTCTTTGAAGACATTGTAACCCTCCTATAGTGATGAACAGCTCATTGCATGTGGCTAACCGCAGTCAAAGTTGGTGGCATCGCCACACACTTTACGTTCCCTTTGGTTTCACAAGCTTCATCGTATGGTACAAATTGCCTACTTGATATATGGAGAGACAAACATAATGTTCTGTCATAATTTAGTGTGTTTCCTTAGTATGTCAAGGTATAGGCCGAAAGTCATTGTGTTCAAAGCACTTGTCAAATTCGGCTTCAACAAGCCAATGCACAGGCCTCTTTTGTATATAGGCATTCTCGTCTGAAAATGGCATGTGCTCTATTGCATTCCACTGGCCAACTTGTAAGGCTAAGCTGCCCATAGCAGTACTGCACACACACATGTAAGTTTGGCTGTTGCCACCCACCTGAGTGTGCCATTTCAACTAGCTAGTATGAACGAGCCTGGAACATTTGTGACATGATTGTAAGTAGATGCTGCACATGCAGAAAGTACACTGATATGTAGATGAAACGCTGTTTGCACTAACCAGTGCGGTGCAATATGTTCTTGCAGAGATATTGTATAGTCCTGAATGATGTTCACCCAGTCAAGTTCAACGCCATTATTTCAAAGGCTGTAATGTAGTTTCAGCCTGACACTCCATCTGGCGTACCCTTACGACACCTTACTCATCCAAGCCACTAGCATGATGACCGGCCTCTGATGTTGATGCTGTAAGGACCAACGTGCAATCTACTGAGGAGTGCATGATTGGGGGAGCAGAAGACGTACGAACAAATGGGCTGGAGCCAGGAGCAGGAGTTCTTTTAATGTGTGTGGATGAAAGAGTTTAAGTGCTCCTAATGAAAAACGGCTAATTAGGACGAAAGAAGAGTTGGTGGTAAAGCTTACATAATTGCTGGAATTCGTTGCTGATGTGACAAAGTCAAAACATGAAACACACTTCACTTCTGATGAGTGAAATGGGGCAACAATTGTTGCAAGTTTAACGTGAACTGGAAAGCCTAGATGCAGCAATGCCGAATGAAGCCATCACATTTCTATTGCATCCTGACTCACTGGAAGTGCTTAAGATACCTATACATATAAACCACAGCTTTTGTTGCAAAGTCACCTATGTTAGTGTATCATAGCATGCCTTCCTACAATAGACCATCTAAGTAAGAGATTATGGTTTGTCGAATATTATAGCAGTGGAAAGACAAAGGTTTTAGTTACAAAGCAAGAAACCAGAACTAATGATTGCTTTCCGTTTTCAGGTGGACCTCGGGGAAGGAATCCTCCTTGATAAGGCCACGGTGGCACGACTGCGGCGAGACGCAAAAAACTCAGGCTCAAGATTTGCACGGGACCTCTTGAAGGTTCTTTTCAGCCCAGAAAAGTAGGAGCATAAGTCTCTATTTGGGCGGTGTTCCAATGCCCACAAGGATGTCGCCCAAAAAGAGGCTTTGGACCCAAGGCGTGTGAACGCCATTTTGGGTATGTGTGACAGCGCAGACAAAATGTTTGCTTTAATTTGTAATTTGGAGCTAAAATCTTGTGGATCACCCCCTTTGTGCTGTCCTGCCCAGATACACTAACAGAGACATAAGGCTAAACTCTTTTTACTTTTTCTCTTCCCTTAGGCTACACAGCAAGGCAGTTCGACGCTGCGGACATCGAAAACACGTTGTCATCGAAGCTGGCGCGCGGGTTTTGAGATGGGCTAAATAAATGTTAGTTTTCAAAAAGATTGGTGTGTTTTGTTCATAGACAAATACATTTATATATACTAGCCATGTTGAAGGTTACATTGGAACAGCACTAGAATATACTAGAAAATGCCGGCGAAATTTGCTTAAATGGTACCAGCAAACTTAAAGCATACTAAAATAGTTGCTAGAATGTTTCTAGGGTGAGCAACAGAAAGTTGGTAGAAGGTTACTAGGCCGTTTCTAGGTCGAGTTATAGAAAGTTGCTAGGATGTTTCTAGCTCAAGCAACAGAAAGTTAGCAGAATGTTATTAAAGATTTTCTAGATTGAGCAACAGAAAGTTAGCAGGAAATTACTAAAATGTTTCTAGATCGAGTAACAGATAGTAGAATGCTACTAAAATATTTCTAAGAGGTATGAAAATGGTAAGTAAATCCGGCTTTTATTGTCTAAAGCATCTTCATTCATTGTTTAAAGAAAGTTTGTGAAAAATATTTCAATTCAATAATGGTGAAGTATGTAAGAAGTTTGAAAACGGTATAAAGAAATTCAATAAACTGTTGGCAGGTTCTAGCAACATTTGTCTAAAAAGTTTATTGGAAGTTACTAGAAATTTTTGTAAGGGTAGCAATAGTCTGTAACGCTGGTGTGAGAATTAGTTTTAAGCAGGCGCCAATAAACATGAAGGAGAGTAGAATTTTTTTCTGTTCTTGTGCGAGTGAACTTATAAGGGGATATTTCATGGGTTGCAATTCAGTTGTGTGAATCCTTGAGTCTATAAGATCAACCCGGTGATTACGGACATATTCACCATATAATAAAGTGAAAAATAAATGTAGAAACGTACGTACAAAATGAACACGATTTTTTAAGGGTTTCGAATTGGGAAGAGAGGGTGTTAGAGAAAAGGAACGAAGCTATGACCACATGCTAACCACCACAGCATGCCGAACCTGCAGCGGACGTTGCAAATTTGTTCCTAACAGGCCAATCATCAAATTTTCTCCCTATATATATACACACCAGCGCCGTTCTTAGATCACATGGTGAGAATTGTACCAGCTAAGTAATACACCGTCTTTAGCCAAGGAAGCAGCTGGAAATACAGATCAAAAACTAGATGCGGTCGACCTCAAAAGGGGGCACCTCCCCGCCAGCGGACACGACGTCGTAGCTCACATGACTAGCGCAAAATACACTGCAGCGTTTGTCCTGCCGCCTCCATTGTAAGGGGTGTTTCTTTTTAGATCATACAGAATTTTCAGAACTCGCCTGTGGCAGATAGAGTAATTGTCTTTGAACTAGGAAACTCGGCGCGGCGGACAATACTTACATGTGAAATTGAAACGCATAGTCGGTTAAATAACCAAAAGTCCCTCATTATTTATTTAATTATTGACTTTGTGGTACATACTGCAATATACGAATTGTAGCCGGTGAATGTGCAGGGCATGTCGACTTAAAACAAATTCTACGGACCTCATGGTTTTGGGGACGTGCCGAGAGATTTGCGGTCAAAATAAACCATTGTTCCACTTACTTTTGACACCGAAACTGTATATGGCTAGTCGATTCTTCCGTCCGTCCGTCTATCGCCTGCACGCCGAAAACTCTGCCGGTGAAACTCCATGTGCATGCGCGAGAAAGAAAGAGAGAGAGAGGCGCGTGATTCGTTGAACCAGTAGTGACTTCGTTGCTCTCAGTCACAGTCGAGAGCGTGCGGAGCAGTTTCTCTCCGGCTCCGAAACGGTTAAGCCACGTGTCTTACATACTCCTAAGGAGCAGGCAGTTTTCGATCAGCAAAGCTGCCAGCAGAACCGCGAACTAGCTCGTCCACGCCATGCCGATGCGGCAGCCTGGGCTCTAGAACAGGATCCTGCAACCGAGCGCAAGCAGCAACTGCGTACCAAGGATCCGGTAGCCTACCGAGACGTCGTTTAATGAACCATCGGGATTAGCCAAGTAATCAACACCGGGGCGGCACGTTTCAGCTTCGCTGGCTAACCATGGTTGCTGAGTCACGTGCTGTGATATTTTTTTGACAGCCGTTTAATGGACTAGCCCACAAATATAACTCGAACGACGATTGAGGCAGAAGCCGTATCGCACACGAAACAAGACACAAGAACGACACAGGCTATACGTATACTGACCGCTAACTTTCAGCAACGAGTTTTACTAGCGCGATCACAGCATACGTATGCGCTTCACTCGGCTGCAATAAAACAAGTCTTCTGAACATCCCCATAACGCCACTCGCGACATGTTTGGGACGTATTGTGATAAAAAAATTAATGCATGTGCATAAATTCCAACTCTTTTCTTGATACTGAGATGAGTGGTTTGCTGATGCTAGTATCACCCAAGGTGGTACGCCTGGTCGTCGCGTTAACGCTTTTTCCCAGAATCACCGTATCTTTAAAGAGCGGCGAGCAGATACATATCTGGCAGTGCAGTGAAATAAAACCGTCCGTCTGCACTTGGTTCAGGTTACTTGTTATGCTGACGTTGTTCATCGTTAAGGCATCTGTCGGTCTGGCCGACGTAGCTAGCTCCGCAGGTTGTAGGAATTCGGCAGACGACACCTGTGATAGACACCTCAAACATATAACGCTGTTTTTTCGCAAGTTGCTTTCTTTGTGCTCCATGATGTGGTCTTCCTATGAAAGAGGGAGAGAAAGACATAATAGGAAGGCAGGGATGTTAACCAGTCAGGAGTCCGGCTGGCTACCGTGCGCTGGGAGAAAGGTGAAAGGGAATAGAAAGAAGGGAGACAAAGAGAGAGATGGTGCTACAGAGACCTGAACAGACCAAGGTCCATCTAAATAGGTCGCGAAGCTTGAAATGCAAAACCTGCCAAGACCTATCGCCAAGGATATCAGTCAGTGGTGTACGATTGAAGCACGAGTAGGTGAGGTGGGGACAAGCACTGGAACTAGAAAACCTGTGTGTAAAAAATTGCTCTAAAATTGTTAATATTAGTGGCAAACGAATAATCTCTCCAATAATCTCTCCTCGATTTCAGAATTTATTATTTCTTGGCGACCCTTACCAGGCAGTGAGTCTTGCGCAAGACTTGGCAAGGCTGTACAAGTCGGCTATTATGTCGTGCGGAATGGCGTTGCTCACTTGAACGCGGCGGTTTCGTCCAAGTTTTTTAATAATTAATTGCGTGTTTCTTCAAAGTGTGGCGCGCCCATCACTTCAAAATCTGCGTTACCTAGCGCGCTGCATTCGTTGGCGAAAAGTGTTAGTCCAGGTTTTTTATTACCGTGTAAGTTTGTGCTGCGGCTTCCGACCCGCTTCTCGCGTCGAGACGATAAATGCGGAACGCCCCGTGAAGAAACGTCGCGCTATGTTCGTTTACTCTCCGTAACACTGGCTCTGAGTGTCCGGCGGGCAACAAAATCAGTAAGTGTAATGTTTTGTAAATGATATTGGCAATGGTGTCTGATTATTGTTGGATATGAATACATAGTTTCGCAAGGAATTACGAATAATTCTGCTAAAACGACTCGCATAGGTTGTTATGCATTACGACTGTGTGCTGGTCATAGTACTTTTTATCAATGAAACATTTTTTTTGTTTGGTCAGTTACATTGGTTTTGTTATTAAAGATGAGTAAAAGTGAAGTTGATTTTGAAAGCTCTTCGGCAGTGTCATTTATTTACATCATATTCGGTCAGCTTCCTAAGAAAGCTACTGGAGCTATCGACGTGAATAACAGCCTAATTACGTTAACATTAAGACATGCGCCACTCCCAATAGTTAAAGGACACGCTGGCGTTTCAGCTGAGGTGAGTCGCCAGCTCACCTCAGCCTCAAAAGAAAATAACTACTGTCGTAGCGGCAGTTTTGCTGGATGCCAAAGAAATTCAAATATTCGTGCCAAGCAGCGTAAGGTCTCGACGTCACAGCCATTTCCGGTTGTGACGTTGCTTCTTTATATATATTTTTTGCCTGCTGTTAGTTGTCGACACGATACATAGGTGGCAACGGTTACAACGAGGCCCATTTTCCTAACATGTGGGCTTCTATGGAAGCTTCGCTACCAGTTTACATGTACCTTCAGACGGACAGCACTACAAAGTCAAAGGCGCTCGCACAAGCCAGATGTTCTCGGAAAGCACAAAAAGTTCATTCATTGCTTTCTGAGCCGATGATCGATGGGGACGATGCTGTAGCATTGTCTGTTCACTCAGAGGACGATCATCTAATTTCCTGAATGCGTCGGACATAGATTGTCCTTGTGCTTCAAACTGAGGACAGTGGCACAATAGGTGGTCAATCTTTTCCTCGCAGCCGCAGACATCACATGACGTGAACTCTTCCTACGAAGACTGCTTAATTTATTAGGCATAGAAAACGCAAGCGGAATGTTACTGCGTTGTGAACTTCCGTTGAGGTGACACGACCATCGATGAATCTGTCCTTTTTTAGTCTTTTTCCCGATGCGCCACGGCGTTTCCCTTCAACAAGCTTTGCAAAAAGGCCCAACATGCAACTTTGGTAGCTCAAACGCCCATGTATTTCGTAGAACACTTTAAGAATTATTAGCTCGAAACTGATGTTATCCTAAAGATGCGTTCCCTGTTACTCGAGAACTCACCGGCTGCAACTCGCAAATCGCAATGTGCACTGTAAAGTAGTTAAAACGAGTCGAAATTTCACCCGAAGGGTAAGCCATTGGTTGCGGTAGCAAATTAGTAGACATGTAGACAAAGGAAGGATAGTAGCTTTATCGTCCGTATAGACATTCGCTTATCAATAATTTAATAATCCTGGTGTCAGCGCGCACGGGCCAACAAGAACACATCGCAAACGATGACCACGGACACTCGCTGTCAGAACGCTGGCGTGAGGAAGCGCTGCAGCAGCAGCAGCGAACGAAATGACCATCGTGCTGCGTATCGCTTCAACGCAAACTGAGCGGCGAGAACAAGACACGCACAAATATATCAGCCGTCGGCACACTTAGATTCGGCCCCCAACGTAGATCGCTTTGGAGAAACGGCTCGTGAGACCACACAATACTCAGTTGCTGCCAGGATCCAAAGCCGCCCCTTCTCCCTCGCACCCCTCGGTGTCTCGCGCGTGACGGATGATGGCGCGCTGCCTCCCCACTTTCCTCTCTTGCGCGCACAAGATTGAGCCATGATTGTCGGCTCCCGTCGCACGCTTTCACTCGCACATACAGCAAACGCCACGCTGCGATGGTGTTATCGCGCTTGAAATTCACATAGAAGATCATGGTGACGACGACAGCCAAGCTGCGCCTGGAGTTTTATACACATAATATCGCAATAAAAGGCTGTGGCTGAAGTTACCTCCGCCGTCTACCTCCAACTCTTTGTACAGGTACGTTAGACGGATCTGGCAGTGTTTTCTTTTTTTTTCTATATTGCATAAAAACCAAATCTTCTATTTGTTTTTTCCCCCTGTTTAATGTTAAGATACGTCATCAATAAGTACGCTGAGCAGCTGAATTCATGCTTCCTTCCGGTCAGCGCTAATTCTGCGCGTGTTGTGGTGCAGTGGGCATGTTTCGGTGCTGCCCGCGCTGATCGGCGTGCTCACTATTGCCATAAAAACTGCCACATGTGCATCCAAAGCGTTACTACGTGCTTTGGTGCCCTCGACATGACACTATGCCAAATTATGGTGATCTGGAATAGAGCAATGCCACAAGTACGCTTCGCGGGACCATTGAATAGGTGATTCGTAGGAATCAGTTCACGTTGCAGGATTTCCAATTTTGAAGATGCCGATGCCGGAACTACAATCCACAGAATAACAGAACCGTTATCTAACGAGAACAGAGAACCAGAACTCTGTGCACTTAGCTGCACTTGCCACTCATGAAGTCGCATTCAGTTTTCGTCCGCGAACAGGTGCGAATGACCCTTTTCGTACCGTTTGCGTTGTCGCTCAAAGCAGCTCTTTCTTGACACTTCTTCAGGAAACTACTTTGATCATACCGCAAGGCGGACCGCGAATAAAAAGCCTAAAAACTGGTAGCGCGATTTACGCCCTCATATCAGATGTCGTTGTTCTGCATGCGCTAAAAGCATTTTTTTTCTGTCGCGTCTCTAGAATATACACACTTATACTTTGATGTTTCGTGTACTTAATGTAGTGAACTCTATATAGACGAGGCTCTACGGGAGAGAGCCAGAGGGAATGGATCAAATGTAATCGAGACTACACCTATAGGAACTATTATAGCGATCAGTGACAACGCGGCTGAGGGTTCACTATTCTAACGAAACGCACAGTGACAGTTTGTGTTCAATACGCTGTAGCTAGAGTAAGTAAAACGCACAAGAATAGGTTCTTAAAAAGACCAAAATGAGGTGTAATCATGCGGTCGAAATTTGAACAGTTTGCAGTCAGTTCTTATTATTACAAGTAAGGGAAAGTAAAACAAGCCGGTGGTTTCGTTAGCGTTCGGTAACATATCCGATTGCTAGGCAGGGTATAGTTTGGATACCCAATTCAGACAAGTTTGTTCTTTTGTTCCTTTTTTTTTTGGCAGTGGCAGTTTGCCTGTTGTGGCAAAGACGTTTTCGTCACTTATATTTCACAATGCCAGACGGCACGACACAGTGCTTCATCACTGTTACCTGACCGCCACACGCATAGGACTATCGGATAATGAGTTTAATTCTGCTTCTTACGTCGTTCTTTCATAAGCTGCAGATCACGTGTAAAAACAGGGGAAAAGACAGTGTAGAAACAGCCGAATAAACGTACTTAAACGTATGACCAGACGGTGCATTAGATTAAGCTGTCGAATGGCCGTGAGAACGCATTGCTTGCTGCCATTTGCCGTTATCAGAATTAAGGGGGGGGGGGGGGGAGGAAGTGTTTTCACGACAGCAGAAACACTGGTGGAAAAACAAATGGTCAAAAAATATGAAAGAAACAAAACGAGAGAAAAATGTCGCGACAGGAAATCGAACCCTAGCCGGTATCGTGGCAAGCAGACCAGCTAGTCAACGACACCGTTGAAATTCACTAAATTTCTTATCTAGTAGCAATATTAACCCGCACCGCAAAAGTGTTGAGAGTCTTTCCTGCATTATTTTTGTTTATTTCAGCCTTTCGGCGGTCACTTCTTCTGTGCCTTGCGTGCATTCTAGTGTAAATTCTTAATATTGTTACGCGAAGGGTGAGTCAGTAAGACGAGCAACTGTTTACAGGTTATATTACAACAGCGGTTGCAGCGCTGACTGGTTAGATTCCCAGCGCGAGCCCAGTTCGTTCCTCCTCCTCTTTTTTCGAGTGATGGCGCCCACGCGCCTCGTTCAAACCATCAAATACCACAGGCGTGTAGCAATATATATGACGTATTCATTGTCTTTAGCTGCATCTAAACCACTCCTTTCTTAGAATAGCGACCCCTGCGCCTCGTTAGCAGGGTTTAGGGTCGAAATTCGCGAGAACACGTGCTCCTCACTTGTCTGTACAGGTTCCTATTTACCACATATCATGACGGGAAAGAATTAGTCTATGATAAACAGCTATGCACGTGTTTTAACTAGTGTCTTCTGAAGCTGGTGCGAAACTTCGGGGAATGCAATTGCAGAAGAGCGTTGTCCTGACGGATCACCATTCTGCCATATCATTACAGGCTCATTCACGCCGGCTACTGAACTGACAGAGGTCGCGCGATCAAGTTGGTCGCAATGCGACCAGCCGCAGGTGGTCGCAAATTGCAGTTTTTCTCGAAAAGCGACTATTTTGGGCAAGTCGCTCATTCCTCCATTTTCCAGTCGTGCGACCGGGGTCCAAAAACCACTAAACCAATCAGCGGCGCGCCGAAATTTATGTCAGCGTGTTTTATGACCCGCGACCTCTTGCGTCGCACTAAAGTCCACTCCACCATGGCAGACTACAGGAATGTAACTGGTGTCTTGCCTCGTGACGCTGAGGCGCAGCAGTTCTAGCAACGTGTCGTATGTACGCGGTAGCATTCGAAAGAAGCTCAACGGCAGAAAAAGAACGCACAAAAATTATACACCGATTCCCACGCAACGCGAACGGGAAATTATAACTTACTTTCGATAATACTCCTAGTCATGCGCGTGGCGTTCGAGCAGGAGGCGGCTAGTGTGGCGGGCCACTTATCGCGAAAGTAGGCACGGGCGCACGTGCTATCGTCGCTTTACGCACGTAGGCTTCCGCGCTGCCAAAGCTGACAGCTTTGGTTTGTTGCGACGGTGTGATGGGTTAGGATCGTCACGTTGCAAAGCGTGTGACGCGAGGAAGATGGAGGAGACGGTGCATGATTAGCAAACACACGACAATTATATTTGACGGCACATAATCACGAAGAATACCTTCAACTAGAACCACGTATGTCAGGCTGTTCGTAAACAGGACAAAAAAAAAAGAAATGTAGTCTCACGAGGTTGTGATTGAAGTCCGGAGCATGGTGAGATTCCAAGAGTCTTTGAGGTAGAGCACTTGCTTGTAGGATGAGGACCGGCGTGGAAGAGCAGACGCAGCAACACGGGGCAGGAAAAGGTGGACGGCCCACAGCTCCGTAGACGCGAACAGGCCACTCCAAAGTCTCGAGCAAGACGACGGCCCAATGCGCTCGTTTCGATGACGGACGCGCGGTCCCCCGAACCTCGCGCGTAGATGGGGGTTCCGAGATGTCAGCAGGTCAACCTGAGGCCTCGTGCAAGGCGACGACCCGAGGCGCTCCTCGTCTCGATGACGGGCGCTCACTCTCCCGAACCTCGCGCGTAGATGCGGGTTCGAGGCTGCAGCAGGTCCTTCCGACCTCTCGTGCCGTGTGACGACCGAAGGCGTTGCCGGTCCCGAAGACGGACGCCCGGTCAAGTGAACCTCACCGTTAAATGTAGGTTCCGTAGGGCCGGCGGCCCTAGTCGTACCGGCGTTTCAACGATCTCCGTTGCGCGAGCCGCTTTCTCATTCGCTGCACCAGCCTCCCTTGTCTTTCTTTTCCTCTTGTTGAGGACGGCCGCAATGTCGTCTGCTCTTGCGCTCGGTACTTTGTGCGTATTTCTTCACAGACGGGTATGGCTCAACCCGCCACGGGGGATCGGCCATGAATCGGGCAGGAGTAGGTAATAAGGGAAGAATACTTAAGTATAATTTTGTAATTTAGAAATGATATTGAATGAATACTAGTCGTTGTCAATTTTCAGGCTATATTATTTTAAAATTTGAAGGTAATATTGTTGCGTTCGTATTGAGAACAGTAAGACAATGAAATTAACGTGGTAGTAAAATTAGATACGGCATCAAATACAATCCTATTACAGTGCCAGTGCCGACGCCCCAAGAGACAGTATCGCAGGGAGCGTAATGGCTAATCCAGGTTGAAGATGAGGAGCTTCTAGAAGTCCTTTTTTGCGCACTTCAAACCTAGGACATTCTATAAAGAAGGTTTCCATAGTTTCAGGTTTACTGCAATAAAAACGACGACGGGAAGGTGCCAAAGCAGAGCTGTGGGAATAAAAATTAGGCATTGATACTCGGAAACGAATTCACGAGTATGAAACTCCATATTGTCTTGTTGAACACCATCTGCTGCGCCAAGGAAATATAAGGTGCCGGAAATCGGTGATATTTAATACAGACGTTAGCGCGTTCTTCTTGAACACAAGATTTTCTAAATCTTGCATCCGTGCTGTATGCCAAAGGTTTCAGTATAGGGTCTCTAAGAGGTGCCGCCGCTAGTGCGTCTGCTGGCTCATTTAAAGTGAGTCCCATGTGTCATGGTACCGATACCGAGTTGATGAGGCGTAAATGTTGGGAGATAGATGAATAAAATTATCGGAGAATAGTAGATGAATTTTCCAGTGTTAGAGCAGTAGAAAGAGATAAGGAGTCGGTTATGCTGACGGCTGAATAAATAAATAAGGGAAGTTTTCGTAGAGCTAAAATGATAGCCAATAACTTTGCCTGAAATATTGGTGTAAAGTTGGGCAGCCGAAGACAGAAAGACCAGGTTAATGATGGTGAAAATATGCTCACTCTTGCCTTCTCTTCACTGACAAAAGCATCTGTGGCAATTGCTTTATCTATAGGGAGGTTACCAAGGTGGCCATCTAACAAACCTAGAAGGTTTGTTAGATAGGTAGAAGCGTAGTTTCATTAGGAAATATATTATCGAATTCAATGCTTACTGTCGCAGTAGGTAAATTTGGGAAAACGATATCACGGATTCATACTTGCAACGGTTCTAATATCTGCTACACCACAATTACCTGGGGACGATGCCGTCGAGACATTGATCTGCAAAGAGTGCAGTCCGCTCTTGTATGAACAGACGTGAAGAGCATCTGTGCGGGGAAGAATCATAGGTAATCACTAATGTCTGGACTGTCAGTATCCGAAACGGAGTTTCAAGGGAAGGCAGGCGAGTTTTTAGATAAGCAATATTATTCGCTACAAATTTTGCATGACTAAGACTGACTTAATGATTCGCGTTCTAAAACAGCGAGAGGGCGTAATTTATAAGCAGGACCTTCAGAAAATAATACGCAACCAAATTCTAAAATGGGGTGCACATACATACAATAAAGCATCAGCACAGTCTCCCTGCACATTCCAAAATTGCTTTTGCTGAATCTTCCTAATAAACGAACAGCCCGTGCTCCTTTATATGGGATGTATTCTATGTGTGTCTGCGAATTAAGCTTTTCTGTACAAATCATTCCCAGATATTTTAATGATTGTACATGTGGAATTATCTCCGTCAGTGTTATCCGGACGGCAAAAGTTAAAGAAAGAACTATTATTTGTTGAAAGTTGTCGACATTTGTGTTCCCTTAAGCCACATTTTATTCTGGTTAAAATACGGCTGCAATTCTTTACAAAGGTTATGTATATCGTCTTACACAAAACAAAATGCAATATCACCAGCGTATGCGTATACCCACACATCACGGTGTGTAGGAATATGAATTAGTAAAATATTAAATAAAATGGGGGAGAGTACTGCGCCTTAAGGAACACCCTTTGTCTATTTCTAACATTTCGAAGAAACACCGTTTTGATAGCATGAAAATGTGCGTCGGCTCAGGAAATTACAAATACAAGCAATTATATAGTACGGGAGATTCACTGCCAATCTGCCTGCCAATCAATATGGTGTGCTCAACGCTGTCATACACATTCACAATGTCTCATGTCACTACGACCGCGTACTGGTTTTTACGGCGAGCGAGTTGAATTCGACTCTCCAGGTCGGCATGAACGCACCAAATTGAGCACCCAGGCCTGAATCCTAGTTGAGAGTCACTTAATATCTGGTTGTCGCTTCTCCACCTTTCTATATGACCATACAATACTCCCTCAATTAACTTTACAAGATTTGAAGTCAAAGGAAATAGGCCTAATGTTATGTGTTGTGTATCCATCACCCTGCTTTTGAAGTAGCGGAATTTGGCAACTTTCCACTCTGGATAAATCCATGCATTCTGAATTTCAACATTTATAAGTTTAAAGCAATCATGAAGGAGACAATTCAAATATTATTTTTATCATTGCTGTAGTTATGCCATCAGGGCCTGGAGATGAAGCTGGCCATGGGACTTCACCACTTTCACTAATTCTTCTAATGTGACTGCTGTGAATTCATCGGGTTGCTCAGGTGCCGCCATATGATAAGTTAGAATTGACGTAAATCCACTCTTTAAGCTTTTTGGAATCTCCTCCAGTGACGGCACTAATTCCGTGGAAGTTAAACTAACAGATTCAACATTTGTTGGTGATGAAACAATCTTTTTGGACCGTAGAAATATAAATAGGGTTTTTCTGTTACTTGACTGTGATACATAACTGTAATGTCTGGTGTTATAATTGTCTTTCGCTTTTTCAACCGTCTGCCTGAGTGTAGCTGCAACAAATGTATAGTCATACCATTTACATGGCACTCGTTAATTAAATTATGGGGTTTTACGTGCCAAAACCACTTTCTGATTATGAGGCACGCCGTAGTGGAGGACACCGGAAATTTCGACCACCTGTGGTTCTTTAACGTGCACCTAAATATAAGTACACGGGTGTTTTCGCATTTCGCCCCCATCGAAATGCGGCCGCCGTGGCCGGGATTCAATCGCGCGACCTTGTGCTCAGCAGCCTTACACCATGGCCACTGAGCAACCACGGCAGGTATGGCACTGGTTACACAGTAACTTTTTACACTATGCTATTCCTCTTCTATGTTCGCGTTCACAGTCACGATTGCACCAGGGCGAATAAGCACCGCCTTTGGTTGGCTGCATACTGAATCAGGATTTTCTACAACTGTAACTTATCACGTGACACAAATTAAATGCCTTCCTCACGTAATCCTCGTTGTTTATTTAAGTTTGATCGTAATGAATATTGAAATTTGCTATATTAATATAGGTGCGGACATGCTCATTGAACAAAATAGTTTGGCAAGGAATTTCAAATATTATTGGAAAGTGGTCGCTGTTTGTGGCCGAGGTTATAGCAGACAAGGACAAAATGACGTAACCCGAACAGGAAAAAGTCAGGTCTAGCACTGAACGCAATTTCCCTGATACATAGATATGGGTTCTCGAATTTACACAACTAAAACCATTTGATGAAGTCCAGTGTAACAATTGTTCATCGCAAGAATCTGACTGATAACCCATGATACATGGTGTGAATTGACATCACCAGCTATGATTATACTCTTTCTGCAGGCTGCAACCGTGGCATCAAGAGAACCTGTATTTTTAACTCCTGTAGAAAAATAAACATTTACTATTGAAAATGGGGCAAAACCAGGTAGCATTACATCCAATGTTAGCACCTCACTTACAGTAAAGAATGACTGGTGACTAATATTAGCTCTATCACAAATTTTCCATGAGATGAAAAATGCTAAACCCCCTCTACGAGAAGGGCGATCTGAGCGAAAACTACGATATTTTTTTAATGAAATTTCTTTTCTGTAGATAACCATACTTCTTGCAAAATAATCAAATCAGGAGAAAGTTCTTCACAAAGGTATAAAAGATCAGTGGCTGCAGCAAACGCGGAACGATAGTTCCACTGCAGCCCTTTTAACGTCCCTATGGTAACGACATACCGACAGTATTAACTGCCGCCTGTAAAAAGCTATATTTTAGGATATCATTATACGAAAGGTTGTCAAATTGATTCTATTTACCTTTTAGTTTAAGAAGGATATAGTAGATCTAGAGGACACTGAAGCGCGACGTTTACACTTTGAGCATCCAAATCCATGTTCTCAACGTTTTCTTAACTGGGCTCGCAACTGGTACCACCCTGGCGTTCAATATTAGAGGCGGAAGATTCTGTTTCGTCAGCAGTGCGGTGCGAGATGCTTGCCGATAGGTTGTGTATATTTTCATGGGAAGCTGCAATCTCAGAAACAAGACTTCGTCGCGCAGCGACCTGCAAAAGTTGTGAAATCTGAGCAGTGAAAACTTGCCGAAAGGAAAAAAACTCAATTGCTTTTGCCACAACTATCTCCACAGCCGCTGCTACAACATCACCAAGAGGTGCATCCATAGCTTTTGAGTGACGTGCAGCAGCTTCAGCGTACCCACATAATATCTCTAATACAATAGCCCGAGCCTGACGACAAAACACCACTTCCGTTGTATGACACCACGGCCAAGCACGCCAGCACAGTGAAGACCTCTTCTTCTTCGCTGAAATCAAAATCCATAGCTACTGCCGGAATGCTAAACCAGTGAACTGCGCGCGAACTGCGTAGATCCCTATAAATTTCTCGCTGAGAACGATAATCTCAGGGAATGCGTCTTGCAGGTCGCGCTAAGCCGGCCTTGCCGGTGTGAGCATCGATCGTTTTCACTCGCTTTTTGGTTGCCAGTCGCAAGTGGTCGCGCGACTCCTCTCAAATCACCGGTGTGAATGAGCCTGAAAGCAACAAATTGAATTGTTCGTGCTTACATCCGACGTAGCTTTAAACACTTCGAATTAAAAACTTTATTAGCAAATTCTGATAATCGGGCGGTTATACATTTTGCGTTCCCCCGCACGTAATGCCCGCTTGATTGAGTAATAAAGCTTTACAAGCATAATTATGCGAATTTCGCGCAGGCGAAATCTAGAAATCTTGTGTAGTCTGAAAAAAGATCACCCTGTATATTTCCTTGAGTTTTTGTTAAGCTAGTTTGGGCTGTTTAATGGCGTGGCTTACCGAGAGGCGTAGAGACGCAGTTTACTCAGGAACAAGGTTGCAGCGCAAGTCACTTTGTGTCTTATTGGAGCTTGCGCTTGCGGCGCGGTTCTTAATATTCATAAAGGCACTGTTACCCTACTCATGCATATATGTCAGTAAAGGCTGAGTGATCTCATTACAGTGACCTGTGAAACACACAGCCCACAAGAATTCCACCGGAAATACGGCGTGTAGCTTGGAAGCAACACACAAAAGAAATACCAACAATTACGATGCTCACAAAAGCGAATTTTGAGCGCAGATGTTTCGGTGTTTTCAATTCGCGATACATTGCGGCAAATTATTTGATTCTAAACAACACGGAGCTCTCGACCGCTGAGTTGAGCCTGTGCCTGGCAAGCCAATTGAACAGCAGGGGCAGACGCAGCATTTCCACCGGTTTCGTCGCTCATTGTTCAGAAAAAAAATGCCTACACGGGAATGCGTGTCTCGTGCGGAGCGCATCCTATAGCCGCGGTGGCGCTGCAGCGGAAATGACGCGTGCGCAATGGGCCCGCAGTTCACGCCAGCCCTTTGTTTACGTGCTCGCCGCATGCCTAGACGCCGCAAGAACTCCGCTTTCCTCCTCACCCTTTCGTCATCATCGTCAACATCATCAACCCTCATCATCATCAGCCTGGTTAAGCCCACTGCAGGGCAAAGGCTTCTCCCATACTTCTCCAGCTACCCCGGTCATGTACAAATTGTGGCTATGTCGTCCCTGCAAACTTCTTAATCTCATCCGCCCACCTAACTTTCTGCCGCCACTGCTATGTTTCCTTCCCTTGGAATCCAGTCCGTAACCCTTAATGATCATCGGTTATCTTCACTCCTCATTACATGTCCTGCACCATGCCCCCCCCCCTCCCCATTTCTTTTTCTTGATTTCAACTAAGATGGCATTTCCTCGCATTTGCTCCCTCACCCAATCTGCTCTTTTCTTATCCCTGAACGTTACACCCATCATTCTTCTTTCCATAGCTCGTTGCGTCGCCCTCAGTTTTAGTGGAACCCTTTTCGTGCGTGAGTAAATATACACAATTTCTTGTCTATATTTATCTTCCATCCCCCCTGTGTAATACCCTTGCGTGAGGGCCCTTAGGGGTAATGTAAATAAATAAACTGGCAAGACACAGCTGTTATACACTTCTCGCTTGAGGGATAATGGCAACCTGATGCTCATGATCTGAGAATTCCTCCCAAACGCACCGCAACCGATTCTTATTTCCTGATTATTCCATTCTCGATAACGATCCGCGATAACTACCTGCCCTAAGTAGGTGCATTCTCTTACAAATTCCAGTGCCGCGCTACCTATCGTAACCTGTTGTTTTACTTCCGGGTTTGTTAAACATTACTTCAGTTTACTGCAGATTAATCTTTAGACCTACCCTTCTGCTTTGCCCCTCCAGGTCAGTGAGCATGTCTTGCAATTGGTCCCCTGAGTTACTAAGCAAGGTAATAACATCAGCGAATCTGAAGTTACTAAGGTATTCTCCATTAACTCTTATCCCCAATTCTTCCCAATCCAGGTCTCTGAATACCTCCTGTAAACACGCTGTGAATAGCATTGGAGAGATCGTATCTCCCTGCCTGACGCCTTCCTTTATTGGGATTTTGTTGCTTTCTTTATGGAGGACTACGGTGGCTGTGGAGCCGCTATATATATCTTTCAGTATTTTTACATACGGCTCGTCTACACCCTGAATCTGTAATGGCCCCATGACTGCTGTGGTTTCGACTAAATCAAACGCTTTCTCGTAATCAATGAAACCTATATAGAAGGGTTGGTTATATTCCGCACATTTTTCTATCACGTGATTGATAATGTGAATATGGTCGATTGTTGAGTAGCCTTTACGGAATCCTGCTTGGTCCTTTGATTGACAGAAGTTTAAGGTATTCGTGATTCTATTTGCGATTACCTTAGCAAATATTTTGTAGGCAATGGACAGTAAGCTGATCGGTCTATAATTTTTCAAGTCTTTGGCGTCCCCTTTCTTAGGTATTAGGATTGTGTTAGCGTTCTTCCAAGATTCCGGTACGCTCGAGGTCATGAGGCATTGCGCATACAGGGTGGCCAGTTTTTCTAGAACAATCTGCCCACCATCCTTCAACAAATCTGCTGTTACCTGATCGTCCCTAGCTGCCTTCCCTCATCACATAGCTCCCGAAGCTTTCTTTACTTTTTCCGACGTTACTTGTGAGATTTCAAATTCCTCTAGACTATTCACTCTTCCCGTATCGTCGTGGGTGCCACTGGTACTGTATAAATCTCTATAGAACTCCCCAGCCACTTGAACTATCTCATCCATATTAGTAATGATATTGCCGGCTTTGTCTCTTAACGCAGACATCTGATTCTTGCCAATTCCTAGTTTCTTCATCACTGCTTTTAGGCTTCCTGCGTTCCTAAGACCATGCTCAATTCTATGCATATTATACTTCTTTATGTCAGCTGTCGTAGGCTTTTTCATTAACTTGGAAAGTTCTGCCAGTTCCATTCTAGCTGTAGGGTTAGAGGCTTTCCTACAATGGCATTTCTTGATCAGATCTTTCGTCTCCTGTGATAGCTTACTGGTATCCTGCTTAACGGAGTTACCACCGACTTCCATTGGACACTCTTTAATGATGCCCAGAAGACTGTCGTTCATTGCTTCAACAGCAAGGTCCTCCTCCTCAGTTAAAGCCGAACACCTGTTCTGTAGCTTGATCTGGAATTCCTCTATTTTCCCTGTTACCGCTAACTCATTGATCGGCTTCTTATGTACCAGTTTCTTCCGTTCCCTCCTCAGGTCTAGGCTAATTTGGGTTCTTACCATCCTATGGTCACTGCCGCGCACCCTGCCGAGCACATCCACATCTTGTATGATGCCAGGGTTAGCGCAGAGTATGAAGTCTATTTCATTTCTAGTCTCGCCGTTCGGGCTCCTCCACGTCCACTTTGGGCTAACCAGCTTGCGAAAGAAGGTATTCATTGTCCGCATATTATTCTGTTCTGCAAAGTCTACTAATTACTCTCCCCTGCTATTCCTAGTGTCTGTGCCATATTCCCCCACTGCCTTGTCTCCAGCCTGCTTCTTACCTACCTTGACATTGAAGTCGCCCACCAGTACAGTATACTTTTTCTTTACTTTACCCATCGCCGATTCTGCGTCTTCATAGAAGCTTTCGACTTCCTGTTCATCATGGCTGGATGTGGGGGCGTACACCTGTACGACCTTCAATTTGTACCTCTTATTAACTTTCACAACAAGACCTTCCACCCTCTCGTTAATGCCATATAATTCCTGTATGTTACCAGCTGATGCGGTAATAAGTGAACATGGCATTTTAAATCTGCTGTTGAACCTTGAGGTGAAAAAATCTCCTGGACCAGACAATATCCGAAATGCTTTCTTGAAACGTTTTGCTGAAAGGTGTGCAAAATACTCACATGTTCTGTACACTAGGTGTTTAAACGAAGCTGCAGTACCTGATGATTGGCGGGAAGCCAGAATCGTGCCTTTGCACAAATCTGGTGACAAAACGCTCCTTCAGAATTGCCGTCCGATTTCGCTAACCTCAACAGCTTGTAAAATGTTACAGCATATTATTCACAAACATATAACTGCTTTTATTGAGAATATAAGCTACTTACCTGTATGCAGCACGGCTTTCGGCGAAGATTTTCAACTAATAAGCAACTTGTAGAAATCATTCATGAATTTGCCGCAGCCATAAATGAATTTAAAGAAACAGGCATAATTTTCATCGATTTCCGTAACGCGGTTGATAAAGTACCGCATAACAAATTTCTGCATAAACTAAGCTACATTCTGCAAAATAACAAACTACTCGCCTGGATAAAGAGTTATTTGACTAGCCGACGTCAGTTTGTAACACTAAATTCAGCCAGTTCACATAACGTGCCCGTTCAGTCTGGCGTCCCCCAAGGATCAGTTCTTGGTCCGCTTCTGTTTTTACTTTACATAAATGACATTGTGGATCAGATTTCTGTGGGTATCAGGCTGTATGCTGATAACTGTGTCCTGTACGAAAAAATTTTCTCTGTTGACGATCAAATTAGGCCGAATGGTGCCTTTAAAAGCACAGTAACATGGGCAATGAATGGCAAATGGAAATTAACTTCGATAAAACTGTCTTTATGAGAATATCGTGAAAAAATAAGCTTTTATTGTACAACTACAATGCAAAAAACAGCATGCTTTCCGAGATAAGCGCATATAAATACCTAGGCCTCTGGATTACTAAACACTCTCTCGTGGAACAAACATGTTGACATTTTCACAGCAAAGTGCCTTCGAAAATTATTTTTCCTAAGACGCCCTCTAAAATTCGCTACACCTCCTGTGCGTTTTCTTTCTCACAATGCCATCATTCGACCAATGTTGGAATGCGCGATTGTCATATGCGATCCCTTTACTAAAAGAAACATTACTAAACTAGAAAAAGTTAAAAAAGGGCAGTACGATTCATATATAATTCGTATGGCCGCACTTCAGTGACAGAGCTTCTCAAGAAAAGTGGATTGCCATCTGTGACACAAAGGAGCCGTACATACCATTTAAATTTTTATTTCAGCTCATAAAAGGGCCCTACAACATTTATACATCACGCTTTATCACTTTCCCTAGTGGCTGTGCTACACGTCACCGACACTCACAGACAATAACACCGTTAACTACGAAAAAAGAGTAGCTTCAAATTTTCCTTTTTTCCTAGAACTATTGTTGAATAGTACATTCTTATGATGACGTTGTAACCCAATGCTCACTGCCATTAAATGAGTCGGACCCATGTTTATGTAGCAAGTGATTTATTGTGTGTGGTTCAGTAATTGCTTGCATTTGGACATCGCAAGTGACCTATGTTATGTATCGCTGCATTTTGTACTTATATTTAATTTCACTTGGGGGGGGGGGGGGGTATGCACCCTGATAAGGACCTGGAAACAGGACCGCCGTATAAGTAATTAAATAAATCATTAATTAAAGAAACTATTCTTATGAATCATGAATACGAATCCTAGTTCTCGTCTCTCCGCTAATCCCCGGTAGCATAGGACGTGCCCGCTTTTTAGCACTGTATATGCTCCTTTCGTCCTCCTAACTTCAACGAGCCCTAGTATATCCCATTTACTGCCCTCTAGTTCCTCCAATAGCACTGCTAGACTCGCCTCAATAGATAAAGTTCTAGCTTAATACGTTGCCAGGTTCATATTCCAGTGGCGGCCTGTCCGGATCCAGGGATTCCTTTCGTCATGCCCTCCTAAACTTTCAGCCTCACGGTTCTGCTCCACGCTCCTCTCCGCTTTGCTCCTTGCGTTCGTCGCTCTCCCGTTGCGCGCCGCGTTCGCTCTCATCTTTCGATGTGCTTGCTCTCTCGGTTGCAAGTGACGCCGACGCTTTCCGCAAGAATGGGTGCCCAAGAGCTGCGCTCTAAAAGAAAGAATGCGGGAATCATCGCGTAACCGAAACGTGGGCCCTCGGTACCGCTGAATATAGAAAAGATGGTCAGAAGGTCAGGCAGTCGAGGCAATGGCAGGAAGCCTGTAATTGTGCTCGGAGGTTAGTCTGACTTCTTCCACTATTTCCTCGCTGCACGGTATTAAAATTTATATGCACTAATATAGACATCTAACAAAATTGCTGCCAGCGATTTCTTTTTTTAGTTTTGCGCATTTCGTAGATGCGTTGCTGATACCGCGGCCGTTTCCGTTTTCGCAGTCTATGACGCTATAACGTAAAACTATTCCAAACTTTTCTATTCCAATTCGTCAATCAGCCCTCCGCGATTGGTCAAAAACTTTTTGGACCACCCCACTTCACTTATCTTCCACGCGACGTCACGAACATTGCGGTAGCTTCCCATATGATGTAACGTGTACACACTGATTATGCATAATTTCACCGAACAAAAGAAAAATAGTTATTTTTATTCGACGCCTTTTCGTCATTAGCCCTCGATTATTCGTGAATGTGACATGTGGCCCTATAACGTAAAGCAATTCTAATACTTTTTTATTCCAATCTCCTGACGTCAAATTTGCCTAACCGTCGACGCAAGCATCGGGCGGTCACTCGCAGGGTTGTCTGAAGAAACCGATCAAACGCTGTCCTCGTTCATAGGAGGTCACTTTTGTTTGTTTGATAACGAATGACATCACCTACACTGAGCGGCTTGTCTTAACTAATTGGCTGGCAAGAGGCGAGGAGCACTCCCAAGTGGAGGGATTCAATAGGGGCGAGCCAGTGCACTGAAAATCGATAACCGGAAGAAGAGGTTAGTGCCGGCGTCTGTGATTGGTCCGCTTTCAATTACTTAGCTTGCGGTGGTTCGTCGACAATCGCGGCGGCATGCAACGGAAACTTAAGAATGCCGCTAAAACGGATCCTCAGCAAAGAATAGTTGGCAGCGCGAGGTCTTAAACGTGCCGAAAGTGCTCGAAAACGTTACACGGTCACGCGAAAAGATTTATTGTACGAAAATAAACTCATGCTCTCCGGCAGGCGCGAGTAGCCAGTGCCTTCTGCGATCGGCGGAACATATTCCTTTCGGAACAGGGCAGCCTGCCGCTATTCAGAAGAAAATTCAGTTTTGTTCGGCATAATATTGCATGTTTAACGCGTACTCGTCACTTTGACGCTGTGAGTTTGCGGGTTTTGTGAATTCGCGTGAGAGGCAGGTGAAGTGGCTGCAGCCCCCAAAAGGTTTGACCAATAGCCTAGGGCTATTGGCGAAAAGTCGTCGGATCACAAATAACAATTTATTTTATTCGGTCAAATCATGCATAATCAGTGTGCACACGTAATATCAGATGGGGAGCTATCGCGGTTTTCGTGACGTGGCGTGACAGACAGGTGAAGTGGGGGGTGGTCCAAAAAAGTTTTTGGCCAGTCGCGGAGGGCTGATTGCAGGACTTGAATAGAAAAGTTTGAAATAGTTTTACGTTATAGCGCCCATGTACACGTTAAAGATGCATTACCATACCGAACAAAACTGAATTTTCTTTTGAATAGCCGCAGGCTGCCCCGTTTCGCAAGGAATAAAAATGGCTGCGGCCGATCGCTCAGGCACTGGCTACTCGTACCTGCCGGGAAGCATGGATTTATTTGCATATTACAAAACTTCTTCCGTTGCCGTATAACGTTAATGAGCTCTTTCGGCACGTATACGACGTCACTCTGCCAACTCGTCTTTGATGAGGATCCGTTTTGGCGGCATTTTTAACTGTCCGCTGCACGCCGCCGTGATTTTAGCCAACCTACCGCCAGCTAAGTATGGGAAAGCGGACCAATCGTAGACGCGAGCACCACCCTCTTCATCCGGTTATGGATCTTCAGTGCAGTGGCTCGGCCCCATTGAGTCCCTCTCCACTTGGAGTCAGCCAATTAGATAAGACAAGCCACTCAGTGTAGTCAATGTTATTCGTCTTTCAAATAAACAAAAGTGGCCTCCTATGAACGAGGAGAGCGTTTCATTGGTCCCTTCAGACAACCGTGCTGGTCACCGCCTGATGCCTGTGTCGGCGGTTACGCAAAGTTGACGTCAGGAGAATAGAATAAAAACTTATTGAAATAGCTTTACGTTATAGGGCCCCTTGTGCCATTTAATAAAGTAAGTTTGTTGTAGGAATCTCAAAAGGCAGAGGATTATTTTAATGGCAGCCTTTTTAATTGTTTTGCCCAGTTTGTAGGCGTTGCCTAGTAGACAACTTGTACAGTGGTACGTACCGCCGGCTATGCGCCCAAAAGATAGAAGTTTGGCCAATGGGCCACCCAATGCTCTAACTCCCGTATTCGCAAATGCAACTTAAGTCAACGCCTATGCTTGACTTGGTTTAGCTGACGCCTGGCGTTAACGTTCCCAAAGACGCTCATACGTTTCCTTCGGCCTGTTCAAGATTGGCGTCACTTAGATCAAGTCAAGCATGGACTTCAACTTAAGTTGCATTTCTCAATACGAGAGTAAACATTACGCCAACATCGCACGTAGGTTTCTCTCGGGCCAAAGTTGCGTTTTGAAACGCCTGCCACCTACGTCACGCGTCAGTTTCTCGTATTATCTGCTTGTGAAAGCTAGAGCGTTTAGGCACCCTGATATGCTTCACGCCTTCGAGATCGGCAGATATTCCTCGTCCGGTAAATATCTATAAAGTCGGTGAGGTCCAATTCTAATGATACCGCATTTAAAAGAGAGCTTCTTTGTTTCTGCATTTTTGTTCGTGCCGCTATTCTTTGTTGGGGCTATAAAATGTCATCTAAGCACCGAAATGCCTAACAACAAGGTCTTATAAATTTAGCATCGTCTTTAACGACCTTGCTATGGATGCCGGCCCATGTACCTATTAACGGAACCCGGCAGTTTTCACAATCTTGTCTAGACAGGACGCACAGAGTCGTGTTTTCCGCTTGCTTACATGAAGTAGCAGGCTGCACTGAACGCCTCCAGTGTCTCGAACTTACATTGAAGCTACAAATTTCCTGTACTTTACCGCGTTAGGATGCAACGATAATTTTCTGGCTCTAGTTTAAGGTGAATCTCGCGAAAACCGTAATTTCCCACTACAGGTTTTCCCGGTCAGTTTTATCCAAGCGCTATTGAAAATAAAGCAGGTGCCAGCCAATTTAGTCTCAGCGATCGCATTTTTACTCCAAATACCAATAATTTAATCCAGGCGCCGACACATTTAATTCCAGCGCCATCCGAATTAATCCAGGTGCCAACTTATTTAACCATCGCACCAGCCATTTTAATCATAGTCTAAGATATCTTTATCCCAGTGCAGGTCAATTCAAGGCTGTTTGAAATTGATTGAGGAACGAATAATTATTGCAGAAGAGGTCGTAACAGCCGCCATGAATGTCGTCTATTCATTGATGTGATCACTGTTTTGGTGTCAGCACTAGAGGAGCGCAGTTTCCACGCTACCGGTGTTGTCATGGCTGCTTCAGAAACAGTGCCGTGTAGTACATCGCTCATTTCCTCCTTTTGGAGTCGCATTTCCGTGTGACAAGAGCACCTTACATAAGTTAATCGCAATCGACATTTATGCGACTGGGGTTGCGATCATGAGATGCGATTTTCTTCCTTATCGTCGTCCATAGTGATCAACATGGTTCGCAAGGGTAAATATTTCCTGACCATTGCTCGGACACTTGACATAATCACTAAGCGACTCATTAAAGTTCACTAAGCTTGTATCTTCCATGCACTCCAATGCGTTCAACATGCAGATCAAACGAAACGGTTGTGACATTGTAACAGCTTATTCTTGAGCGACATGATTCGGTCACTTTGAACATGAACTGTCTGTGAAAAATGCAGCTCTGACCCACCTGGCTGTACATTGTCGAGTGTGGGGAAGCACCCAAACGTTTTCACCATAACAAGTGGAATGGAACAACTGAACTGCGAGATAGCGGAGGAGTTTTATAGTAGAAAACTAACAGAAGATTGCTTAAGCTAACCGTGAATAGCCCTCACAGATCAGTTTTTGTCTCTCTTTAGCACGATAATTTGATTGCCGATATATGGAAAATAGTTTCTCACTTATATATTTTTTTGTTTTCTCTTTCGTTCCGCCTAAGATAATTATGATGCCACGTATACCTCGGTCACCTACGTATGTTTAACACCTTCCAGGATGAGCCAATTGAGTCCGCGCATGTGCTGTGTGCTTCCTCCCTTGTACCCGTTCTAACATTGTTCAGAAATAACAAGAATTCGTACCAACTCGGCCCCCTTTCTGTTTTTCTAATCAACTTGACCATGTTTTAGGACTATGCTACAGTGACTGTAGCGACTGGAAGGTTAGTGCTGCCGGCGTAATGTTTCATTCTGTAGCTCATACCACCGTACGTGCAATTTGTACAACTCTGTGTGTTGTACAACTGTCCATGTTGTTGGGGAACATTCTTGAATAATCTACCTGTAAGGTTATTGTTTCTAGTAATTATATGAGGTGATAAGAAATTACTTCAAAAGACATTAGTGTGCACAATATTTTCCGTTTGAGAGCGATCAGATGCAACTAGAAATTCACTTGAAGAAGAGAAACCAAGGGGCACAAATTTTGTTATTGATAACCCTATGAAGCCCACAGATAATGAAGAAAAAAACAGTCAGATGAATTTACGTGTGGTTCTTAATTTAAGTATAAGAATGATAGCTCAAAAGAAATTAAAATGGAGGAAAGGAACAACTTGCCGCGGTTGTGATTGAAACCCACAACCTCTGCCGTACGCGTTCGTTCTACTACCGACCACGTGTCGTTCACAAGATTTCCTTTGTTGCTCGGATGTTGCTGGTGAATTTGCTGTATTTTTTTAAAACAACGATAAGATAGTAAATCGCGTGATAGTCGCGTGGTCATCAATGAACCTATGAAATTGATGACGAATCAGGTAACTTTAACGCTATATCTAAAGGTAGGTCGGCATATGTAAAAACATGTGCAAAAATCGGTAGGTAGCACCATACGAAAAGCCTGGCACGACCGAAGATACTGCTCTAAGACAGCAGGACCGGTCTTTACCATTGCTTCTACTGCTCCCTCGGAAAAATTAGGGATGTTATTTTGAAAGTAGAGCGCCATAAGGCACGAGAAATGTATAATCTGGCATGACTGACTCAGCACGAGCGCTGCACGTGCGAGATTTATTTGACTTATTTTACCCTCAAGGTACACAATACATAAAGAGGGGAGGGGCTAAGAGAATACAAAGTAAACATCGCTAAAAGTAACAAACAAAATAAATAACAGTAATGATAGCCAATTTTGAGTTGACATCCGATGATAACCAACAGAGTTACAAAAGCTACAAATACAAATGTGATGTACACGATGGTAAAGAGGTTCGAAAAACGTATGTACAATAGATTCACAATATGCATTGTTAACTTTTTTGATCTTGGTGCTGATGAAAACGCTGCAATAGAGAAATGTACATACACATAGGCGAGACAAATGGTAAGTATATTACAAAAGTTCGTTTTCAAGTGCGTTTCTAAACATAAGTGGATTAATTATACCTGTTAAAGAAAGGGATAAGCTGTTCCAGTCTTTGCTAGTCATTGGTAAGAATGAATTCGCGGCCATGACAGTATTGAAATGAGATATGCTAAGTTTCTGATTATGATCACGGCGAGAAGAAACGAAAGGTGCTGACCTGATCCAAAGAGTGCGTAAAAAGGTATTATGATAATAGATTTTGTGAAAAAGAGAAATGCGCGAGTGTTTTCGGCGTTCGAATAAGATAGGCAGGTTTAATAAACATTTCATGTGTGTTACGCTTGGTGTCCGATAGAAGTTATTTAAAATTAAACGGGCTGAGCGGTTTTGTATAGCTTCCAGCGTGTGTATTAGTGTTGAATGCAAGGGATACCATATTCATGAAGCATACTCAAGTTGTGTGCGAACGTAAGTGGTATACCGTCATTGTTTTAATGATGATGGTGCATGAGAGAAATTTCGGCGCAGGTATTCTAAAGTGCGGTTAGCTTTGGACACTATAATATCAATATGCGATTTCCAAGACAATTGTTAGTTATGGTCACTCCTAAACAGCGATACGAGATCACACATTCGAGTGATATATTAGTGGGAGAATAATTGGGAGAACTAGAGTTAGTACGAGAAACCCTCATGGTTTTGCACTTCTTAATGTTAAGTTGCATTTTCCGTGTGCTGCACCAATCAGTTATTTTGTTTAAGCCAGTTTGCAGAGCGGTTACATCACAGTCATGGGGAATTTGCGGTATATCCCACAATCGTCTGCAAACAAACATATCTGATGAAATTAATAATGATAATAACTGAAATTGATAATTGATAACGATGAACGGGCATGCGTGAAGACAGTCTCGTGCGCATTGTCCAGTCGTTCATGATCATTCACATCGCCTACGTTGCGGCTTACCGCAACTGGCAAGGCACTGACAGTACCAAGATCAACAGGCTGGTCAGACGGGCTTACAAGATGGC
This sequence comes from Dermacentor variabilis, assembly GCF_050947875.1. Classification (NCBI taxonomy): domain Eukaryota; kingdom Metazoa; phylum Arthropoda; class Arachnida; order Ixodida; family Ixodidae; genus Dermacentor; species Dermacentor variabilis. The sequence continues at coordinate 182,828,711 of NC_134572.1, read as the reverse complement.
GCTGGGCTTAATGGAGACCATGAGTACGGCTCGGCTCCTGCAGCTCGGTGTCCATAACACCCTAGAAGAAATAGCTGAGGCGCAGCTTACCGCGCAAATCGAGCGCCTCTCTACCACCAAGACAGGCCGCAGTATATACTGATGTCCCTGGGTTACAACCCCCAAGCTCCCAGCCGGCAACCGTGCGAAATCACAGATGAGGCGCGGGCCCACATTTTCGTGGACCTCATCCCGAAGAACATGCAACCAGAGTACAACCAAAAACGGCGGCAGGCGCGGGCCAAGGCCCTCACCGAGCAGCACGCCCAAGACCCGCACGCCCGGTACCTGGACGCAGCGGAATACAAGCGGGAAGGTTTCGCGGCAGTGGTCGTTGCGGCGGCTGCTGGCACCAAGACAACGGCAGCGAGCGTGCAGTGCACAAACGCCACAGACGCTGAGGTAGTTGCCATCGCTCTGGCGATCCCCGAGGCCGAGTGTTGCACCGCGCTCAGCGACTCGAGGAATGCCGTGCGCAACTTTGCCAAGGTGCGAATATGCGTGCCTGCGGCCGCCATCATCGGCAAGCTCCAACTTCAAGACCGGGGCAGCACCATCCGTGTCAAGTGGTTCCCGGCGCGCGCCGGCGAGTGTGCGTCGTCACCGAACCACAACGAGATGGCCCATTCGGCGGTGCGAGCGCTTACCTTCCGCGCCCCCGAGAGTGACCGTTCCGTGTGGTGGTTCGAAACCAAGGAAAGATTAGTAACCAAGTGTTACCGCTTAGCTCGATGGACAATGCCGCCTCCCCACCCGGCACTCAGTCGGGAGGAAGCCGTAATTCTAAGGCAAATACAGACCGCGTAACTCCTCGCCCCCCCAATGCTGCACGTGCTTCGCCCAGAGCTCTATCCGAGTGGGCTGTGCGGTGTTTGTGCAGCGGGTCCGGCGGACCAATGGCACATCTTGTGGGACTGTGCCAGGTTCCCGACGGTAGCTACCTCCAGGACATACCCGCCCGAACTTCAAGGTGCACTGCAGTCTGCGGACAAAGACACACAACTATGGGGCGTCCAGCATACCCGGGGTGCACTCGAAAAGCACAAACCCCATGAACCACTACAAACGGTTCAACTGGGTTAGTGTAGAGTAGGGTATAAACCCGGGCCGAGGCTTGGCCAGCGTCACGATGCGTTAAACTGTCGTTTGCCGGCACTTGATTAACGTTATCCCCATCCTATCCTTGATGGAATGTTAGTAGGTAAGTCATTAATGTACATAAGAAACAAATGTAGGCCTAGGACAAAGCCTTGAGGCACGTCTGAGCCGACAGGGGCTAAAGAAGAATTATATTCATTAGCGGAAACAAACGGAACGCGAGATGTAATAAAGCTACAGATCCAATTATGTAGTGTAGGGTCCATGTTTAAAATGCTTAGTTTGTGTAAGAGCAGAGCATGACACACCTTGTCAAATGCCTTAGCGAAATCCAAAAATATACAGTCCGTCGTGAAGCCTGTGCCAAGGTTAGATTGTAAATCGTTTGTAAATGTTAGAAGCTGTGTTTCGCAAGAGAAGCTTTTTCCAAACCCATATTGTGAGGAGTAAAGAAATAATTGTCATCATGGAAGCTAATGGGATGCGTGTAAATTACATGTTCAATATTCTTACAAGGTACTGAGGTAAGAGAAGTTGGTCTATAATTAAAAGGATTATGAGGGTCGCCTGATTTGTGTATGGGAATGATTTTTCTTGTTTTCCAATTTATCGGAAGTATGCAAGAGTTATATGATTGCGAGAATAGATATTGCAATATCGCAGCCGAATATTCAACTGTGCTAATTAAGAATTTGGTGATTTCACCGACACCTTCCAAGCATTTGTCTCGCAAACCATATTTATTTCAAGGGAGTTTTCCACGTCTCAATGATTTCTCTCGACGTATTCGAGTGCTGATTGCTGCTATAGTTTGTTAACGAAGCTTTCCCTCAAGTCTAAATATTTTAAGGCAGTTTGTCCTGTGCGTATCATGGCCACGCACGCTTATATCGCCTTTCGTTTCTCTACCACGGGTGCGCTTTAAAACCACGGCGCTGCAATTTTGCTTTCCTTTCCTTCCTTCTTCTCCGCCTTTAAACTGGCCCTCTTAACTACTACGCGCAGAGACAAAGCAACAGCGCGCGCATTAGATCCCATAGATGAGAGGAATATTTAGTTATTATTAGGGTTATAATTATATTCGAGTGCTGATTGCTGTGCTATCGATATATATATATATATATATATATATATATATTGAAATGGGGTTTATTGTAGCTCGTTCGAGGGATCGCAGGTAGCTCTAGATCACGAGTCCTAGCGCTTCGCATCAACAACCCGCGCTCGTGTCTCGCGCCGCAGTGGTGGCAGTCCGCACAGTGCCACATGCATATTACCCACTACAACTACAGTGCCACTTGCATATTACCCACTACAACTTCCCCCGGGGCGAAAAGGAGCCATCCTGGCGACCTAAGGCGATGATACGATAAGGGGGTCGTGGTACGGCTTCAGGCGGCTGACGTGAACAGTCTCGCGGCCACGGCGGCGTTTGTCCGGAGATGGCGTCACCGGTTCGACCACATAATTCACAGGCGAAGTACACGCGACGATCCGGTACGGACCTTGATATTTTGGAGCAAGCTTTGGGCTAAGGCCTGGAGCTTGGAAGGGCAGCCGAAGCCAGACGTGAGAGTCCACGGCGAAGGACTGTGTGGGCTGATCGTTGTCGTGGCGATCTTTGTGGATTCCTTGGGTATCCGACGTGAACGAGCGAGCAAGTTGGCGGCACTCTTCAGCATGGCGAGCAACTTCGGAAAGAGGGGTGAATTCAGAGGCATCCGGGTGATATGGTAGTACGGTGTCGAGGGTAGTGGATGGTTCACGGCCATAAAGAAGGAAAAATGGTGAGAAGCCTGTGGTAGCCTGAACGGCGGTATTGTATGCGTACGTCACAAAAGGGAGGACATCGTCCCAATTGGAATGATCCGACGCAACATACATGGTGAGCATGTCCCCAAGGGTGCCGTTGAATCGTTCCGTTAGACCGTTAGTTTGTGGGTGATACGCCGTAGTGGTGCGGTGAATAGTGCGGCACGCGGCGAGGAGCTCATTAATAACTTCGGACAAGAAGACACGGCCTCGGTCACTGAGCAGTTCTCGCGGTGCGCCGTGCCGTAAGACGAAATGCCGTAAGATGAATGCGGCGACGTCGCGAGCAGCAGCCGAAGCAAGTGCAGCAGTTTCAGCATATCTTGTCAGGTGGTCTACTGCGACAATTATCCAACGATTGCCGGTAGCACTGCATGGAAGAGGCCCATAAAGGTCGATGCCAACCCGATCAAAAGGACGTGCAGGACAAGGTAAAGGTTGCAGAGGGCCTGGCGTATGAGAAGATGTCTTGCGTCGCTGACAGGCTGCACATGACCGAATGTGTTTGCGGACATAAGAATACATGCCGCGCCAGTAGTACCGCTGGCGGAGCCGCTCGTAGGTTTTCAGGACGCCAGCATGAGCTTGTTGTGGGTCTGCATGGAAATACGTGCAGACGTCGGAACGCAAATGACGAGGGATGACTAGCAGCCATTTGCGACCGTCGGGCTGATAGTTTCGGCGGTACAAAATGGCGTCCCGTAGCACGAAGTGGGTGGCTTGGCGACGAATGGCTCGAGGGCATGTAGACGTTGAAGAACTGCTAAGAATGTCAATAAGAGACACAATCCACGGATCATTTCTCTGTACAGACGGCATGTCACCAACGGCAAGCGTAGCAACCGGGCACTCTATGGGTGAAGGTGGCCTTTCGTCGGATCGCATGGGCGCACGGGAGAGCGCATCTGCATCAGAATGATGGCGCCCGGATCGATAAATGACGCGAATGTCAAATTCTTGGATCCGAAGAGCCCAACGTCCAAGACGCCCCGACGGGTCTTTCAGTGACGCAAGCCAGCAGAGCGCGTGGTGGTCTGTCACAACGTCGAACGGACGGCCATACAAGTAAGGGCGAAATTTGTTTAAGGCCCAAACTATAGCTAAACATTCTTTTTCCGTGACAGAATAATTGGATTCTGCCTTCGTGAGAGCACGACTCGCATATGCAACCACATATTCTGGAAAGCCAAGCTTCCGTTGTGCAAGGACGGCCCCAAGACCAACGCCGCTGGCGTCGGTATGAACTTCAGTCGGTGCACTCGGGTCGTAGTGGCGTAGAACAGGCGGTGAGGTAAGCCGACGGCGCAAAGTGGTGAAGGCTTGGTCACATGCCGGAGTCCAGTCGCGAAGGTCACCAGAGCCAGCTAGGAACTTCGTCAGGGGAGCGATGATGCAGGCAAAATTGCGCACAAAGCGGCGAAAATAAGAGCAAAGACCGACGAAACTGCGGAGCTCTTTCACTGTAGTCGGCCGCGGAAATTCTGCGACAGCACGAAGTTTGTCAGGGTCGGGAAGGACGCCGTCTTTGGACACGACATGGCCAAGTATGGTCAGCTGGCGGGCTCCGAAGCGGCACTTTTTCAAGTTAAGTTGAAGGCCGGCGGTGGTAAGGCAAGTAAGGACTTCGCGTAGACGAGAGAGGTGAGTGGTGAAATCAGGGGAGAAAACTACCACGTCGTCTAAATAACACAAACACGTCTTCCATTTGAGGCCTCGTAGAAGATTGTCCATCATCCTTTCGAATGTCGCGGGTGTATTGCAGAGGCCGAATGGCATTACTGTAAACTCATACAGGCCGTCAGGCGTAATAAAAGCTGTCTTCGAGCGGTCGGATTCAGCCACTGGCACTTGCCAATAGCCCGATCGCAAGTCCAAAGAAGAAAAGAATTCCGCACCATGAAGACAATCCAGGGCGTCATCTATGCGCGGTAGAGGATAGACATCTTTTCGTGTAATCTTGTTGAGGCGACGATAGTCCACACAGAAACGAATCGAGCCATCTTTTTTCTTAATGAGTACTACAGGAGATGACCAAGGACTGCAGGATGGCTTGATAACACCACGTTCAAGCATGTCTTCAACTTGCTCGGCGATGACACGACGCTCGGTGGATGACACGCGGTACGGACGCTGGCGTAATGGTGCGTGGTGTCCCGTATCAATGTGGTGAGAGACGGTACTGGTGCGGCCTAATGATGCTTGGTTGCAGTCAAAAGAGGCGTGAAAATCATTTAAAAGAGTAATAAGCCGCTCACGTTGTGTCGGCTCGAGGTCATCGGCAATAGAGCGACAAAAAACATCCGGTGGTACTCGGTTAGATGGCACATGGGGTGCCAGTGCTGTTACGTTGGCAGTATCCACGTCGTCGGGAACAGGGAAATGCACAATAACGTCAGCGTCCACAGTCTGGATGGTACCAACAGTCTCGCCACAGTGCAAAGCCAAAGTGTACGAATTTGGGTTAGAAATCAGTATTGCTGCAGCCCCATGGTGAATTGTGAGGAGGGCGAAAGGCAACAATATAGGTAGGCGGCGAATGAAGACGGCAGCGGGTGAAAACATGACCGTCGCTTCGGCAAGCGATGCGCATGAAAGAGGGACAAATACCGCGCTGTGAGGGGGAAGGTCAGTATCTGAAGCTACACAGATCCTGGTAACATCATGAACTTGAAAGTCGTGAGACGGCAAATCGCACAGAACGGAGAACTGAACCTCATCACGTGCACACTCAATGACGGCGTGATGGCGCGACAGAAAATCCCAACCGAGAATCACATCGTGGGAGCAACAAGTTAGCACAAAGAAATCAATCGAATACAAAATGTTTCGAATCAACACCCTGGCAGTGCACATAGCGACAGGCTGAACTTGTTGTGCACTGGCTGTTCTAAGCAATAATACCGAAGTCATCATGGTCACTTTCCGTAATGCACGGCAAAGTTTCTCACTAATCACAGATACAGCAGCACCTGTATCGACGAGCGCAAGACATTTGATGCCATCAACAGACACTTCAATAACGTTAGCGGGGGAAAAACGAGGACTTTGATGTTCCGACGATGACGCAGTTCGTGCCTCAGGAACTGCGGAAATCAGTTTTCCGCCTCAGTAGTACTGGCACTGGGCCTACGACGCATGGGTGAGAGTGAGCGCCGACGAGGGGAAGGCGAGCGACGAGTATTGTAGAGCTGTGACTGCGGTGCTGGTATGTCATCAGCAGCGTAGACTTCCGGTGGTGGTCGCTGAGGCATACGGTATGGTCGGAAGCCGGAGCTGGGTGGTCGCGCGGTGCCCACGAAGGCCGGCAAGCGCCGGCGGCAGAAGCGCGCTACATGGCCCGGTGTACCGCGGGCATAGCATATTGGGCGGTTGTCAGGAGTGCGCCAAGGATTTGTGCCTTGCTTCTGTGCGCTGAAAAAGGGAGCGACCTGCTGGCGAGGCGAGGGCGGATGAGAGAACACCGGCTGGGGAGGCGCTGAAGGCGGAGGCGAGAATCCCGGCAGACGAGGCGCCCGTGCAGCGGCTTCAGCATACGTCAGAGGCGCGGCCACGAGAGCCGGCTGACACGGAGGTGGAAGAGCTCCGGTCACTTGCTCTTGAATTACCTGTCGGATCGCTGGAGCCAAATATTGAGAAGGCTTCTCCGTGGTCGGCAAAATCGAGAGCTGTCGCGCGACCTCCTCGCGCACAAATTCTTTTATTTGCGTCAGCAAAGTTGTGTGGTTGTCGCCAATAACCAATGCTGCTAACGAATCTTCCGTAGGCGGTGGGCGCCGAGCTAAGATGCGTTGTTTCCGTAGCTCGTCAAAACTTTGGCACAAGTTGATAACTTCGGCCACGGTACGCGGATCCTTCGCTAGCAACATTTGAATTGCGTCCTCATCAATGCCTTTCATAATGTGTTTTATCTTGTCCTGTTCCGCCATTGACGGATTCACGCGCTTACACAGGTCAATGACATCTTCGATGTAACTTGTGAACGTTTCACCGTGATGTTGCGCGCGCCCCCGTAAGCCTTGTTCTGCGCGAAGCTTGCGCACAGCGGGGCGCCCGAACACTTCTGTGAAACTTGTCTTGAATCTGCTCCACGTTGTGAAATCGTGTTCGTGGTTTCGGAACCAGAGGTTCGCGACGCCGGTTAAGTAAAACAGCACATTGTGCAACTTCGTGACGTCGTCCCACTTGTTATGCTGGCTCACCCTTTCGTAAGATGACAACCAATCCTCCACGTCATGATCATCGGTGCCGCTAAAGATGGCAGGATCACGCTGGCGCAATGCACCGGAAACGATGACCGTCGGAGGCTGTGGTGCATCTTCCTGGGTGGTTTCGTCAGGCATGGTCGCAGCAGTCGGTAGCGTCCGGCTTCGGAGTTCCAGTTTTCGAGGTTACCCCGCAGCTCCACCAAATGAAATGGGGTTTATTGTAGCTCGTTCGAGGGATCGCAGGTAGCTCTAGATCACGAGTCCTAGCGCTTCGCATCAACAACCCGCGCTCGTGTCTCGCGCCGCAGCGGTGGCAGTCCGCACAGTGCCACATGCATATTACCCACTACAACTACAGTGCCACTTGCATATTACCCACTACAATATATATATATCGTTATATATATATATATATATATATATATATATATATATATATATATATAGAGAGAGAGAGAGAGAGAGAGAGAAATAGTCCTATTAGGGTTATTATAATTACACGAAGGTATTTCGCCCTCGTCAGCAGCAGTCCCTGAGATAGTTATTCTGGCGGCTAGCTTCCCGCGCTATGCGTGCCGCCCTCGCACCTGTTTAAGCTTTTCCTAGACGCTAGAGTTAATACTAGGTCCGCACAACCTTGAGCGATCGGAAAGCGCGTTTTCCCCTCTTGGCCGGCGGAGAAGGGAGGCTCTGTTCCGGCCGCAGAGTCCTCCCCGTCTCAGTAAGGTGCCTGGTGGTGGTCTCGTGCGGACGATGCCCGCTCGGTGAGCGCTTATTCCCCCTCATCTTTTAAGAGGTTCACTACTTACAAGCATTTGTCTCGCAAACCATATTTATTTCAAGGGAGTTTTCCACGTCTCAATAATTTCTCTCGTCGTATTCGAGTGCTGATTGACGTGTTATAGTTTGTTAACGAAGCTTTCCCTCAAGTCTAAATATTTTAAGGCAGTTTGTCGTGTGCGTATCATGGCCACGCACGCTTATATCGCCTTCCGTTTCTCTGCCACGGTTGCACTTTAAAACCACGGCGCTGCAATTTTACTTCAGAGACTTTCCTTTCCTTCCTTCTTCTCAGCCCTTAAACTACTACACGCAGAGCCAAAGCAACAGCGCGCGGATTAGATCCCATAGATGAGATGAATATTTACAATTAATATTAGGGTTATAATTATATTAGAGTGCTGATTGCTGTGCTATCGTTTGTTAACGATAGCACAGCAATCACAGCGTTGTTAACGTAGCATAGCACAGCGTTGTTAACGATGTTGCTTTCCCTCAAGTCTAAATATTTTAAGGCAGTTTGTCCTGTGCGTATCATGACCACGCACGCTTATATCGCCTTTCGTTTCTCTACCACGGGTGCGCTTTAAAACCACGGCGCTGCAATTTTGCTTTCCTTTCCTTCCTTCTTCTCCGCCTTTAACTACTACACGCAGAGACAGCAACAGCGCGCGCATTAGATCCCATAGATGAGTTGAATATTTACAATATTACGGTTATAATTATATTCGACTGCTGATTGGTCTGCTATCGTTGTTAAGGAAGCTTTCCCTCAAGTCTAAATATGTTAAGGCAGTTTGTTGTGTGCGTATCATGGCCACGCATGCTTCTATCGCCTTCCGTTTCTCTACCACGGGTGCGCTTTAAAACCACGGCGCATCAAATTTGCTTTCCTTTCCTTCCTTCTCCGCCTTTAAACTGGCTCTCTTAACTACTACACGCAGAGCCAAAGCAACAGCGCGAGCAATAGATCCCATAGATGAGATGAATATTTACAGTTATTATTAGGGTTATAATTATAGTCGAGTGCTGATTGCTGTGCAATCGTTTGTTAACGAAGCTTTCCCTCATGTCTAAATATTTTAAGGCAGTTTGTGGTGTGCGTATCATGGCCACGCACGCTTATATCGCCTTCCGTTTCTCTACACCGGGTGCGCTTTAAAACCTCGGCGCTGCAATTTTGCTTCAGAGACTTTCCTTGCCTTCCTTCTTCTCCGCCCTTAAACTGGCTCTCTTAACTACTACACGCAGAGACAAAGCAACAGCGCGCGCACGCGATCCCATAGATGAGATGAATATATATATATATATATATATATATATATATATATATATATATATATATATATATATATATATATATATATATATATATATATATATATATATATATAGAAAATTATCAGTCATAGCTCTCGTAGTATACAAGCAGCGACTATCGCGGACAACATCAGTCCCTTTCCACGTAAGTATGAGGCTCGGAGCAGGAGCTACGGCGCTTGAAAGTAACCTGGGGCGTGACGAACCCACCGACTGAACTATCTTTCCGGGCAACATCCAAGGGTCACGAGTTCAAATCACCTCTTATGTTCCTTTTTTAGTCCAAATTTTTTTCTTTTTTTTCTTTTTCATATCTTTTCCTTTATTTTATCACTGTACGGGAACCCTCCTTCAAAAATAAAAGATATATATGGTCAATTATATATGGCCACACATGTGCAGGTCATAAATACCAGGTTCTGTAGCCGAGTGCCATCCGTGCGATTTAACCGAGCTCAGATTGGTCCAGCTTGACTGATCAAATAGGGCACCACTGTAGGTGAAATGAGGTGCACAACTCCTGAGTGACCCGCCGTGGTTGCTCAGTGGCTATGGTGTTAGACTGCTGAGCACGAGGTCGCGGGATCGAATCCCGGCCTCGGCGGCCGCATTTCGATGGCGGCGAAATGCGAAAACACCCGTGTCTTAGAATTAGGTGCACGTTAAAGAACCCCAGGTGGTCGAAATTTCCCGAGTCCTCTACTACGGCGTGTCTCATAATCAGAAAGTGGTTTTGACACGTAAAACCCCATAATTTAATTTTTAATTTAACTCCTGCGGCGACGGTAGAGTATCCGCCTCCCGTGCAAGAGGACCGTAGTTCAAATCCCGGTGCCGCGCAATTCTCCACCGGAAAATACAAAAAAAAAATCGTGTGTTGAGAAAATTGCACAAACAGGCTTGGAGTGCGGCCTGATCCCTGTGACCTGAACCGGTAACGCATTCTCTCATCAGAGCAGGATTGGCCACCCTGGTGCAGTACTCTGCCACAACCTCCTATATGAATACAACAATCAAAACCCGGCCCTCAGTCCCCAGCAGCCGCGAAGCAACTGACCACGGCGGCGGTCAGATCTGTGACGCTGCAGAGGGTGCTAAGAATACCTGGCTCCGGACAGGCCGCCATTGGAATCCGATCTTGGCAACGTTTAACGTTAGAACGTTATCTAGTGAGGCGAGTCTAGCAGTGTTATTGGAGGAATTAGAGGATAGTAAATGGGATATAATAGGGCTCAGTGAGGTTAGGAAGACAAAAGAAGTATATAAAGTGCTAAAAAGCGGGCACGTACTGTGCTACCGGGGCTTAGCGGAGAGACGAGAACTAGGAGTCGGATTCCTGATTAATAAGGAAATAGCTGGTAACATACAGGAATTCTATAGCATTAACGAGAGGGTGGCAGGTCTTGTTGTGAAACTTAATAAGAGGTACAAATTGAAGGTGGTACAAGTCTATGCCCCTACATGCAGTCATGATGACCAGGAAATCGAAAGCTTTTATGAAGACGTGGAATCGGCGATGGGTAAAGTTAAAACAAAATACGCTATACTGATGGGCGACTTCAATGCCAGGGTAGGCAAGAAGCAGGCTGGAGACAAGTCAGTGGGGGAATATAGCATAGGCTCTAGGAATAGCAGAGGAGAGTTATTAGTAGAGTTTGCGGAACAGAATAATATGCGCATAATGAATACCTTCTTCCGCAAGCGGGATAGCTGAAAGTGGACGTGGAGGAGCCCGAATGGTGAGACTAAAAATGAAATCGACTTCATACTCTGCGCGAACCCTGGCATCATACAAGATGTAGACGCGCTCGGCAAGGTATGCTGCAGTGACCATAGGATGGTAAGAACTCGAATTAGCCTAGACTTGAGGAGGGAACGGAAGAAACTGGTACACAAGAAGCCAATCAATGAGTTAGCGGTAAGAGGGAAACTACAGGAATTCCAGATCAAGCTACAGAACAGGTATTCGGCTTTAACTCAGGAAGAGGACCTTAGTGTTGAAGCAATGAAAGACAATCTCATGGGCATCATTAGGGAGTGCGCAATAGAAGTCGGTGGTAACGCCGTTAGACAGGAAACCAGTAAGCTATCGCAGGAGACGAAACATCTGATCAAGAAACGCCAATGTATGAAAGCCTCTAACCCTACAGCTAGAATAGAACTTGCAGAACTTTCGAAGCTAATCAACAAGCGTAAAACTGCGGCCATCAGGAACTATAATATGGATAGAATTGAACAGGCTCTCGGGAACGGAGGAAGCCTAAAAGCAGTGAAGAAGAAACTAGGAATAGGCAAGAATCAGATGTGTGCGTTAAAAGACAAAGCTGGCAATATCGTTCCTAATGTGGATGAGATAGTTCAAGTGGCTGAGGAGTTCTATAGAGATTTATACAGTACCAGTGGAACCCACGACAATAGTGGAAGAGAAAATAGCCTAGAGGAATTCGACATCCCACAGGTAATGCCAGAAGAAGTAAAGAAAGCCTTAGGAGCTACGCAAAGGGGGAAGGCAGCTGGGGAGGATCAGGTAACAGCAGATTTGTTGAAGGATGGCGGTCAGATTGTTCTAGAAAAACTGGCCACCCTGTATACGCAATACCTCATAACCTCGAGTGTACCGGAATCTTGGAAGAACGCTAACATAATCCTAATCCATAAGAAAGGGGACGCCAAAGACTTGAAAAATTATAGACCGATCAGCTTACTGTCTGTTGCCTACAAAGTATTTACTAACGTAATCACAAATAGAATCAGGAACACCTTAGACTTTTCTGTCAACCAAAGGACCAGGCAGGATTCCGTAAAGGCTACTCAACAATAGACCATATTCACACCATCAATCAAGTGATAGAGAAATGTGCAGAATATAACCAACCCTTATATATAGCTTTCATTGATTACGAGAAAACGTTTGATTCAGTCGAAACCTCAGCAGTCATGGAGGCATTACGGAATCAGGGTGTAGATGAGCCATATGTAAAAATACTGGAAGATATCTATAGCGGCTCCACAGCCATCGTAGTCCTCCACAAAGAAAGCAACAAAATCCCAATAAAGAAAGGCGTCATAGAGGGAGATACGATCTCTCCAATGCTATTCACAGCATGTTTACAGGAGGTATTCAGAGACCTGGAGTGGGAAGAATTGGGGCTAAAGTTGATGGAGAATACATTAGCAACTTGCGATTCGCTGATGATATTGCCTTGCTTAGTAACTCAGGAGACCAATTGCAATGCACGCTCACTGACCTGGAGAGGCAAAGCAGAAGGGTGGGTCTAAAAACTAATCTGCAGAAAACTAAAGTAATGTTTAACAGTCTGGGAAGAGAACAGCAGTTTACGATAGGTAGCGAGGCAGTGGAAGTGGTAAGGGAATACATCTACTTAGGGCAGGTAGTGACCACGGATCCGGATCATGAGACTGAAATAACCAGAAGAATAAGAATGGGCTGGGGTGCGTTTGGCAGGCATTCTCAAATCATGAACAGCAGCTTGCCACTATCCCTCAAAAGGAAAGTGTATAACAGCTGTGTGTTACCAGTGCTCACATATGGGGCAGAAATCTGGAGGCTCACGAAAAGGGTTCTGCTGAAATTGAGGACGACGCAACGAGCTATGGAAAGAAGAATGATGGGTGTAACGTTAAGGGATAAAAAAAGAGTAGATTGGGTGAGGCAACAAACGCGGGTAAATGACATCTTAGTTGAAATCAAGAAAAAGAAATGGGCATGGGCCGGACATGTAACGAGGAGCGAAGATAACCGATGGTCATTAAGGGTTACGGACTGGATTCCAGGGGAAGGGAAGCGTAGCAGGGGGCGGCAGAAAGTTAGGTGGGCGGTTGACATTAAGACGTTTGCAGGGACAACATGGCCACAATTAGTACATGACCGGGGTAGTTGGAGAAGTATTGGAGAGGCCTTTGCCCTGCAGTGGGCGTAACTAGGCTGATGATGATGATGATGAATCAGTGATTTTTAATTATTTGTAATTATTCCAGACACTTCAGTAGCTCAACTTGTAACGGAACTTGTGCTATGATGTCATATTTAAAAGGAAACCCATGATTTTCGTATTGTATCTTTTCTATTTATTTTAAATTAATTTTGGATTACCTACCCGGTCGCCCGAGGAGTTGATCTGGAATTGCTGCGAAAGAAATAAGGGTTTCACTGGACGGTCGTGCCAATGAATAAATGACGACCATTCCACACTGTGAAGATGGAATGACAGAGAAAGCTAACGACAGCCAATGCTCTCAAACGGAAAGCGAAGTGCTTCCGCTGTGATTCCATCTTCACAGAGTGGAATGGTTGTCTTTTTTTGTGTTGCGAGTGTGGCATTGTTGCTCGTTCGAAGGTGCGGGGGCTCGCAATTGTCGTTTTCGCTCAGCGTCCCTGGTACGTTCTTCGTCGATGGTCGTTTTCTCTTTGCTGTTCCCTTCGGCACTCCTCGTACGCATGCTGCTCTTCGGGTGTACGAATTATACGAGTCCGCACCATCGATAGCGCAGTGCTTTTCGCACCGATACCTCCCCTGCATATATATTACGATAACCTTGACGTCAGGCTATTATTCACGGCGAGCGTTCTGATCTGTTCCGCACTTTGACATCTGCGCCGCCGCACTGAACCCGTACGGGTTTGTTACAAATAGCTAAGTCCGTTTCTGTGGCCGGACGACGAAAAAACTACGGAAGGTTAGTAATATACAGCTTTCGCTGAAAAACTGTAGAAGCTGCCTTCGTCACCCTCCATCAGCTGCGATTGATCACTCCAGGATCTTCCCCTGTGATGGCCAGATTCACTGAAGCGTACTTAACTATTAGCTCGAGCACGTTAGGACCAGCGCACAAGATATTGGACGAGTTGCGTACGAAGCACAGACTTTATTTATCATCTGTCCCACTTCATGACGCGACGGAAGGTAATCCTATTGAGGGATACGCAAATACAATATCACCCCCCCCACACACACACACTCAACACTATATACTGAGTAAGGACGAGTTTCGCACCCGCATGGCGTGCGGATGCTTCACTAAATAATCCCTGTGTTTTGTCAGGCTGTCCACGTGCTTACGCAGCTGGCCGTGGGAGCCTCAGTCATACATTATTGCACGTAGACCTACGACCCCGGAAGTGTGGCAGGCGGGCGTCGTAAGGGCACTGTGTGGACATTATAGACTTCGAGACAAGGCTGACGAATAGGTCTTCCTTTTCTCGGTGGACCTGAACCGGAGTTGCGCGCTAAAGTTCTCCTCTGCTTTTCAAACAAACAAATAAAAAACACAGATAATGTTAACAAAGCGTGGACAACACTGGACGATTACGACCGCTACTAGGCGGAATCAGAACAGCGTAGACGAAATGGCTCTTCACATGTCGCGAGCATTCAACTGCTGCATGATAAATCGCAACAATTACAGTTTTGCGGGTGATCTCCTAACACATTTGCAGGAGGATGAGCTATTTTCTGGCCAATTCTGACGCTACGCGAGGAGAAAGAAAGGGTGAAAAATATAAAGAAAAGGGTAAATGAACACGCTTACCAGCCATACACTGAGAGTGAAATCGTAACGTGCCCCTAAAAATCCGCATTGATTGTTGAGCCTTTAGAAAGATCACTCAAATATGCAGAAGTATGCATAAACGAAATGGTCGAAACTTCACTGGCACAAGCAGTTCCCGGTCGCGCAACAAGGTCCGTTGCCAGCGTCATTTATTTATGGGGTTTAGGCGTTTATCAGACGATGTATCCGTCCTCAGCTGTCGTTTGACGATTCATTTAGATACTTTGACGAGCTAATTAAATCTTCAATAACGCCTGCATTGGGTGATGTTCGACCAAGTGGGCACGTCCGCGCTTGCAAGCTCAGTTCGAATATTTTTATTAGAAGCCTCAGTATTGTAACACACAATTTGCAATGTTTGAACCGGGTCCCCTTTTTCTATGCCGTTGGAACCACGTAGCAATCCCAGAAGGCACGGGCGACATCGCAAATAGATGTATGGTGTGCATTACGTCATCGTGGCCGCAATCTTACGTTACTAGCCTGTCTAGAAGCTGGGTAAACAAGAAAGGTCACAACAGGACAGGCTCTGAGCAACGAAACTATAACAGCGATAATGCAGTGAAGGACGGTCACCGCCAGAAAGTGAAACGAAGCACATGTGACATGGCACACCGACGTCAACGTCGCCGCCTTGTGGTAGTAGCACGGTGAAAATTGCGTCCGTATTGTTCATTATTGAAGTGTCATTGCGCTACAAAAAAGACACGGACGTAAGAGAAGATACACCTTGCCATCTCTTTCTGCCTTTTTTGTTGCGCAATAACACTTGGGTAATGGATTACCAACATGCCCGGAATGCAGCTCATTAAGTCCGTATTGTCACGTGAAAATTCTATGAAAGCTTTCTACTTTGGTATGCACTAGCAAAATCATCTAACACTGCGGATACTGTGAAATGTCGCAAATAAGGTTTAAGATGTGTAAAGCTGTAACTGCTGCAAAATAAATTCTCAGGTTTTACATGCCAAAACCACACTCTTCCAAGGCATGCCAGTGGTGGAGTCTGCAGTCATTTTGACCACCTTAAGTTCTTGAACATGCGCCCAGTACGCGCAACACGGACGTTTTAGCATTTCGTCCCAATGAAACTGCGGCCGGGATTCGATCCTGCGCCCTCAGGCTAAGTAGCGCAACGTGAAAGAAACTACGCCTTCACGGCAAGCGCTAATGCTGCAGACTGATAATGATTCATAACCCTGAAAAAATACAATGGAAAAACGACTTTATATCAAGACTATCTGTATTAAAATACGAGCAAATTCTTTATTTGCAGAAAAGTATAGAGTAAAAAGTTAAAATAGGTGAAGTTGCACAGCGCTGACAGTCCGCCAAGGATGTTTAAATTAACATGAATACTTAACGCATCGTAATGCTTAGACACGAAGAGGATTAAGAATGTCTACCGAAAAATACAACACAGATCTACCAAAACACGAACCCTACTAATGGACCGAGCGCGTAGGCTGGCTGCTCCAGAGCAGAAAGCAAATCTTCCGGCAAAACGTTCTGCGGAGGTTCCAAAGGCGCTCGTCGTCCGCCGCCGCCTTAACCCTGTGCCATGGACGCGCGCCCGGTCACGTTGACGCTTCCAGTGACGACGTCCACCAGCTCTCGCAGGCCCGCCGAGTAACCGCCTGTCGTCCTGTAATGTCCACCTGCAGCTGCTCCTCTGGCTAAAGGCGGTGCCAGGATCCTGCGCATCGGACTGCTTGCCTGCCATGCCGCGAAAGCTCGGTAATGGAAGGGAACCGTGAGGAACGACCAGGCAACGTAGGCCGTGACAAAGAGGCTGGCCAGAGTGACCAGGCTGGCCGCTTCAAGGCGCTGTGGCTGCACATGAAACAGCTAAGCGCGGCCACCGGCGTCAGGAGCGCGAAGAAAAACAAGTCTCCCAGCACCGCCTGCTGCGAATCGCCGTGCAGGGCCCAGTGGAAGAACTGGCGCACGCAGTGGCTGGGCCCGCGGTAGGAAAGCGGTGGTGGCAAATTTCGCCGTAGTCTACGTTTCGGGCGTTCAGCCAGCGCTCTAGGCACGTGACATGCACGAGGCTCATGGTGCCCGAGCACCTGCGCAGCGACACAAGTGAGTCCTGTTGGTATTCCTCGTGGAAAATGCCGCATATGGGTCCGCTACTCGCTGTTACATTGAGACAGCCGGCAGGTATCTGTGGAGGACTGCCAGTCTACTTCGGGTCGCTTTTGAAGTCGCTAGTTGGGTTCGACCTTAGAGAACATGGCCGAAGAACGTCGGAAGGGGTCATGATAACTGTTTTCTTGCTCTTTCCTTCGCGTTCGGGGCTCGAATCAACAAATACAAGGCAACCCTTGGGTGTGCAAGATGGCGAAGGCTGGATGTCAGAGGACAGTTCCAGGCTGGCACAGCGGGGCTCTGGAGACAGCGAAGGTGAGGACGACGACCATAAGAAGTGGCAGTTCTGCTCTTCCTCGAGTATCGGAGCTTTGCTGTTGCCCTCGTGAGAGCTCCTTCGACACGCATGGCGTCGCGGTATTCGAACAGCAAGTTGGCGCAGTGGGCGAACAGTGGGCACCCATGCCAGTTGGAGCGGGGGCTGCTCGTGGTTGTGCCGGGGCGTCTTCGGTAAGAGCCATGTACCGGCCGTTAGGCATCACACCGTGCTTCTGCTCGTGCAAGCAGGTCCCTGAATTTATGTAGGGGATAACACTGATCGCGCGAGCACCGATGAAAAATTTTTGCTGCGCCTCCTCTAGGGCACCTTAAAGTGAGGCAACGCTGATATAAAGCAACCTTCCCCTCCCCTTTCGCTGTGCTCTTATGCCGTTATCACTTTCGGTGCATACCAGCCCCCTCAAAACATTTTCTTTAATGCACCGCTCATTGGAGCGCTACTAAGCGCTACCGTCTATGAATGAAACCCACGATGCTCTCAACTACAGCGTTAATCGTCGGCGAAAAAAGAACGTGATTGAACAAATTGAACGTAACCGACATATCACCTCTGCAAGGTGATTAGATCAGGCCTCGTGGCGCACATTCTTGGCGAGACTACTGTAAGACAGACTAAAGAAACAACATAAAGAGGCAATTTGCCAGAAAAAATGCCTGCAAACGTTACGACACGCTTTTTCTTTGATACTGTTACCGGCATTATACTCTCTCCGGCCATATGCTTTCAATAAGGCTTATTGGCCGCCTTGTTTTGCGGGCACTATTTCACCAGCTTCACGCCGTCATCTCCCCTCCGAGGAGGGGGCTTTCGACCCGCGGATTAAAATATTTATCGCGTTGCTAGATAATTTTGCAATCAATATATATAGTTAGCGCTAGTTGTTAAGATAGCATAATCTCTAACATTGCATATAATATGTATGTTGGATGCAGAGTGCGAGTGATTTAAGCATGTGAACATAAATATTTAAAATATGAAGCATCTGGGCAGCTCTTGCTTTCAGCAAGTGACGCAAATCAGGCCAGGAGTGTTTGCAGAAGACATTCTACTTGCAATAAACGATTCTGTGGTATAATTCAGGCATCGTAAACGACCGACTTCATGAGGTCGAACCACAGATTCTGCAGAACGAAGCACAGGTATTATAATTCACTGGCTCCCATGTAGCTTCGCACAGCATTTAAGTGTTACTGTAACATAGCACACCAGATTTATCTTCCTTTTTCACCGTGTTCCTCCTTCAACGCACTTTTTCCAAAATGAACCGATACTGTGTTGCCCAGTTCACTACTGTTCTCAATGTCATAATAAAAAAAATTCTGGGCTTTCACGTTACAAAACCACGATACGATTAATAGGCATGCCGAAGTGGCGGACTCCGAATTACGTTCGACCATCTGGCGTTCAAAGGGCGTTTTGCCATCGTTTTAAAATACCGACCGAATCAATTCACCGCTATAACATACTGACCGAGAAATATCTACAGCGTTGTCTTTTCTACTCGGGTATAGGACAAGCATGCGCGCACAATCATCGGCATGAGCGAAGCAAACATTGCTATGGCTGGATCTCAGAGTCGATACTTCTGCAGAAATAACAGGACTTGTCAAGTCCAGAAAGGGAAATTTATTAATAAAGTTTAGTAAAAAGGCTACGCTAGGCAAGTAAATGTTTTTATCAGGAACTGGAAGAAAATCCTATTACAATGCATTTCCACTTTGTTTTATACTTCCGCAGATGCGTCTGTTCCTGGATAAACACAATAAAATTTTACGCTCAATATACTAACTTCGCATTATCTGGCGGCAGTGTCGACATGAAAAGATTGCCTCCTCGTCCGCCTTTTGTGGCGGAACTCATTGTGAGGATAAGGGTTTTTCTTTTTGCTCGCCGAGAGCAGAAAGGCAACTAACTGTCGTCAGAAGCGTAAGTATTTGGGCTGATTGCTCCAAGGCATTACGGCGCAAAACATAACGGGTCGTTTCTATGTTGGACAAACGGTGCTCTGTGCGAATGGCCGCAAGCGTGAAGACTCAACCATGGTCCGAAAGCAAGCAAGAGATAGCCATCAGTGGTTGCAGTGTGTTGAATGAGGCTGTGAGGAACTTTATAAAGAATGCCCCATACTGTCAAAATACCATGATCAGCGCGTACGAGTGATATCTGAAATCTTCCACTGCTAAGAGTGAAAGAGTATTGTAAGGAAGTCCTTTTATATTTTCAATACAGTTTATGCAGTTTGATTACGGTTGAACGCATAGCCGTAAATGCATTGTACGGGTTCAAAGATATAAACAAATGTAAACATGTGATAAGCAGTAGTTTTACATCTCAACAGGAAAACAGCTCAACAAAATAATGTTAAAAGGACAAGCACTGATTAAGTCACATGTGATACTGTTTCACAAACGCAACTGTACTTGAGAATTTAACAGAAATTTTTGAAAGCAAGAAATCAAAATACTTCAATCAATCGGTACTAAGATGGCAAAATTTCCGGAAATGCTGAGTGCCAGAAAAAGAACAGTTTTTTCTGTTTTCCCTTGTTTTCTTTTTATCAAATATTGGAAATTTTGACTAAACGTGAACCTCCCCTAAGAAAAACTTCAGAGGGACTTCTGCATACGCTAAAGAGGATGAAGGCGATACCATGCTCGCTCATGAGACAGTGATTCTTTTACTTGACATTTTCGTTCGAATGCATTGTTACTTCCGACTAATTATTTTCTACCACCAAGGGTGGGAGAAAACTCTGCCCTAATTGACTTCGCCCTAAATATGCCTCCCGGTGATGAGACCACCTCTGCAACGGCTTCGGCTTGTCCGACTGCTCCCGTCGTCACGGTTGCCCAACATCGCGACCCTGGTGTGTTCTCTGGCCTGGAGGGACAGGATGTTGATGAATGGATGAAGCTATATGAACATGCCAACGCTAATAATAGGTGCGACCCAACAATCATGCTCGCCAATATCATCTTTTACCTCGGCGGCACCCCACGCGTGTGGCACCAGACGCATGACGACGAGATAACCAGTTGGGACAATATCAAAGAAAACCTCAGGGAACTGTTCG
This sequence comes from Dermacentor variabilis, assembly GCF_050947875.1. Lineage (NCBI taxonomy): Eukaryota > Metazoa > Arthropoda > Arachnida > Ixodida > Ixodidae > Dermacentor > Dermacentor variabilis. Next base: position 182,808,382 of record NC_134572.1, on the reverse strand, counting down.
GCGACCCCATTGGCCGCAAGGTTCCCGCGAGAAAGGCTCTTTCGTCTCGCGTTCAGACATCTACAGAGCAGTAAGTTTCAACATCCGACGTCTTGGCTCTATGCCGAAAAGCTGACGACGCTATGTCTGAAGCTGATAGGGTGTCACAGGTCCTTAAAGGCATCGCCGACGACGCTTTCAATTTGCTTGTTTTCTGCAACGTCTCGACAATCGGCGCCATGATTAAAGAATGCCGTCGCCTTGAACAGGCTAAGAGCCGCCGTATCACACATCACATCACGCGGCTACCCAACACTGCTGCTACGTCGACATGTGAGGGTCGACCACGCCAGGCTACCACCTGTGACGACCTCACCCGTATTGTTCGCCACGAGCTCGAGGCCACCTGTCCGCCAGCTTTCGCCACGACGCCTCCCGATCCGCCAGCAACCACGATTGCGATGATTCAGGCCATAGTCAGTCAGGAATTTGAGAACATGGGTCTGAACTCCGTGTGTAGAACGTCTCAACCCAACGTTCCCCATTTCTCTACCGGCGCTCCTCGTCCCCGACAGTCCTTTTCTGGCATATCTCGCCGCAACCCGTCCGAATGGCGTACCCCTGATGACAGGCCGATCTGCTTCCACTGCTGTCGCATCGGCCACGTCGCTCGTCACTGCCGCAACCGATGGCCACCACCTCCTCGGGCATACGCCGCCATTTATTCCCGCACTTTTGGACCTTCTGTTCCCTATGCCATCCGCCATGAACCCACTGTTGCTGATTCCCCTGCTCCGAACCATCGCTACAGCCGCTCGCCCTCACCTCGATGCCATCAGTCTTGTTAGCCCCAACCCCGCCGCTTCTCTTCGCTGCCTATCGCCTCCTAGACCCAGCCGGAAAACTAGGCACTGCAGCTCTGGAGGTGAAGCTGCGTTGTCGACCCTGCCCTCAAATCCTCTGCTCACGTTACCAACGAACCAAAACCTTCTTGCTGTTGACGTTGACGGCTATCCTGTCACTGCACTCATCGATACAGGCGCACATCTTTTTATTATGAGTGCTGCCTTCCAACGACGACCCAAGAAGCTCCTCACCGCAGCGTGGGCACGCGTCCTGCGCGTTGCGTATGGCGGTACTGTGCCTATTATCGGCATGTGTACGACACGAGTCAGCATTGCCGCCCACCACACCCCTGTTGTCTTCACCGTTATTGCTGATTGCCCCCACGACCTAATCCTCGGCCTCGACTTTCTCTCTGCGCATTCTGCCTTTATTGACTGCTCTGCCAGTACCCTTCGCCTTGAGTTGCCGATTTTCGCAGAACCTTCTGACGCACCCCAGTGCCCCTACGCCCCACCGACCGGCTTTATTCGCCTGTCACCAAAATCAATAGCCTATATTGAACTCTTGTCTTCCCCACCAGTCACTGATGGCGAGTACCTCGTCAGTCCTCTGCCCGACATTCCACTACAGTATGACGTTACCGTGCCTCAAAGTATACTTACTATTACTGCGAACCGCACTCCCATACCTATCTTTAACTTTGGATTGGCAAAGCAAATTCTACCGCAAGGTATTTGCCTTGCCAACGTTGATTGTCTCGGCGACCATCACGTGGAAGCGTCATCAACCGATGCTTCTTGCGAGCTTAGCAGGCCCATCGTGCCAGCCTCGGCCGCCCATCACAAAATACAGCAAATGGTTGCGACGGACCTGTCTTCTGCGCAGGCTGAAGACCTTAACCAAGAATTATTGTCTTGCAGAGATATTTTCGACATAGGCGATTGCCCTTTAGGCCAGACGCTCGCGGTCAAGCATCGGATCCTTGCTGGCGATGCTATTCCTATTCACCGACAACCGTATCGAGTTTCTGCGTCGGAACACCGAGTAATTCAAGATGAAGTAAACAAAATGCTAGACAAAAACATCATTGAGCCTTCTTCGAGTCCCTGGGCGTCACCTGTAGTGTTGGTTAAGAAGAAGGATGGCACGTGACGCTTCTGTGTAGACTACCGCCATCTGAACAACATTACTAAGAAGGACGTCTACCTGCTCCCACGTATAAACGACGCATTTGACTGCCTCCACGGTTCCAGCTATTTCTCTTCTATCGATCTTCGTTCTGGATACTAGCAGATTGCTGCTGATGATATGGACAGAGAAAAAACCGCGTTCATCACACCTGATGGCCTATACCAATTTAAAGTAATGCCGTTTGGATTATGTAACGCCCCTGCCACCTTTGAGCGTATGATGGACTCCTTACTCCGTGGTTTCAAATGGTCCACATGTCTCTGCTACCTCGACGACGTCATCGTCTTCTGGCCCACGTTCGACACTCACCTTCAGCGTCTAACAGCTTTACTTGATGTATTTCGAAAGGCGAAGCTGCAACTTAACTCGTCCAAATGTGGTTTCGGCCATCGCCAAATTACTGTTCTGGGCCACCTCGTTGATGTTTCCGGAGTACAGCCTGATCCCGACAAAACTGGTGCTGTCCGAGACTTTCCGGTTCCGAAGACAGCAGCAGGCGTTCGAAGTTTTGTCGGGCTATGCGCGTACTTTCGTCGTTTTGTTCAAGATTTTGCGGCAATTGGGAGATCCCTCACTAATCTTATGAAGAAAGGCGTACTGCAGAAGCCGCCACCTTCTCTCGTCTCGTCACTCTTCTCTCCTCACCACCCATTCGCGCCCACTTCGACCCTGCTGCCCCTACAGAATTGCGTACAGATGCCACTGGTCATGGCGTAGGTGCCATCTTAGCCGAGCGTCAGCGTGGCCAGGATCGCGTTATTGCTTATGCAAGCTGCCTCCTCACACCATCGGAGCGCAACTATTCCATTACGGAACGAGAATGCCTTGCTGTAGTCTGGGCGGTTGCGAAGTTCTGTCCTTACCTCTACGGTCGGCCTTTTTCCGTAGACACTGACCATCATGCTCTCTGCTGGCTCTAATCCCTAAAAGATCCTGCAGGCCGGCTTGGTCGATGGGCTTTGAGACTACAAGAATTTTTGTATTCTGTGGTCTACAAGTCTGGCCGCCTGCACCAAGACGCTGACAGCCTGTCGCGTTACCCTGTTGACGACCCTGACTCCTCCAGTATTACCAGTGCTGCTTGTGTATTCTCTGTGTCGCAGCTGCTTCATTTCGCCGACGAGCAACGTCGTGACGCCAACATCAGAGGACTCATCGACCGTTTTGAACACTCTCCGGCCGACGCCACTCCACGCCTCTTCGTCCTCCGCGACGGTACTCTGTACCGTCGTAACCTTCATCCGGAGGGCTCTGAGTTCCTTCTTGTCCTGCCTAAACACCTCCGCTCAAACGTTCTACAAGAGCTCCACGACGCATCAACGGCAGGACACCTCGGCGTATCTCGAACCTATGACCGTGTACGTGGCCGTTTTTTCTGGCCGGGCTTTGCCCGTTCCGTACGACGTTACGTCGCCGCTTGTGAACTTTGCCAACGACGCAAGAAGCCTTCCCAGTCCCCCGCTGGTTACGTGCAGCCGCTCGACATCCCTGCCGAGCCCTCCCATCGTGTTGGCTTAGACCTTCTAGGCCCATTTTCAGAATCTACAGCAGGAAACAAACGGGTTGCGGTCGCGGCTGACTACGCGACCCGCTACTCCGTAACCCGCGCTCTTCTGGCCAGTTGCGCAACTGACGTAATAATAATAATAGTTGGGGTTTCACGTGCCAAAACCACTTTCTGATTATGAGGCACGCCGTAGTGGAGGACTCCGGAAATTTTGACCACCTGTGGTTCTGTAACGTGCACCTAAATCTAAGCACACGGGCGTTTCCGCATTTCGCCCCCATCGAAATGCGGCCGCCGTTGCCGGGATTCGATCCCGCAACTTCGTGCTCAGCAGCCCAACACCATAGCCACTGAGCAACCACGGTGGGTTGCGCAGCTCACGTTGCGGACTTCCTTCTACATGATATCATTTTGATGCATGGTGCTCCGCGTCAATTGCTAACAGACCGTGCCCGTGCGTTTTTGGCGAAAGTCATTGACGACGTCATGCGGGCCTGCTCCATTCAGCATTAGTTTGCTACCTCCTACTTCCCTCAAACGAACGGCCTCGCTGAGTGTTTGAACCGCACCGTTACAGACATGCTCTCCAAATACGTTTCAGGCGACCACCGTGACTGGGACCTGGCTCTACCCTACATTACCTTTGCATACAACTCGTCCCGTCTCGAAACTGCCGGCTTTTCCCCGTTTTACCTCTTGTATGGCCGCGAACCGACGCTACTACTAGACACCGTGCTTCCGTCCCCCACAGCTTCAACTAGCGATTATGCCCGAAATGCAATCGCCCGTGCTGACCATGCTCGACAACTTGCGTGCGTTCGTCTACAAGTCTCTCAAGACAAACAGAAGCGACGCTACGCCCTCCGTCACCGTGATGTCCATATTGCGCCCGGCACCCTCGTGCTGCTTTGGTGACCATCGCGTAAAGTTGGCCTTTGTGAGAAACTGCTTTCCTGTTATACCGGCCCATATCGCGTGCTCCGCCGAGTGACCGATGTCAGCTATGAAATTGTTCTAGCCACGCCCACTACGTCCTCCGGTGTGACAACCAGTGACATTGTCCAAGTCACCCAACTCAAGCTCTACAACTCTCTACGTGCCTTGGATATTTGAAAGCACCGTGACGGGGCTTTTGCCGCCGGGGGTAGTATTACCATATTATCGGTAGATACCCGACAGACGAGCAGCCGCGAGAACGACGACGAAGTTGGTCTGTGCCCTTGGCGCGAGAAAATGTCGGCCTGGTGCTCTGGTTCCAGTCCAGTGTAAATAGCTTGTAAATAGCCTTTTCCGTCTGTGTCTTTCTACACGTAACAATATCAAGGATCATGGGTTCGACTACCACCATGGGTCGTGGGTCTAAAAGAATTTCGTCTTAATTAACACCACAAGTCATGGGTTCGGCTGCCTATGAATTTTGGTGCCATAACGCCAGACATCGGATTTGTCGGCCTATGAGCCATATAGGGCAATCACCTTAAAATAGTGTACACTTATTATTCCAGCGATAAAAGACCTATATCCTTAAGTACATGCTATAATTATGCAGAGAACGCGAAGAGAATGAATGAACGATTTGCTCTCTTCTACAAAAGAGTGATAATCTGATAACGGACAAAAATGTCACTTTATGACCAAGTTGCTCTCACTGCGCACAATCGCATTAGAACATTCACATTTTATGGTACGTAGACGAGTTCTCGAACATGTTTATTTGCGAGTCTGTTGCGAAGCTTGTTATGGGCATTTACAAGCAAAGGCCAGTTTCGTACTCAACTGGAATACGACGAAGTTATCTGCAGCAGCCTTCTAGCTATAGGTGTCAGCGGCTGATTAGTGCAAAGGCCTTGCCACCCACTTGATGGTTCCACGTGCTTGGCGGAGTCCCAGTCGCCAGTCTTCTACTAAATCTCAGAGGTCGTCCTGTACGTATTCCACTACGTTTGAAAGCCATAGGGAGTTTTCAGAAAGCAACTGGAAGCATTTCATGAATACACGTGAAAACTACGCCACCGTTTTCTTGCCGTCTTCATCGCCGGTTGCAGAATCGTATGCAGCACACGGATAATAGCAAGAGTAACTGGCATAACTGCAGGTGGAAATTTTATTTTTTTCCCGCTTTCTCCGTGCTGAAAAGAAAGAAGACGAAAGATCTTTTCAGTGTTTTCCCCTGCTCTCACATTTCTAGTCGGTGCGCAATTCCAGGTAAGTGCTCCTTTCGAATGAGATATCATTTCTATTGGAGTGATTAGATTCCATGTTACTTCCACGCATGCTCCTCTTCCATCTTTTCAATTTTTCTTGCAAAGTGGCACGCTATCTACGCTGCTTGAAAGGATAACCATATGGTTGTTAGCCTTGTCTGTCCCTCCTCGCGTCCTCTTGTTTTGCGCTGTTTCTGCTGTGCGCTCACAGATGTTCTCACAGATCTTGTCAACGCCTTGAGCGAAAAAAAGCTCTTAGTACTGCTAAGGGCCTGTGAAAACTATTGGTTCAGACGACTACTAAGTTGCTTGGTTCCTTGTCTCATATTAAGGCTGATGTGAAAAAGTAGATTCCATGAACAATGCCATAAAAGCCGAACTGACATCTCTCAGGGCACCTATAAGCTTTAAAAGTGACAGTTTTGATGAAATAATGAACTAAATAAAATTTATGAGCTGAAGAGCTGAATGGTGCAAGAAGTCGCAGTCTTGGGTGCCAGAAAGAGAACTAGAAGATAAAAGAAGAATTAGGTGACTCAAGAAAACAGCTGACAGACTTTCACTCGAGACGGTACAGCATTGACTTGAAACGTTTATCTCTGTTGTTGAAAAGAAAAACCTATAGGAAGCAGTAGAAACAAATGCCAGCTGTTTACAGGTTGGGCTGTCCGGTCAAGAGTTGGACCTTGTATCGCACAGTACCGAGAAAGGTCAACAATGCTGAAAACGTCGTGGCAAAACTTCGCTCGCGGTCCGTGCGGGACAAGGTACTAAAATCAACAAAAGTGAGCAGGCTTAACACAACAATGCTTCGTTTCGAAACAAATGAATTCGCGTTCTTGAACGAACATTCGTGCGTTGCGGGTCAGAATTTGCTAAAAACGGAGAAATAGAGCTGGAGGTTCGTCTGGCTGGCAGAAGGAAAAGTCTTGGCAAGAAAATGGGAAAACTTGAAGGTCGTTCACATCCCATGTCAGAATGACCTCGCGAGGTTAGTATAGGTATTTCTGGGATTTTAAGTCTGCCTTTCAGCATAACCGCGGTGCTCACAATAACACAAGCCGATCAACTGTTATGCGATAGGAGCACGACTATATTTCACCGCAATATTCGCAGCATAAGAACGTATGTGAACTTGCTCCTAGCATTTTGTATCGAAGCATGCGCACAGAGTCGAGGAGCGATACTAGCAATCATGCAAACTTGGTAAAAAGAAAGGAGAGAAGGTGGCCATTCCTGGTTATGTAACTTTGTCGCATCCATTCAACCCCTCTTCACGTGGTGGCGGCGTAACCCAGCGAATAAGTAGCCATGACCACGCATTCACTGGATTATTATTGCTGAATTGCAGTCCCCCCCCCCCAGATGTAGAAGGCCTATTTCTTAGCTTGTAATGTAGTGTTGTAGTCAGCGTCGTTTATCGGGCGCCAAATTCTAGCGTTGCTTCTTTTTTGATAGAATGGAACAAATATCTTTTTCATCTTTCGAGGAAGTACAATAACCCGGTGGTAATACTTGAAGACGTGAACGTTGACACACACTAGCCATGTTAATTATACACCACTACTTAATCCATTAAACTTTCGCAACAAAAAAATTAAATTATGGGGTTTTACGTGCCAACACCACGTTCTGATTATGAGGCACGCCGTAGTGGAGGACTGGAAATTTCGACCACCTCTGGTTCGTTAACGTGCACCTAAATCTAAGTACACGGGTGTTTTCGCCCCCATCGAAATGCGGCCGCCGTGGCCGGGATTCGATCCCGCGACCTCATGCTCAGCAGCCTAACACCATAGCCACTGAGCAACCACGGCGGGTGACTTTCGCAACACGATAAACATTAAATAACCTGATTCACTAATGCGTCTGCAACAACAATTGAGCTATGCCCCCTAGCACTGAATCGAAAAGGAATGCTGGCGTTTACGATGCACCTATATTAGACCACCTTCCTGTTTTTGTTTATATTAATGACGTAGGGGAAAAGTGCAACATATTTGACAATGGTCGGCAAAGTAGATTACAATATACTGCAGAATAACATTCTCGCCATTGAATTTGATAATGTTTACGGATAGATATTTGATGTTTAACGGCGCAAGGGCCAGGTGTGGCCAAAGAGCGCCATCCTAGTGTTAATGAGTTCGCAGTGGACTGTTGTGTTCTGTGATCTTAGTGTGACGTGGCTGTAAAGGACCTAAATGAGTTGATGTAAATTCCATAAAATCTACGTGCAGTAAAATTATGGGAATGTCTATTGACGTGTACTCTGAAGATTAGAATGCATAGCGATAGAATGATGCAATATATAAAATCTTTGGGGTGTTAAAATTGACTAGAGCACTACTGCCTCACCAGAGCCCTTGAAATCCAAGGGCCCAGAGGCATGTGCAAAGAAAACTATCGTAGCAGCATCCTCTGGAAAGAGGATGCGCTACGAAATTAATGGGATTGTGACCTGGAGGACAACATCTTTAAAAAACGCGAGAAGTGCTTCGGTCTTAAAAAGCGGTTCGTCACCAAGAAACATACCCGGATGCAGGGGAATGCAATGGCGGTATGCAAAGGGAAATGTTTCCTCCTGTCTCTTTCGGCTTCCCGGCACTCCAGGAAGACATGGAGGACGGTCAGCCGGTCGCCGCCACTTCTACCACAGGTTGGAGCCTCGTTACCGGTCAAGAGAAAGTTATGAGTGCCAAATGTGCGTCCTATTCTCAGTCTAGTGAATAGGACATCTGTTCTTCGTGTTTTCGTAGTTGGTTGCCAAAAACCTAACTTTGGCTTAATTAGGTGAAGCTTATTACTCGTTTCAGCGTCCCACAAGCGTTGCCAGTGGCTTCGTAGTTTGTTTTTTAGGAAAGGCTTCATGTCTATGGCAGGGACAGCAGCAAAACGAATACCTTGCGATGCTATTGACTTGGCGATCTCGTCGGCAAGCACATTGCCCTCGATTCCTCTATGGCCAGAAACGCAGCCTATTACTACATGTCTATGTGATAAATAGATGTTGCATAAGAGTGAGTAGAGCTCATTGAAGACGGGATTCGTATGCTTTTGTGAAGAAATGAGTGTTTTTATAAGACTTAACGAGTCTGTGAATATGATTGCTTTGCCAAGTTTCAGTTTCTTTATATGTTTCAGTGCACACAGTACTGCATAGACTTCTGCATTGAATGTACCTGTTAGCGGGTTCGAGACGTCGGTGGAGTAAAAGAGGGACCAACCGCAGCGCAGGATACGCCAGCATGTGACTCTGACGCGTCTGTGTAAAATTCGGCGCAGGAGTATACCAATTGAAGCTCAAGGAAATGCATGGCAATTTCATGTTCAGGAGCGTGCTTTGTGATCTCTACGAAGGATAGGTCACATTTTATCACCTGCCACTGCCAGAGCGGTAATAGCTTAGCTGAGGGCATTATGCGATTTCCAAGAAATGGGACGTCCATTTTTTCGCTAAGTTCTCTTACACGTAGTGAGAAAGGTAATCTCAAAGAGGGTCTATTAGGAAAAAGTGTTTCACACATCAAGCCGTTAACGGTTCTGAAACATGGATGTTCCTTATTAGAGCGCACTTTAAGAAAATAGGTAAAGCTGATGTATGTTCTCTGAAAATGGAGTGACCACTCATCCGACTCGACACACAGACTTTCAACAGGGCTTGTTCTAAATGCGCCAGTGGCCAGGCGGATTCCCAGATGGTGAACGGGGTCTAACATCTTTAGCGCGCTCGGGGCGGCAGAGTGATATGTTCCGGCACCATAGTCTATTCGTGATCGAACTAGACTCCTGTAAGGATTCAACAGGCACTTCTTGTCGCTACCCCATGTTGTGTGCGATAGGACGTTAAGTATGTTCATTGTTTTTAGACATTGTGATTTTAGTTAGTTTATCTGTGGAATGAAACTAAGCTTGGAGTCAAGAATAACACCTAGAAATTTGTACTCATTGTTAGAAGGAATTTGTTGTCAGCCCATTTCTAGAAAAGCATCTGGGACCAGGCCTCTCTTCCTTGTGAAGAGAACACAAGAACTTCTTTTGGGGGGGGGGGGGTTGATTTTAAATCCATTTTGTTCTGCCCACATAGACACCTTCTTTAGGGCCTGCTGTACCTGTTTCTCGCAGACTGTGAGTTTGCAAGATTTGAAACCTATTTGTATATCGTCTACGTTGACGGAATAGAAAATAACTGGTGGTAATGATGCACGAACCGTGTTCATCTTTACGACAAAGAGCGTGCAGCTGAGTACGCCACCCTGGGGTACCCCAGTTTCCTGTAGGAATGTGCGCGACAGTGCAGAACCTATTTTCACCCGAAATGTACGGTTCTCTAGGTAGCTCTCTATATTACTTAACATATTGCCGCGGATACCCAGCACGGAAAGGTCGCGCAGGATTCCGTACCGCCAGGTTGTGTCGTACGCTTTTTCCATATCCAGAAATACAGATAAGAAAAATTTTTTCTACACGAAGGCATCGCGAATGCTCCCTTCGATGCGCACGAGATGGTCGGTTGTAGATCGCCCTTCCCCAAAAACCACATTGAAATGGGTCAAGCATTTTACTGGACTCTAGGAGATGTACGAGACGGCGATTGATCATTTTTTTAAAAAGCTTACAGAGGCAGCTCGTAAGCGCTATGGGACGGTAGCTAGTGAGCAATGAAGTGTCTTTACCATGCTTCAAAATAGGGATCACAATAGCCTCCTTCCACTTCGATGGGAGATAACCAGCAGCCCAGATAGCATTGAGAAGTGTAAGCAATGTGATTTGTGTGTCAGAGTGCAGGTGTTTAAGCATATCATACATGATTCTATCGGGGCCCGGTGCAGAGCTCCGACATACTGACAAGGAGGCTTTAAGTTCAGCAATGGTAAAAGGGCGATTATAAAAATCGTTTGGCGTGCATTTCCGATTCAGTGGCTTGAGTTCTTCTATTTCTTTATGTTTAAGAATGTTCTCCGAATAGTGAGTGGAGCTAGGCATGCGCTCAAAGTGTTCACCAAGAGCATCAGCCTGGTCTTGCATGGTATCGCCTTGTGTTTACCAAAGGGAGGGAGTATGTTTGTCACCCTCTTATCCTATTAACCCTGTTTCAGACTTTGGCCTCATCTGCATGCGAGTTGATACCTGATAAAAACTTGTGCCGACTTTCTCTTCTGGCCTGTCGGCGGGTTCTGCTGCCTTGGGACATTACTTTCTTAATGTTAACAAGATTCTCCGCAGTGGGAGAGGCGCGTAGCAACCCCCACGCTTTGTTTTGTTTTTCACGAGCGAATGAACCTACAATTGTCGTTCCACCACGGGACACGCCGTTCGCACGCCAAGCCATTTACTCCTGATATGCATTTAGATGCGGCATCTATTATGAAGGCTGTAAAAAAGTCCACTGCAGCATCAATTCCTAACGAAGGCATGTTAGCCCATGAGATACTAGCAAGAGTTCCCAATTTCTCCCAATCAGCTGTCTCAGTCTTCCACCTAGGAGGTTGTGGTGGATATTCGTTTTCTTTAGGTGATCTTAGCAGTATGGGGAAGTGGTCGCTCCCGTAAGGATTGTTGATAACTTCCCATTCGAGTTCAGGCAGTATACACGGGGAAACTAGGCTAAGATCAATTGAAGAAAAGGTTATGTTTGCAAGACAGTAATATGTGGGTGCCTTGTTATTCAGCAAACACGCACCGGATGAAAAAAGGAACTGTTCAACGCGACGACCTCGCGCATCGATACGAGAGTCTCCCCACAAGCTACTGTGTGCATTCAAGTCGCCAAGAACAGCATAAGGTTTTGGCAATTAATCTATAAAGAACTAAAATTCATGTTTGTTTAATTGGTAATGCGGGGGTATGTAAAGCGAGCAAATGGTGATGCGTTTGTTTAGGGGAACAGTTCGAACCGCCACTGCTTCGAGGGACGTTTGTAGCTGCAAACGTTGACACGCTATGCTTTTATGAATAACAATTACAGCGCTGCGCGATGATGCTATCGCATCATCGCGATATTTGCGAAACGTAACATACTGTAGGAGAAAGTTTGTATGTTTCCTTTTTAAGTGTGTTTCCTGTAAACACAGCACTTTTGGATTATGTTTGTAGATAAGTTCTTGCACATCATCAAGGTTTCTAAGAAGACCTCTGACATTGCATTGAATAATTTGCGTATCCATATTTAAAGTAAATTAGTGCTGTGTGTACGGAAACGGAAGTGATGCCTTAGATTACAGAGCTCTTTCGAGGCCCTGTAATGGGGGTTTTGCCCTTTCTGAAGCGTTCGAGGGAGCCTAGCCACTCCTTAGGCGCTTGGCGCGCCTTGAGGATAGGCGCAGTGTCCATTGCCTCTTGTGAGGCGCCGGACACATGCTCTTGCGAGCGAGAAGTTTTCAGAGTGAGTCCTGCCTCGGAAGGCAAGACCCTTGCGCCCACCAGCCCGGAGGTCGATGGGGCTCCCTGAGGGATTTGGCTGCGCCGGCTGTTGCTAGCGCTGGAAGGGGCCGGGGAGGTTGGAGCAGCCTCGGCTGCGCCCACCTTCGGGGTCGATAGCCCCGTCTGCTTGGTTGGCGTAGCAGCGCTAGCTGCAGCCGCCGGGGGGGATGCCGATGGCGTCACCACCGCCTCACTGAGTGTGGGTCGGACAGCCACCGGAGACCGTTGTGGCGCTGCCCCCTGACCCGCCACATCGGCAAAGGCGTTCTTTGGCAGGAAGGATACCCGCCTGCGTGCCTCTTTGAAACTATGTTTTCTTTTACTTTAATTGTAACTATTTCCTTTTCTTTCTTCCACGATGGGCACGACCGAGAGTATGCAGCATGCTCCCCATCACAGTTTACACAGTGGAGAGAGTTTACGCAAGATTCAGAAGTGTTCTCATTAGCACTGCATTTCGCGCAGGTTTGACGGCCTCGGTAGCTCTGTGAACTGTGACCGAAACGCTGGCATTTGAAGCATCGCAGGGGATTAGGGTTGTATGGCCGAACACGGAGCTTGATATACCCGGCCTCGATGGATTCGGGCAGAACACTTGTGCCAAAAGTAAGTATCAGGTGTTTGGTCTGTATTTTGTTATTGTCACGCCTCATCTTAATGCGTTTAACGTTGATGACGTTCTGCTCACTGAAGCCCTCCAGGAGTTCTGCTTCAGTCAGCTCCAAGAGATCATCATCGGGGACTACACCACGGGTGGTACTCATAGTACGATTCGGAGTCACTGTTACTTTGGCGTCGCGACATGATACAAGATTGGGTAGCCTTTCATATTCCTTTTGGTTGCGGAGCTCCAAGAGAAGATCACCTCTTGCTATTCTGGATGCTTTGTAACCTGTACCAAAAGCTTGGGTGAGAGACTTAGACACGTGGAATGGTGAGATTATTCGCACGAGTTTGTCCGCTTGTTCGGAGTAGACGACATGAAAGCGAGGGAAAGTTTCTTTTTGACGGGCAAAAAAGTCTAAGACATCGGTGCGCCCCCTCTTCAGGGAGCGATCAGATAGTGGAGTAAAGGAAGTAGCCATAAGAGATTGTAATTTCGGCAGTAACGCGAGCCACCCACCGTGGAGTCCTATAAGGGGATGCTGCAGGGCCTGTGAAACACGGCCTGCAAACGCCAGCTGTACATTACCATTATAACCAAATATGAAATAACCTAGGTTGGCTACTCACACAAGGTTAACCCTTGCTGCCTGGAAAAATTGGAAGTAAAAGGAAGCCAAAAGAAGACAGGAAAGGTGGAAAGTAAGGGAACGACGACGGTTGTAGGGAGAGAGAAACAGGAAAAGGCAACTACCGATGTGCCCCGGGAGGGTCAATCCGGGGGTGCCGTCTACGTGAAGCAGAGGCCAAATAGGTGTGTTGCCTCCGGCGGGGTGCCTTAGAATTCCGAATACCCGGCATCAGCTCAACCCCCAGGATCCCCCTATCCCCGGACACGGCTAAGCCACGCACGGTTAGACGCGGGTGGTCCAACCCACGTGTGCTCGGGTACGTGGTGTCACAACGCACCAAACGCCTGCTGACGCAGACGCCCCTGCAGGGTTTGATAATGTTTACGATAACGGCTTGAATATTGAATTTCAAAATGTAATAAAAATTGTTTCCTCTGCCGTCAACGATAGCCGTTGAAACGTAACATTACGCTCATGGAAGACTCATTTGAGTCCCTGAATGAGGAATGAGATACTTGTATTGCTGAAGCAAAACTATTTCTGCTTCAAGAAATGGAGGGCTACGTAAACCTAATGATTACTATTTAGGCCAGATTAATATGTTAAGAAAGCCGTGTATTTCATGAGAGCACGAAAGGGGGATTACTATTCTACGCTTACTTAACAAGCTCAAGGTAATTGTAAAAGAACTTGGGAGCTGGTAAACGAATAGTTTGGAAATTTACCTTGACAACGCACTGTGGATACCTTCGATAAATATTTCGCTGAAGTTGGGTCTCGATTAGCAGTGCAGTTCTCTTCTAATAGAAACCAACACCTTTCACACTTTTATGGAATACATTATTTGCTGTTCACAACATTAGAGGAAATTCAGTATGTGGTTGCTGAGCACCAGTAAAGCTAGCGGCTTAGATGGGGTTACAACGCGGTTAGTGAAAGATAATATTGATATCCTGGGCGCCTTCTTATGTAACGCATTTTACCATTCGTTGCATACATAAAAGTACCCTATCGTAGAAAATAAAACAATGTCGCACCGGTTTATGAAGATGGCAATAGCTCTGATCCCTCAAGTTAAAGACCGATATTTGTTTTGACTATTATCAATAATATTTTTGAGAAAAGTATTGCGAATTGAAACTATTGACAGCGCGGAACGGTACGAACTACACAAAGACGATACACGGACAAGTGCTCTGAAAAGCTTAAGTATATCGGCCCACGCTGTAGCAGACCTATCTGCGTCCACCACTATAAGGAAATCGTCCACATACCTAAATGTGTTCTTTTTTCGTGTGCCATGCAAGGACCGCTTCTTGGCATGTGAGGCAGCAGTTGTCTGCGCTGTACGTGCATCTTGCTCGTGTAGTTCGTGCCGTTTCGCGCTGCCAATTGTTTCAGTACGGAACACCAACGTGTCCAACGTACAGTCCATCTGAAAGTAATTGCAAAAGGTGGTCGCATTTTCCTTGAAAAACTTCATGCAATTTGTCTTGATCAACATGGATTCGGTTCACACCACCCCACTTCCACAGCTGTGCTAATTTAAGCAAGAAAAATTACCACGGTATTACACAATAACCTGCTTGCCGCTTTAGTTTTCTTTGACCTAACGATAGCTTTCGATACAGTAGGTCACGGGATTTCGCTGATGAAAGAAAAACACTACGGGTTCCGCGTCAAAATTTTCGACTTATTTATTTATTTATTTATTTCACAATACTTCATTCACTCGTCGGGCCCATGCAGGAGTCGTTACAACATGGACTACAGTGCAACAACAAAAAAGAAAAAAGTGAAACTGCTGTAGCCAAAACAAAGAGCGTTAGCACGCACAAAATGAACATACTCAATAAATACATACACGCTGCCTAAATTAGCGGTTCGTCAAGCAGGAAAACAACGTTTACCATAAGTATGCATCGACAAGAGGCTGAAAATGAAATACAGTTAACTTCAGTTAGTTATCACCATTCGAATTCGAGAATTCTCAATACTGTTAATAAATGCGTTGGCAGATGGGCAGTTTACGGCTCTAGAGGGTAGCATGTTCCAATAGGAAATGGTGTTTGGGGATAAAGAGTGCTTGTGATGGTTATTATGGCTTGGATAGTGCCGTATTGATTTAAAATGATTCGTTCGGGCAGAAAGTCTTAATGGCCCTTGAATGCATTTTGCTTGCGCTATTCGATAAAAGCCGTGATAAAGCAAGTAAAGAAATTTTAATCTGGATATCATTCTACATTGAGCTAGTAGTTGAACGTTAGCCTTGACGCGCAGGTTCGTAATGCTCGTTTGACGTGAATGTTGTGAATATATAAATCTCAATGCTAAGTTCTGTATGCGTTCTAGTTTGTCGGTTAAATACTTCTGGCGCGGTGCCCAAATAATGTCAGTATACTCTAAAGCAAGTTTAACGAGGGTTCTGTATGCATTTAATTTAACACTAGGAGGTGTGTTTCTAAGTTTTCTTGTCAAGAAATGTGGTTTACCTAGCGCCTTGTCATAAATGTTGTTTATTTGAGCTTCCCAATGTAATTTCGTTGTAAGAGTGACCCCGAGATATGAGACCTCATTTGATTTTCTCGTTGGGATATTGTTTATTGTGTACATAAATCGAAGCGCATTTTTCTTGTGTGTGAAGGAAATACTGGTAGTTTTTATTGCATTCAGTTTCATCCTCCATTTGTTGCACCAAGTTTGTATATTGCAGCTAACGAATTGTTTAGTGTTACCTGATCCTCTCTGGTATTCACTGTTGTGTACACTACGCAATCATTGGCGAATAGGCGCATTTGAATAGGCAGCTGAACGCATGAACGAATATCATTGATGTAGATTAGAAATAGGCGGGGCGCAAGAACCGAGCCTGGTGGTACAGCAGAAAAAACGTTGATGTAATCAGACATCATCTCATTCATAGCTACGCATTGCTTTCGGTTTTCGAGATATTTCTTGATCCATGATACTATTTTCTCATGTATACCAATGGCAATTAGTTTAGTAATAAAATCAGGATGAGTAACAACATCAAGTTACATAGGCAATCACAAACAAGTGGTCGTAACGCTAAATCCTTCATCATCTTTACTAAACATAAAGAAAGGTCTACTGCAGGGATCTGTCCTCAGAGCCTCGCTGTTTTCTCTGTACAGTCGACTGATTCTTTACCAGTACCGCGCGAGCGTCGACTGGCCGGCCGGTGAGCGTCTTCCAACCGTGGGACGCGACGAGATCAGCAAGAATAGCGCATGCGCACCAAGTTCACTGGACGCCGTTATCTCCTATGAGCCGGGGAGCTTGCACCTAGTTAATCGTGCCAGAGGCTGTGTCGTGCTGGTGGAAAGGGCCTAGCAGACGAAACTTGCGCTTCCAGTGAACTCGGTGCGCATGCGCTACTGTTGTTCATCTCGTCGCTTCGCGCGGTCTGAAGGCGCTGACCCGCCGGCCAGTCGACGCTCGCTCGGTGCTGGTAAAGAATCGGTCTAGCGTGTGCGTGAATGACCTTCCAAAGATAATAAATTTCGCGGAGGTACACTGACGATACCGCGATTATGGTTACTGCTAGCAACTTACGTGAACTGGAACATAAAATAAACGCAGAACTAAACAAAAGAGCCTAAGTGGTTTTCAGTGAACAAATTAACATTATTGCAAAGAAAACTAAATAGACTATTTTTCACTCCTGTTACAGACTTTTGTGTTGAATCTTTTCGTCTAACAATGAACAACTCCCTTCTTGAGCAGACGACGGATTTGAAATGTTTGGGTGTAATTTTCGACGCCAATCCAAACTGGCAAAGCAATATCAACTCAGTATGCGCTAAATTAGGGTCTGGGTGCAATATTTTGCTAATGGCTAGATATTTTTTATACAGTAATATTCTCCGAGTTTCCTATTTGGAGTTTTTTTTATTGTCACTTGTAATATTGTGTCCATCCAAGGGGGATGGACGTTTAAAACATACGCTGAACCCGTGCGGAAGCTACAGAAACGGACACTAAGAATAATAACAAATACTAAATATAATCAGCACAGTGCACCGTTGTTTCGTGCAATGGAAATTTTGCCTTTCGTCATCTTTCGACAACATCAAACTGCTTTTACCATTCATGGCGTCATTGAACAGAACGAACATTTAATATATCAATCTTCTTCATCCCCCGTGACTAGAAACGTCCAATTACAGCATTTCAATCTTCCACCTTCTGACAATGTTTATGAAAAGCGTCTAATGTAATTTAAGGGAGTGAAAGTCCGGAAAGAGATACCACGCCACACAAAAAAAGATTGATTTTAAAGTGCACATATATACCTGCTGCAGAATAACGCTAAAGCTAAATACTTGCACACACTTTTTGTTCTACGTTACTTTACATTTCATGCATTGATATTGTCACGAGGTAGTGACGTATAAGAACACAGTAGCAATACTGTGAAAGACGAAACTAACTTTTATTGGGCGAACCTGTGCCCACAAAAAACAGGCTACACTTAAATAGCGGCGACAACGGCGAACACAGTCGGCGATCGTCAAAATCTGATCAGCGGGTCAAGCGCGTCGGCTTTTATGCATAAGTCGTTGAATGTTTCAGAGTAATCCCTGAGGCCCGCGTGCCTTCCACAAAGTTCTACATTATTCGTGTCGCGCACACATGCAATCAGATTACACAAGGTTCAGTGACAGACAGCGGATGGAATCATGGATAACATTCCAGAAACTTCCGATACATACAGGCACGTGCTGCGCTGAGCGATAACATCTTTTAGACGGTAATAGCACTCACCCGTAAAAGAGAAACGAGTTCAGGTGTCAATATATTTTTTTCTCCACCGTAAGTGTCATTGGTATGCATAACCTATCTTTATTATCAAGTATTAGCATTCTATTATATTGCAGTCGCAGTGTATATAACACCATGTTGTAGGTTATGCTAATTGCAGTATCATGCGTTTTTTTTCTTTTATGAGTTGCCCTGTGTTGATCCACAGTTCATGTTTTCTTTTTCACGTTTATTTTCTTTCTCAGTGGAAAAAAATTTATCTTTTAATGTCTTTGGAAGGTTACTGATTGTACTTGCATATTAAAACCGTAAAGTGCTCTCAGGCGTCGTGCTTTCCCGCAAGCCAAAAACGGATACGCTATACCTTCGTGCGCATGCAACTTGAACGCTACTGAGCCATCAGGCAATCACATATTATCGAGATTTATCTCGAAGCAGTGATTCATCATACTTTTCCACGTCTCCAATGTCAACATAGCAATTCTCCGAAGCTGGCACAACAAGAACAGAAAAGGCGCTATTAGCTGCGGATGCAGGTATTGGTTATGTCATGGGACAAATTTTGCGTATATTTCACCTAAAATCGCAGCGTTGAATACTGTGATGTGTGTAGTGCGCGACACGCTGCGGTGGTCAGAAAGGACAGAAGCAGACCACAAGTAGTGCACGCGCCGAGGCGAATTCCGTGCTGGAGAGAAAACGACAACGCCGAAGAGCGTCCGGAACGTGAACACGCGGCGCACGGGAAGGAACTAAAAGAAAAAATCCAACCCAATTCGGAGAAACCAGGGAGCGCCAAACAGCCAATGAGAAAATCACGAATCGGCCAGAGCGGGAGAAAAAGCGAGGCGCGCAGGCAGAAGCGAGGAGGCGCAGGGAGAGTTCCAGGAAGCGATGCCAGGAGAAAGTCGTCCGCCGTCCCGGGAGGTGAAGACAGGCCGTCGGGTTCCGGACCCGAGCCACCAGGACTTCACCCGACCGCGGCCTCCTGCCAACCTGTTCCTGTGCGTTGCCACTCTACCCGATCGTGCCGCCAGCTGCCCAAGGCCGGCGAGCCCCTGCGCCTGTGGACAGGACGAGAGCAGTCTGGCTACGGGCCCGAGTTCTACGCCCAGCTGCCCGGCCAGAACGCCGCCACCATTTGCTCGTGCCGCCAAGCCGCCTGCCTTCCCTCTCCAAGCCAGAGCTGGCGCGCTCTGGTTGCCCGATAAACGGGCCAACACCCCAACCTTTAGTGAGGCCGGCGCGACTTCTCTCGTCATCTCGTCGCCGCGTCTCCACGTCGAGACTGTTAGGCGCCCCTACCATCGTGATCAGGCCGGACTAGCGTACTGATTTACGCTTTCATAGCCCTAAGTGTGTTTCGTACCGTGGTGTCTCTTTGAGTGTTATGTTTTATCCTCTTTATAGTTTTATTAAAAGAGTGTGTGTGTTTCTTTGAAACAAACGGCTTTGTCCTCAATGGGGTTCTCGAAGGGTCCACCTCAGAGAACCGTGTGAACCTTTGACACAAGAACCAATTTGTGATTGGCGGACGCCAATCACAAATTGGCGTCCGCGACAGGACAAAGCCGTTCGTTCGGATTTTTTTTTAATTCTAACAGCTCGTAAACTTGGCTAGCACGCGTGACCTGTTAGTGTTAGCTGAACGCATGGGGCTGACAGGAGCGGAATTAAAGTCATGGTTAGACGAGCAGGAGGCGCGGGCGCGAGAAGAGCGGGCAGCGGAACGCGAGGCTAGAAAGGAGCAGCTAGCATTTGAGGAGAGGCATTCACAGTTACGGCTTAAAGTCGCGGAAGCTGAGGGCAATCGTGGCGAGACAAGCCAACGACAGCTAGAATTGGAGGAGCGAACACTTCAGTTGCGCGTTCAAATGGCGGCAACGGATGAGCCAAGAACAGTTGACCGAGCGCGTGGATGCAGTGCACCATTCAGCGTGAATGTTCACAGTTTAATACCAGGATTCAATGAAGGCCTTGTATGGAGCCTTGAATGACTTGGATGCCTATTTAAAAAGGTTCGAAAGCGTCGCCACCGGACAAGAATAGCCTAGAGACAAATGGGCGACGCCTCTAAGTTTATGCTTGAGCGGAGAAGCTCTAAAGGTTTTCGGACGTCTGTCTCCTGAAGACTCCCTCGACTACGATAAAGCCAAGTTGGCGTTGCTCCAGCGTTTTTATTTTACGACGGAAGGCTACCGGGAGAAGTTCGACAGATCAAATCCCAAGATGGCGAAACTGGAAAGAAATACGCAACTACGCTACTGAGTTACTTTGATCGATAGGTGGAAATGTCAAAGACCGAAAAGGAGCATTCGGTACTTCACAATCTAGTGGTGGTGGAGCAGTTTCTTAACAACTGTCATCACCGGTTAGCATTCTTTCTGCGCGAGAAGAGCTACCGCCAGCTAGATGACATGGCAGAAGCTTACGAGAATTTCTTTGAGGCTCAGAGACAGCCAAATTTGTTAGTATTCCGGAAGAAAACGGAGGGCAATAACCCTACGGAGAAAAACGGAAGCTCATCCGAGAGAATTCCAGTCCGATGCTTCATATGTGTAAAACTGGGTCACGATGCATCGGACTGCCGATCTAATCTGAAGCAACCGTACTGCAGATATTGCCGTAAGCCCGGGCATGATGTGAACGTCTGCACCAAGAAAAACGGTCCACCAAAGAAGACGTCTTGCCTATTGTCCCCAGAAGAGCATATGGAAGAAGATGCCAACACTCCATTCGTTAAAGAAGAAGACATTGCTAGCGCGGTGAAGACCCACACAAAGGCTGTTCCACGCGAGATGCCAGTGCTAAAGGGCATAATCTTCGGACAGACTGCGCCAGTCTTGCGAGATACGGGAAGCAATACGCTGGTCGTGCGTCGTTCCTTCGTACCAGACAAAGCTCTGACAGGTACCACCGGTAAGCTTGTCCTGGCGGGTGGCAGCAGCCTTGAAGTTCCCGAGGCTAAGGTTGAAATTCGCTCACCTTATTTTTCAGGTACGTCGATTGTCAAGTGTATGACAGCTCCTTTATATGACATTATTATCGGAAATGTACCAGGATAACGAGAAGCTCATGATTCAGATAAATCCTGGACAGGAAGGCTGATGAAGCAGCCCATCCAAGATTGTATAGCAAGCGGAAAAATCACCAAGGGAGAAGATCATTCCCCGGATGCTTTGCTGGTCGGAATCAAGAGCCGAGACCAACGGCCGAACACATACACGGTCGATATCAGCGCCTTGAAAATAACCAGGAAGGATTTTACGGCAGCCCAAGACGAAGATAAGACCTTAGAATCTTGCGGGAACAAAGTTTGTCAAGTGTTCCTAGGCAAATTAGCATCCTACTCATTCGAAGTAGTAAAGCGAGTGCTGTATTGTCGTTACTGGCTACCCTCGGGCAAAACGACCCAACAAGTGGTAGTACCCCAAACATTATGTGACCAAGTTCTAACTTTGGTGCACAAAAGTCTGATCGCAGGGTACCAAGGAATGAAGAGAGCCATCAGAATCTTTGAACACAAGAACCTGCATCACAAATACATATGAAAAAGCCCACATAGTGTTACCAAGTGTTAGGGCATAGTGTTACCGAGATTATTGAGTGTGCCCAAAGAAGTGACAAATTCTTTGCTAGTGAGCCGTATTTAGTACAGTGCTTCACTCTCCGCCTCCCATCTGGAATGTACGCTATGGAAGGCCGCTGAATTTTTGTATTCTTTTGAGCATGATGGCAATCTATTATTAACTGACAGCGTTAAGAGCCTCGCGTCGCAAAAATCAGGTTTCGGCATCGGACGCCGTTCAGCGAAAAATCATTCCGAACCACAACCACGCAGGCCCTCCGCGTGGCGCAGGGGCTTTATTGAACAAATAAAGTAAAAAGTAAAATGCGTCAGAGAAATCGTAAAGGACGACCTGAACACAACCTACAGACACGATAGCGTCGCAGTTTAGTTTCAATATACCAGTAAACATAATTTTGTTACCCGCACACACAAACACAAACCCCTTTTCCAGCGTTTCTACCATTCATAGGTGGTGGCGCTATGGAGTTGCAAGGAGCCGCGGTGCGCTCGGCTCCTTGCAACACCATAGCGCACGCCTGCGGGCATGTGCAAGAAAGCTGCGGGTTCCGGGAATCGTGAGAAGCAGTCGGGGATCTTTGGATGCTATGTTGTTCAACTCCTAATGGCAAAGCTCAGGCGTCCGTCAAATTTTCGATCACAATTATTCAAATAAGTTTCTGCAAGTGATACTCCTGGGCTATGCGGATGTTACTGTTTGGTTCTTTTCGGCAGCCAGCTTGCAACGAACACTATCAGTGAAAATTTTAAGAACCATATTATATGTAATATCCAATGGAAAGTCACTTTGATATCATAAAACAGTAGTAATGCCAAGAACTGCTACTTCGTGCATTGCGTATGTATTACTCGTACAGTTCTTTCCCACTTTCTCGTCAGACTGACAGCGGCGCGGCGTACGTGCGTTGGCATACGCCTCTTTTTCGCTCTATATACGAGTATACGTACCGCAACTCAGCGAATATTCTGCATCGTGCTGCGTCTTCTCTTTCTCCTGCGCGAAGTTCGTTGGAAATGTTTGCAGCATTTACCCCAGGCTCTAATCAGATTTCGATGACCGAAACCTGTGCTTGCCACTATCGTTTTGCCTAAGGTGTTGCTTTTTTTCTTTTTGTAGGGGGTGCACAAATTCGGCAAAATAAGAATTCAATTGTAAACTCGCACACGTGGCCGTGTTTGATGCTTCACCGTTAATACGAGGTGGCCAAATCAGACATTCATTAAAACACAGACAGGAAACAAAATACAACGTGATAACACGCAGAGCCCTGATTGCGAGAGCGGCTAGCGATGCCACCTTTTCACAAATTGCTTGCGTGGTGTATGGAAGCGTCCTGCTTGACGCACATTGCATATGGCACGCGTTTTCAGCTGGTCGCATTAGCAAATGACACAAATGTGTATTTTGTGCGTATTCGAAAAACTTAAGCGTGGCACTGGAGATCTAGAGTCGAAAGTAATATAACCTACATAGCAATATTAAGAGAGAAAAATGCCACAAACCCGAAAAACGAAGAAAAATTCTTTTTTTTTTCGCTTGCCTCTGTGTATAGCTTTTTACCTGGCCGGCTTCCTCCATTGCCCAAGTAACGGTCACGGCCGATGGCGCTACCTACGCTCATTGCTGACGCGAGCGTTGGTGCCGAGGCCACATCGGTAGAAAAACAGCGTAATGACACGGAACCTCTGGCATTTGCGGTCACAGGCTTCATGCACTAAGTTGCGGTTCTGCTTTGTTATAGATAAGCATTCAGGCTTTTTTGAGTAGTGTCGTTGTACTTGAGTGGCCGTTGATCCCCTTCGGCTGATTAAAGTGTTTTATTAATGCGAACGAAACTTTCGTCATGGGCATTGATCTCAGCATGTATCGTTCTCCTATTGGCACATTCTGCCCATGCACAGGACGCCGAAGTTTAGCTACCAACCATGTAAATGGTATCAATGCATTTTTAACCCCGCGAGAAGGCGAGCACGGCCGGAGTCGTTGTTAGGCCTAACCCGGCGCGAAGTCCCAAGCACCCGAGGGAGCCCCCTATCCCTCCGCACTACTTCAAAGTGGTTTTACGAATCAGCGGTGGTTATAATGTGTCCGGACAACGCCCATCAGCCGTCATGGAGGCATTGTGTGTTTCCACGGGACTGTCAAAGAAAGCTTGCGGCAAGGACATGGTACGTTTCGACGCCGTCGGCAACTTCGTTGTCGTGGGTACCGAGGATGGGGACCGAGCCGACAGTTACGCGACACTATCGACGCTAAAGGTGGGAAGTCATACCTATCCGATTAATGCTTACTTCCCAACTGAAGATCAAGGGAAAGGCATTATTCGCCAAATTCCTCCGCACCACACCCAACAGCAAATTCAGGAGAATCTGTCCGAGCGCGGCATGAATCCCGACATAGTGGGGTTCCGCCGTCCAGGCGAGTCCGAATCCGTCCTGCTGATCTTCAGGAGACAGGAAGTTCCTCATTACGTCATGTACGACGGGGCATGGCACCGATGCAATTTATTCCGGAGCAGAGTACAAGCCTGCTTGATTTGCTACCAGACCGGGCATCGGGAAGACGTCTGTCCGAATCGAGGCGCGACTAAGAAGTGTAGAGAATGCGGAGCACCCGACACGACCGACGGGCACGAGTGCACGCCACATTGCCTATTTTGCGGCAAGAGCCACATCACGGGAAGCCGGGAGTGCCGGAAGAAGTCTGAGACCCCTTTCATCATCCGCCAGCGCCGACGCCAGCGCCGCGATCGGCAGGCTCGAGAGCGGGAAGAGCAGCTTCAATCGCCACAGCCACGGGGTGACGACCACCGCAGCCGGTCTAGGGAGAGGCGCCCGTCGTCAGTCTCCTTCGCGGACGGGGAGTCGGCCGGTGACGGCGTCGCCACGGCCGGAAGACGTCGGTCAACCAGCCGGGGTCGGAGCCGCAGCCGAGGTCAGAGCCGGAGCCGCGGTCAGGGCCGGAGCCGCTGCGGCCGGTCGAGATCGCGGAGCGCCCTGAGGCAGCAGCCGGGGGGCCAAGCCAACCATGGAGGCCGGGGCCAACAGCAGCATCAGCAACGAAACCAACAAGGAGCCCAATCACAGGTGACGTCCCAAAGAAACTGAGCCAGCACAGTGGCAGGGAAGGGGAGCGAGGTGCATCCCGAAATAGTTACACTTGACACAGTTAAGAGTCTACAGCAAACCATCCAAAACATGCAGACGAAGATCGCACAACAGGATACAAAGATCCGCGCCTACGAGAGGGGTTTCTTCCCACATACAATGGACAGGGAACGACACCCTAGCACGGCAACCAGCGCCCTATCAGTTCCCTCACCGACTTCGGTGCCTATTAGCATACCAACAGCTACCGAAAGTGTAGAGTCCGATATGGACTCCCAGGGTCCACTGAATAAATGAAAAGCCAGCCTCATTCACAGGACTCCCACTACAGCCCCAATTGAGGACGCAGACCTAATGAAACGCGTAGAGCAACACGTTGAACGCGTGGTCAAGGCGGGCATGGACGCCATCCTCCCTGCGATTTTTGAACGCTTCCAGCAGTTAGGGAACCGCATGACGGCACTCGAACAGAACCACAACACGCTGGCCGCACAGATCGCACAAATCGCACAATACATCCCAAAATTAGCGCCCGTCCAGCCGGAGCAGACTCTCCCTCACCCGGCGGTCATGCCTCAGGTGGCACCCGTCAGCGCAGCGGCGGTCTTCCGCCCTGCCCGCCTGGACCTGGCCGTCCACACACTCCCCAACAATCAACGTGGCTGTAACAACCAATAGCACCTATCACGTTTGACAGTGCAACTGCCGCGGATTCTAAAAGAAGAAGGCCAACCTTCACCAGCAGGTTAATAAAACGCACAGCAAGAATCCTACAAACCTCATATCATAGTGCTACAAGAAGTCAACATGGAAGCCGGCCTCTCCTCTTACCGGGCTTTCCATTGCCGTAACAACTCCAAGGAACTCACTGCGCTCGTTCACCGAGAACAGGTGACGGCGATCCACGACAACGATACTTCTCCCCCCTCGGGCATCCCCGACGTTCTCGTGGAGATCATCCCGACGCGCACGTCAGATCCCAGCCTATTCATCCTCAACGTATACGTCACCCCGCATGCAGACCGAAGCTTGAGGCGATTTCTCGCTCGGCCCTCAAACTCAGCCGCGACTGCCCCTGCTCATCGTTGGGGACTTCAACGCCGGTCATACTCTGTGGGGATACCTGGGCGACACCCGCAAGGGTAGACATCAAGCAGAAGCCGCGCAAGAGTTGGGCCTCACGCTAATCAACGATACTACCACCCGCACCAGAATCGGCAGCCGAGGTCAGGCAGACACTAACCCGGACCTGACGTTCGACGTCAACTCGCAAGACTACGCCTGGACGAACACCGGCGAAACTGGGAAGCGACCACTGCATCCTTCACACGGAAATCTATGCACGCGGCAAGCGTCGGCGGAAGCATCGCTTCTCGGTCACAAACTGGGACAAATTCCGCGAGTCCAGAAGAATGCGAGCCAGTGAGGGATCCATCGCCAATATCTCATGCTGGACGAGCCAACTCCTGGCAGACGTGGAAGAGCATACGGAACATCTTGACGCAGAAGATGCCCTGGAAACCTCCAACGTCTACAGCAGGCTGCTCAACATGTGGCAGGCAAGATCGAGCATGCTCCGGCGTTGGCAACAGCAGGGGAAAGATAACTGAGCCCTGAAAGAAAGAATCACTCGACTCGACGCAGAGATCTCTGATCACGCGACCGAGGTCACCCGGCAGCAATGGTACCAAAGATGTGATCGCATGAGGGGACGCCTCAGCGCAGCCCGGACGTGGCACCTCCTACGCCACCTCCTGGACCCGGAGACCACCAGGGTCGAAGGCAGAAGAAAGATGGCCAAGTTAATCCACAGCCATGCTCAGGACCCGGGGACGTTCCTGGCCGAGATGCGAGACAAGTACATCGGCCCGCAACTCAAGACACCGTTACCTGCGGCCTACCAGCGCCGTCCGAATGCGCGCATAGACGAAGACATTACGTTCGCTGAGGTGTCGGCAGCCGCCTACAAGCTGCGGACGAACTCGGCGCCGGGTTCGGACCGCATTACCAACAAGATCCTACGCAACCTGGACGAGGCCGCAATGGAGCAGTTCACCGAGTTCATGAACGAATGCTGGAAGACGGGCGCCATCCCGGAAGAATGGAAGACGTCGACGATCGTCTTTATACCAAAACCGCGCAAACCGCTCAATGCGGACAACCTCAGACCGATTTTACTCACATCATGCATCGGCAAACTGATGGAGCACGTGGTCCTAGACCGTCTCAATGAACACGTAGAAGATGGGGACGAGTTCCCCACTCTATGTTTTGTTTCAGGCCACACTTGTCCTCCCAAGATGTGCTCCTTCAGTTAAAAAGGCAGGTGATGCAACCCGAAAGTCCGGCGGACGCTCGCCCATTCCAGTGCCTCCTGGGCCTCGACCTGAAGAAGGCCTTCAACAATGTCGCCCACGCAGCGGTGCTCGAGGGCCTGACCCAACTGTGTGTCGGAAACCGAGCGTACCAATACGTCCGAAACTTTCTCACCGACCGGAAGTACCGGATCAAAGTCGGCGAACATGAAACTGAATTTATAGAGCTGGGGAGCCGAGGCACGCCGCAGGGATCAGTCATCTCCCCTTTTCTCTTTAACGCGGCGATGCGCGGGCTCCCGGAACTGCTGTGTTCTATCCCTGGGCTTCACCACAGCCTCTACGCTGACGACGTGACGTTATGGGCAGCGGCGGATGATCCACAAACTCTTCAAGAGATCATGCAATGCGGCATCGACGTCGTACAAGCTCATGCGGAGTCAAGGGGCCTGACGTGCTCACCGGAAAAATTCAATACATCCTGATCAAGCCCGGCAGAAGTAGCTGTCCCAGGGGATTACCACGGAGAAGGCGCTTCCTTGAGCTTAAGGTCGGAGAACTTACCATCCCGGAGCGCCCCAATATCAAAATATTGAGACTAGACTTTCAGAACACGCTGCGCTGCGGGCTCATGTTAAAGAAACTCCATAGGGCGAGCAACTAAACACTACAGCTCATTCGCCGCGTGGCTAATCGGCACCATGGCATGGGCGAGGGCGATTTGCTTCAGCTTGGGCAGGCATACATAACCAGCAGAACCATGTACCCAACACCATATGTCGAACTCGCAGCCACGGACTTAGCCAAATTAAACACCATGATCCGACGAAGCACAAAGGCAGCCTTGGGCCTTCCGGACAACGCGGCCACCGCAAGGCTAGAGGCCTTAGGCATGCACATAGTAACACGATCGAGGAGCTATTAGACGCTCACCACACAGCCCAAATCCGTCGTCTCTCGCTAACCGCGGCTGGCCGCACAGTCCTCCGGAAGCTCAGTCTCGAGGCTATCCCCGAAGTTACAGAGTACATTACGATTGCGCGAAAGGTCAGGGGGCATACTTATGCCCCACCTCTACCCCGCAACATGGACCCCGCGTACCATCAGGGCCGTCGGCAGTCCCGTAGTGAAGCCAATTGGCGACGCTACGGCTCGCAAGATGGAGTGGTCTACACAGACGCAGCCAGACAGCCTCGCGGCGACCTCATGACCGCGGTGGTAGCGGATCACAACGGAGGACTGATAGAACATGCAACAATCACGGCTGGCCGAGTGGTGGAAGCGGAGGAAACCGCAATTGCCATGGCCATGCATGCGGAAGCGAATACCGTCATCAGCATCAGCAAGCAGGCCATCGGCAATTTCGTCCGTGGTAGAATTTGCATACAGGCGTACGAAGTCATCACACGACGCCCCCTAAGCGGCTTGAAAACCCTCATGTGGACCCCCGCTCACGCGGCTGTGCCCGGCAACGTATCGGCTCACAGTTTGGCTCGAAATCTCGCGCGCCGAGCCTCGTCCGCGAATGCGGACGGGGTGAATGAGGAGGAGAGACACGAGGAACACTGCGAGACTTATTATGAAATTACCCATCGGTATCGCTTGAGGCGTCGCGCGCTCCCACCACCGGCCAAGCAACTCTACGAAACGCAAGCGGTCGCGTTTCGGCGACTTCAGACAAATACGTACCCACACCCAAAATACATTACCAAAATCACAGGGGGCAGGGAAAGTGACAAATGTAGGCTCTGTTCAGAAACAGGAACACTCACACCCATAATGTGGGAATGCACCTCACTCCCGTTCTGTCATTCCCCCGTCAGCAGCGAGACTGACTGGACAGCCTGGCTCAGTTCCGGGGACGTCGACCGACAACTTGAACTGGTGGACTGGGCGGAAAAGGCCAAGCAGGCCCAACGCCTTACTTGAGCCCTAACCCTCAGCCACGTCCCTCTTTACCCTTCCCCCTTTCAATAAAGTTTATCACCACCACCACCGAGACCTTCTCTTGCGCTTGCTTCCTTGTGCTTTGCCTTGCTCTTCCTTTGTGCTGGTGATGTCGAGGCCGACCCTGGGCCTGAGACTGAGGACGTTCTTATCTTCCTCAGAGAGTTCATGGATGACAATCATGTATAATTCAAGAAAACGACGGCTACCCTAGTCGAAAGATATCGCTGACCTAAGAGCGCAACTTACTAGCATCGAACAGGACATTGGTGGCATCCGTGAAATTGCGGATGATGTCGGTTCTGTCCATGGCACAATAAATGAAGTAAGGCAATCCGTATCAAAGATAAAGGAGGAGCTGGGCGACGTTGTAGGTGATCTTAATAACAGATCAAGACGTAACAACTTCTTGATAAAGGGTCTACCCGAGAAAGAGAAAGAGAACTACGCAATCACTGAAAGGAAAATGAGAGGTTTTATTTCAGCTCACTTAGGTGTGCACTTACAGGATAACCACATTGAACGAGCTCACCACATTGGGATACGTCGAACCGCCCAAAATCACCCCATAATCATAATGTTCTTCAACTTCAAGTCAAAGAACAAGTATTGCGCAATGCCAGGAAACTAAAGAATGTCGAGCCGAAGGTATGGTTAAAGGGCGACTTTTCCCCGAAAGCACAATTGGCCCGCAAAACGCTGAGGGATTTCTCTAAAACCGAAATCAAGGAAAACGAGAGCTTCACAATCAGGTTTAACAAACTTCAGCTACATGGCGTTAGATACGGGACCTTTTCCTGGGCCTCCTTCGAGTTGAGCAGACCACATCGAATCGCACCACAGCTAATTAAGGAGCGCAGAAGCACGGAAACCACATTCCCGAGGCGCGGCACGTGCAAACAAGTCGGCGTCCCCCACTTCGTATGCCGCAGGTGGAGCTATTCACTGCTTGACTCTTCCCGAAAGTGAAGCGAGAGCCTGGTACTGTTGCAGGTAAAGTGGGTGCCGAAGCAAGACGGCTGTAATGCACCGTGAAAACCTGGCAGCGTCGCCCCCATCCGCCTGTTGTGACGGCGCATTGCATGCCAGCAAGGCAAGACCGCAGGGAGAAGTAAGCCCTCGGACAATTGAGGACCAAGCAGCGACCCTCTCCGCCGGGTGTGACCCCATCGCACGGGCGCCTACTATTGGCCGAAAATGACGACACCTGAGCAGGCTCGCCGATTGGCCGAACATGACGTGTCTTCGAGACACTGAAGGGCTTAAAAAGACACAGACTGGGAGCAGCAAGGGAGCATTCCTTTATTCTTCTCTTTCGAGCTTCTTGCCGCTGGCCGCAGCGTCCGAGTTGCTGCCGGCCCGTAATGACTTTAATACTGATAATTGACTTTCACTGTGAATAATGTAAATGAACCTCCCAAGTTTTTCATCCCAACGTCCTCCTCAACTCTTACAACTGGTTGCCGGCGGTGGAATCGCCTCCAAATGCAACAACTAGTGGCAGCGCTACGGATCAACCTTCGTCGAGAGAAATCTCGAGGAACCCGGAACAGCGAAAAAAAGCCTTCGTCCAAAGGAGTCCCGAGGAACTTGGAACAGCGAAGAAGAGGGAGCCTTCGTCCAATGTAGTCCTGAGGAACTGGGAGTAGCGAAGAAGAGTGAACCTTCGACCCAGGGAGTCCTGAGGAACCGGGAACAGCAGACCAATGAGCCGGATGGCAGGATGCTGCAACCGTAAGTGAGCGCATGGTTTTTTTCCTTTTTGATTCGCCCGACTTCACATGTTGTGTGTTCATTTTGATAGATCTAGGAATCGGGAATTTGTTGCATTGTGTGTTTGCACAAATTAATTAAGGAAAACAGTTCTAACCACCAGTCGGGGCTGCTGCCATGGATCTTAGAAGGTGGACGAGGTTAGACTTGTTGGTGTGCGACGACTTGGGAGTTGAGGCGGACGAACAGATGAAAACGCCAGCTATCATAAAGGTGATTCAAGATAGTGGCAATGATGATGAAAGCATTGACATTGCTTGGGAGGTGGTACAAGTAACACGTAAGCGTGAGCGTCAAGAACGTGAGGAAAAGTACGAGAAAGAGAAGGCAGCATTGGAAAAACAGATACAATATTTTCAACAGCTAAAGGCACAGAGACAACGGCTGTCTGAGAATTCTGTAGGTAGTACAGAGCAAAAGAATATGGAAGTATCTAGCGGATTTTCGCCAAAAGCCAACGAGAAGAGTAGTGCCTGTGTGATTGGCTGCACATTCATACGTGAAGGGAAAAGACTAGCTGCTAACGATGCCTTAGTGGCAACAGAGGCCGTTAAAGACCAGAGTGAGAGCGACGAGGTGCTATGCCAACAGAGGACTGTAGAGACAGCTAGGCCAGCTGCGAACAAATTGGCACAGTTACCGCGTGTGTGCGTCGCATCTCATGGTATCGAGGTCGTTAGCGAGGTAGAGGGTACTGTTCACCTGACAGGCGCGAGCACCCATGTCGAATCAGATCTGCGTGCCGAAGGGAAGTGCGAGCTGGGCGATGCAGTTGAGCGCAGATCTCAGGATTGCGAGCTGCGTAGCTCAAGAGAGAACAACTGCATTGTTCAGGGATCGGTTGAGCTGTCCGCCAGTCGAGGCAGAGAGAGCGTTGATTTAAATGAAAATCAATCAGACTGTGCGGGTAAGAGACCGATCCGGGCTGATGAGATGCGTAACGGCTAGCACGAGGCGCCAGAGAGCGACATGAAAGAGAATACATAGAGAAAGCGCCGCAAAAAGAAGCGCCGTAAAGATCGGAATGCGGTGACTAATGTAGGGAAGCCAAAGACGGCGACAGGCGCGAGAAGGCAGGGCGCGGAGCAAAGAAAGGTGTGGTCGGCGTTGACGATGTTGACGCACCCAACACGTTCGAGCCACCGGTCAAAAGGAGACCGAGAAGCATGTTCTGCACGGACGCGGACAAAGGGCAGGGGGCAGTTAAATTCCTCGTCGTTCCGTCGTTCTTTTCGAAGCTCAGCGTGTAGTACAAACAAGCGCAAGGTGGCAAGACGAGACCAGGTGGGGAGTAGCGACGCAGTCAATCGAGGTCGTGATGAAAGCGGGGCGTCAGGACGCAAATTTGCAGGGGACTGTAACGTCTTGGGGGAGCTGATAGTGAGTCAGCCCTTTTGTTGTTCCTCGGTAGCCAGAGTAAATTTCGGACCGCGACCGCCTCGGGTACGGCTCAAAGTATGAGTCAGACGTAAGCAATTAGGAACGGGAGCCCAAGAGAGCTTCCGTGGAAGTAAAGCATGTTGTTTTGTTTTATTTTTGAGCAGTCGTGTAGTTTTCGCGATTTAAGTTTCTTTCAATATGTAAGGTATGAGCTCTGTTTATGTTTTGTTTGAGAAGCTCGAGATTTGAAAGACGCGTTTTTTTGTAAACATGCAGTATCGCCATGTGTTCAATAATAATTAGATAGTCTTTCTTTTTTTGTGTGCGAGTAACCTGAGCGTCAAGGTTATCGTTGAGAGGCCTATGGTAACGCGCGTGTGTATTAGTTAACCTTCTTTTTTTATAAGCTTTTTTTATTTTCTAAGGTTAACCGTGTAGGTTTTCAGTGAGTGCATGATTTGCACTGAGAAGCGTTCTTAGTTCAATTAGCGCGTGTCCTGTGCGCATGGAAGGAAGCAGATTTTTGACTGGGTTGCTCGTGTGTGTTGAGGGCAGCCGTATTCTGACTTGTCTGGTTAGCGTGCCTGAAACTAGTTATTAGAAGACGCATTATTTTAAGGGTTCTGGGGAGTGCTAAGTCCCGCAAGTTTAATTGTTCGTTTAGGTTACGTGTCCTGTAGGGACTAAAGGAAGAAACGTAAGAAAGCATAATGAAACATTTGCCTACGGCGCAAGTACGCGTTCTGATTAGTGACCACAAGGCTAGCGCTCTTGTGATTACGTACTTGTGAAGATGGCCAGACTGTTCAGTGGCAACAATACGTGAGATAAGTACGCCACTGCGTTAGGTTTGGAAACATGCTGTTCGTGTAGTTAGGCCACTTAAGTTATGTTCGGCTGTTTTCATTGTTTGTTTGCAACGACGACGACCTTTTTGTTTTGCAACAACAATGTCACTCTGGCCTTGTCGGCATTCGGGGAGAAATGGATAGGGGTTTGGAAAGGTGGTTAGAACTGCTTTGTCAAAATTGGGGGAATAAAAGATCAGGGTTCATTTTGATTCAGTAATAGCCTGGCGAGTCAGGGGTGAAGAGCCTGCGCTTACACGTGGTGCAGCGCTGTGTTGTTTTGATTGTTTGACGTACGTTCTCCAGGGCCCAGGGTCCCGAAGTTCGTCAAACGAGGCTCGACACCAGTACCCGGCAGGTTCTTTCATCGTTCCTCATGGCCAGCGAATTGATTTCACCGGCCATTCCGAACTTCCGGGGCGAGGACGAGCTGCTAGATACGGGACCTTTTCCTGAGCCTCCTTCGAGTTCAGCAGACCACATCGAATCACACCACAGCTAATTAAGGAGCGCAGAAGCACGGACACCACATTCCCGAGGCGTGGCACGTGAAAACAAGTTGGCGCCCCCCACCTCGTATGCCGTATTTGGAGCTATTCACTGCTTGACTCTTCCCGAAAGTGAAGCGAGAGCCTGGCACTGTTGCAGAAAAAGTGGGTCCCGACGCAAGACCGCTGTAATGCACCGTGAAAACCTGGCAGCATCGCCACCATCCGCCTATTCTGACGGAGCATTGCAAGTCAGCAAGGCAAGACTGCAGGGAGAAGTAAGACTCCTGACAATTGAGGACCAAGCAGCGACCCTCTCCGCCGGGTGTGACACCATCGCACGGGCGCCTACCATTGGCCGAAAATAACGACACCTGAGCAGGCTCGCCGATTGGCCAAACGTGGCGTGTTTTCGAGACAGCGAAGGGCTTAAAAAGATACAGACCGGGAGCAGCAAGCGAGCATTCCTAGAGCATTCATTGATTCATCTTTTTCGAGCTTCTTGCCACGGGCCGCAGCGTCCGAGTTGCTGCCGGCCCGTAATGACTTCTATGACTGTTAATTTCTTGGTCGGCTCACTGTAAATAATGTAAATAAACTCCCAAGTTTTTCATCCCGACGTCCTCCTCAACTGGTACAGTGGTAACACGTTCAAGTTCAACGCAGTCTTAGGCAGCGTAATCGAGGCAGTCGTACAGGAGGCGTGTCTTCCTAAATGACTAGGGCCATTGCGCAAGTCAAAGCCACACGGGAGTCGTCCTGTTTCTGTGCTGCTCGCAAATTTGCGCAGTATTCTTCCTAAACTAGACGTAGTAGAAAGTACGAGACCCTCTTGTACCGCCGATATTATTATCGGCACCGAAACATGGCTCACCGCTGATATCTCGAACGGTTAGGTGCAAATCAATTAGGTGCAGATATAAAGAAATCTAGAATTCAATACTACGCTCATAAATTTTCAGATATCTCCTTTGACCCTCAAAAAACGTAGCGTACAGTCAAAGATCTTCTACAGAAATAAGAAACAAATATACCTACACAAATGACAATTGGAGGAACGGTTCTGAGTGGTAAAGATCTTGCCAACGAGTTCAACAGACATTTTTTGGCATTTGGAGATTTTCCTGCCGGAACGCCCAGTAATATTGGAAAATACATGGAACATAATCTTCAGCACAGCCTTTTCTTATATCCAGCTACTCCTGCAGAGATTAATGATATTATATTAGGTTTCTAGAATAACTGTTCTTGCGGTTTTCATGGCATAAAGGTAGCACCAATTAAAGCAATTGCTGACCTAATAGTTAATGTACTTTGTCATATAACAAATCAAACCTTGACAACAGGTATTTTTCCCGAAAAAATGAAGATGGCAAGAGTTGCTGTTTTGTTTAAAGGCGGTGCTGCCAATATAATTGGTAACTATAGACCTATATCAGTTCTACCGTTGTATTACAAGATAGTAGAAAAAGTAATTAATACACGGATTACTACCTATCTTAACAAACACAAGTTAATCTCTCCCAGCCAGTACGGATTTCAGAGAAAGAAATCCACTGAATCTGCATTGCTCAGTATTAAGGATAAACTTATTAACAACATAGAAAATCAATTGTACACATTAGGTGTTTTTCTAGATTTCAGCAAAGCGTTTGATTCTATTAAACATAATATACTTCTTAGCAAACTCCCGTATTATGGAATACGAGGCACTTCACTTAAATTATTGCAAAACTACCTTTCCGGTCGTTCCCAGTATGTTGTTATTAATATAGCCACGTCTAATTCTGAGCAAATAAAATTTGGGGTTCCTCAGGGGTCAATCCTAGGACCTACTCTGTTTCTTTTATACATCAATGACATGGTATCTATCCCACAAACCCCTTCTATTATCCTTTACGCTGACGACACAAGTGTATTTTTTTCTGGTGAAAATCTAGGTTCCTTAATCCCGCGTGTAAACTTATGGCTTAAGAATCTATCTGACTGGCTTGTTACAAATGAATTCTCATTAAATGTTGACAAAACTAAGTACATTGTCTTTACCCCTATTAACAGACCTGTTTATATTAATAATGATGTGGCATTCGAGTCGCGACCGCTAAAGAAGGTAGCACAAATTACATTTTTAGGTGTTCAGTTTCATGAAAACCTTCGTTGGTCTTGCCATATTCACTATATTAAGCGCAATATTGCACAGTGTATTGGTATGCTTAATAAGTTTCGCTTATTGTTGCCTCGTTATATTCGACGTCAACTGTATTTTAATACCGTTCATTCGCGACTGCATTACTGCCTGCTTGTCTGGGGCACCACTACTAGGTCTAACATGGAAAGCCTCCATCTATTACAGAAAAAAAGTGTGCGCTTTATTGAAAATCTACCACAACGTGAATCAACATCTGTATATTTTTCGCAGAATCGCATCCTGGACATTGAATCACTATACAAACTGCGACTATCGGAGCTTGCATATTCAGATTTCAAAATTGATCCACAACTTTTCTCTTTGAGGTATACCAAACATGAATCCCACTACGAGTTTAGGAGAACCAACTTCACCAAGTTTAAATGCAGGACGAATTACGGGACACAACTGTTAAATTGGCAAATTCCTAATGTGTTAAACCTTTATCCTGCTCTGATAGACTTTATGGAAAACTGTTCCTCTTTGCCTGCTTTCCGAAGCCAGGCAAAGAGATTTTTCTTAAATCGTGTATAAACCAGTTAGAAATTCGTTTCCTTTGTTCTTTTTTGTCAAGTGAACATATTTGTCATGTGAATATTTTTGTTTTGTCGTATGGGAGATGCAGTTAGGATTCCTTGCTTTGTTTTTTCTTTTCTTGGTCAAGTGAACATGTTTGTAGGTATTATACATAATTAATTAGATTGATTTGAATGTACAGTGTATGTATATTGCTGTATGTGAATTGTTATAATCTTCCCGTAAAAAAAATTGTACTTCGCAACTTACCATGTCGAAACTGGGCCTGCGTGAATTCAGGGTGTCTAGGGCCTAGTCAGGTGACCACGTGTGTCACCTTTAGCCCTCTTCACCCGGACAACTGTATATTGTGTAAATTTCAATCAAGTCAAAGTCAAAGTGAACGATCCCTCCCGAGTAACTCCAAAGTTTTCGCAAAGATAGGAGTGATTGCAGGAGAGGAGGTGTAATGATCGCTATACGGAACGATTATCAGTCATCGCCTATGCCCATTGACACGCCGCTTGAACTACTGTATGGTATGTTTAGACATAAAGGAATCACGTACATCGTGGGTGCGTGTTACCGCCCCCCTAGCAGCCAATCGGACTTGATTCATAATTTCCTTCGATCATTAGAATACGTGATCAGCGTGCATCCACAATGCATTCTAATATTAGGCGGCGATATAAATTACCCCAGTTTAAATTGGACAACATCCTCTATGAACTCTTCAACCTATCGTCACGAGTGTACGCACTTTCTTCACACAATAAGCACGTTCGATTTGGTACAGCTGGTACACGGGCCGACTAGAGGCGAACATATTCTTGATTTGCTATTCACAAACACTCCAAGCCAACCTCATACAACTTTACTTCTCGAACCTCATACAACTGTCTCGAAGTACTGTCCCTCGAAGCAAAGTCTTCTGTCACAAAGCAGATTCTAAAGTACTCCAGAGATGACAACACTAAAATGACCCGGATGTTGGATGAGTTCGCCCCCATGTTCGAAGTCACGATAAATACCCGGACAACAAATGAGAACTGCATCGTCTTCCGTAATAAAATGAAAGCAATTTGACTTGCTTGTATGCCTAAAGTAATCAATAAAACCAGAACAGATGCGCAGTGGTTCACAAGAGATGCTAGAAAAATTGTTAATAGGAAAAAGAGAGCATACCGAACAGTGATAAAAACAAATGCCTGTAGGGATTGGCAAAAGTACAAAGAGGCGCACGCTACTGCTGAGACAGCGATTACTGAGGCTAAAGACAATTTCTTTAATTTCTTTAATCGTTTGATATGCTAGCAGGCTGGTTAGGAGAGGCGCGACGGCGATGTCGTCGAGTGAGTCACTTAGTCACCTAATCATGTCACTCGAGAATGAGCTCAGAAGGGTTTGGGTGCGAGCTAGTTGGTTCGGATCATTCATATTTAAAACAGCGCCAAAAACACGGACAAGGTCCTGTGTTCTCCCTTGTCCGTGTTTTTTGGCACTGTTTTAAATAAGAAAGAATGAGCTGTTAGACTCTCAGGACCTTTTTGTTTGGAACTTGGAAGCATAGAAGTGCATGCAAGATACAAGCTTAGTGAGCTATAATCAGTCGCTCATTGATTATGTGAAGCATCTGAATAATGGTGAGCAATTTTTGTCCTTGCGAACCATGTTGATCAATATGCATGACGATAGGGAAGGAAATCGCATGTCATGATCGCAACCCAAGTCGCGTAATATGCGTCATGATTGTGACTCACTTAAATGAGTCACCCTTGTCGCTCGGAAATGCGACTCGAAAAGGAGGAAATGATCGATGTTCCACAAGGAAGTGTTTCTGAAGCAGCCATGACAACACTGGTAGCCTGGAAACTGTGTCCCTATGGTTCTGACACCAAAACAGTGATCACATCAATGAATAGATGGCATTCATGACGGCTTTTACGACCTGTTCTGGAAGAATTATTCATTCTTCAGTCGTTTTCCAACTGGCACCGGGATTAAAATGTCTCGCTTAAAGATTAAATCAGTTGGCACGCGGATCAATTCGGATGGCACTGGGATTAAATGCGGTGGCGCCTGGATCAAATTATTGGTACTTGGAGTATAAATGATGGTGCTCAAATTAAATTGGCTGGCACGTGAATTATTTTCAATGGCGCTTGAATTAAACTAAGCGGGAAAAACTGTAGAATGGCATATACAACCGCGTGGTACTCCTGCAGTTGAGAATGTAAAATGGAATGCTAATGAAAACCCCGCGGGGTTTGCAAAGAAAAGCTTCGCTTTTATTAATTGTTTCTGCTTCCACACATTTTTCGCCCTTAGCCTTCCGCTATTGGTCAAAAGATTTCCGAGTGCACTCACTCAACATTTTATTATATGATGTCACAAAACTGAGAAAACTGACCACGTCAATGTGAGTGGTACGCATGCAAGATGCATTAAGATACTGAACAAAGGCGAATATTTCTTTAAATAACCAGAGGCTACCCCATTCCGAATGGAATGGGGCAGTCTCTGAAGACACGGAGTTGTCGAGAGACACGGAGGGCAGACACGGAGTTGTCGGGGAAAATGCATTTCATCATCATCATCATCAGCCAGGTTACGCCCACTGCAGGACAAACGCCTCTCCCATACTTCTCCAACTACCCCGATCATGTACTAATTGTGGCCACGTTGTCCCTGCAAGCTTCTTAATCTCATCCGCCCACCTAACTTTCCTCCGACCACTGCTACGCTTCCCTTCCATTGGAATCCAGTCCGTAACCCTTAATGACCATAGGTTATCTTCGCTCCTCATTACATGTTCTGCACGTGCCCCATTTCTTTTTCTTGATTTCAACTAATATGTAATTAACTCGCGTTTGTTCCCTCACTCAATCTGGTATTTTCCTAATCTTTAACGTTACAGCAATCATTCTTCTTTTTATAGTCAGTTGCGTCGTCCTCAATTTAAGTAGAAGCCTTTTCGTAAGCCTCCAGGTTTCTGCCCCGTACGTGAGTACTGGTAAGACACAGCTGGTTATACACTTTTCTCTTGAGGGATAATGGCAACCTGCTGTTCATGATCTGAGAATGCCTGCCAAACGCACACCATCCTTATTCTGATTATTTCAGTATCATGATCCGGATACACGGTCACTACCTGTCTTAAGTAGATGTATGCCCTTACCACTTCCAGGGCCCCGCTACCTATCGTAAACTGTTGTTCTCTTCTGAGGCTGTTAAACATAACTTTAGTTTTCTGCAGATTAATGTTTAGGGCCACCCTTATGCTTTGCCTCTCCAGGTCTGTGAGCATGTATTGCAATTGGTCCCCTGAGTTACTAAGCAAGGCGATATCATCAGCGAATCTCAAGTTACTAAGGTATTCTCCATTAACTTTTATCCCCAATTCTTCCCAATCCAGGTTTCTGAATACCTCCTGTAAACACGCTGTGAATAGCATTGGAGAGATCGTATCTCCCTGCCTGACGCCTTTCTTTATTGGGATTTTGTTGCTTTCTTTATGGAGGACTACGGTGGCTGTAGAGCTGCTATAGATATTTTTCAGTATGTTTACATACGCCTCGTCTACACCTTGATTCCCTAATGCCTGCATGACTGCTGAGGTTTCGAATGAATCAAATGCTTTCTCGTAATCAATGAAAGCTATACATAAGTGTTCGTTATATTCCGCACATTTCTCTATCACCAGATTGGTAGTGTGAATATGTTCTATTGTTGAGCAGGCTTTACAGAATCCTGCGTGGTCCTTTGGTTGACAGAAGTCTAAGATGTTCCTGATTAATAATATTTGGGGTTTTACGTGCCAAAACCACTTTCTGATTATGAGGCAAGCCTTAGTGGAGGACTCCGGAAATTTGGACCACCTGGGGTTCTTTAACGTGCACCTAAATCTAAGCACACGGGTGTTTTCGCATTTCGCCCCCATCGAAATGCGGCTGCCGTGGCCGGGATTCGATCCCGCGACCTTGTGCTCAGCAGCCCAACACCATAGCCACTGAGCAACCACGGCGGGTGATGTTCCTGATTCTATTTGCGATTACCTTAGTAAATACCTTGTAGGCAACGGATTGTAAGCTGATCGCTCTCTAATTTTTCAAGTCATTGGCTTCCTCTTCCTTACGGATTAGGATTGTCAGCGTTCTTCCAAGTTTTGGGTTTGCTCGAAGTCATGAGGCACTGCATATACAGGGTCGCCAGTTTTTCTAGAACAATCTGCCCACCATCTTTCAACAAATCTGCTGATACCTGATCCTCCCCAGCTGCATTCCCCCTTTGCATTGCTACCAAGGCTTTCTTTACTTCATCCGGCGTTACTTGTGGGATTTCAAATTCCTCTAGGAAAATGCAATTAGTTAAGCGTAAATAACAGTGTTTGCGCGGCAGCATATCGTTATCGATCCCTTTAGGCGCGCATGCGACATCGCTCTGCCAACTCTTCTTCTGTGGTGATGCGTGTTAGCGGTATTTTAGAGCGAGGCTACTATGTCGCAGTTCCTGTGGCGAGCGTCGGCGTGCTGCGGCGTGCTGCGGCATGATAGCTCGGCGTAACCGAGGGAACGAGCGTAGCGAAACATGAAAGCAAACGCATAGCGCAGCGGGGGATGAATTACGCAAGAAGGAAAGTGGAGAGGGGGAGCAGTTAAACCATGAAGCGGAAAGCGGAGGAGAGTATGACGAAAGCGAGAGAAGAAATGGGTAGTGCGGCGACAATGACTACGAGACGGCGGCAGGGTAGCTCGCGTCGTCTGGGATGTGTGTCGGCGGCGGCTGCTGCGGATCGCGCCAGCGCGTCACCAACGCACTGTACCTCGCGATATACAAATTAGAGAGGTAGTCGTGCAGCACGTCGCTCCATTTGCAACGCTCCGCACGGGACTGGTTGTTCGCGCTAGCCAATATATCGCAAAATGAAAACACACATAGAGCGGCGCTCTAATTTTGTATTAGTATCGTAATCGTCGGTGAAATTTTTAACCTTCCCTTGCACGCCGCAGTGATTTTAATTCAGCCACGGCAAGCTACGCAAGGGGAAGCGCAACAATCCCAGACAGCAGCAGCGCCCCCCTCACTCGGTTATCTACACTCAATGCACTAGCTCGGCCCCACCAAATCTCTCTCTACTTCTGCGCACTCCTCGCTTCTTGACAGCCGATTGGATATAAAATATGTCAAGACAGGCAATGCTATTCGCTTTCAAAGCAAATAAAAGTATGCTGCAAACGAAGAGGGGGTTTGATTGGCTGGTTCAAACCCTGCTGCAGGTCATCGCCCGAAGCTTGCTTAAGCGGTTACGTAAATTTGACGTCAGGAGACTGTAATAAAAACTGCTTGTAATAGTGTTACGTTATAGGACCGTTTGGACATTACATTATGTTTTACAGGATCACAATGCAACGCAGGGGGTCCCTGTGGCGTACTTTTGGATTGCCGACGTGATGGGCAGTCCCGCGCGTTCACATTGCTAGTTCCTTCCTCGCTCTTCTTTCTGGCGCTTTCTGCCCCGAACGTCTTCTCTCGGTGAAGGGTAGCTAATCGGAGAGGCCTCTAATTTCTCTCGTCACCTTCTTTCTAACTAAACAGCCGCTCCTTGTTTGTCGTGCAACTTTCATGGTCGACAGGGCAGATGTGCTAGCGAAATAGGTCGCCAGTGAAAGGCAACGGCACATATCTGTCTTGTTGCAGTTATTAGCACTATTTCGCATGCACCTTATAGCTTTAACACAGGAGCTTCAGTTTTTGCTTCAGTGTGCAATATACTAGAACTAAATATGGCAAATTGAAATTATGCCACAAAGTGCATTCTCTTTTCTGCTAAAATTATTTGCGAGAATTTTGATTCTGCGATCGTTCACTATCAGAGAAATGGTGCCTAGTGCATCAAACTTTCCAACTTGTTCTTGCGTCGGCTTCATATATTCTAGATTTTCGACCACTGTTCCTTCGAGAAGTTGAGCTTCTTTCTCGATATGAATGAAAATTTTGCAAACGCGTACTTATCGCTGACATTAAACCTGGTATTTTGATAAATATGATCAATCTAGAAAACACGAAGTCGTTTGTGCTAGACAGACGATGTTTGTGCAAATTTTATACTAACCGTCGTTCCCGTGCTGCCTGAACAAACATCCTTGTCGCTTGCGTCGAAACTAGCACCATGTTTCTTTCCAGTAATTTTAGACGGAAATTTTTATAACTGGAGACACAGCCATGAAACAGTAAACAAGATTTCAAAAGAAAAAGAAGCTAGAAACGTCCCAGGCTCTTTTCTGCGTGGTGTGATGCTCCGGAAAAACAACCTAAGCTCGCGAGCACTCGTAAACAATCTAATCGTTCTGCC
Organism: Dermacentor variabilis; assembly: GCF_050947875.1. Taxonomy (NCBI): domain Eukaryota; kingdom Metazoa; phylum Arthropoda; class Arachnida; order Ixodida; family Ixodidae; genus Dermacentor; species Dermacentor variabilis. The sequence continues at coordinate 182,765,708 of NC_134572.1, read as the reverse complement.
TTTTATCGAATGGCACAGGAGCTTTTGAAAAGAACATTCAAAGCTTACGTGGTAAAAAAGAATAGCTTCTGAAATCAAATAATCCTAGAATTTCTTCAGGTTCGCCTTAGCTTTAGGAGGCCACTGTACTAAATGTCTCCGTCTATCTTGAGAGCTATTACCGGTCAGACGTATGAACACTGGATGGATTACCTTAGGATTACTATGATCCCAGTGCGTACGCTGATTTGTTTGCTTCACTTCTTGTGATCACTTTGCAGAGTACCGCAGGCGCATCCAAGCGCCGGCGGCGAGGGCAATCCTCCGGCAGGGCAAGAGATAAACGGGCGTGTGTTCGCCTTCCTGAGCGCGCGATTCTGTTTTTATTCTTTTTCTGTAAAATAAACAGGCTGCAAGAAAACTCAGCAACAAGCCTGCTGCGCTGTTAAAAATGACTCTCAAGGCGTAACGGGAAGCTCGTTTATCCCACACGTTCTGAGAGGCAGGGCCATTAGGGCGCTTTGCCGGCATCCCCTAAATAGAATCGCTGAGCGAGTGCGGGAAAAAGCGAACCGAGCAACGCTGGCTCCCAGCAACAACAGATCGACGCCTCATCTTTCTTTTGCGCTCCTTACTTCACCATCATTCCCCTTTCACAGGGCGCTCTAGCCTCGCACTCACTAAACTATCTTCGGCGCATGTGCGACGACAGAACTGAGCGCGAATGCCATCCAAAGCCCATCTGTATAACGATGCGAGTATGGAATTGGGACCGAAAATGCGCATTGGGAGACGACGACGGCAATATTACTGGCGTATTGGAAAGTTACTAGCGTATATCACGTAAATTCTCGAGAATCTCGTCACTGTTCTTAAAAGCTGAAGAAGACTTCAATTAAGTGAATGTTCCAGGCTGGAGAGGGCTTTAACGATAGCTACCGGTTACGTGCTGGACGGCCATTAAGAATCATTGGCTTACTTCTAGTACCGACAACAGCTCATCTCATGTTTTGATTGAACCCTACGGATGTGCGGCTGCACTGAAAGTTACCCGAAATGTTCATTTATTTATTGAGTAGAGCTCCCAGTAACTATTCTCAATGAATGTAGAACAGGTTTAAAGAATAATCACGGAAATGGCGCCATGAACCTAAGCGATAAAGGGAACGTACATTTTCCCAAGCACAAGATGCATACATACATAAGGAAATACATTTAGTCGTCCATAATATAGAATTTTAGGGTGGGGGACTCAAGCGGCTTGCGCACGCAAGAACTAGGAGCGACGGTACGGCGTATGCGCACACCCAGACGTAAGGGTGTGCGCATGCGCAGTATCGTGGCTCCTAGTTCTTGCGTACGCAAGCCGCTTGCATCCTCTAATCTAAAACTCTCTAGTAATGGCAACTTCCACCTGTAAAAATTCCACCTTTTGCATCTAGTCAAATCTTTAGTATAATACAACACGGTGTGCTTGTAGTTGCTCAGCCTCGTCATAGATCTCGTGTGACCTGGAATGCAACGACTGCATAATTTTGTCCTACGTACATGTTAACTTTTTGAAAGAAGGTACATTTATTCATGGTATCAAAGATAATCAGCAGAATTATGTGTCAGGTTTACGCACCTGTTCCAACCTTAAGTATACCGTAATACCGTACAAGGTAATTGATATACCCTTCATCAATGTAAGAGAAAACCCTAACATTAAAGGGAAATTGTACGTCTTTTTTCTCTTCACCACTTTTCCAAGTTCGGTGTTCTTTCATTCGGCAGATTGTTCACCTATCGTTTATTCTGCTTTTGCTCATGTTTGTGTATTCGTATATCCGCCATATTGGCGTGGTGAAAAGAAGCTGTGCCCTCGCCTTCTCATTGCATACTGATTGGCCGCTGATTTCATTGTGCCTAAAAAATTTTAAGCCCCGAGATCTCTTCTTTGCATATTCTCTGTTGGTTTTTCAAGTGCGCTTTATAATATAGTACACGCCAGCCGGGTATGTCCCGTCCCTTATTTAGTGCGTCACCATATACCTTATTGCTGTCCGATTGATTTGGGTCTCTGTTCATAAGGGCATGTTTCGTAACAAAAAGGCAGGTTCACTGGGGAAGGCTTCATTGCTGGCTTCAGTGTATTTCATCCTTCATCAGCTTTAATGAGAGAGACAATATTTTTGTAAGCCAAACGAGGCAGCGGGAATATTCAGCCACGTCTCTGCAAAATTCGCAGGATATGCAACACCTATACTATGTCCTAGAAAGAGTAAGCTCTGCCAAACGCGAAGGTTTCAAGTCTCCGTTACTATAGACTACGCTAGACTGTCCCAATCCCAAATTTGTACTTAAACAGGCCTCGTTTGGCTTACTGTTCTTTGATGAAAAATACGCAAGACTTACAGGCAGAAAAGAAGAATGCGACACGTTATTATGTTTCTTGATTCTTGTGTCATGGTTTTTCTAATGGCTTCGATTGACACCACCAGAGTGGATAGTGTTAAAAGGATGCGATATCACGGGCTGTGGCAGCAGGCAGAGCGGCTGTTTTCGCGTATCGTGTCAGATGATCGTTCGCGACGACTATCCAGCAGTTTCCGGTTTGCTATGCCATCAATGGACCTGTCAGGGCCTGGAAGGGCACGGAATCGGCTGGAGTGGACCAGAGACAAGTTGAGCAAGAACCTTGCGGCGTTTGCACTAAGCGCACGTTTGAATGTATTTGCACACAAATGTGTACATGACACGTCAATAGATCCTGGAGCGTAGTCGGGGGTACGTTCCTTTGATGACACGCGCACGCGCACACTGTGGGTGAGCGACGAAGCCAGGACATATCTCACGACGAATATATTGAGGTACGACAAGTAGCCACTTGCGGCCATCAGACAGGTATTTCCGGCGATAGAGAAAGCCATCGCGCATCTTGAAGTGAGAAGCTTGGTGTCGTAAAGCTCGAGAAGGTGGATGAAGAGTCGAAGGATTTGAAAGGAAACGGAGAAGAGCGCTAATGGAGGCATCCATGCGTTGCTCCAAATTCATGTCGGAGCCTGCTGGAAAATAATGTACCTCGTCAACGATAGACAAGCAGGCAGTGCCTTCGGTTGACACAGGCGAACGTGAAAGCGCGTCGGCATCGGTGCGGCGGAGGCCAGACATGTAGACAATGCGCATGTCGAAATCTTGCAACAGCAAATCCCTGCGAGTTAATCCGCCTGAGGAGTCCTTCAACGTGGACAACCAACGAAGCCCTATGAGGTATGTCACTAAGCCGACGGTGTGGTCATACAGGTGAGGTCTAAATTTAGCGAGTGCCCAGATGTCGGCCAAACATTCCTCTTCCGTAACGGAATAATTCGTCTCTGCTTTCGTTAGGCTGCGGCTTGCGTAGGCAACAACGTACTCATTAAAGCCAGATTCGCACTGCGCGAGCACAGCGCCGAGTTCAACACCGCTGGCGCAGGTGTGTATTTCGGCCGAAGCTGCAGTGTCGAAGTGATGCAGTATTGGTGGCGACGTTAATAGACGGCGCAACGCTTGGAAGGCATCGGAACAAGCGGATCAGGCGAAATATTCGAGCCGCTCGGCAAATGCTGATTCAAGGGGGCGGTGAGGGGTGCAAAATTCCAAATGAAGCGGCGAAAGTAAAAGCAGAGGCCGAGGCAGCTGCGAAGTTCTTTTGTTAAGGAAGAGATGGGGAAATCAGCAAATGCAAGGAGCTTGGTGGCGTCGAGACGGATACCGTCTTTAGATACCACATGGCCAAGGATGGTGAGGTGACTTACGCCAAAGCGGCATTTCTTCAGGTTGAGCTGAAGGCTGGCATTAGTAATGCACTGTAACAGTTCCTCAACCCTAAACAGATAGTTAGGCAAATCGGGTGAAGAAATAACCACATAAATTACACACATTATACGCTCACACATTACACATATTACACGCATTTATATTACATGTACGTATATGCACACACACAAATTTGAGAAGCGCATCTGGCGCGTGCAATTATCACTATGCCACATGATTAGTTTGCATGGCACAGTAAAAATGGGTATATGATTATAAACAACAGAATTAGTTACAAAAAAACGGAAATGCTCCATGAAACCTTTTCGGAAACAAACTGTCTTGTGACATTTTTGACCATAAGCCACTTTTTAAGCGTAACACAGGAGGAGGTAAGTGAGGTCTATTTCTTCATATATTATAACCGCTCAAATCTGCACGTTTTAGTGCTTTCTTGAACATGTATTTTGATGGGGAATGTAGCATGTTACAAAGTAAATAATTAAACAACGCAGGAACATAGTACTCGTGCATTTTTTGCGGTATTTTGTTGCACAAAGAGGTATTTGATAACGTCATTTTGGTCTAAGGCTATGGGGAGTTACATAAGGTACTTTGTAACGATTCTCCCAGAAATGTCGCACGGCTATTGTATGCAGTAAAACCTAAGAAAAATATGGCATTGACAAGACTTTAAAAATGTCGGTGTTGCCTTCAAGAAAGAAGTCATAACCTGCCACTTTTAAAAGGAAGCGCATTAGTGAGTTCATTCTTTTTTGCCAACGAAGAGCACAATATCCGTAGGCAGTAATTCCGTATCGGACAACACTGTAGCCCAACGCATGCGCGGTGGTTTTCCCGACTGATATCAGCATGAGGTGACGGATTTTATAGAGTAAGCAAAGCACTCAGCGAATCTTCTGACAGACATAAGCAACATGCGAATTCCATAATAGATCGCTGTCAAAACGCAAACCGACATATTTTACGGATGATGTGAAGTCGATAGGATCGTAAGAACATAGATTGCAATATGAATGATGTAACATTACTTCCCTAGTCAAGTGTACTCTCGGTAAAGGACTTCGAAAACAGACAAGTTGCGTTTTTTAATTCGTTACTGTCGATTGAATTTATGGCGAACCAGTCCATTGCCTTCGTTGCTGCTTCTTGTAAATGACAAAATGCATCAGAATATTGATTTCCACGAGAAACTAACACTGTATCGTCTGCGCACTGAAATACCTTAATGGGGACTGCATTAGACTGATCATTAACGTAAACAATAAATAGAAGAGGGCTTAATATTGAACCTTGTGGAACACCGGCTTTGATTGGCGAAAGGCTGCTCTGAAAGTTTTGAACTGAGATGTACTGAAACCGGTCTCGGAGAAAATTATCGAGAAGTGAGAGAAACAGACGGCGGAATCCCACCATCGAAGGCTTTGTTAACAGCAAGTGATGGCAGACACTGTGAAATGCCTTGCTTAGATCAAGAAACAATGCGCACGCTAGCTGGTTAGTTTCGAAACAGAAATTCAGTAAATCGGAGAAATCATCCAGAAGTGCCTTAGTGCCTTTGTCTTTTATAAAGCCGCATTGCTACGGTTATAACATGTTGTTAGTATCAAGGAAGCTATTCATAGTGAGCAGCATATGCTTGTCTAACATTTGTGTTATGCAAATTAAAACTGATATAGGGAGGTAGTTTTCAACTTTGCCACGAGACCCTTTCTTATAGAGTGGTTATAATGATTGCTGTTTTCAGTTTGACTCGAATAACACCACATGACAAGATATGATTAATTGTTGCTATTAAAACGTCCTTGATGTCTGTAGTTACTTTGAAGCTCGATGACGGAGATTGCATCGGTACCTACGGACTTGTTGAGTTTAAGACTAAAAAGAACTGTTTTAGGTCACAATCAGTCATCAACGGTAGATAAGCTGATTGCAGATTACTTGTTTTTAGTGTACATATACCCGGATGCGGTCTGGAAAAACCCGATATTCTAGAAAAGAAATTATTAAAATCATTTGCTGTACTCTGACCATACGGTGAAAAGTGGGAAAGCAAGTAATTATTGTTACGTAGTTCTTTAGTAACCCCTCTGTGGTCATTAATTAGAGACCAGGTTTTACGGCTGTCAAACCAAACATTCCTAACCTTGTTGCGAAAGTGATTGCGTTTAGCTAGACGAATAGCTGCATTAACTTTGTTTCTGCAAAGTTTAAATTTTAAACGAAGTGTGTTGCAGTTACGGGTTCGGCGACACAGGCTCCAAAGCATATCTTTTTTTTTTATAGCAGCAAGAATTTCCGATGACATTGAACCAACATTAGCGCTGCGTTGTTTAACTCTTATAATTCGACTGGATTTTCTCGTAACGTCATCGAGGAGAGCAACGAATTTTTCATAAATTTCAGGCGGGGCACGGTTGGTACAAAACGGTGTCAATCACATTGTTGGACTAGTCTATAAAGTAGCCTTGGATCAGTTATCGAAACTTCGTTCTTGGAAGCGCTAGAAGCACTGGTGACAGATGAATGTGTTAGAGAAGCACAAACGAAGTAGTGATCAGCTAGTTTTGTTTGAACTACTCTAGATTACTGTGAACTACTGAGAACTAGATTACACGACCGCACATTTATGTGGTCGACACATCAAACCATAAGACTATCAGCCGAAAATTCTTCGCGTGTGGCACAACGGATTGTTGTTTCGAGGCCCTATTTTGAAGTAGTGTCAAGGTAATCACTGACTAATGCCTACGTATGACGAGTGTGTCCATCGCCTATCAAGCACACATGTTTATCTAGAGAACGTGATGATAAAGCAGTATCTAGCTCAGACAGGAACAACCGTGCGTTGAACCGCTGAGGGCGATAAACCGCAATAAATGGCAACTGATAGCTGAGGAGGGCTCAGGCGAAGCGCTACCGCTTCAGCGTGAACGAAGGAAACAGTTCCGAAACTGACCACTTATTTTAATAAAAACAGCGATGCCTCCCCCTTTTCCAGCAGGACGTGTGCATGTAAACATTTGATTGTTTGGCAGAGTATATTGCACAGTACATTCCAATGAGATGTTTATTTCTGTCAAGACGAAAACATCAAAGAGCGGACACTTGAAGTTGCAGCGACGAACTGGTCGCAATGTTTCTTAATGCTACGTATATTGACATGGCCTATACGCAAAACATTTATTTGTGGCTCAGATAAAAAAATTTCTGAGCTTCGGAAAAGTTAGCAGTGACAAGAGAGCAGCAACTGTTCATACTCAACCAATTTTGTCAAGGTCGGACTTCTTATCTATTCTGGGCAGCGACGTCCCCTCTGATTTCTTTGCGAAAATTCTGCCGTTTTTGTCCAGGAAAATTTATCATTTTTCCCTTGCTCTTTAACTGGGCAATCCGAAAGAGCTCTTGGTTCTAACGAGGTAAATTATCATTCAAATGCAGGCGTGGAAGTACTTCAAACCGCGCTAGACCAGACAGAGCTCCGCGTGCCTCGAACCATTTCTGCTTAGCAGCAAAGCTCTGCAACTGGACCAGACTAGCGGGCGGGGTGACGCCTCGACTGCGCAAACGGTGTACGGCGGCAACGTCAGCTGCTTTGAAACCACATGTTTTCAATTTAACTGCAAGTTTCGAAATGAAGGAAGTCAAATATTCATTAGATTTAGTTGGAAGGCCGTGAATTTTAAAATTGCGCTTGCGACTACATTGTTTTAAGTCATTCAACCCTGCGTTTGCTCTGTCAAGTTGCTCCGCCTGGGTAGTCATCGTCGACGACAGAGAGATAACCTGGGCACGAAGCTGTTATTTCCGATTTGGTGGATTCAACAAAGGATGTTACGGAGTCATATTTAGCAGCATCTGAAATCCTAGTGCAGGCCTCCCCAAACATCGACAGCTCACCCACTTTCAGATCAAGCGTACAGACAGTTGTGCAGAACTTGTGAAGCCTCTCGTTCACAGACCTTTGCAAACGTGCCTTCAGCAATCGCCCAGCAACTCTTTCCTATGTGAAAGCTCGTATTACAAATACAGCATGTCAAACATTTCCCCTCACGCGGTATAGCGTTAAAACACGAACCACGTAGATAGACATTGCTGGGCAGTAAGCGGCAAAACAACCCAAAGAATAATCAGGTAAGGTATCAAACTCGCCTGCCGACAACAAAGTACGGTATCAGTATCCTGAAGTGTTTGCCGCTGACTGCAAGCGTCCGTTGAAGGAGAAGGCTTTTTAAGCGACAGAGGAGACACCAGGTGACAGAGCGAGGCCTGACGCTCGTGACGTGACGCTCGTGACGTGATGAAGGCAGCTTGCACAGCGCAGGTGGACGGTTCCTCAAATGCGCATGTCCGTAACCTTGCTAGTGGGTACAGATGGTCCCTCCAAGTGTATCCGAGCGTTGGTGGTGATCCTGCCAACAGGAAAGTGCGGTATCAGTATCTTGAAGTGTTTGCCGCTGATGCTGTCCATTAGGCCGCTGCATAAGACGATAGAAAAGACTAATTCAGTGCCTTGAATGCAGTCAAGGGCTCATCAATTCTCGGCGAATGGTGAACATCTTTGCATATTATCTTGTTAAGTCGACGGTAATAGACACGGAAACGAATCGATCCATTCTTCTTGTTAACAAGAACAACTGGGGATGACCAGAGACCATTCAAAGGCTTGATGACACAGCGCTTGAGCACATCGGCTACCTGGTCATCGATAACGCGGTGCTTTGTCGCGGACACACGGTATGGTCTTTGTCTCAGTGGCGCATTGGTATCCGGAAATACGGTACCGTACATTGGTATCAGGAAACACGCTGGCAATCAAAAGAATAACGGAACTTGTCGACAAGGTGTAGAAGCTGTGCGCATTAGGAAACAGTCAACGTGTCGGCGACGGAGCTATTTAGAACATCGCTCGAAGTCGGCTTTTGCGCGGGCTAATAGGTCACTTCGGCGACCTCATCAGTGGTGATGGAACCAGTTGGCATATCAATGATGGCAGCTGTTTTGACTCACTGAACGCGGGCAAAGCATTCCCCCCGAAGCAAAGTCAGGAGACATGACAATTCGTTGGGTACGAGCAGTCTGCTGACGCCATCACAAACTTTTCAAAAAGCAAAGGGCAGCGGGGAACATTTGCTACGAACGAAGATAGTAGATGACGATAAAAGTGCGCTTGCAACCGCAAGGATTTTGCAGGACACCGAGGCAAAGGCAGAGGAGTGCGCTTGTATTGAGACGTCTTCTGCAACAACTACTTTATCTTTAGCGTCGCGAGCATCAAGTAACTGGAGGTCGCAAAGCGTTTTAAGTTCCCCTTTAGGATGAGAACAGTCGATGGCGGCCTTATTAGCGCAAAGAAAGTCCCAGCCCGAAACAACATCTACGACTAAGAATGCAGCACCAAAAAACTTACGATGTAGAGGAAGCCGTTAATCAGAACATGAGCATTACATGCAGTCGCCGGTGTGATGGAGTCTGCGCTCGCAGTACGAAATCACACGTTTAACACTGGCGTCATAACCTTACTGAGCAAATGGCAAAGTTTCACTCTAAGAGCTGAAACTGCGGCACCAGTGTCGACGAGGACGAGTGCAGCAACGCATATATACATATACATACATATACATCAATCACATTAGTCTGGAAAGGGACAGGCCTTGGTCTTTTCGTAGGTGACGTAGTTCTTGCTCCTGGAACTGCGGCGATTAGTTTTCCCGTTCCGGCTAGAAGGACGACGACGCATCCGCGAAAGCGAGCGGTGTCGACGCGATGGCGAATGGCGATCAACAAGAGGGCGGTGGTCTGAGCACGAATACATCTTTCCGGGGATCCGAGATGTGGAGGACTACAGATACGGTGAAACATATAGATCGGAGCCGAAGCTTGGGCGGTAGGATGTTGCGTGCCGACGGCTGAGGCCAGGTAGACCACACGCAAAACATGTTGGCCGGTTGTCGGGAGTGCGCCATTGTCCACTGTTGTGTAAGTACTTTGGCTGAAAGAAACGAGGAGCTCGACGCAGTGGCACGGCTAATGGGAATGGCGCACCGGGCTGAGATGGTGACCGTGTGATAGCCTCAGCATAGCGGAGAGATATATTCACCTCGTTATAGGCAACGGAAGGAGGAACCGACGGAATCTCACGGGCAGAAGGCAGAGCTGCGCAATGTTTCTGCTGTATGACTTGGTGAAGGTTGGCACGTAAAAGTGAGGGTGATTGCTCGGCTGAGGACAGCAGCGAAAGCTGACAAGTGACCTGAGCACGAACGAACGCATTCAGCTGGTAAAGCAGGGAGTCCATGTTAGGAGCGGTGGCCATGCTCGCGATGGCGTCATCGCACGCAGGTGGGCGCCGCGTGAGAATACGCTGTCTGCAGAACTCGTAGAAACTCTCGCAAAGCTCAATTGCCTGAGAAACAGTGCCAGGGTTTTTTGACAGCAGCATATGAAAGGAATCATAGGAAATGCCCTTAGAGAGAAGCATAATAGAGAAGCACATGGAGGTATGCGGGAGCCGATCCTTAGCGACTCGGCCCTTAGAGATGCTAGGTGGGATACCTAATACGGGAACCCAGTGGCGTCGGCCACCCCCAGGTGCTCTCGACCGAGGCCCTTTGCGCCTGCAGGTCATAGTATCTGCGCAGGGTCGCCTGCCAATCCTCCCGAGTGGGGTTGGAGTGAGGGGGAATAGCTGGTTTAGATGGGCAGGCCCACACTATGTGGTAAATGTCCAAAAACTTCTCCGCAAAGTGTGGACGTCTGCACGTGAAGCCACAGCAGAGTGTAGGTACAGAGACGGAGTATAACCGCTCCTCCGTCTTAGTCCTTTACTCGAGCGAGGCTAAATGCTATGGCCAGATTGATAACGAAGGACAATGTCTTTAAAATAATACGCGGGGTTGAATTCGAGATCCTGATCTAGGTGGTCGAGAAAGGAAACCCGGAAAGAGAGCGCGCGGGCGGCAATGTCGGCTGCCTCATTCCCCTCTAGGCCCGTACTATGTTCCAGCGAGCGGGGTCCCCGGCGTAGGTGCAGTTTTGAAGTAGCCGGTAGGCTAAGTATGGAGCCCAGCTTTGCTCGAATTTCCGACAGTCGGATAGCATTGTTTTAGGATCAGAGTGAGTAGCCGCCAGTACAATTGCGACCACCTCTGCGTGAGTTATCTCGCGGGCGCAACATGTAGGCCCGTTAACTGTTTTGGACTGGTGGATGACTGCGGCCGTGTACCGTCCCGGACGGTGAGGGCCAGAGGCGTATACGTAATAAGTACCGGGTTTCGACCCATAATCGCGGCCCAGGGCTTCCGCCCACGCTAGCCGCCGGCCATTATGGTCCTGATGTGCCACGTTGTTAGGAAGAGGGTGTACGTGGAGGGCGCATCTCTACTCGAAAGGGAGTCGTACTCGCTCTTCCACAAGGGTGGTGTGCTGGACGTGTAGTCGGGCAAGGCGGCGACGACCCGACAGTGTCTTAGAGAGACGTGTGTATTGGTTGCTTAAGTGAGCCACTCGGAGCCCCCGAATCGTGTTCACCATGCCCAGGCCCAAGAGACGCTGGTTAGAGGTGTTCACGGCGATATCGAGGGCTCTCTTAATAATTTTCCGAAAGATGATTTTCAGTTCATCTTCTTCTTGTTTTCGAAGGTGGAGGTAAGAAGTCAAATATAAGATTCGACTGCTCACAAATGCTTGCGCAGCCGCAAGGCGTCTATGCATCGCAAGCCCGGCAGGTTTGTTGGAAACCCGTCGGACTGTGCAGCTCACCTGGTCGCCCACCTTACGGAGTTTGGCCAGGCTAGTGTCCAGCCGTCTATGTTGATGAATGAAAAGCCCCAGTACTCTGACTTCTGTGTGTTCAGGTGTTGGTCCTGTCTCCAGAGAGAGCTCACGTTTGGCCGAACACTTTGGTGAGTGGCGTATGTGTACAAATTCAGATTTTTGAGCGGAGAATTGAAGGTCCCAGTATTGAGGATAACTCCACTATCGTCACGGCCTGACAGGTTGGCCTCACCATCTCTCAGATGGCCCTGCGTGGCCCACAAGGTGATGTTATCGGCATACAGCGCATCCTGTACACCAGCGACAGTATCCAATTCGGCCAACAGGTGCGTTATAGCCAGATTGAATAGAAGAGGAGACAGCACTGCAACCTGTGGTGTTCCTCTGGTTCCAAGTCGGAACCGGCCGCGTTAAGCGTCCTGGGTCTTAATATAGGATCGCGATCTGCGAAAACTTGCCGAATGTATCTGAACGCGTTGCTTCTGCAGCTAGTGTGTGAAAGGTGAGTGAGTATTGCCTCGCGACTAACGTTGTCGAGTAACGCTTCAAGTCTTCGATTACGACCTTTTCGTAGCGGGGGAATTCGACCGGGTCAAAGTCGTCTCTATTGAGTTGCAGCAGAACATCCTTTGCAGACCTGTGCGGGCGAAATCCGAACATGAAGTGTGCGAAAATGTTGTTTTTCCACGAACTCTGACAACCGGTTCCGCACTGTCGTCTCCATTAGTTTGGCCCCACACAAGATGAGAGGGATGAGGCGAAGGTTGTCCGTGTTGATGGCCTTGCCAGCTTTCTGAATTAATGTGACCAGAGTGGTCTTCTAATCTTTGGGGAGTGGCGCATCCCCGAGCCAGATTGAATTGATCTCATCCATAAGGGCTGGCAGACCGGGTCGGGTAAATTAGCCATTAATTTGAATGTAATTTTTTCCCGACCCGGTTCTGTTCCATTTTCGCCAAGGCCGCTCGCAGATCGTGGAGCTGGAAGGGCTGGTCCAGCTCCACGTTTTCCGAACCTGCATAAGAGTATGGTGGTCCGCGGGCGTCCTGGGTAGTGCACAACTATTGGTCCCGCAACTTGTACGTTAGCTGAGTTGTGTTGCCGTAAAAGCTGTGTATGACACGCTGTAGATGTTTCTGAGTTTCTGTGCGTGTCTAGGTTCAGTCTATAAGCGCACGGAAGAGCCGCCAGGTATCCCTGCTGGACATCTCCCACGCCACACTGTTGCAACGATCCACCCACTAGGCGTCTGCGAGCTGGGCCGCATAAAAGTCTAAAAACAACTTCTATTCTAATTATTTATTAATTTTTAACTAATTATGTACTAATTGTATTATTATATTTAGTAGCGCTTCCGTGTGTGTCCTTCTATTCTTGTGGTCGTCGTGGTTTCTGCTATTCTCTTTTACTGGACGTGTACCAACTCGCCCATACATACTTTACTGGGCCGCATACTCGGCCGACTGCAGGGTGAGCTCAGCGATTCGAGCCCTAAATTTGTGGTTATGCTTTTGTTGGCGCCACCGGCGGACAAGGCAATGCCGTGCTTCCCGGAGGTGGAGGAGGTGTTTATGCACCTCCGATACCGTATCGGAAAGCTGAATTTGGGTTTCGGTGGAGCAAAGGCTAGAAAGCAATTGCTGGGACCATGACTGGTAGTCTTGCTCGAGTATGGATGTCGCTTCATTGTAATTCTGCCTAAACTTTAATCAAAATATGAGTCCGACCTCTGTTGTAGGTTATCCCAATGGCCTGGTCTGAATTGAAGTGTTTACGATGGAGTGGTCGCTACCGAGTGTTTCCTCGGTGTTGAACCAGTCTGCATAATGAATGTTGCGGGTAAAGGTTAAATCTGGACACGTATCCCGGTTCACGGAATTGCCTATACGGGTTGGGTGGACGAGGTACGTTTAAAGAGTGAGGCCCAACGTTGAAGCAAGCTCCGCCAATTTGTGTCCCCGTTTTTCTTCACGACAGTACCCCCAGACTCGACTGGGTGCATTGAAATCGCCCACAATCAAGAGGGAGCCCCGACACGAAACACTTAGCGCACGGCTAAAGAGGTCCGACAATGATACGTTCTGCAATTTGGGTCTGCTGCAGACATTTAAAATCTGCAATGGTGAGTCCTGTTTGCGGAGGGGGAGCTGAGTCACAATTATATGCGAAAAGTCCAGGTCGTCTGAGTCTGCGTCGACCACGTTTGCAGTCTAATTTTTATGAACGCATAGACAAGAACACAGGTCCTGCTGGAACGTCGTATTGTTTGTTAAGGTCGCTTCAGCTAAAAGAATTTCGAACCATGTAGACCCAACCAAGAAAGCCCTCCATGTAATGCAAGAAAATTACTGAACTACTTGATTTTCTCAAGGTAAAATGTGTCAGAAAATTGTAGAATATGGCTTACACGTAACCTACATAAATGACAGCGTCGGATTGTAGTTTGAATATACAAGAAACCCCAATTTTGTTATGCAAAAGCTCATAAAAATATAACACCTTATCCAGCGTCTCTTTCATTCATGGATCGGTCATGGGCTCCAACATATGCGCGCGCCGCCACGCGCAAATATCAATGGCCGTAACGCCGCGTGCCCGGTTTCTTGCAACACCTTCAGATGGCGCTCGCCTCCCCCGCATCGAAATTTAGGCGAAATGTAGCCATAATGAAACACAGAGTGCTAGGGGGATACAATAGGTTCGAGATGCTGCGGGGTATGTGGAAAGGTGTAATTGTTTCACGACTTACATTTCGAAATGTGGTCGGTTACTTGAATCAGGGATACCGTCAGGACTCGATGACAACCCAAGGTCAGTGGGACGCCTTGCATTGGGAGCTTACAGGAAGACTATAAATGAAGCTGTGCAGGGTGATATGTGCTGGACAAGTTTTGAAGTCGGGGAAGCTCCCAGTAAAATTCATTATGAAGAACGAATGACGAATACGGAAGAAAGTAAATGTGCTGGGAGAATGTTGAAGTATTTGTACAGGAAAAACATTGATTCACAGTGGAGAAAAAGAACTAGGTAGCTTACCACCAAGTATGCGGCCTGTAGTGTGAGGAACACAGCAACAAAGAACGTCAAGCAGAAAGTCAGAGATGCTGAAACAATCCTATGTGTGGCGGCAATGAAAAGAAACCTGCCATGAGTAACAACTGAAGAGGAAACAACGAAATCAGGAAAGAAGCATGTTATCATGACTCAAAGGGAAGCGCACAACTTTTCGAAGCTATATCAGGATGCCTTAGAACACACACCTATAAAGCGAGATATAAGAAAGAAGAAGCATGTGCTAGCTGGGGTAAAGCTAGGGAAGTGATAGAGCATGTTTTATTAAAATGGGAAGATAGCGGTCGATTTAGGCACCACTGGCCTCCTTGCAGCCCTTGGGTTCAGCGAGAGCAGATGGAAAGTAAACATATCAACAATAGATATTATAGTAAGGGGCGATAGGAAGATTGGTGGAAGAAAAGTAAGACAAACACCAAAAGATGGATGCCTACAAAAACAATGTTCACAATAGGGGGTGAGAAAATTTGGGTAGGAAAATTCATCGTGTTTTCTTTCTTCTTTTTCCTTCTCTAACCTAGGTAGGACATTAGGAAGCATAATGGCAAGATCCTGGTGGCGCTACTCACCGCCCTGCTCCAAAAGGAATGCTTGTAACATCGATCCATCCATCCATCCTCTATGAAGTAACGCTTGCGTTTCTTCGTACTTTCCGCGTCGCGCAAATTTCTTCACATCCAGGCACCTTGCTCGTCCGCTTGCTTCGCGGCCTCACACATCTCCCGACGATTTCAAGAGCTGGCCTGTTATGCTTGCGTGTAAGAAGTACCCGCAGCAATTACAACACACGTCAAAGAACGTGTATATATCATTCACTAATTAGCAAATAATAAACAGCATGCTTTCATAGCGAAGCACTATGCGCTCAAAAACACAAATACAGAATAGTCACATAGGTGAGAAAAGCATCATTTGAGGCAATACTCACAACCTCCTTCGGCAGTGTATTCCAGTCATGGAATTGGGAAGAAGAACAGGCTAAGCGAATCCGTTTTACATTGTATCTCTTTTATATTATACACGTAGCCAAGGCGTAAAGAAGTCTACTCCGGCCTTAAACATATGTTTCACGATCTGTGCCAGTGCTAGAATGGTATTGTTTATTAAAAAAACTTTAAACGGAGTTTTTTTAAGGCGATAGACTTTAATTGCTCATAGGTCATACCCGATGTCCGGTGTTATCGAAAAATTGACCTCCCGGCGTTATGGCACCGAAACTGATGGACTTAAACACAGGATAATTGATGGGAGTCGAACCCACGACCTTTGGTGTTAATTAAGATGTAGTTAATTAAGGCACTCGATTCCCCGACCTTTGAGCGGGCGAAGAAGTCGCAACATCATCTGTTAATTAAGGCGAAGAAAATCAAGGCACTCCAACCAACGACATTTGGTGGGAGCCTTGACCTTTGGTGGTAGCAAAATTCAATGGCACCAAAACTTATTGTGCCATCATTGATGGTGAAATCCACGATCATTGGCGCGAGTTGAATCTATGATCTTTGTGTTAATTCTCGAAAGGTAATTATGACACAGTGAATTGAATTTGAGTAAATAAAGGCACTCAAACCAACGACCTTTGGTGGCAGGAATGTGGGCAGTCTGAACTAGTGTTCCATGGCTGGGTCACAGCGAAGCTAGTTGCGGCTTTTCCTAAGTATCGCTAGGTTTTGCTAAGTTTTGCGACGTTATGCATGGCTTGGCTACGCTCATACCAAGCACTGCTAGGTTTTGCTTAGTCTTACGAGGTTATGCATGGCTTAACTGTTCTCATATTAAGTGTCCCCAAGATTTGCTGAGTTTCGCAAAGTTCTTGCGAGATCATACATGGCCAGGCGGGTAAGGCACACAAGCCTCGGCAAGTCACACGCATATAAGCTACAGTACGCGAATCATACTTCATTATGTACAGTATTTCAGTACCAGTCGCCATCATCATCGATCTGGTCCTCATCCTCGACGTCCGACCGTCGTCGTGGTCGTCGTCGTAGTTGGTGGCGTCGGGAAAGGCTTCGCGAAGCATTTGCAAGGCAGAGCTCTTCTGTTCAAATTTCCGCACCGAGCTCAGCGTGGAGAGATTCACGTCGAACCAGAGCCGGTCACAGACGCAGCAGCTGTGCCTGAAGTCTACATCGAGAAATTCGCGCGGGAAGCGGCCGTTCGCGCCTCCCACGGATTCAGAGGCTTGGCGTCGGAGGTTCTCGGTGAGGCGCAGGCCCGGAACCGATTCCTGACGGCGCCGAGCATTCAGTCGGCAGCGTTCGTTTTCTCTAACCCTAAACTCGGGATTCTCTGTTCGGCGAAGGCGTTTGACGGCGGTCGCCTCGGCACGATGGGCAGGATTGGCTCTCCTTCGTCGTTTGTTGTCCCGTTGAGACGCACGCCGAGCTTCCTTGTAGCTCACAGACGTGACAGTTGTGCCCAAACTCTACGCCCAGAAATTTGCGCTGGAATCGGTCGTTCGCACCCACCCTGCCTCGGCGGGCTTGACGCTGCAAATTTTAGAGCAGTCGCAGGCCGGGATAGCGTTTTCAGTGACGTCAAACGTTCAGGCGCCAGCTTTCGCTTTCCCCGGGCTGAAACTCGGGATCCTCGACTCGGCGTCGCCACGTCTCAGCCGCCGCTTTGGCGCGGTGTTCCGAATCAGCTCGGCGGCGACGCATCGCTTCTCGCTTGGCAGTACGGCGCTCTTCCTGGTAAGGCGCTTCTTCTTCGGACGTCCGAACTTTCTTCGGTCTTCCCATGGCAGCCGCACGTACGCGCGGAGTAGAGGAGGCGGGAGGTGTGTTCACCGCGCCGGCTGTTCCGATCTTTCAGTCGCCTGTGACGTCACGACTCCGCCCTACGAGCGTGGGGAGCGAGTAGGTTACGTGGCTCGGTGCTCTAGCACGTGGTTGCTAGGCAACGCGAGGCGGCGCACCGCTGGGCTGAGTTTTCTCGTAACGCTGCATGGCAGAACGAAAGCTTAAACATTCCATTGTTAAAACAAGTAATGGGAAGCAAGAACGCATAATTTATTCAATGCCTCGTTAGCGTGCTGGCTTTTGCCTTTATCCACTTTACCGTATGCTAAAGTAACTGTCAAGTTTTCTTCATTGACGAAGAGATTCTAGGCCAAGGTTATGTTTACCAGCAGACACACTCAAAGATCAGTTATAACGAGCACCTATAAAATGCACTGCACAATATAGCATCCCGTTCAACTTGTCGACGTGGCTTTGCAACCAGGGGTCCAACAACGTTTCTTGAGAATGGCAGACTTTATGTAGTCAGTGGAAAGCACCATGTGATCATTAGTAGAGGCGATTGCACCCAGGCCCGCCGGTTGTTGAGTGCTTGTGGACGAGACTGCCATCTAGGTGTAAGCAACCGCGATAGCGCTCTCTAGCGGTCAGCGTTCTGCAGCAGTTATACCGCCATCCTGTTCAGGAACGCGTTAGTGTGACTTGCCAAGAGTAAAAAGTCCGCGGTTAGCTTGAAGAAGCTGTTTGCCGCTTCTTCGACACATGGATGTCTATTTACGCTTTCGTTTACCCGTACTTGCTTGCCATGGATGGATGGATGGAAAAACTTTATTTTCGTCAGAACGCATGTGCGGACGATTCCGTGCTAGATGGCCATCAGTTCATGGCTGACGGCGACCTGGGTGGCCCACTCCACGGCCCTGGTCTGGACGACCGGGTCTGAGCTGGCCAACACGGCCTCCCACTGCTCGAGAGAAGGATCACGCATAATATCCGCCGGTGGCGGCGCTATGCTACAGCTCCATAATATGTGGTCATAGGTGGCCAGTTCCTGGCACTATTTGCATTCCGGCTGAACGTCCGGGTAGATTTTGTTTAACACGTATGGGTTATAAAAAGATCTCGTCTGCAATCTTCGCCAGACGCTTTCCTACGCCTCCACCAATTGCTTGTCCGGTGGAGGGTAAATTCTCCGCTCAAGTTTGTAATGGTTAGTAATGTCGTCAAAGGACACCAGCCCATCTCTCGTGGACCTCCCTGGAACGTCTGGCTCACCTGCTCGGCTGACGAAACCTCGAGCATTCATGTGAGCCGCCTCGTTCCCAGGGTTCCCAGAGTGGGCCGGTACCCAGACAATTTCCACCTCCGTAGTCCCTCACCCCGTGGCCCGATCTAGTAATCCTGCCGCTGTGACAGAGATTCTGCCCCTCGCCAAATTTCGGATGGCTGTTTTAGAGTCGCTGAAAATCAGGTCAGCTTCAGTATTACCTATAGCTAGCGCTATCGCCGCCTCCTCTGCAGTTTCTGAGGAGCGGGTTTTGACTGACCCAGAGGTGACTAAGCGTCCCCGCCCGTCCACCACCGCAACTGCAAATGCGTCCTTGTTCTTATACTCGGCGACATCTACGTAGACTGCCCCGTTGTACTTCCCGTACTTAGCATGTAAAGCTCTGGCTCTTGCCTTCCTACGGTTCTCGTGATGAATCGGATGCATATTTTTAGGTAAAGGTTTCATGTACAAGCCCTTGTGCATTTCTCGCTTCACCTGAATTTTCATGTCCCCAGCTGGAGGATCAACTCCAATGCCGATCCCTGCCAATATATCCCTCCCTACTTTCGTTTTGGAAAGTCTACTGAGTTGCATCGCCAAGTGTGCTTCCCGCAGTTCTTCCAAGCTGTTGTGCACCCCTAATCCCAGCAACCTTTCGGTAGAAGTATTGTTAGGCAACCCAAGGGCCGCCTTATACGCCTGTCTGATCATAGCCTCCACCTTGCCTTTCTCCGCCGCGTCCATCTTCATATAAGGCGTCGCATACACTATTCTACTGAGCACAAACGCCTGTACCAGCTTACACAAGTCTTTTTCCTTGACGCCTTGTTTACGATTGGCGATTCTCCTGATAATACTGTCAATGCTACTTGCTTGCCAACTTTCCCGACGTCTTCCTACATTTGGTCGCCACGTTTCTTATGTTCAAGCACTTGTGCTTGGGGTTAACTTCCAGCCCCGAAAAATATTTGATTTGAAGCACAGAATGATGTTCATTTATTTATTTATTTATTTATTTATTTATTTATTTATTTATTTATATACTTATTTATTCGCATTGTAAGAGGACGCCCGTGATGAAGGCAGAGCCTTTGTATTTACACGCAACCGCGCAAGCCTGTCAGCCAGTACCAACTAGACAAAACGAAGACGATGGTTATGAGAATGGGTATATAGATTTGAAGACGACGATGAACTAAGCAGTTTGTGCTCACACTAACAGGCCTTTTCCCTGTCCTCCGTGGTTTTGTTTTTGTGCTCCACTGACACTTTCCCCTGGCCTCTTGATGCACATTATTGGTCAAGTGTTGGTGGTTTACTTGTTCTTACTTTTATTTAGTATTTTCCTGGTATAATCTGACTGATAGCGTGGTGCTTTCCTAATGTCTCTTTCTTCTCCCAGCCAGTGATCTTTCCTTTGGATTCTTATTATTTTACTAAAGTAACCGCAGCTACTTCGATAGGAATTGCAGCGGATACGGGGTATTACATAAAAGAAAAATAAAGATGCACAATACAGGCAGCATAGGATAAAACGCCACAACTTGTTCATGTCTATAATATCACACCATGAAGGGAGTGTACAAATATTCCATTTGAAGTTATTTTAGCAATATCATTTGGTAACCGATACCAGACTCCAGTTGTATTTGGGAAAAAAACACATACTAAACAGGTTAGCTTCTCTTCTCAAACATGGTTCTCTTCCCACCCTAGAGGATTTCTTTGAAGTGGAATTTACAGCGTTCCTGTTGCCCTAGTGCCCAACCAATGGAGGATTCGTCCGCCTAAAGAGTCGAAATGCAGTTCAAGAATAGCGTTAGAAAGCTACCCCGCACTTCCAGAGCATAACTGATGTCCGATAACACTCTGTGTTGTTTTACCCGACTAGGCCTGTGTCTCCGACCTTCTAAAGTGTGGAAAATTTGCAAATCAACCGGTGATTCCTTTTGTTGCTGATCATCTCGTTTGAGTCAAGGGGCTATTTCGGGGAGTCGGCACGAGTCTGCTTGCGTTCGAAGTCGCTGCAGATATTTTTCATGACAGGTGCCGTATCTGTCTGCAGATTTTCATGAATTTCTGAGAATCAAAGAGTCTCCGCAGAATCGGTCATTCTCAGTTTTGCAGGTACAACTAGACCATCAGAGGTCAAGGCATGACTTTTAATATGCATAGTTGCAGCTAATTCTCCCCGCCCACTGCAATGCGTTCAGTCTTCGTGAAATCGCCATAGCATTGAGGGATTGAGGGATGCAGATCAGATCTTGGATGCCGCATTTAGGGAGAATGCAACGATACGAAGACCTCTCCCTCTCAGAGCTAGCGATGCGTTCCTTGCGAATGTTCCCACCCTGAGGACTGTTCGAAATGTCCTGTGGGAGACCAAGAGCTTCAAGATGTACAAGTTATAAAACGGAAGCGATGTTCGCGTCGTGAGGCTGGGGCTATTGTATTAGAGAAATCATGTAGCTGTGCTGAAGCTGCTGCACGTCACTCAAAAGCTATGGATGCACCTCCAGGTGAAGATGGAGCTGCTGTGCAGAAAGGTATGGGAAAAGCCCTTGACAGTCTTTTTTCAGCCTTTCTAAGACCATTGGGCAAGCTCTCACTGCTCAGTTGCCATAACGATTGCAGGTTGCTGCGCGACAAAGTGTGGCTTCTTGGATTACAGGTTCTCATGAAAATATAGACAAAGGCCTATCGGCCGAGATCTCGCCAAGCAGTGCTGACGACCATAAACTTTCCCCATTTCATGTCGAACGCGAGGGTGGTAACAGTTGCGAATCTGGTTTAGAAAACATTGAGAACATGGATTTGGATGCTCTAACGTGTAAAAGTCGTGACTCTCCGTACCCCCCTGCAGGCAATGTGCTTTATAAACTAAAGGCTTTTTCAAAAGGGTGAGAATGACAACTTATCAAAGGAAGATTGCCTAAAAGATCGCATTCCACAGAAGGCGGTTATTACTGCTGGTGTGTCGTCTACATAGGGACCTCAAAGGTGCTTCAGTGGAACTGCCGCTCCATATTTTTCTGCAGCCACGATCTTTTTTTTAACTTTGTGAAGGATTTTCTTCTGATGTGGTTATTTTGCAAGAAATGTAGTTATCTAAAGAAAAGGGGTTCTCATTTAAAGAATCATCGTAATTTTTGTCTGGATCACCTTTATCCTAGGGGGGGCTTAGCATTCTTTCTCTCATCGGAAATTTTGCATAGACCTCAGATTATTTACCCGTTGTTCTCTTCAGAAAGTGAGATTCTAGCGTTGGACGTAATACTGCCTAGCGGTGCCCGATTTTCGAAAGTCAATGTATATTTTCCTTCAGGACTTATGAATACAGGTTGTCTTGATGCCGCGGTTGCAACATGCAGAAAGGATATGATCATAGCTTGTGATTTCAATTCTCACCACGTATCATGGAGCTGTTGGTCTGAATCTTGTGGGAATGAGTGTGAGATTGGACTTCGTCAAATGACCTTAATTGTGTAAATTCTAGAAGCCCAATCTATGTATCCGGGACTCCGCGTTCGGTGCCACACCTAACTTTCTCCCATTTGGATTGCACCATTTCGTCCTGGTGTGCCATCTCCTCGGCCACAAACAGCGACCATCTTCCAACAATTTTGAAAATCGCGGGCATATATAATGTGGTCAATAAGCATGTCAGTACCTATAGTAATTACAGCAAATTTCAAGGTTCCCTGCGATCCGTTTTAAGCAAGCAGTTAGGATTAAGTGACGAAGGCACTTCATTTGTGTAACGGGATAAGTAACAGCTGTCCGAATCCAGATTTAGTATGCAGTCAACCAAAAGTGGCACTTATTCCCCCTCGTATAATGACGACTGTGAACGCGAACATAGAAGAAAAGGAGCGTGGAGAAAGTTACTGTAAAACCAATGTACACGTTATTGAAAAGACTATAAATTTGTTGCAGCGACATTCGGGCAGACAGTTCCCAAAGCGAAATGAAATAATAAAGCTATACATTATAGTTATCTATCAAAGCCTAGTAATAAAAATCCCTATTTAGGTTTCTACGATCGAAAAAGATGGTTTCAGCAGCAGCAAATGCAGAATTTGTCAGTTTAAATTCCACGGAATTGGTGGATTCACGGGGTAAGATTACAGAAAGCTTAAAAAGTCGATTTACGTCCCTTCTACCCTGTCATGTGCCCGCAACTGAACAAGCTGATGAATTGAGAACAGTCACATTAGAAGAATTAGGAAAAGTGGTGAGGCTGCTTCCTGCTTCTGCTCCAGGTCATGATAGCATAGCTACAGCAATGATAAAAATAATATTCTAATTGTTTCCCCAGCATTTCCTTAAACGTATAAATATTTTCCTTAAGAATACATGGATTCATAGAGATTGGAATGTTACAAAGTAGGTCTGCACTCAAAAAGCAGGGTGATAGATATACAATGGATAACATTAGGTCTATTTCTTTCACTTCAAATGTTGTAAAGTTAATCAAGGCAGTACTGTAGGGTCATATCGAAAAGTGGACAGGCAACAACGAAATATTAGGTGACTCCCAAATAGGATTCTGGCCTGGGCGCTCAATTCGGTGTGCTTATGTTCACTTGCAGAATTGAATCGAACTCGCTCGGTGCGACAACCAGTACGCGGTCGTAGTGACATGCGACTTTGGGAAGGCATATGGCAGTGTCGAGCACACCATATTGATCGAGAGACTTGAAAGTGTGAATCTCCTACAGTATATAATTGCATAGATTCACAATTTCCTAAGCGGACGTACACAAGGGCAATATTTCGTGAGCCGAAGACATAGTTATAAGAATAATGGAGAGGAATGATATTCTCGCTTGTGCCGGCTTCTTCTGCGCTAACATTGTAATGACAAACACAATATCGATACCAACGATACAGTCTAAATGGGCAGCTGTCCATAGAAAAAACCAACTTGGGAATAAAAGCGTATGTAATTGTAGAAATGTATGAATACTCGGCTAATGTGTGGATTTTAATATAAGGTTAACAAAACCGACGTAAATTAACAGCGTTAACGGTTAATAAGGAAGTTTAATTCACTATGGAAATCAACAAGTGTAGTCGGCGCGAAACAAGGCTTTATAAAATACCGCAGCAGAATGTTGGGAAACAACTTTCTGGAAGCTAGGATTGCACATTGAGGCAAAGAACAAGAATTTTCGGAAATATTACAAGCACATGAAGTCCCAGAAAACCGCTGTCAAGTTACAATAAACTTGCCATTTATGTGCCCTACATGAAACCAGAATGTGCAGGAAGGGCGTTCGTGACATCGTTTAGCCCAAGTAGTCCTATTCAGCCATGATAGACAGAAATACTAAATGCTGTCGCAAAAGCAAAGGCTTCGTGGTCACACACAAAAAGAGTGCTTGCAATAGAGCTTTTTCCATGCTACGCTAGCCCGAAGACGGTCAACTCACGTGCTTGGCGTGAAATGCCCAGGGTGCTCGCCGTCGGACTATGGCGTGCAACCTAATCACGGCCAGTAACGGCAGTTTGAGTTGTAATAGAGTTTCCTTCTGTTCTGCGCTAACCCGGGGACGGTCAACTGACGTGCTTGGTGTAAATGGCCTTGGGAGCTAGCTGTCGGACTTTGGCATGGAACCTAATCACGGCCAGTCATGGCAGTTAGCTCCATTACGAACACCATCTGCGTGCTGTAATTTCTTTTCACCGCAGCACAGCAAGTAGAGGATGCAGAATGGTGAATTTGTCGAAGGGTACAAATTAGAAATTTATTCTTTCCGCACGGTATGGTTTTATTGAATTCCCTCACTCATAGCACAGTGGCATGCAGGGATAGAAATTCATTTCGTGCTAAACGAAAATGCGCTGCACAAAACATGCATGGGTTCTCATGTCGTAGATTATTCGTTGTATACTTTAATCACTATTTCCTGACTGCGCGTTGATGGTACTGTTTACCCACATTTGGAACGCTTACCAACGTTTTTATACCGCTGTTATCTTCGCCCATGCTAGTGTATTTTCTTACCAATGTTGTTCATACCTAATAGCTGTTTCTTTTTCTTTTTGCTTCTTTTTCTTTCCGCCAATGCGATCTCAATCAAGTCAGACCTCCACCACTATATAACTACACAATTCCGCATTACCAGATATAACGATCCCCACAACCTACCACACAATCTGGGACTGCTTCCTAACAGTCTCCCTATCCTTCACTATCATAAACGGAACAGCCCAACAGTGGGAGCTGTGTTCACCAGCTCGTACTCGCGTGACCAGCGTCAGCTAACGGGGCGGGCCAGGGAGGCAGCCTAAGCCGCGGGGGCCTTTGATGTTTGCAACCTACGTTGCTGTCCACCACATAGGGTGCAATGACACCACATCTGGAAAATAATTCTGCACATAACTAGCATGAATTCATGATAAAATGCCTTGACACATAATGAAACTGCAGGCGAAATCATTTATTGTTAAGAACAAATTTTGAATACTGACACCCCCTGTTACGAAGAAACTTTAGTGTTATCGGCTTGCGTAAAGCTCGGGAAAGAAAGCCTTTGTAGTATTTAAATGTAATGGTTTCACGAAAGTGTTCTAAATTGGCGTTTCACGCCATAGCAGAACACAGAAATTATTATACCGTATGTTGCTCTTGAATTTATATTGCTTTGCGAAGGAGATCTGAAATCAACTAGAGTAATAAGCGTCGAAAATGTACATGGACAAAGACATTTAAGAGATAGATGCATATACAAAAATTGTTTTTAGCAAGGCTTAGTTTCGTGACAACATCACCATCATCATAAGCCTATTCATGTCCACTGCACGACGAAGGCCTCTCCCTGCGGTCTCCAATTACCCCGGTCCTGCGCCAACCGATTCCAAATAGCACCCGCAAATTACCTAATTTCGTCACTCCATCTAGTCTTTTGCCGTCCTCTACTGCGCTTCCCTTCTCTTAGTACCCATTGTGTTACCCTAATGGTGCAACGGTTATCTAGTCTGTGCATTACATGACCTGCCCAGCGCCATTTATTTCTCTTAATGTCTATTAGAATATCGTCTATGCCCGTTTGCTCTCTGATCCAAACTGCTTCCTTTCTGTCTCAAAGTTCTCCCTAGCATAGGTATGCCACCACACCAAGGACAGTTATAATAACCTGGGAGGGCACTAAGTACCCTCATAGGCCAAATACCAGTAACGCAATGGAGCAGTGGGAGGCACAGCTCGCCCGCTTCGACCTGGCAGGACAAAAGTCCTTAATTAGCCAGGTCAGGCAGGCGGCAGAGGCCCGTGGGCCTCTGGACTGAGAGGCTCCGACCACCCCTCCTACAAATCTTTTCAATTACAATCAAGTTTCTATCTATCTATCTATCTATCTATCGATCGATCTATCTATCTATCTTTCTATCTATCTATCTATCTATCTATCTATCTATCTATCTATCTATCTATCTATCTATCTAGCATTCTTCGTTCCGTCGCTCTTTGCGCGGCCCTTAACTTGTTCTCAAGCTTCTTTGTCAGCCGTCAAGTCCCTGCGCCGTATGTCAGCACCGGTAAAATGCACTGATTGTATACTTTCCTTTTCAATGATAACGGTAAGCTCCCATTCAGGAGTTCACGATGTCTGCCGTACGCGATCCAACCAATTTTTATTCTTCTGTGGATTTCCTTCCCATGGTCCGGGCTCCCTGTGATTAGTTGAGCTAAGTAAACGTACTCCACCAGACACTTTAGAGGCTGACTCTAGAGGTAACGTGTGAGGCTGTAAAAAAGATTATCAGTAGGTTTCAATAATACTAGTTGATACAGCACCTTAACATGTATGCAAAATGAGCCTACAAAATATAAAGAGTAAATTTTTATTGAATGAAACACCATAAATGCTGGCGTAACAAAAGATGGACTAATTTGCATTTTACAAAATAGAGAATTAAAATTATAAGTTGCAATGTACACGAACAGTTATAACAGTTATAAAAGGTTACGGACCTGTAGCAGTGTCATGCTTGAGCTTCTTCTTTCTGTCCTGGTACTCGAACTATTCATCGTCTTCAAACTTAAACGAGCAGCAGTTTTAACAAAACCTCTATGCTAGCTACACAGAGTCCGCGTTGGTGCACACAATTTTAACGACAAATTAGAGTCAGCAAACATAACACTTAAACATTTAAATTCTCATTAAACGTATTTCCTATCGCGATTGCAGTAGCTCTTTATATTAGGAAGTTTACACAATTGTGTGTGAATACAACTTCACCGTTTGATATTGTTAGGACATTTCTCTTTCGAGATATTCGTTATTGAATTGGACACTCATTCAGCTAATTTCACACGAAGCGGCTTGGAACACGACACATCAAGCCCGCATTGTGACGTAGCATACTGCGTGTGCCATACGATTTCCAAGCTGGGTGAGGCTGATAACAGATGCGCTCTTGCTGTCGGCTGTCGAAAACAAGGAACTGGCTTTCAGTGGCATCAATTATAATAAAACTTCGGGCTAATTTCCGCCACCGTCATCGTCGTCACTACCGTCGTGACATTGTATATAAAGTCGAAGTGCGATAACATGGCGGCCGCGCACAGTATACTGTAGGTACGGACCAAAGATTGCGAGAGAGAGACGAGAAATATGGTGGCTTCATGTGGCGGTGTCTTCTGAGCTCGCACGGCAGGAAGGTGAGGGGTGTGTGCTCCGTTTTCTCAGGCGCGATAGCAGGGAAAATGGAGGGCGGGTTAGTGTTTATCTGCTCTTGTACTCCAGTTGCGGCGGCTGAGCGCGACCGTGCGCGTTCTATCTTTGAGGAAGCCTGCGTTGGGTTCAACGGCTAGCCGACCGGATGTAGCTGATGGCTTCGTGTGCGCTGTGTTCTCGGCCACCTAGTTCACGTCGGAGGGACAGGCAGCATGAAGAGGAATTCCGTCACGGCTGATGTCACTCGTTATAACACCTGCGTTCTGAGAGCGGGTGTCCGCGGTCATCGAGTGATATGTTACAGCGAAGCTGTTGGCCTCGATTTGGTCGGGATTTTTGGTGTGCGATTGCGCGGTGCTCCAAAAAAATGTGGGCTGATACCGGAGTTAATGCAAAGAAAGGGGAAGCACACAGTGTGCTGCTTCTACATCACATGACGTCATCAAATGACATCATTACTTGACAAATACGTCATGATGTAACGTCACGTTTGACACGATGGCGTCATGAAATTACCTCGTCAGGCAATATCGTCACGCGAGTATGCCGTTATTCTCGTATATTCAAATTAGAATCCGAAGCTATAATTTCTACAGCTTGTGTGTAAGCCGCAGTTTACGAATTCTATGACAGAATTTACTTGGAGAAATTGTGTTAGTTTTATAACGCATTTGTGCTTGGCAGAGGGCCTAGAGGAATGAGCATATAAGCTACACTCCTGCACACGTGTGACAGCCCGTGACGTGCGTCGCTTGTGGCGGTGGTGGTTCTTGGCTAACGTGGGCAGCAGCTTCGCTGTGCAACCACTTTCACAGCGTGGAACGGAGGCGGATTTTTATATTTGCTTGTGCGCGCGTGATACAGTTAGTGAGCGAATGCTTACAGCATTTCATGCATCTACTAAAGCGAATAATCTTACTTCGTAAACCTGTCTAGGAAGTTGCTTTCGCATCAAAGCGTCACCTGTTGGGCGAAACTGCGAATTTTTCCTTTTTCATTCACGTTGACGTTCCCTCACGGCTTGACATAGTGCCGAAATCCCCCTCCCTGAGCGCTAAATTAATTACCTGACTGGGTGTCAATGAAGAGAGAGTCATAAATGAAAAGACAGGGAGGTTAACCAGAAATTATCTCCGGTTGGCTACCCTGTACGGGCGAAGGGGGTAAGGAATGCGATAAATGAGAGAAAGAGAACACGAAATAAAGAAAGAAACGCACAGCACACAATCCGCCATTTTCACGGCGTGACGGCGCATGCACCCTGCCCTGGCGGTTTAGTCACCAAACGTTTTGGAAGGAAAGTGCGCGCGGCCGCGCGGCCAGGTCCCGGGGCAAAGTACCCCGAAAAAAAAAAGAAGCGCACGGGCGCTCACTGCAGCGAACACTTGTTCTCTGTAACGCGTTGAAACTCTGCTGGTAGCTCGACGTCGGTACAGTGCCGAAAACGTGCGTAGCGAAAGACTGCAACTCCAATTTAAAACAGAAAAGTGCCAGGGGCCGAAAACTATTCCAATATGTTTTTATTCCAATGTCCTAACGTCAAATGTGCGTAACAACCGACGCAAGCATCGGGTGGGGACCAGCAGGGTTGTCCGAACAGACCAATGAAATGCTCCCCTCGTTCATAGGAGATCACTTTTGCTTACTTGAAAAACGAATAACATTGCCTGCACTGAGCGGCTTGTCTTATCTAATTGGCTCAGTAGAGGCGAGGAGCATGCTCAAGTGGAGAGGGATTCAATGAAGCCGAGCCAGTGCACTGGATATCGATAACCGGATGAAGAGGGTGGTGCCGGCGTCTGCGATTGGTTTGCTTTCTCACACTTTGTATGCGGTGGCTAGTCGACAATCGCAGCGGCATGCAACGGAAGCTTAAAAATGACGCTAAAACGGATCCTCTGCAAAGAAGAGTCGGCAGAACGAGGTCGTAAACGTGCCGAACGTTCTCGAAAACGTTACATGACCACGCAAAATGTTTTATTAGACGCAAATAAACTCGTGCTCTCCGGCAATCTTGATCAGCGACGCGCAGGCGGCAATCCGTGGCTTCGCGCACGGTCACGTCTGCCGGGAAGCGGCCCGCATACTCCAAATTTGTGACAATGGTGACTCGTCATCGCCCTCGCAGCCCCAAAATTCTACGGTCTGCCTCCTCTGATCCCCGGCACACACCGATGTCCCGCTCGCGGGCAACGAGGCGGCCCGCGCCACGGCTCGGTCTCACACGCCAAGCCGCCGCATATTATGTGGTCGCCACCCCCGCCCTCGAGAGCGGGGCATCGGATCTGCTGGATCGGGAAACTACAACAGAAATGCAGCAACAAGAATCATAATGGCCGTGGGGCGATCGCCTCACCCCGTTCAGAGGCCTCACCCAACACCACAGACTCGAAAGACGCACATTCCCGCCACCACACAATAAATTATACAGGAATGAGGCCGTAGCTTTACGCTTTCTCCAGACACACACCTACCCTAGCCCCGCCGTACCACATTACTGATACCCGGGTTTATATCCAACAGCTAGATGCCTGTAAAGCTTGCGGACGGAGAGCAACGTTGCGACACATGTTCTGGCAATGTATCGGCAACCACGGTAATGATACCACCTCCGTTCGCGACACGACCGTAACCGCGGCCGTTGCCAGAGTAGGGGAAGCCTCGAGCTCGGTTCTTCCCGACGCCGCTCCGACTGCGGGAGCCGTCGGAGACCTTCTCCATCGGCGTCGCCATCGTAGGTAGGCAGCTCTCATAAATTCAGTGTTGGCAGACCAACACTGCGCTGTCCGGCAAGCCGAAGATGCCGCCCGAGTCTAAGGACTTCGAGCAGCTACCTGAGGCCACGACAACAAAACTGCCCGACCATTCATTAATAAAGTTTCTACTCTCTCTCCGGCAGGGGCGTGCTCTAGCCGTGCTCCGCGCCAGCGTCAGGAGAAATGATGTGTGTATATTGTTCGTGATTGCGCATTGTGTTTCCAGTTCAGATGCTCCTGAAGTTTTGTTTCTGAAGGGACGGGTAGTCGTCCTTGCAGCTAACGGTTCTGAGCTCTTGAGGCAAAGAATTTCTGGCGCAGACTACACCTCTACTTTGTCTAGGCGCTTGTTCGTTTGCTCTTTCTTGTAGAGGTCTTCAAGATCTGTAAAGTTGAAAAGACTTGTCAGTACCCATATACCTGTTATACGAGTTTTCTTTTTGGGCAGTGCTGGTAATTCATACCGTACAACACCTTAGATACAAGTACAGCTTCTGCAATTTTTCATACTATCCGCTCATCCATCCCCGATAATTTTGACATTACTCTTTTCACCAAGTGTACAATTTGTGTTCTGGCTTGGCATAATTGTTTCACCCACGTGCTGGTTCTGCCGTCTTGGTCTTAGAATAGCTGGTGACTCGGAGATGTTGACCTGCGGCCATATTTGTCCGGCTATGTGAAACATAACGTGATATCTGAGGTAGTTCTTGATTCAAGCCGTATTTCCGACTAGACGTAAGCTGACTTTCAGAAAGCTGGATGCCAAACGGGCTAAGGATGTCCGGAATGTTGTCGAGAGCTTGGTGAATCATTCTTGATTTCTGTATAAGAGCTTTCCCACAGACTGTACTACTGCATAGGCTGTAGTACTTCTCGTGGTATGCCTGGTGAGGGTGGGCTAAATTTACCTCAAACTCTCACCTTGAATTTTCTGTCTTTCAAAAACTTACGATTGAACTTGGTTGCTTTACCACAAATTTTTTTGCTCATCTATTCTCCTACTAGAGTAGCATGCGCTACTGCATTAAAAGCCTCTTCACGGTGTTTAGTCTTTCTGAAGTGGTATTACACAATGACCTCTAATAAAGTTTCTGCTGGTTACGTCCCACTCATATCTGCCAGAAGGAAGAACACACAAAAAAAGATTTTCTTTCTGCTGTGTGTAAGATGTAGCCTGAGGTGTCTTGTCTTTTGACATTTATACATGTGTAGAACCAGCTATCCGATAGGGTACTTACTATGCCGGATCATGCCTACTAGTGCAGTGCTGCTGAACAATATGTATTGACTCAATGATTTGTTTCCACATTGCAAATATTGGGAAGATGCTTGTTCAACAATTGCGCACTTTGCGTTCAATCGGTGTTAGTATTGCTTGTTAAGTTTTGCATATACATGCCCGCCTTATGCAATGCACTTTGGCTTCAACAAAGGGTTTTGAACTAAATTTAGGTGCAAGAACATTTTTTATCTGTGACTCGAATCGAAAGGGGACTGCTGCGGTTGGCAATTTGACCCTCACCTTGTGTTAGGAGCAAAATGTTGTAACCACAGTGTCAGATAAATAAATTGAAGACCAATATCGCTGTATGTTGGCAAAAAACCTGTAATTGTGTGTCACTGCAAAAGTGGTATTTGTGGCACTTTATTGAATAAAATGCATATTCAGTAAAGTTGAAATGCACAAAGGTAGAAAAATATTTTAATATATGAGGGTGAAGTGGTTCTTGCAAGTAGCAGGGTAGTTCTGTAGTATTGACAGAGGATATTATTATATGAATTTACACACTAATAAATGTGATCACAAACTTATTAGCAATTAACGTATTAGCAGTTGTTATTAGAAGCATTTTAGGCATCGATATTTCTGCAGACTGATTAGCTGTGGGCTTGCACGAACCGCTTATACCGAAAAGATGCAATTACACACAGGAAAGGATGAAGCTGGCTGACTTCACTGCAAAGCTTTGATTTGCTTTTGTTTCACCAACACAAGGACAGGCTGTTTGCCTGCTGTTCCCATTGTTGCACGAGTTTGACAAGACGCTGTGGGAGCGTGCGTTATCACTGTGCCACTATAGGAAGAAAATAATGTTACGTAGCTTTAATTACGCTTCAAAGCGAGAGTTCATACAGGTGTTGTAAGGGTACAAAGTCCTGAACATGTTCAAGGTTTATTGGTTTCTGTGCAGGAAGAAAAAATATTCTCCATTAGAGAAGTGATAAAACTTAACGTGCATGAAATATTCGAAAGCGAATTGACGACGCTGTTTATGCAAGCCACGGAGTTAAATATGCGACCGTACAAAATCAATTAAGATGACTTGCACATTTGGCATGCCACACTTAATAAGCAAGTGAGGTGAGATAACCTTTCAAGATGCATCAGGAAATTTATGCGTGAAAAAAAAAACGACAGGAATAGAATGCAATTAAACGGCCCCGCGTTCGGCACAAGGTTCAAACTTCGGATAATTTGATCTCTTATCACTTGCCCTTGCCAACATCACAATTATAGAACCTGCTCCATACGCGCGATATTTCTATGCTACTGAACAAAAAAGAAATGTGACGACTCCAAGAGGCCATGTCGCCTCGTGAGAATCGAACACCTCGTAGTATTGGTAACTCGCAAAGGTATGTTTATAGCATACGAAGCAAACGTGGAAATGCAGTTAATTTGCTACGCAGCGTGTCAACGAACGCATTCAAAAGGAAGAATGAAATCGGTGGGACATGTTCTTTATTATCTTCGTGCACGTACCGGATTCGTTCATCCAAGTCTCTGCGAATATCCACCGCGCAATAGCTCTCAGCAAAATTTCGACGAAAGACCCCAGCGATCACTGCGATGGTGCGGTGCTGCGACCAACCGATTGGCCAAACCCAAAAACGGGCGGGGGGTTCCGCACTACGACTGTGATTTTCGTCGGATGCAGCGGAAATCGCACTTCCGGTGCGACGAAAATGGCATCGTGGTAACATGCCCGAGAATTTTTACCGCAAAATGTCCTTTGCAAGGGCCTTTCACGTTTGCGCGACGCGCTCGAAACGCATACTGTGAGCTTGCAATGTTGTCAAATTGTACACTAAGAAATGTAATTTCACAGATAAATGAATGTTTTGCCCACACTGTCAGTGACTATTTCTCACGTTTTCGTTATTTTCTTCGTGATCCTAACACGCGTGCAAGATATAGTGTTACACAGACTCACTTTTAATTCATAATTATATTGCCATCATCTATATGTCTTTGGGGGAGATACTGTTCCTGTATACGTACAGCCGAGAGCAAAAGTATACGGCCAGAAATAGCCCGATAAAGGCGATTTTTTACTCTGCCTGTGAATACAAAATCAAATTGAGGGCTGCAGTCGAAACTTGCCATTGTCAACTTTCGATTGTACTCGTCTATTTCAGTTTATGCACGTTAATAACAAAGCAATTGAGTTTTTTCGGTGACCCTATGGTCCGTATACTTTTACTCCCGGGAGTACATACAGAGATCTTAGGGACGGTTAATTACTCTTCACATGCTTATCAGAGCTGGTGCTGTACGCATATCGAAATTTTAAGGCTTCAA
Source organism: Dermacentor variabilis (assembly GCF_050947875.1). Classification (NCBI taxonomy): domain Eukaryota; kingdom Metazoa; phylum Arthropoda; class Arachnida; order Ixodida; family Ixodidae; genus Dermacentor; species Dermacentor variabilis. The sequence goes on along the minus strand of NC_134572.1, from coordinate 182,732,040 downwards.
CCAGCGTCTCTCGTGTGGAGACATAAAACTGATTTGCTAATTCTTACACTGGCCGGCCATTCGCGGCGTTGCTTGCTATCACGTACGGGATCATACAAATTCGCGTAGCGGGAATGATTGGCTTGGCATGTTAATTATTCAATACCTTGGTTGCACGGCAGCACCGTTAAAAATACTCCCGCCTCGAATGTGATTCTCCTTCGCTCTCGCGCTAATTCGCACTCTAGCTGTTACGGCAACGTGTTTCGTTTCAACTCATATTTTACTGGTTGCGTGTGACACAAATGTTTTATTCTTACTCTGTATTGCGCATTCCGTCAAACTAATTTCACGCTTTGAATCGATTTACTGCTGGTCGGCACTACTAAAATATTGTGACCTTCATGTGTGAGTGCTCATGGTTGCGCTCTTGGAAGCACGATGCAAGCACGATGGAAGCACTTCGCACATAATTTTCTTTGGCGCCATCCATTTGACCCACTAATTGTGGTTGGCCTACGTTGATTCGCATTGTCGTTCGCACAGCAAGTCATGCATCTAAATCTGGTAAATCTCTCGGGCTCCAGATAACGAAACTTTTGGGCGAACTCGTAATTAAAGTTAATGAAAACCTAGTGCTTTACGTGCCAGTATCACGATATGAGTACAAGGCACACGTTAGTGGGGGACCTCTTGACCACCTGGGGCTCTCTAACGTGCACGCACGGGCGTTTTTGCATTTCGCCCCCACTTGGGCGACAAACGGGCGACACTTCGGCGACACTTGGGTGACAATGGGAGGAGCCATCCGACTATGCGAACACTTGTGCGGTATTCTTGGATGATGGCTGTTGTGAATATTTTTACTTTCGTGCAATTTTCCTGACTCGGCACAAGACGCGTCCGCGTTTACGCCGACGTTGTTTCTGCCGCTGTGCCAAGTTCGCTATCCTCATACAGTAGCTAGCGCACCGGCGGCCCTATGTACTTTGACGAGTCCAGCGCCGAGGCTCGAGGGATCTTGGAAGTCGCTGAGAGTGATATCTCGAGAATATCGTGCCTGTGGGACGACGCATGCAGCTTCTCTTTTGAGCCCATGGTGCGATTGTATTGCTCTCAACGACAATCGCGCCGTGATGCAGGGTGGTAGGAAACAGTGACGCAGTCCAGAATGGGTGCACACGCAGTTTGTGTGTTGCAGGCAAACGACAGCAACTAGTGTGTAAAACCTGGCCGCATCAACATAGAGAATAGCAAGCGTTCGACTTCTGACTGGTCATTGCGCGGCGGTACGCTGCAAAGAAATGAAGTGGCACGAAAACGCGGCAGATCTTTATAAAGAGCCACGGAGAAGAGGACCATATCGAAAGTTGCGATCATTATAATTGCGCTAGTATGTCGTTCACTATTTGCCATATGAAATCCCGGCCTCGGTGGCCGCATTTTGAGGGGGGCGAAATGCGAAAACACCCGTGTATTTAGATTTAGGTGCACGTTAAAGCATACCAGGGGTCGAAATTTTCGGTGTCCTCCACTATGGCGTGCTTCATAATCAGAAAGCGGTTTTGGCACGTACAACCCCATAATTTGTTTTAGTATTTGCCACCAACTCACTGAAGTTGCGAAGGGTGAGTGTGCCCTAGGTGTTCTTTATTCTCGGCAATGCAGATGTAGCTGCACGTTTTATTGCCTTTGCATCAAGAATAATGCAGCCGCATGCACTACCTGACTTTGCGGCTTTACTTCCATGAAGGGTTGGACTGTCGGTTTAGTCCGAGGGTGACGGTGAAGCGGCTACGCTGCAACAACTGACGCCTGCAGCCTCTGTTCTTCAGTGTCCTTGAGTGTGGCGTGATTCGGCAGCGCTGCGCTACGTCATGGCTGGATCAGCAATCCATCATGCCATTTGAATCCGGCTTTAATCACGAAATTTCGTTGTCGTTCACAGCACAGCAATGCGACCATCGAAACAGTGGGAGCGGTGGAGGGAGGAACTGCATCAGATGACGTGCCGGGAGCTCCACCTATCGCTTTGGATGCGCCTGCGCAGCAACACTTCATCAAGCGTCGGCGGTGGCGCTCTGCAGAGCGCTGCCACGGGCTCCCGTGCAATTGATCTAACGCTTCTAACACAGCGCCGTATTGCGTTCCACTTTCTCGACAACTTATGTTTATCTACAAGAGCTAACCCAGGCAATGCTAGCCAGCGCCACCACTCAGAGCCTTGGCAGCAGATGTGGATCACCCTTTCTGCCGCAAGTCTACGTGAACGTTTTGGATGAAGGCAACTGGTCAATAAACCCACGTATGCTACCTGCAGAGAACGATAATGCGTAAACTTTGAATCAATGTAGCGACACCATGTATTGCCACCGATGAAACGAGTCATGTATGAGGCGTGTACTAAAGCAGGACTCCTCTTTCGCGCTTCCCTAAGAACAATTGGCGCCACCGAGTGCCGCGACCGCGAAGCCTGCGTGTGGCTTTCGAAATGTATAGGGTGACTGTGCCTGTGAAGGCTGAATTATCCGCCATCCAGGAAACGGTCTCCTTTCTTGCGCTTCTTTCTAAGCACGCTGCGCCATCTAGTGGCATTGCCGAGAAATTTGCGCGTGGCCTACAAGACGAAAACCGCGGCACGCCGGTGACAGCGCACACGCCTAATAGTTCGCTCTCTTGCCTCGGATTCAGTGCAACCTATTCAGTAATCAAAGTTGGCGAGAGGTTCATTGAACAGCGACTCATATCCAGTGGCGCAGCACCATAATTCGTTGATGGTAGATGCTTTCTTTGAAAAGTGGCAAATACTCAGTGCATTTGTGGTAGAGCCTTGTAATGGGTCACGCTGCTGTCCTAGAGGAACCCTTGTGACGTGGGTTCAATTCCACTCAACATCGAATAAATTTAACGGTTTATTTTCGTCACTGCAGAACGGCGTATTCCCAGTGGCACATACACCGATGTTGGCGCCGAAGGCGTTAATTGAACACCGGCGCACACTTTTTGTCACATACCCAGTGACTCATGCCGGCATGAGAAGGTTCGTTGAAAACCAGCACAGATTGAGTGACACCTACGCAGCGCTACAAGTTGGCGTGAAAGAGATCCTTCGAACAGCAGTGCCTACCCAGTCAGTGTCGCATCAATGTTGACCCATATCGGCGTGAAAGAGGTCGGTCAAAGAGCGCCACGCATTTACACATTGCCACATACGCAATGACCTAATTTGGTCCGATGGTTGACTTCGAAACCTATTACCTCAGCACAGCCACCCGATCAGCTCCTCATTCAACCACGGATTACCAGTGACTCAGGTAGGCCGGACAATGGTTTTGGTAGAAACATACATAGACACAAACATAGTTCTAGAAAATGGCATGAAGTATCCTTTGAATGCGAATACAATGAAAGGTAATTTCATCAATTTCAACCCCCTCTTCCAAGCCGCATTAAAATTGTCTGTAGACTTCATCCTCAAAAACTATTTGAATGACATTTCTGACAATCTTGCATTAGCTTATAGCTGTAAAATGATGGTCTAAACTTCGAATGTGGGCACGTGACAGCCTATGTTGCATAATACCATAGAGTTCTCGTCTAGCAGCGGAGTGCTGAAATGTTCTTGGCCCGCTTTGTTACCAGAGAAGGTGAAAGTGGTTTTATGTAGTCTGCTGTGCTTGTTGTTGAAAAGGCGAAGCGATCGAAAATGGCACCGTCAAGCAACCCGACCAGGAATTTGCATAGAAAGGATCTGCAGGTTTATTTTTATTCCGGCTGGCGCATTTATATGGTAATTGTACGCCGCGCCGCATAGTCGAAGTCATTTTCGGGCTTGGCCTGGCCTTGCATATAAATCTGGCTGGACGCTTCGGGCTCCTGCCTAATCTTGTTTTCTGAGCTCAAGCCAAACCAAGCTTCCAGCGCCCACTGGTTTTGAACTGTCATCTTCACGTCCGTGTGCTGTACTGAGCACGAAACGCAATGCAACCAGCACTACGGCAGAGCTATTCTTGACGTTTGACGCCCGCGTACACACTCTCAAGCATTAGTCATAGAATGCAGAAGAGCTGGCACGTGAATTTTGTCAGAATTCGGGGTTAACTTAGCACTGTAGAGTCAACGATTAGACGCTGCACTAAGAAGATAAAGAAAGAACACTAAGATACTTCGTGTGAACTTCTAATCTGAAACAGAGGTAAAAAGAGCATTACGGGCTTTTACAAAAACATTTCTTTGGTTTCGTAAAATAGCTAAAACTTACATCACTTGTTTTACCACCTGTATGCCTATAAGAAATGGGGTACAATGAATCATTACTTTAATGTGAAGCTGCACTACTTGTCACACTGATTTGGATCGCGACAGAAGTTTGTACATCGGGTACACAATTTTCTACGATAAATTTGCACGTTATTCTGTCACACACAAAATGATCTCTACACGCGATGATGTACCTACGTAATGTGTGTGCAAAACCTCATCTTTATTAAGTTCAGTCTATTGTCAAACGATATTTGGGCATTATTCAGACGTCTTCTATGGTGGCATGGAAGCAAGTTTGTACAACTTGCATACGTTGGCAAATTTTGGAAGCCCATTAGTAATTTGAAGAGCTGGTCATCGCACTTTTCACACTGTCTTTTCGTCAGTTTTCGACATTGTAATGACTGCGCCTCTGTAGAATAAACATCGTTTTACACTAGCGTTTATTAGAGTAATGCAGGCAGTTTGTCGAGCACCATTGTAGTTGTTTTACATACATTAACGCGAAAGCGCTAAGTGCCCCATGTCGTATACAATCCGTTGTCGGAGTTGGCGATCGGCGCCTACGTCCCCGTGAGAAAAATTCCCTTAGATATTTAGGTACATGTATATGCCACACCTTGCTACATGAGATGCAGTATATGGGGCTTCCATTGCCACACTCATCTATGCCAGGGGGGGAATCTCCGCATGGCTGCCATTGGCTGTTGTTAAGCAGACGCTCTGTCGACACTAGCACCAAAGTCCCCTTCGATTACGGCCCTAGCAAGAGGGCGATACTTTGATAAAATGGCCGCGCACACGATAGTTTACGTTGTCATGGAAACAGGAAAAGCAGAAGCGCGGCGCCCCCTCACTGTAGCGCTCTTTGATTTTTTTTTCCTTTTTTTTCTTACGATAATCCGCTCCGCTCCCTTTTCCGCCTTCCGACACGCCCCACCCATTTTTCTTTTGCTTTCTTTTGGCAGGTCCGTGGCCCCTAATGTGAACTGGCGCGTGATGGGCCATGGGGTCTTTATGTATTTGCATGGACGCAGACTCGTCCACAGTTTGAGTATGCCAGCATATTCCAGAACATACATAAATTCCACTTCCAACACGTCAGATCTTCGGCCTCTTTTTATTGACTTTCATTTCCGAAAACAAAGATTATCGCATAACTTGGTATGATACATGCTCAGATAATGAACAAAAGTGAAAGATGCATGATATGTACATGTCCATTCAAACCCCATAACTTCACAGACAGCGAATAAACAAAAACCCAGGTCGTGGTATCGAATCCCGGCCACGGCGGGCACATTTCAATGGGGGCGAAATGTGAAAACGTCTGTATACTTAGATTTAGGCGCTTGTTAAAGAACCGCAGGTGGTCAAAATTTCCGGAGTCCCGTACTACGGCGTGCCTCACAACCAGAAAGTGATTTTGGCACGTAAAACCCTATAGTTTCTTTTACATAAATAAAATAGAATAAAACCCAAGAAAACGCGAAGGCTGTTTCATGTACACAAATACAAAAAAAGAATTTTATGTAATGGCTTATAGAACAAAGTGTTGAAGAGCTTCTGATATGTGCACTGAGATCTTCTGATCTACTCACTGAAAAATTGTACAAAACTGAGCGACGTGTATGACATATTCATGACATCTAAAGAAAAGAAAAATTCACTAGTAATGTAAGAACAATGACACGAAAAATACCTAAAAAATATAATAAAATGCTGACTGTTTTATTGACAGTCATACAAAAAGAAGAACTAATGTACCTGCACAAAAGTATATGAAATTCGTGACATATATATTACTACTGAACAAAATGAAAAAAACAAACATGGCAGAACAAAAATAACATTGTACTAAAAACGGAAATACACGTATATTATCACATTATTTTGCACTTGGCCACAGCTTCAGCAACAGTGGCAAGGGGGAGCAGAAGGTAATCAGCTTTTGCTGCAGCACATAGAAAACATTCGCAGAAATGCCTATTCCTCAATCATAAGAAGCCAACAAACACTGACACCAAGGACAACATAGGGGAAATTACTTGTGCTTAATACCGCCTCTCCCTCTCTTCTCGTTTATTCCTCAATCAAGGAACATGTGGAACAAGCCAACAACACGACTTTTCTTTCAACACGAATGCAATACTTAGCAGTAAAATTACGTCATTTCAGGAGACTGAACTGCTGGGCTAGTTGGTTAACCGACGTAATTACCGAGTTTTACGCCAAAAGCACACACGCAAGAAAGAACATGTGCTGTCTCCTTTCTTGTGTGTGTGGTTACGGCGCAAAATTCGTTTATTATGTCACTTAAGGCACTGCGTCATACCTACTGAGTACTCCTTTGTGTAATGAACACGAACTGCAACAATCTGAATATAGGAAATTTGCAATGCTCATGCTTTCAAGAAAAAAAAAACGTATCATGCCTACACATGAAAGTTGTTCACGCGGTTTTTCCATCGTCAATTACTGAGACAATACATAAACGCAAACAGTAATTTTTCAGCTGTTAGTACGTTTGTAGAACGGTGACTCAAGGAAAAAGCACTGAGAGTGGAATGAAAAGCTGGGCGAGTTACTGAAATTGCAGAATGAAACTTGGCAAAGAAAAACAAGTCACAGACCAGATGACAATGAGGAGGAACATCTATTTGTCAGCTCTCTCTACCGGTAAGAGGGAAGTGTAGCACTATCAACGTGCAAGGACGTCCGGAGGCTCATGGACCACACACATGGGCAGGGCCGTGTTCATGTACATGCGCCTTCTGATGTCCTTGGCTCTGTGCGTTAACGTGTTGTCTTTAGGCGCCCGGAAGAAACTTGCAGTATTCATGCACTATCGCACGATACACGAGTGGTGCAAGTTGAGTTATGAAACGGGTGAAATATCCCGGAGCACAAGCACACAGTTATTGAGGACAACGAAACTTACGAAACTGCCCACGCTGGTACAGGCACAGCAGCGCAGGCCTCCCAATAACAGCAGATAACAACACATGAAAGTTCATGCACGGGCTAAACTGGCACCGGGCCGGCGGGCGCGCGTGGAGACGGTCAAAGGTGACGGAGGGCAAGGGGAGAGCAGTTGAGATGAGGGGCGAAAGAGCACAGCCTCCTGGATCGGCGCGCACGGGAGGTCGTGCAAGGGAAGCGGATTTACTTTCCCGCCCTCCTGATGGATGGCGCCAGTTACCTCTGCCACCGAAGCGGCGATGTTTCCGAAGCCGGATTCCATTACTAAAGTTCCTCATGCCCTTATACCTTGCCTTACATTCTTGACAAAATTGTTCCTTGGAAGTTTGCGAATGACAGCCCACAAAGAAATGTCATTAAAAAAAATACCGACAGCGCATGCTTATGTTAAATCCTCTGCGATTGAAATATTACAGGTGCGAAAAAAAATATGGAGGACGCTTAAGCTTCGCCTTTAAGAGTCGAACGCGAAAGCGTTCAAAGATCCCTGACTGAGTTCACGCTTCCTGGTAACTGCATCTTATGTAACCGTAACGTTTATCGGGAAACGCTGGCGGCGAGCGCTATGCAGGAAGGTGAGCTTTCTGGTAGAAACTCGGACTCTGGCGTGGACCGATCTCCTGTTATTAAGGCGACAACCTTAAATTTCAAAGTTTCAATTCGCTCTGTTAGGTTCAGAAAATATCACGGTGCCCAAGGAAGATCAGAAGCGAACCAAAGTGTGTTAGGTCGTCTATAAGAGAATAATGATTATCAATGTTATCTAATGATTGCTTAGTGATTGGATGAATGTAGATTATGGTGGATTAGAATGAATTTTGGTGGGGTAGGGTGCATTTGGGTAAATTTAGCTGATGGAGGATTATGGTGAACTAGGGTACATTATATATTATAAGGTGGATTAAGGCTTATTAAAGATTATTAGTATTGATTAAGTTTGGTTAAGGAGGATTAAGGTAGGTGAAGAAGGATTAAGGTAGATTGAGATCGATTAGGGCGGATTAATTAGGGGGATTTATATTACGTTTTACAAGGCTTTCGCCTTCGTCACAGCTTAGGACAGCTGGTAATTTTTGCTTCGCGCTTGAAATATTTGAGTCTGAGAAGAGGTAACATAAAAGGTATGTCCTGTCGGTGTCTTTTTCATGACTTTTGTTTGTGGGCTGTCATTCCAAAATTCTGAGGAATAATTTTGTAAAGAATGAAAGACAAGGTATAAGCAAGTTTGGTGATAAAAATTTGGAGGACGCTTAAGTTTCACTTTGACTGCTATCGCGTTCCACTCTTAAAACATCCTTGACTGCTTCCCATGATTCCCCGCAACTTCAGCTTATGTAAGCATAATGTTTACCTAAAAGCACTGGCATCGGACGCTATGCAAGAAAACGAGCTTTCTAGTGGAAACATGGCTTCTTGTGTAGGGCGCGATTCGGCGGGAGAGGTGAGAACCATCTGGAGGTGTTGCAAGGAACCGGGCGCACCGCTTTGCAGCCTCCGAGATTTTCGCGCGCCGGCGCGTGCTTATCTCGGACACCGTGACTGGTACGTGTATGATCCTTACCAATTAGCTCAGCTTTCTGTCGTTCTATGTATGATAGAAACGCTATAAAAGGCGTTTGTGTTTGAGTGTCCGCGTAAGAGAATAGTGTTCTCATACATTCAAATAGCAATCTGACGCTTCTATGTCTGTAGTATGGTGTAAACCGTACTTTACGATTTTTCTGACGTATACTACTTTGAAAAATTCATTTATTTCAGTAACTTCATTGCACTACTAGGAGGGTGAGCATGGTGGGTATGCGTCTTTCGGAATTATTTGTGCCGGTACGATGGTCGACGCGGGACGCTGGCTCCAAATTTTGTGTGACACGGGGCCCTTAACGTCATCGCGGTAATGACAGAGGCCACAAAATAAGGTAATTTTTTGGCGCTGCTGTTCACTACCTCCGGGATGGACCCACGCAAGAGCCTGTGTTTCTACCAGAAAGCTCGCCTTCGCGCATAGCGTTCGCTGCCAGCGTTTCCTGGCAAACATCATGGTTGCATGAGCTGCACTTGTTAGGAAGCGTGAGAAGCAGTCGGGGATTTTGAATGTTATCGCGTTGCGCTCGTAAAGGCGAAGCTTCAGCGTCCTCCAATTTTTCGCTTGAATGCACTAGCGTGGTCCGCTTCTTCTAGAGGTCGCTGATCCAAGTGTACCCTGTTGCAGCTGTGTATGAGCTTGCGTATACACAGTTTGATGCTGACCTGCACTTGCTTAACATTAAGTTAGTGAGAGCCCAAACTAATGCAATGACGTGCCGTTCCGGGAATTTGCATCTACCGTTAAAGCAGATAAGCTCTGTCTTCTCTAGTGCTAGGTTCAGACCACGTGGGGCGAGTTTGGCTTCAAGTACGATTGTAGTTCGTTTTGCAATGTTTGTTAGTAAAATTCCTTGACAAGTTTAACCTTGCATGACTGAATTGCGCGTTCTGTGACCCATGATGTAGCCTTCTGTCGGTGTGATGCTCTGTGAAGTGTTTTGACGCATGTCCTGATGCTTTCTTGTAGCTACATAGTCCGTGCTATCGCAGGAAACTATAGGAAGCTATCGCAGGAAACGAAAGATCTGATCAAGAAACGCCAATGTATGAAAGCCTCAAATCCTACAGCTAGAATAGAACTGGCAGAACTTTCGAAGTTCATCAACAAGCGCAAGACAGCTGACATAAGGAAGTATAATATGGATAAAATTGAACATGCTCTCAGGAACGGAGGAAGCCTAAAAGCAGTGAAGAATAAACTAGGAATTGGCAAGAATCAGATGTATGCGTTAAGAGACAAAGCCGGCAATATCATTACTAATATGGATGGAATAGTTGAAGTTGCTGAGGAGTTCTATCGAGATTTATACAGTACCAGTGGCACCCACGACGCTAATTGACGAGAGAATAGTCTAGAGGAATTCGAAATCGCACAGGTAACGCCGGAAGAGGTAAAGAAAGCTTTGGGAGCTATGCAAATGGGGAAGACAGCTGGGGAGGATCAGGTAACAGCAGATTTGTTGAAGGATGGTGGGCAGATTGTTCTAGAGAAACTGGCCACCCTGTATATGCAATGCCTCATGACTTCGAGCGTACCGGAATCTTGGAAAAACGCTAACATAATCCTAATCCATAAGAAAGGGGACGCCAAAGACTTGAAAAATTATAGACCGATCAGCTTACTGTCCGTCGCCTACAAAGTATTTACTAAGGTAATTGCAAATAGAATCAAGAACACCTTAGAGTTCCGTCAACCAAAGGACCTGGCCGGATTCCGTAAAGGCTACTCAACAATAGACCATATTCACACTATCAATCAAGTGATAGAGAAATGTGCGGAATATAACCAACCTTTATATATAGCTTTCATTGATTACGAGAAAGCGTTTGATTCAGTCGAAGCATCAGCAGTCATTGAGGCATTGCGGAATCAGGGTGTAGACGAGCCGTATGTAAAAATACTGAAAGATATCTATAGCGGCTCCACAGCCACCGTAGTCCTCCATAAAGAAAGCAACAAAATCCCAATAAAGAAAGGCGTCAGGCAGGGAGATACGATTTCTCCAATGCTATTCACAGCGTGTTTACAGGACGTATTCAGAGACCTGGATTGGGAATAATTGGGGATAAGAGTTAATGGAGAATACCTTAGTAACTTGCTATTCGCTGATGATGTTGCCTTGCTTAGTAACTCAGGGGACCAACTGCAATGCATGCTCACTGACCTGGAGAGGCAAAACCGAAGGGTGGGTCTAAAAATAATCTGCAGAAATCTAAAGTAATGTTTAACAGTCTCGGAAGAGAACAGCAGTTTACGGTAGGTAGTGAGGCACTGGAAGTGGTGAGGGATTACATCTATTTAGGACAGGTAGTGACTGCGGATCCGGATAATGAGAGTGAAATAATTAGAAGAATAAGAGTGGGCTGGTGTGTGTTTGGCAGGCATTCTCAAATCATGAACAGCAAGTTGCCACTATCCCTCAAAAGGAAAGTGTATAACAGCTGTGTGTTACCAGTACTCACATATGGGGCAGAAACCTGGAGGCTTACGAAAAGGGTTCTGCTGAAATTGAGGACGACGCAACGAGCTATGGAAAGAAGACTGATAGGTGTAACGTTAAGGGATAAGAAAATAGCAGATTGGGTGAGGGAACAAACGCGAGTTAATGATATCTTAGTTGAAATCAAGAAAAAGAAATCGGGCATGGGCAGGACATGTAATGAGGAGAGAAGATAACCGATGGTCATTAAGAGTTAAGGAATGGATTCCAAAGGAAGGGAAACGTAGCAGAGGGCGGCAGAAAGTTAGGTGGATGGATGAGATTAAGAAGTTTGCAGGGACAACATGGCCACAATTAATACATGACTGGGGTAGTTGGAGAAGTATGGGAGAGGCCTTTGCCCTGCAGTAGGCGTAAGCAGGCTGATGATGATGATGATGATGATGATGATGATGATGATGATGATGATTTCGTGCAACTTGCCAATAAACCGGTTGGAAGTCAGCGCTTTATTCTGTTATCTGGCCGGCTTGTTTCTTCGTTCTATGTTGCACTGTACCAGTTTTAGATTTCAATTTTATTATTGTAGTATCATCCCGGTCCAGAAAGTGTTATCCGCGGAAACGATTTGATCTAAACCTTATGGCCTCGACATCATCTTAACTGTCTGATCGTAGTATTTCCAAAAGGAGACGCACTGAAGAAGCTTCGTAGTTTTTGTTCGAAGCAACGAAACCTTCCCATGCTTCCATGGTATTCATATTTAAAACACTAAATAGAGCTGGTTGTGTTTTTAACCATTTTTTTATCAAATCCTTCAACGACACAGTGGGTGAAGACTACGAAGTTAAAAAATGGCTCATGCGAGTCTCCTACATGAGTTTAATAAGCTTTAACATAGACAGAGCTCAAAGTTCGTGGCATTTGGTGATGTTAAAATCACCGTAACGCCAGATCGTTCAACGATCACGCGCAAACGAGTGGCATCATATCGTGGTCTCGTGAACTTCAGTGAGCAAGAACTTCTAGGCTTGGAGGAACGGAACGTCCTACAAGTACAGGTAATAATGAATAAGTGAAAGAACAAGGACATTCGAACAAAACATTTATTGCGTACATTCGGCTCAAGTTCACTGCCTGATACCACCGAGACAGAGTATGTAAAAAAAGTCGCAGCTTCGCCGGAAAGGCGAAGCATCGAATGCGGTAGCAAATTAGTGGACCGCTGTACGAAGTAAGGATAGTAGGTTTATATCGGCCCTGTAAACTTGTAAACATAGACACACTAACTCAGTTAACAAGCATGTCGCGAGCGCACAACAAACATGAACACATCTGACTGGATGACCGCAGTAACTCGCTGTCAAAATGCTGGTGTGAGGAAACGCAGCAGACGCAGCGAGCGAAGTGGCATTCGTGCTGTCGAGCGCTTCAACGAAAAGTGAGCGCCGAGATACACAGCACGAACAAAGCTACGTGCCGCCGGCACACCTACACCTTGCGTACACTCTGCCTCCAACGCAGATCGCTCTCAACGTACGGCCAGACGACCGCGCGCAACCACCACCTGCGCTGTTGCAGCCGGAGAAAACACCGCCCCCCTCTCTCCCCTGCTCCCGGTGCCTCGGAACCTTGGGTACTTCGCGCGCGACGGGAGACTGCGCGCCACCTGCCCGCTTTCTTCTCTTTCGCGTGGGCGAGATTGAGCCCCGGTCGCCAGCTCCCGTCGCACATCTTCACTCACACATACGGCGTATGCGCGCAGCGACTGTGTTATCACCCTTAGACTTTATACGAAACCTCACGGTGACGCCGGGGATGGAAATGCGCTTGGACTGCTTATATAATTGCTATCGCAATAAAACAAACACTTGGAGAGATATTTTCCAGTAATCTAACCTGGAATGAGCACACGCAGTACATTCAGTCGAACATTTCAAGCGCTATCGGCATTGTATCTGGGCTATCGGATTTAAACTTCTGCTTTCGAATTCCTATGTCTCCTCACTTCTAGACTATTGTAGCGTTGTGTGCTGCGCAATTGGTGTTACAAATATAAGTAAAACTTTCGCACAACTCATCTCGCAATGACGGTCGATGGTAATACGTATAGCATTCAAGAAATGTAGGCTGTATTTCGCACATGCACGATGCATACCACCGACTGAACGGGAGAGGACAACCCTAACGCGGTGGCACACAATGTAGGTTGAGGACTGAATTTCCGAGATGCGGCGAACGTAGACCCCTCGACAGGGCCCTCCGAAGTATGGGAATGGGAAGATAGAATGACTAGGTTTAACGACATCACCAACCATTACAGGATGCAAAGATGCACTTATCCACCACCACATCCACAACTCACCAGATTGCAGGCTGTTCAGGGGCGACCACTACAAACCAAACCATACAAGAGCCCTATACTAATGCACGCTATTTATCCAGACATGTACACAACAGATAGATGCAAAGTGTGTGGCACCAGAGCCACGCTAGAACACATGCTATGGGAATGCCAGGAACTAATAGAGGACAATGCGAGCGAAGCCGCCATCGACAGCCTCCGCGCTCGATGGCAGGCCGCGCTGCTCAGGTCGAACCTGGAAGACCAACTCTCTGCAGTCCAGCGGGCCAAGGAAGCCGCCGAGAGGCAAGAACTTTTGGCCGTAACCTCGGAGGGTTCCCCGGCCCACTAACTCTCCAGACGCGAATCTTTCCGATTCCAAATAAGGTTTTCTCACTCACTCACTCAAGAAATGCAGCGACTGGCCGTATTCTAGAAGTTAAGTTTAACACGCGTAATTGGCATTCTGAAGCGATAGAATTCGGAGATAATCCACAACCCGGTATCATTCCACTTTATAATGCCGCTCGCTTGACAAAGGTCATGCATGAGGACGGCAGCATGACGAACGCTGTATGATGCCAACGAAGTGACGATGGAATGATACAGCAATGAGACCGATAGGACGATAAATAAGCACGATGGCATCACCACAATGAGATGGATATTCTTAAATTGTGACGGTGGTGTAACGACAGCTCGACGACGATAACATGAGCACGATGAGATGACGACGACGGTAAGAGGACAAACGGATGAAGAAGCTCGAATGAAGACGATGGCACGACCACGGTGGCATGACGAGGACATCAAAACGGGTGCATGAAAGTCTCTTTGACGCCAACGCATTGACAACGATGGCAGGCCAATAGCGGCGTAATCACGATTCAATGACGGCGGCATGGTTACGATACAATGACGAGGAAAGAATGACATTCATAGATCGACGCATGTTGTATGACGACGATGGCATGACGACAATGGGATGGTGTTACTGAAGTCATGAGGACTGTGAAAAGACAGTGCGATGACGATGGCACGATGGCAAGGGCATGGCGATTACTGTGCGATGACGATGTTTAACGACTACTGCATAACGAGAGACGGATATTGAAGTTACAACACGACAATATAAGGACCGCGATGGCATCACGACGACGGCATGACGACGAATGCATGATGAGGACTGTAGGATGACAGCACAATGACGGCGATGTCGTGACAATGACATGACGACATTTGGATGGTGGCGAGGGTATGATGACAATGGTGGAACAATGAAAATATCATTAAAGCTGCAGATTACATTGGCGTGATGAGTGTGCATCACGAGAGTCGGATGATAAAGCTGGTCTGACGACCATGACGTGACATTGAAAGCATGACGACGAATGTCTGACAACAGACACAGGGCAGCAATTAACTGATGACGACGACATCGCAAGGGCATCAGAAGCACGATAGATCGAGGACAGCACGATTACCATGAAATGACG
The DNA here is from genome assembly GCF_050947875.1 of Dermacentor variabilis. Taxonomy (NCBI): domain Eukaryota; kingdom Metazoa; phylum Arthropoda; class Arachnida; order Ixodida; family Ixodidae; genus Dermacentor; species Dermacentor variabilis. Next base: position 182,716,951 of record NC_134572.1, on the reverse strand, counting down.
CAGAAAGATTGACTTTGAAGTAAAGACGAAGCCGGCATGACGGCGACGGCATGAAGACAATGCGATGGCGTTACTGAAGTGATGAGAATGATGCATCAAGAGCATCGAGACTGTGTGACGACGACGTCGTGATGACGTTGCCATGTCGGCAGTCTGATGACCACACTGTAATGACGACGATGCAATGACCACGGCGGCATCATGACAATGAACACATACCAAGTGTGCTATATAATTTGGACAGCTTGGACTATTTGTTCAAAATAGAAAGCTTAACGACGGCAGCATGGCGAGAGTTGGATCACGAAGTGGAAATGACCATAATTGGACCACCATGATGGTGGTCCAATTACATGTCAACCAATGGTGGTGTGACATGGTATGCATGCCAGCTGCATGACGACGATGGCAAGCCGAGAGTCAGGAGATAAATCTCTAATGACGACCATGCAACTGGTGGACGATGGCATCAAACCCTTACTTAGCGGCCCATGCAAATACCCACTGAGATCGGGGTTGACGGTGCAATGACGACGGCATGGCCAGAGTAAGGCCACGAAACCGGAATGGTGACGATGAAACGACCACGACAACATCGTGTCCAGTGACTGATACCTAGTGGCGCAAGGAAGTAGAGAAGTCGGGGTCACTAGGACCGCATAAGAGGATAGATAGATAGATAGATAGATAGATAGATAGATAGATAGATAGATAGATAGATAGATAGATAGATAGATAGATAGATAGATAGATAGATAGATAGATAGATAGATAGATAGATAGATAGATAGATAGATAGATAGATAGATAGATAGATAGATAGATAGCTCAATGCCTCCTTTACTAGATGCCAGCCGCGTTGTCCGTAAACTCGGTTCCTGGCCCTCTCCCTTTTCTCTCCTCCGCGAAAAGGCAACGAGCGCCACTTGTGGCGGACGTCTGCAACCTAGATCACGTGCTTTGGCCTCTGAGAATACCATGGCGTCTGTTGCCATCTCGGAGGCCCGCGATAACGCTCGCTAACAGACGCCTGCGCATATAAAGCGCCGGCGGAGTATTCAGCCGCCGCTGCCACATCCGCCGGAAGTTGAAAAGGCAACGAGCGCCGCCTCACGGAATTTATGCTGAACTGCGGAATTATGCGGAATTTATGCTGTTCAACTAAGGGAACCGCCGCCGCAATGGGAAAGCGAGCAACGCGGCTGGCATCTAGTAAAAGAGGCATTGGATAGATAGATAGATAGATAGATAGATAGATAGATAGATAGATAGATAGATAGATAGATAGATAGATAGATAGATAGATAGATAGATAGATAGATAGATAGATAGCGGCAGCAGCATCGGCGTCGCACGAGGGCTGACGTAGACGCTCGCGTCCACACCCGGCACGGGCTAGCGTTCCGAAGGAGATTATTAAAAAGAATGCTACGCTAAGAGATGGAGTGTTGGTTCTTCCTCTCCTGCGAGAGCCCGAGACTTTACCGGTCTACGTGGTCGCTCGTCGCCAAACCTTGGTGATTCCGGACGTGATACTGCCATACGTTCCTGTGATAAAGACGACCATGGACCAGACCAACGCTACGAGAGCTCAAGGGCAGAACCCTTCCGAGGAACGGGGTGAGCCCTCCTGTTCCGCCATCGCTGTCCGCCTCCCACAGTACTGGGACCAGCATCCTTCGGCATGGTTCTTCAGGCCGAAGCGCAATTTCAAATCGCTGGTATCCGCTCTCGAGCCTCGAAGTTCCATTACGCCGTCGCAACGCTCTCGCCCGCCGCCATTGACGAGGTAGCAGATTTGTTGAACTCCCCATTGTCTGCCGCCGCCAATGACGATCTCAAGGCAGCACTGCTACAGCGCACACCACCTTCACAACGTTCTCGCATTCAGCAGCTTCTGTCCGCTGAAGAACTCGGCGACCGACGCCCTAGTCAACTTCTTCGCCGAATGAGCCAGCTGCTCGGAAACAACGCGAGATCCATCGACGAGACGCTGTTGCGCGAATTGTTTTTGCAACGACTCCCGGCTAACGTGCAGATGGTTCTGGCGACAGCCCCTAACATGGACCTTACCGGACTTGCCCCTTTGGCCGACAAAGTCATGGAAGTAGCCACTCCAGCCATCGCAGCCACGTCACCGTCTCCGGGTGACAATACAACCGCTCTGCAAACTCTTCCCTGCTCTTCTGCAGTGCAATCTCCACTCGACTCCTTGTGTGAGCGTCTGGAACGCATCATCTGTGTACCGGAACATCGCCGCACATCTCGCCGTCCACGCAGCCCTAGTTCCACCAGATCAAGACGCACGGGCACCCGTAATGAAACCTCAACTACAACGCCTGGCGTTTGCTACTACCACCGCCATTTTGGAAACGACGCCCGTCACTGTCGGCGTCCTTGCACTTGGCAGGGAAACAGGCCGGCCGACCTCTAACGGCGACGAGTGGTCCGGCCCAGCACACAAGTCGCCTTTTCTAGGTGACGGACAGAGTTACGGGACAACGATTCTTAGTCGACACAGGTGCTGACGTCAGCATTCTTCCCACAAAGCACTCCGACCGAAAGGCGACACCTGTCTCGTTTTTCCAAGCCGTCAACGGCACCAGGATTCCAGGTTTCTCGTCACGCTCCGTCATGCTAAACCTTGGCCTTCGACGAGCATTCCGCTGGATTTTCCTGGTTGCAGACGTCTTCGTGCAGTCATTGGAGCAGACTTCTTGCATAACTACGGACTCCTTGTGGACATTCAACGACGCCGTCTCATGGACTCCGTGACTCAGCTATCCGTTCCCGGCGTCCCATCATCAGGCACATCACCCATAGCGCCTATTTCTGCAATGTTGGACGAACCTTTCGCCGCGCTCCTACGCGAGTTTCCCACTTTGACGCGCCTGCCGGACTGGACACAACCGGTGCAACATGACGTGTGCCATCACATCGTCACCTCCGACCCACCGGTCTATTTACAACCCCGGCGTTTGTCCCCGGAGAAACTCAACATCGCTCGCACGTAGTTCGAACACAACCTGCAAATTGGCATCATCCGCCCTTCCTCCAGTAACTTGGCATCACCACTTCATATAGTGCCTAAGAAAACGGGAGACTGGCGCCCATGCGGCGATTACCGGGCACTAAACAACGTGGCAGTTCCTGATCG